>NW_024412396.1:51926231-52075724 GCF_014898765.1 Herpailurus yagouaroundi
GTTTGGCTATTGTTGATAATGCTGCTATAAACATCAGGGTGCATATACCCCTTTGAATCTATATTTTTGTATCCTTTGGGCAAACAACTAGTGTAATTGCCAGATTGTAGGGTAGTTCTATTTTTTTTAGGTTTATTTATTTATTTTGAGAGAAAGAGCATGTGCATGTGTGCATAAGTGGGGGAGAGGCAGAGAGAGGGAGAGACAGAATCCTGAGCAGGTCCTGCTCTATCAGTGCAGAGCCCTATGTGGGGCTCAAGCTCTCTAACCCATGAGATTATGACCTGAGCCAAGATCAAGAGCCTGATGCTTAATCTACTGAGCCACCAGGTGCTCCACGGTAGTTCTATCAACTTTTTAAGCAACTCCATACTGTTTTCCACAGTGGCTGCACCAGTTTGCCTTCCCACCAATAGTACAAGAGGGTTTAGGGTTTCCCTTTCTCCTCATCCTCTCCAACACCTATTGTTTATTGTATTGTTACTTTTAGCCATTCTGACAGGGGAGAGGTGGTATTTCATTGTGGTTTTGGTTTATATTTCCCTGACGATCAGTGATGTTGAGCATCTTTCCATGTGTCTGTTAGCCATCCAGGTGTCTTCTTTGGAAAAGGCTCTCTTCATGTCTTATGCCCATTTCTTAATTGGATTATTTATTTTTTGGGTGTTGAGTTTGATGAGTTACTTATAGGTTTTGGATACTAACCCTTTATCAGATATGTCATTTGCAAATATCTTCTCCCGTTCGGTAGGCTGCCTTTTAGTTTTGTTGATTGCTTCCTTTGCTGTGAAGAAGCTTTTCATCTTGATGAAGTCCTAACACTTAATTTTTGGTACAAATAAGCCTTAACAAGTGAAGAATCCATGAACTGACGAGGAGCGATGGGATCCAAGTATTTCTCAAGATCCAAGGAATTCTTAAGATCCAATGTGATATAACCTTGAATCCTGTATAAGCATATCTTGAAGACTGACTATATTTGAATGACAAACTTCTTTTAATAAAGAAATTTCCTGAATTATAGTACTAGGAACATCTTCCTCTTTACTTCCTAGTCTGATTTTCTTCCTGGCTGCCAGTTGACTTGTAATTTTTTGTCTACCCTTATATACAACTCCATAGGTACATTCTTCAATTATCTCTATTTTAGTATAATATTCCATATTTACCCAATAAGTAATGGTGGATACTGTGATGGTGGGATTGGGGAGTTAGAGGCATGGTGGAGGCAGGAATGGCAGCTACCTTGTCTATGTCATTCTTTCTTAAACTTCCAAGTTTACCCCAAGATAAACCCCACTTCATCATCATGTATGAATTGTTTTTGAAAATATTTGATGAATACTTTTCACTTTTCTACTATTTGAGGCACATCTGCATTTCATGCATCATCAAGAGGTCAGGAGACTCTACTCCCCATTGGCTGCTGTTGGATTACAGTGGTGCCTTGGTGCCTGAACGTGGGTGGACAAATGTGTTTTGTAACCCTCTGAGATCCTTGAGGGGAGTGTCCAGACTGAGACACATGGGAATCTTGGTGGACTATTGATAATTTCTTGCCCCCTTGTATCAATTTATTTGTTCAAATCAAATATTTGTTCAGCTTTAGTCTGGAGGAGGAGCTGAAAACTGAGATAATAAAGGGAGGATAATAAAGGGAGAAGGAGGACTATTAGTAGAAACCCCAAAATAGGGAGAACACTTAGATGCTGACTCCCCTAAAATGACAAATATTCATGATCAAAAGCATGGCTCCTAGGTGTCTTAGTCATATCTCCAGGATTGTTTTATGGTATTCCTTCTAGTTTTTCTGAGAAGTGCTTTGAAAATTCCATTTTTTCCTCCATTGCCTTAAGTTTTGTGGTGTACAAGTGCCCTGGTGACAGATGAGCACACTTTTCCTTATGTGTACCAGCACAGAAGGCAGCTGCCTGGTGGACCCATTCCTTCATCTGACTCTGGCCTATTTACTTTCAGTGCTTTGAACTCATTAGGAGTTTGATCAATATTTGGTGAAAGCTCAGTGTCCCCCTTCTTTGGGACTCCAAGGATATGGGTATGAGACACCATAAAATTTATTTTGACTTGAGAGCATTAAGACCAAGGATTAAAAAATGTCTCTTGGTCTGTCTTGGAAGCTGGGGTCACTGTCCATATGCTCTGAGCAGTGGCACTGAGACATGAGACTGGGAAAAGGAAATTTCCAGTAGATAAGAGGGTAGGAGAGAGCCTGAATGGCTCCTCTAAGTCCTGAACAACTGCCAAATTCTCAAGAAAATATGTGGAGAAGGGTGAGAACCTCTTGGCTCTCTCCCACATCCAGTCAGCTGTGGATCTTGGAGTCTGTGAAAGTCCCTCTTTTTCTCTCCATTATCCCATTTTGCATTCTCCCTCACCTTTTCCCCTCTAATCTAGACTGGGACAATCAGAAGACAAAAGAATTCTACTTAAAAACAAGTGTAGGTAGGTATTTATAGTAGGGAAATGGACTGAATAAGCCAGCTGCTAAAAATAGAATATCTGACTTAATCCACTCAGGAAGACTGTGGCCCAATGCATTTAGGGATAAAATAAATCAATTCAGATCTAATGTTTAGAAAAAGTAGCCCAGACTGGGATAGTTGGCTTCTCGTGAGAAATGATACAGATTTTCCCAAATTGGCAGAAATGGTGGGGATGAGCTTTGCAGGCAAAAGACTTGACTCTTCACCTGGATATCAGAAGATCTTCTAAAGTCTGTTTTAATTTTCTCCCGGGAAAATTGGTCTAAGCCCTCTAAGCTTTGCACTACATAAATTTCAGTCAAGTCTGCTGAACCCATAAGGGAGTTTTGGAGCTCTGACTTATGTTTGTAGAATATTAATTCTCTGTCAATTTAATGGTGGATGCTCATTCAATTTTCCCACATGTGTAGGTTCTTTGAGTGAATAAACAAATGCACAGCATTTATTGAGCACTTACTGAGTGCCATGCACCATACTAGGCTCTTCTCATGCTATTTTATTTAGGCCTCACCACAACCCTGGTGTATGCTCTCCATTTTTATGATCTACAAACCAAGGCTTAGCTAGGATTTTCCAAAGCCATGCTGTTTGTGGGTAGAAGGTTGAGATTTGAACTCATTTCTAGCATTGGAGATATATACTGAGTCTTACAGTGTTTATTCAGTCCTCTTGGCATTTTATTCTGGGCTGTGTACTTATAGGCCCTCAGTTGGTGTTTGTTTATGATGAAGGCTTTATCTGTTTTACTTCTAACTACTTTGAGGTCAACAGCCTACTTGCACTGTTCAACATCATGTCTACTTTATATTATCTTATATCATCTCTTCTATCAGTTAGGAATGTAAGTTGCCAAAAAAAAAAAACAAAACCAAACCACACCTCACCTGAACCAATGTGGTGGTTTAAAAATATGACTTCAAATTCTTTGATACTCCTTCCATTGAGAGATGGGGTCTGTGTCTCCTTTCCTTGAATCTGGTGACTACTTTGACCAACTGAGTACTGCAGAAGTGACATTGCATGATTCCTGCATGAGGCTAGGTCATAAAAAGCCATGCAACTTTCACTTAATTCTCTTGGGATGCTTGCTCTCTGTGCTGTGAAAAGCCAAAGCCATATGGAAAGGTCACATGTGAAGGTACTCTGGTCATCAGTCCCATCTGAGTCTAGTCTTTGGTTAGGTCAGCCCAAATACCAGACACATGAGTGAAGAAGCCACTTCAAAGTAGATCCTCCAGGTTTAGCTGTTCTAGTTCCTAGGTGTTTGAGGCATTCAGGTGTTTGTTTCCTCTGTAGAGGCTCCAGTCATGGTGGAGTGGAGGCAGACCATTCCTACGGGACCCCTGACCCACATCTGAAATCCTGACCCACAGAATCTGAGGAATGTAAGGAATATTGTTACGTTTTAATTATGAGCGTCTCTTAAGTCATATATTAAAATCATATAGTGGTCTATCATTCACAATGATTGTTTTTAAACTATTTATTTGTTTATTTATTTTAAATTCCAGTGTAGTTAACATAAAGTGTTATGTTAGTTTCAGGTGTACAATACAGTGATTCAACAATTGTATACATTACTCAGTGCTCATCACAGTAAGTGTACTCTTAATCCCCATCACCTCTTTCACCCATCCCCCCAGCCACCTCCCCTCTGGTAACCATCTGTTTGTTCTCTAGAGTTAAGCATTAAAAATTATTTTTAATCTACCAGCTGACAGCTCAGTTAGGTCCTCCTTGGATTATGTGGAAACCATAATCCAATGATGTTTTTCTGTCACCATGTTTTGGGTTAGCTTGTTACATAGTAAGAGTAACTGGAATATCCAAATTGGTTCAACTAGATGATGAGTTTTGAAAACAGACGATGCTGATTACTTCTCTGGGAAGCTTCTCAGTGTCCAATTCAGCACTGAGAACATCAGTTCTGTTTAATATGTTTACTATTGTTGGGATGAGGACTGGATATTGTATGGAAACCAATTTGACAATAAATTATATTAAAAAAGGTTTACTTATTGAAGAAAGAGGGGAAGGAGGAGGTTTTCCAGAGCAGAGGTCTTCAGAATTTTTTCCTTGCATGTCCCCTGAAAGGATTTTGAGAGACAATGTACCCCCTTGCATGTTTTAACTTGATATCTACAGTTTCCCATTATAACTTTACATAGTTGCAAAGAGTGTAATTTTTGGCATATTGTAAATACTGACATTTAAGAATAAACCTTTGTTTGTTCTTTTTCAATTCCCAATGAAGTCTAAATATCATCATACTACTACCTTCAGTTTATAAATACCCAAACAAGATTTTCTTCAGTAGTCAGACATTTTTACATCATTTCTTTTCTCCTTAACTTACGTTTTCATTCTGCTTTCCCCACAGAATTTTATCCTAATGTAATATATTTTTATGCTTGAAAGTTTTTTATTGATTTCTGTATCATACTTCTCTGCAACAATAACATGCATATAAATTGAAATAGCATTTGAAAATATTTCACGTGACTAAAAGGCTTTAAGTATTGAAACATTTCTTCTGGATTGAATTATCGTTATAATTATTATTACTATGCAGTTGAGAAACACATAAATATACATTTTAATATATAATTATTAAATATAAAAAGTGAAATTCATTAGAAATGCATCTGTAGGGGATGGATAGGAATTTTAAAAATTATTTCATCTACCTGTAGATGAATATTACTGCTAGAATGAGACAAGTTTACTTACAATCCTATTTTTTGTTTATTAAGACACAAGTGCTGAAAATGTTCACATAAGTAGATGGAAAATGTTCATAGCAGTAGATGGAGATATAAGGAATATTTCTTTATCTGAATTATTTTGAGTATGTTGAAGTCATATATTAAAATCACATTGTGATCTATCATCAAAAATTATTTTTAGTGATCTATCAGTTGATAGTTCAGTTAGATCTTTCTTGGATTATGTTGAAAACATGTGAATTGGAAAAGGACAGATAACCAGTCATTTGAGTTGTTCACTTGCAAATGGCCTTGTTACCCACTCATTAGAGACATTCACATGAGTATGTCTATTTACACCCTCTGTTTGGAGCCCTGGAAGGTTATACTCCAGGCCGGATCCTATTAAGGTTTGGGATGAGTGAGAACTATGTCTTTCTTTTGATCAGTGGGAGGAAGACTTCCATGAAAGAGAAGGTTAGGAAAGAGAACTTGCCTGATGCCCCCAGTTCAGGCAGATCAATTTGAGGAGAGTCTGCCAGAAAACTGAGGGTTTGGAAATTGATCCTCATAAATCTATCAGTGCTCCCAAACCAAGTCTGCTTATACTCCCAAGGGTCTGTGTACCCCAGTTTGAAGACCGCTATTCCAAAGGCTGCTAAAACCGTAGAGATACTGACACTCTCAGAAGGGATAGAGTTGCTTGAGTTTCTTTTAGGATATTGGTTCTCAGCTGCTCTGTGCTAAGTGCTTTATAGGGAATGTGTCACTGAGTTCTGAGAACAACTTGCAGATGAGGATGCAAGGGTTAAAGGAAGTAGCAGCCAGCAAGTATCAGATCTGGGGTTCAAGCCCCAGGCTGTGGGTTTACAGAATCTGAGCTCTTCAGCCTCTGTGTTAAATGGTGTAGCCCAGTGGGTATCATGAGCACAGCTCTTCATGTGAGCTGTTGCCTGGACTGCTGTTGCTTTTATTTTTGTCTCCTCCTTGGTAAGTTTCTCCAAAGCAGTGGTTCTCAAACACACATGGCTGGGCCACACCTCCACCATTTCTGATTCAGTAGGTGTGGGTGAGGCTGAGAGTATGCATTTCTTATAAGGTCTGGGAAGCACACTTGGAGAATCACATCTTGAAAGCATGTCCAGCCTCATGGGAGAGATTCCATTTCTAATGCATTTGGGGACTGATGTTTTTCCTTTAAATTTCTTTTAGGGCTGAGGTTTTTGGCTGCCTTGAGGCAAGTATATGTAGCTATGCACATTGCATGTATATTTCAACACCAGAGGCAACTTTGGAAAAACTTGTGCTGCAGGAATTTTTGCCAGAGATTAAAAAAAAAAAGTTTATTTATTTCTTTTTGAGAGAGAAAGAAAGAGAGAGAATCCCAAGCAGGCTCTGCACTGTTAGGGCTTGACTCACAAACCATGAGATCATGACCTGAGCCAAAATCAAGAGTCGGATGCTCAACCCACTGAGCCACCCAGGTGCCCCCCAAGATATACATTTTAAATTGAGACTACTATACATGTGTACACACACACACACACACACACACACACACACACACACACAGACACTTAGTGGAAGCAATACTTATTATCATGTGTGGTGCATTCTTATATCTTCTATTTCACTTAAAAAATACCATTAACCATGCACCCCAATGTTTATAGCAGCACTATCAACAATAGCCAAAGTATGGAAAGAGTCCAAATGTCCATCAATGGATGAATGGATAAAGAAGATGTGGTGTATATATATACCTGAATGTTACTCAGCGATCAAAAAGAATGAAATCTTGCCATTTGCAACTATGTGGATGAAACCAGAGGGTATTGCGCTAAGCGAAATTAGTCAGAGAAAGACAAGTATCATATGACTTCATTCATATGAGGACTTTAAGAGACAAAACAGATGAACATAAGGGAAACAAAAATAATATAAAAGCAGGGAGGGGGACAAAACATAAGAGACTCTTAAATATGGAGAACAAACAGAGGGTTACTGGAGGGGTTGTGGTGGGGGGGGGGATGAGCTAAATGGGTAAGGGGCATTTACTCCTGAAGTCATTGTTGCACTATATGCTAAATAATTTGGATGCAAATTAAAAAATAAGATAAAATAAAAATACTCTTAACCCCCTCATACATTTTACCACCTACTAAGGAGAAAGGAATGGCAATTTGACAAAACAACTGCTTAAGAGAATTTCTTCTTAAATGTACACACACATTCCATCCATAGATGTATTAATATCGCCAGGTAGGCTTTGCATATCTTTGCCCTGACTGTAAAAGACAGGCTCATTTTCTCATTTTCAAGTTCTTGAGTGGTTACATTCTGGTCAAGAGAGTTTCTCCTGTTCCAGGGCTGGATACATCTCTGGGCTGGGGCTGGCCTTGAGATTTGTGCTTCTTTCTGGTGCAACTCTTCCATGAAGCTCTAACTTTCTCAGGGCTGGGTGGACTGGAGCTGCCACCTGAAAGTAACTGTGTCAAAGGCCGTGTGCCATTTGGGCAAAGTTTGGACTTGGCTAACATAATGCTGTCTTTATGGCCTCTTGGTTTGAATCCTTCCACCTAAGGTGGATGGGCGCCTGCTGTGGGAGGGCCTTGGTCTTACCCTGCCCCTTGGCCCAACAGATATAAGTCATCACCACTCCTCCTCCTGACATGGGGCTTTGGCTCTTGGGCCCCAATTCTACAAGTGGAGAACTTCTGCTGGCATACCCATATTCCTGAGTTTTTGGTGTCTGCAAGGGTGAGCAGGAAAATGTGTCTTGAAGCTGGAGAACTGTGATGGGCTGGGCTGTGCTGTGGTTGAAGGAGAGGGTAGTGGAGCGTGTCCTGAAGTGGGTTTTAGAACTGTAAACTCTAGACAGAGGTGTCTTTTGAAACAGATGTGCCTGAGCTCCATTTGCTGCTCTGGATCTGGTACCACTCTCAATTTTGTTGAGTGAGTGGTAAGGATAGAATTCTTGGGTAATTTTCTTGCCAAGTCACCAGCCTGGTTCTTTTCAAGGCTTGTGTATAAATGCCACCTGTGATACTAATTCAAGTCCAAGAAGAGGAAGGAAAAAGGTTACAGGGCCAGGGGAACTTAATATGTCAATGATATACTAAAAACTCCTGCTACTATTTATTGGGGGAGTTGGGGTGTCTCTGAGCTTTGACACCTGTGGATTCCATCCTCTGACTCAAAATGGTAGCTGTGTCTTTGCTATTATAGCTTGTGTCCACTATTCATCTTTGTTGTTCAAACATTTTAAACTCCATTCCATTGTTTCTTGGAAATGCTAGAGCTAGTTTTCCTAAACCATGGCCATTTAGGGCTCTTGTTTTTTCTGGCTTTAGACAGCGAATACCTCCATCTGTCTTCCCACATTCCTTTTGTCCTTGTGTTCCCCATCAATTTCAAAAATGTTAGAGCGTTAGTATATTCCCCCAAAGACTCAGTAATGCAGACTCTTACAATTTGCCTGTTCTGTATATTTTCACATTTTCCAAGTATTCCCTAGTCTATTTGTTGTCAATAGTTATTTTTGCAAAGTCTTCATAATTTCCAAATTGTTTAAATGTGTATCTTGCCCTCCCACCTTTCCTTTTTGTACTTTGCCTATTCAAGCAGTGGGTCCTAGATTTTTGGATTTCATGCAGTAAATTTTTTTTGTTTTTGTTTTTTGTTTTTTTTTTAAAGGAAGTCAGGGTAACTTACATAGGATTGCTATCTTTATATTTTTTTCAAATAAAGACAACCACTGTTTGCATATCTTTGTCCTGACTGAACAACATCTTCATGAAAGAAGATGCCCAGTGGAAACCCAGTAGATATCAGTTGCCTTCATGGAGATATGGTCTTACAGAAGCTCTGTTTCCTCACTGATTCCAGTTCACTGCAATCTCTTGGGCACCTGCCATGTGCTCAGCACTCTGGTGGACACCAAAGAAGGATTAGACTTTTGCATTTATACCCAGGGACCCACAGAGGAGACAAAACAAGCAGCTGTGTAGAGCTGTAACTTCTGGGTCTATCTTCCCCTGAGACTGTGAACTTCTTACAGGGAAAGATCATATCCTGTGTCTCTGTGTCCCACTGCACTGGTGTCTTATATATCATACATGCTCTATCAATGTTTGCTCACTGAAAATGAGTTACAGGACAGCACAAGATCAAATATATATAGGTGTTCAGCTGTAGTCAATCATGCACCCCTGCTAACAGTGCTGTACCATGAACAGTTGTAGTCAATCATGCACCCCTGCTAACAGTGTTGTACCATGAATGGTAGGATAGAGCAGGAAGGTTAAGGTTCACAGCTGACTCAAGTTGACAGGAAGACTTCATGGAAGGAGTTGATGAGATTTGAGAAGGGCCCTCATGAGTGAGCAGAAGTCACATGACCTGATAGTAAAAACTGGGAAAGCAGTAAGAGGTTGGAAAGCAGCTTGAGGCCCAGGTGATACTATTCAGGAGAGGTCATGTCTTTGTTTTGCAGGCTAATTGCTTACTTGGAGTTTATTTGGTAGCATGGCGTAGTGATGATGCCAAAGAACTGTTTAGGGCAGTGGTTCAAAGTTGGAGGTGATTCTCCTCCGTTCCCCACTCCTCACCCCCACCCTCTGCCCCAAGGGACATTTGGCAAAATCTGGAGACATTTTTGGTGCTCCTGGCATATAATTCTGGAATATGGTAGAGGCTAGAGATGCTATTCAACACCTTACAATGTACAATGTACACCTTCCCCCACTAAACAATTGGCTGGCCCAGTGTCAACAGTGCTATTGTTTAGAAACCCTGATGTAGAGTGATTTGATAAGGAAAAAGGAAACAAATACAGTGCTATATGACCACAGCAGTGCCTGGATGCCACTGCTGCTATAACAAAGTAACACTTAACCTCTCTCCTCTCCAAGGGGCTTACCTTTCCCGACCAGTTCCTATCCTACTTTTCTTCTTGTCTTGCATTGCCAAATGTCCTTCTCTTCTCTTATTGTGCCCTCCCTCTCTTTGGCTGAGTATCTCTAGAACTTCTCTTGGCCTCCTGCAAGTCCAGACCTCAGAGATACCCAGGACACTCTGGAAGATTGCCCAGGAATAGAATTTGGAGCTGAACCCAAGCTGTCTTGGCCCAAGATATATCTTTACCTTCATGTCATCTAGGCTAAAAGTCCTTCTGTTAAGTCTCATGGTTATTATGTATTTATTCAGAGGACGTTTTGGCTTGCTCACATTTCTAACCTGATGAATCCACTTTAGGCTTCTCTTTTTTTCTCTCAGGGGTGCCATAGGGATATTTACTGACCTTAGGAATGACAGCAGGGTATAGAGAGGTATGTATTCTTGTAATGTTGATTCTCTATACATTAGTAAGTACTCTTTGAAAAAAAGAGTTCAGAGTGGAATCTAGAAACAGAAAAAAACCAAAGCAACCTAACAAACAAAAACCAAATGCATGGATACAGAGAACAGATATGTGGTTGCCAGAGATGGGGTAGGGAGGGGATCAGGGTGAGTGAAATAGAGTAAGGGGTGAAAAAATACAAATTCCCAGGTCTAAAATAAGTAAGTCAAGGGGATGTAATACATAGCATAGGGACTATAATTAACAATACTGTATTGTATGTGTGAAAGTTGCTATGAGAGTAGATCTTAAAAGTTTTCATCACAAGGAAAAAAATTATAATTACGGGTGATGATGGATGGTAACTAGGTTTATTGTGGTGATCATTTCACAATATATACAAACATTGAATGATTATGTTGTACACCTGAAACTAATATAGTATTATGTCAATTATATATAAGTTAAATTAAAAAGTTCAGAAAAAATATTTCAGTGGCCACTTATGTCTAGGACACTATTGGGTTAAATAGCTATTTTATTGCAAGACTTCTCCAAGCCTTTATTATGCATATGGGAATTTTGAATTTCCAAGGGGAAGACATGGTATTCTATATTCTCAAACTTAACTGACCACAGGACACCTTTTGTATAGCACAAATTGATAATTTAGTTTGGGAAGCATTATTATAGTGGAAAAGTATGGACTTCAGAGCTATGTGTCCTGAATTCAAATCTCTGCCTCAATCATTGAGTAACTCATTTCATTGGATAAGGTACTTAACTCTTTGAAGCCTCAGCTGCCTCATCTGGAAAATATAGTCATAGGCAAAGAATATGTCCCTCACAAAATATTGGGTGTTACCTCCCAACCTCATGCTGCCATTATTTGTCATGTGGTTCTGCAATTTATTGTTGACATGAATATTTTTTTCCTATTGGACTAAAATCATTGAAGGCCTGGATGGTATCTTATGTTTGTATTCTCAGTTCTTCCCCAAGTTCTGGTACATCATGGTGCTCAATAAAAGTTAATTGAATGAATCAATGGGTAATATATATATTGTGCCTTATACAGCCTCAATGAATGTTAGTTCTTGCCTAGCTCCTTCCTTTATTCTTTCTCAGTGGGTAAAAGTTTTTTGGAAGAGACAGGACGGAGGTGGAATGGGGTGATGAAGTGATGGTGACTTTGACTTTGACATTTTGATTGGCTAAAAAGGCTGAATGAGGACCCATGCTTTGTGCCTGTGACAGTTAGCCAATGTACATCAGAGGCTTGCTTAAGGAAAGGATGCTTATTTATTTGTAACTTCATACCACAGAATGGCATTGGTTAGGTCTCATCTGGAGCATTCTATTCAATTTGGGACATCAACTATTAGGAAGGAGGGGATATTGATTTCTTCAATATCCCTAATGCTGACAGCTTCTTGAAAGGACTATGGAGGAGGTTCAAAGAGACATTCACAGCTGATGAGGGTCTTCCTGGAAGGGTACTGGAACATCTGGGTGTCCCCAATTATGATAACAGTGAAGGAAATGGTAATATGACAGGGACACATTTTAACCTTCTTCTAAAAAGCAGCATGTCATAAAGAAAAATACTTTGGACTGGCATACCAAATCTGGGTTTCAGCGTCTGTATGACTGTGAGTGAGTTTCCTGCCCCCTGGGTCTGAGTTTCCTTGTCTCTAAAATGAAGGCTTGGGGGTCACCTGGCTGGCTCAGTCAGTGGAGCATGTGATTCTTGATCTTGGGGTTGTAGGTTTAAGCCCCACGTTGGGTGTGGATATTACTTTAAAACATCTTTAAAAATAAGATAAACTGAAGGTTTGGGGGGCACCTGGGTGACTTAGTCTGTTAGCTGTCCAACTTCGGCTCAGGTCATGATCTCCCGGTTTGTGAGTTCGAGCCCTGCATCGAGCTCTGTGCTGGCAGCTTGGAGACTGGAGACTGCTTTGGATTCCATGTCTCCCTCTCTCTCTGCCCCTCCCCTGCTCTCTCTCTTTCTCTGTCTCTCTCTCAAAAATGAATAAACGTTAAAAATTTTTTTAAAAATGAAGTTTTGGGACTGCAATATGTTTGCATGTCTCTTTGGATTTGATAAAGCATAACTCTGAAACATTTGAGGGCATATTGGAGAAGGGAGTCTAGACTTCAAATTTTTTTCTGGGGTTTCAGAGGACAGAACTGAGATCAGAGTTCTGAGTTCTCTAGGCAAGAAAAGAAGAGGCCAATTTGCTGCTCAATGAAAAAAAGTCATTTCATAGGGAGGGAGAGTGTGGACAAGTCCTATTACCAGAAGTGCCTCCAGAGCCACCTGCTTGGGCTGTTCTAGAGATGAACTTTAAGAACCTTGCCTTCAATTGTTTTAAGTAAACATTTTATTTTAGAATCCTTCTAGATTTACAGAAAATTTGTGAAGATAATACAGATAATTCCCATATACCCTCCATCTAGTTTCCTCTAATATTAACATTTTATAGTAATATGGTATATTTATTATAATTGATGAACTGATAAGGAAATACCGTTGTTGACTAGAGTCCACACTTTATTCAGATTTCCTTAGTTTTTTACCTAATATCCTTTTTCTGTTCCAGGATCCCATCTAGAATATCCCATTACATTTATATTCCTCTTGGCTGTGACAATTCTCAGACTTTCCTTGTTTTTGACAACCTTGACAGTTTTGAGGTGTTCTGGTCAGGCATTTTGTGGACTGTCCCTCCATTGGGGTTTTTCAACAGTAGACTGGGGTTGTGGGTTTTGGGGAGGAAGACCACAGAGGTGAAGTGCCCTTCTCATCAGATCATGTCAATATGATTTATCACTAATAATGCTGACCTTGACCATGAGGCTGAGATAGTGTTCCTCAGGTTTCTCCAATGTAAAGTTATTATTATTTTTGTCCCTTTTTATGCTGTGCTCTTTGGAAGGAAGTCATTAGGCACACCAACACTGATGAAGTAGGAAGTTATGCTCTACCTCCTTGGGGAGAGTCCTCAGTTTTTAATGAAAAAAAAAAATACTATTTTGACTTTTGCTTGCCTGCCAGGTCTCATGACAAGCCGTAGGCTCGAGTGAGCCCCATCTCATTTCTTTGTCAGAGTAAGACAGCTAATCAAGGCATGGGGATTTACTTAAGCTAACAAATGATTATCCTTCCCCATAGAAGGGTTATCAGAATGCTGAATTTGCTAATCACTCTCTCTCTGCTTCTCCCAAGCAGCGATCTTGAGAGGTGAGACGAATCTATCTGAAATGAGGGCTGCATCTATTGAGGAATCTGGGAGTCTGAGGAAGAGTGAGGGCAGACACTTACCAAAAACAGAGGGAGTGGGGCACACACACACACCTGAAGTGGCTGAAGGGAAACAATGTGGGTAAGAGGGAATTAACAGGAAGTTTGATCTATGGGTCTAATTGAAATTTCTCAGTCTGTGCTATCCATCAGCATTTCTTCTGGAAGACTGCTTGTACCTCTGCTAATGGGGGTTGAGGAGAAATGTTTATCTTGGGGCAGTGGCTGGAAGGAAAGGCTGCTTGGATGGAGTTTCTTGGCCTCTGTTCTCAACTGACTGCCATTATCCTCCAAATCAGGCTTTTGCCAGCCTTGTTTTCTCTTATGCTCATACCTAGAGTTGATGTTTGTGATCAAGACTGCCATTAACTGGCTGTGTGATCTTTGATCTCCCACTCCTCATTGGTAAAGTAATGTTAATTTACTTTACTTTACTTGAGTTAGTTTGAACCAGAAAGGAGAAGTATAGGCACTGGTGATGCTTTACTCCTTTTCACACTTTTGGCAGATATTGCTAACTGATCACACCGCTCTCTCCTGCTGAGCACAGATATGGCCTCAGAATGCTTCTCATCACAGTGTTCTACATATTAGTTATATATCAGTTGAGGTGGGCAAGCCAGTCAATGATTTGGGGCCTGTGTACGTATGTGTGCCAGGCACTGTGCTAGACACTGGGTGGACATGGCGGATAAAAGAGATATGGTCCCTGCCTTTGTGGAGCTTATAGTTAGTAAGGCCTTTAATAAAAGCCACGTGTGTATTCCTGTAGCTCTCTGTACAGTTGAGGGAAGTCAAAATCATCTGATGTAGGAGAGGTAGGAAGCAGATTTTATTAAGTACGTTGGGTAAGGTTCAAATGTATTTTCTCATGTAATCCACACAGCCACCCTCTAAGTGGGGTAGCGGAGAAAGTTGCCCAAGTGCCAAGATTGGTAAGTAGTAAAGCAGATACTGGATCTTTGGTCAGTGTGATGCCAACAGAAATGGTTTTTATACCATGCCTCACTCATGGTACCCAACCTTTCTGTTCTTCAATAAGGAGGGTGTCTTCAGTGAGGAAGGAGGGAGGTTAGAGTCCATGCAAGGGAGAAAGTAAAGGCTGGACCTGTTTAGTGCTGACCTATACTTGCTGGAGGCTCTGGCTGAGACTGCTGTGTGGGGCTGATGCTGTCAGCTCAATGGCACAAAGCTCTGGCTAGAATGATGCTGTAAATGAGCCCAGCCCAGAGAATGTACCTTCTCTTGCCCCCCTGGATCATTTATCATATATCAGCCCCTATTTCTTCCTAGGCGTACCTTGCACTTTCAGTGTAGCCAATCCTTTTGGTTTCTAAGCTGCTTAAAGCTCTACGATTTCTCCCTATGCTCTTGTGCTGCCTTGAGATGGGTGGTGCCCTGGGGAGATGTGTTTCGGGAAGAAGAGGAAAGTGGCAAATATAGGCGCAGCCAGGTTGAGCTTGCTCTCCTGGATGTAGCTCTGCTCCAAGCCTAGACTTCAATTAGGACCTGAGCACCCAGCCCAGCCTTGTACAGTTCTCATGCCTTGCACAAAGCTTTCCACAAGAACTTTGCAACTAAGCTGCTGAATGCCAGAGCTTCATTCACAGAGACTAATGATGTTCAGTATTTGGAGATCCAGAAAGTCCTCCATCAGTGGCAGGTTCAAGCTGGGTGTAACAAAGGACTTTCCTGAAAAAGAAATAGGGAAGAAAATTCCTAAGGCTTCGTTCAGATATTTCCAGAGACTACAAAGTCTCCCTTTTCCCACAGAGAAGCTCTCCTTTTCTTCTTTTCCTAAATAATTTAGTGAACTATGGAAATCTCTCCTCCCTTTTAAGTGAACTAATCATCCCAACTGGTCCCAGTTGTTTTTAGTTTGGTTTTCCTGAGAATAAAGCTTGAAGCAAAGACTTAAATGCAGGTAGGGATGTGGAAGGGATAGTGGATGGTGGGTGTGCCGCTTAGAACTTCTGCAGGAATACAGGGCTGGGAGGCGGGGCCAACATGGCGGAGAAGTAGGTGGATGCGAAGTTCCCTCGGTCTCTCAAACACACCAGTGTTGAGGCCAAAGGACTTTGAACTCCAAGAGTCCAGGCAGCAAAGTGATAGAGACGCTTCCAGGGACCCACTGGACAACCTGACGGGCGATAGGTGCGTGACTGCGAACTGGGAGAGAGAAAACGAATGGAGGGGAGGGATCCCCTTCTGCGCAGAGACAAAGGGAAGAGAAAGAGAGGCTGGGGAAGCATAGGACTGTATCTGGACAGGAGAAAAGCCACAGACCGGGACGGAGAGGGATCCCATCCTCTAACTGCAGGGCTTTCTCCCAGCGGGGCTGGCTGCCCTGTTCCCACACCTGGGGAGGCGGGGTGGGGGCAGCTCCAACTTGGTAACTAGTTCAGAGGCACAGTCTGCCGTGGGAGAAAGTAATCCCCTCCCTGCAGTGATGTGGGAAGAAGGTATATATCCGCTCCCTGAAACCAGGGCGAACAGAGTGGGAACCTTAAAAACATGGCAGTTTAAGTCCCAGCCGAGCGCCAGGAAGGCAGGGAGTCGGAGGAGCTGGACAAACCCCGCAAGGCGGCTGGGCAACTTTTTGCCGCAACTGGGGCACATGGAGCAGGACCCTTTAAGACATAGCGGTTTAAGTCCCAGCCAAGCGCCAGGGAGGCACGGGAGTCCGCGGAGCAGGGCAAACCGCCTCATTCGCCCCCGTGGCACAGTGAGGACAGCTTGAACAGACTGGTTTGGGACACCGAGTCCGTGGAGAAGAGACTGGGGTGTCGCCATTTTTCTCCGGGAACCGGCAGCGGGGCCCACAGTGGAGGCGGCCATGGCTACACCAAACCACGCCCCTCCGTCCCTGGTAATCGTGTATCTACTGGAGCGGGAGTGTCTTGAGGCTGACGAAGCAGACAGCCCCTCCTCCAGACCAGCACTGTTGCATTGCCTGATTTAATTCTCGGACAGTTCTTATTATATAGATATATCCCCCCTTCCTCTTCTCCTTCTTATCTCTTCCCTCGTCTAGTCTGGTTACTCTGGTTGTTGGTTTGTTTAAGCAGAGGTATTTACTCTTCTCTTGATACATGTTCAGCACGTCCTTCTTTATTTTCCCTTCTCTCTGGATTAAGCCATATAGTTTCTCTGGTCAGTTTTTTTCTTTTTCCTCTCCCCTCTCATTTCTCTCTTTGTATGGAATAAGTCCTCTTCCATCAGCACTGCCTCCACCCTATTGTTTACTTGTAGCTGGTGTTTCTGGTTTTTTGTTTTTTGTTTTTGTTTTTGTGTGTTTGTTTTTGTTTTCTGTTTGTTTTTTTGTTTTCCTTTTCAGGGCTACTTCAACAAACAAGTGAAAGCACACCTGGTGGAGGGTCCAAAACATCACTAGAGTAGGGAGATAAAGTAACCAAAGTCACAACAACAGAGAGCAAGTAACACTCTCCAAAAACACCTCCTGAAGGGCCAGGCACTGGACAGTGTATGACCCTTCTCTAATGTAGTAGTGTTTACTGGTTCAGGTGCATAATAAGCTTTTAAAACACATAAGGGACAGAAAACTGGCCAAAATGATGAAACAGAAGAATTCCCCTCAAAAGGAATTCCGGGAAGAAATGACAGCTAAAGAATTGATCAAACAGATATAGACAATATAACTGAACAAGAATTTAGAATAATAGTCATAAGATTAATCGCTGGGCTTGAAAAAAGCATATTAGCACAGAATCTATTGCTGCAGAGATCAAGGAACTAAAAAATCATCATGATGAATTAAAAAATACTGTAAATGAGGTGCAAAATAAACTAGAGGCAGCAACAGTGAGGATTAAAGAGGCAGAGGGGAGATTAAATGAAATAGAAGATAAAATTATGGAAAAAGATGAAGCTGAGAAAAAGATAAAAAAAATTCTGGATCACAAGGGGAGAATTAGAGAACTAAGTGATTCAATGAAACAGGACAATATCCATATCATAGGAGTTCCAGAAGAAGAAGAGAGAGAAAGGGGCTGAAGGTGTACTTGAACAAATCATAGCTGAGAACTTCCCCAATCTGGGGAGGGAAACAGACATTGAAATCCAGGAGGCACAGAGAACTCCCTCCAGATATGACTTGAATTGATCTTCTGCATGACATATCATAGTGAAACTGGCAAAATACAGAGATAAAGAGACAATTCTGAGAGCAGCAAGGGATAAACGGGCCTTAATCTACTTTATGTGTCTAAAGGGTAGACACATAATGGTAGTTACAGATCTATCTACTAAAACTTGGCAGGCCAGAAAGGAGTAGCAGGAAATTTTCAATGTGCTGAATAGGAAAAATATGCAGCCAAGAATCCTTTATCCAGCGTCTGTCATTCAGAATAGAAGGAGAGATACGGGTTTTCCCAGACAAACAAAAACTGAAGGAATTCATCACCCCTAAACCAGCCCTACAATAGATCCTAAGGGGGACTCTGTGAGTAGAATGTTGCTAAGACCACAAAGGACCAGAGACATCACTATAAGCATGAAACCTACAGATAACACAATGACTCTAAATCCATATCTGTCAATAATAACACTGAATGTAAATGGACTAAATGCTCCAATAAAAAAGACATAGGGAGGGTATCTGAATGGGTAAAAAACAAGACCCATCTACTTGCTGTCTACAGGAGTCCCATTTTAGACCTGAGGACACCTTCAGATTGAAAATGAGGGAATGGAGAACCATCTATCATGCTACTGGAATTCAAAAGAAAGCTGGAGTAGCCATACTTAATCAGACAAACTAGATTTTAAACTAAAGGCTGTAACAAGTGATGAAGAAGGGCATTATATCATAATTACAGGGTCTATCCATCAAGAAGAGCTAGCAATTATAAATGTTTATGCACCAAATTCGAAACACCAAAATATATAAAACAATCACAAACATAAGTAATTTTATTGGTAAGAAAGTGGTAATTGCAGGGGACTTTAATACTCCACTTACAACAATGGGCGGATCATCTAGACAGAGAATCAGTAAAGAAACAATGGCCCTGAATGATACACTAGACCAGATGGACTTGGCAGATATATTTAGAACTTTTCATCCTAAAGCAGTAGAATACACATCCTTTTTGAGTGCACATGGAACATTCTCCAAGATGGATCACACACTGGATCACAAAACAGCCCTGAATAAATATAAAAGAATTGAAATCATACCATGTACGCTTTCAGATAACAATGCTATGAAACTTGAAATTAACCACAGGAAAAAGTTTGAAAACCTCCAAATGCATGGAGGTTAAAGAACATCCTACTGAAGAATGAATGGATCAACCAGGCAATTAGAGAAGAAATAAAAAAATATATTGAAACAAAGGAAAACACAACAATCCAAACCCTTTGGGATGCAGCAAAGGCAGTCCTAAGAGGAAAATACATTGCATTCCAGGCCTATCTCAAGAAACAAGAAAAATCCCAAATATAAAATCTAACAGCACACCTACAGGAATTAGAAACAGAAAAACAAAGAAACCCCAAAGCCAGAAGAAGAAGAGAAATAATAAAGATCAGAGCAGAAATGAATAATATAGAATCCAAAAAAAAAAAAACCAAAAACAAAAACAAGAAACAAAACAAAACACAGTAGAACAGATCAATGAAACTAAGAGTTGGTTTTTTGACAAAATAAACAAAATTGGTAAACCCCTAGCTAGACTTCCCAAAAGGAAAAGAGAGAGGACCCAAATAGATAAAATCATAAATGAAAATGGATTTATCACAATCAACCCCTCAGAAATACAAGCAATTATCAGAGAAGACTATGAAAAATTATATGCCAACAAGCTGGACAACTGGAAGAAATGGACAAATTCCTAGACACCCACACACTACCAAAATTCAAACAGGAAAAAATAGAAAATTTGAACAGACCCATAACTAGTGAAGAAATTGAATCAGTTATCAAAATTCTTCCAAGAAGTAAGAGTCCTGGGCCAGATGGCTTCCCAGGGGAATTCTACCAGACATTTACAGCAGAGTTAATACCTATCCTTCTCAAGTTGTTCCAAAAAATAGAAATGGAAGAAAACTTCCAGACTCATTCTATAAAGCCAGCATTACCTTAATTACAACCCAGACAGAGACCCCACAAAAAAGGAGAATTACAGGCCAATATCCCTGATGAACATGGATGCAAAAATTCTCAAAAAGATACTAGCAAATTGAATTCAACAGCATGTAAAAAGAATTATTCACCATGATCAAGTAGGATTCATTCCTGGGCTGCAGGTCTGGTTCAATATTCACAAATCAATCAGTGTGATACATCACATTAATAAAATAAAGGATAAGAAACATATGATCCTGTCAATAGATGTAGAAAAAGCATTTGACAAAACACAGCATCCTTTTTAAATAAAAACTTCAAGAAAGTTGGGATAGAAAGAACATATTTAAATATCATAAAAGCCATATATGAAAAGCCCACAGCTAGTATCATCCCCAATGGGGAAAACTGAGAGCTTTCCCCCTGAGATCAGGAACACGACAGGGATGTCCACTCTCACCACTGTTTGTTTAACATAGTGTTGGAAGTCCTAGCCTCAGCAATCAGACAACAAAATGAAATAAAAGGCATCAAAACTGGCAAAGAAAAAGTCAAACTTTCACTTTTCGCAGATGATGTGATACTCTACATGGAAAACCTGAAAGACTCCACCAAAAGACGGCTAGAACTGATACATGAATTCAGCAAAGTCACAGGGTACAAAATCAATGTACAGAAATTGGTTGCATTTTTATGCACAAATAATAAAGCAACAGAAAGAGAAAGAAACTGATCCTATTTACAGTTGCACCAAGAACTATAAAATACCTAGGAATAAGCCTAAAGATGTAAAACATCTATATGCTGAAAACTATAGAAAACTTATAAAGGAAATTGAAGAAGACATAAAGAAATGGAAAAACATTCCATACTCATGGAATGGAAGAATAAATATTGTTAAAATGTCAAAACTACCCAAAGCAATCTACACATTCAATGCAATCCCAATCAAAATTGCACTGGCGTTCTTCTCAAAGCTAGAACAAACAATACTAAAATTTGTATGAAACCACAAAAGATCCTGAATAGCCACAGTAATATTGAAGAAGAAAACCAAAGTGGGAGGCATCACAATTCCAGACTTTAGCCTCTACTACAAAGCTGTAATCATCAAGACAGCATGGTATTGGCACAAAAACAGACACATAGACCAGTGGAACAGAATTGGACCCAAAAATGTATGTCAAACTACTCTTTGACAAAGCAGGAAAGCATATTCAATGGATAAAAGACAGTGTCTTTAGCAAATGGTGCTGGGAGAACTGGACAGCATCATGTGGAAGAATGAAACTAGATCACTTTCTTACACCATACACAAAAATAAACTCAGAATGGATGGAAGATCTAAATGTGAAACAGGAAACCATCAAAACCCTACAGGAGAAAGCAAGCAACAACCTCTTTGACCTCAGCCACAGAAATTTCTTGCTTAACACATCTCCAAAGGCAAGGGAATTAAAAGCAAAAAATGAACTATGGTACCTCATCAAGATAAAAACCTTCTGCACTGCAAAGGAAACAATCAAAAAAACGAAAAGGCAACCAACAGAATGGGCAAAGATATTTGCAAATGATATATCGGATAAAGGGCTAGTATCCAAAATCTATATAGAACTTACCAAACTCAACACCCACAAAAGAAATAGTCCAGTGAAGAAATGGGCAGAAGACATGAATAGACACTTTCCCAAAGAAGATATCCAGGTGGCCAACAGACACGTGAATAGATGCTCAATGTCACTCATCATCAGGGAAATACAAATAAAAACCACACTGAGAGACCACGTCACACCGGTCAGAGTGGCTAACATTAACAACTCAGGAAGCTACAGATGCTGGCGAGGATGTGGAGAAACGGGAACCCTCTTGCACTGTTGGTGGGAATGCAAACTGGTGCAGCCGCTCTGGAAAATAGGGTGGAGGTTTCCCAAAAAATTAAAAATAGAACTACCCTATGACCCAGCAATAGCACTACTAGGAATTCATCCAAGGGATACAGGAGTGCTGATGCATAGGGGCACATGTACCCCAATGTTTATAGCAGCACTTTCAACAATAGCCAAAGTATGGAAAGAGCCTAAATGTCCATCAGCTGATGAGAGGATAAAGAAGATGTGGTTTATATACACGATGGAATACTACTTGGCAA
Source organism: Herpailurus yagouaroundi (assembly GCF_014898765.1). Taxonomy (NCBI): domain Eukaryota; kingdom Metazoa; phylum Chordata; class Mammalia; order Carnivora; family Felidae; genus Herpailurus; species Herpailurus yagouaroundi. The sequence goes on from NW_024412396.1 coordinate 51,948,326, forward strand.
TGAGATAGAATGAAATCGTCATTTGCAGCAACGTGGATGGAACTGGAAGGTATTATGCTGAGTGAAAGAAGTCAGTCAAAGACAGATATCATGTTTTCACTCATGTGGATCTTGAGAAACTTAACAGAAGACCGTGGGGGAAGGGAAGGGGAAAAAATCGTTACAAACAGAGAGGGAGGGAGGAAAACCATAAGAGGCTCTTAAATACAGAGAACAAACTGAGGGTGAATGGGGGGTGGGGGAGAGGGGAAATGGGTGATGGGCATTGAGTAGGGCTCTTGTTGGGATGAGAATCTACCCTATGGGAATCTACCCCCAAAACCAAGAGCACACTTTACACACTGTATGTTAGCCAATTTGACAATAAATTATATTAAAAAAAAAAAAAAAAGGAATACAAGGCTGATCCCCATCTGCTGGGAGTGCTATGGCTGAGAGCCCTCAGCTGTCAGCTCTTTTGGAACTACCTCAGTTGCAAAGAGCCACCAGTTCAAGGCCACAGCTGCTTCTGGAGTGGGTTATATCCAATGACTGATGGAAGCCAGGATATAAAGTTCTAGCCCCCTCACCCCAACACAGGTTAACCTGGAAATGTCATCTCAGCTTCAATATTCCTGCTTCCATCCCTCCCTCTCCTCAGGTGTTGTTGATTCCCAGAGCCAATAACAAACCCAACCTGCGAGTGCAGTTGCCATGCAGGGTCTGGGGGAGCAGATGAAAGGCTAGCATTTGGGAGCTGGATCACCATTGCCTGGAGGGCAGCGAGGACCGTGTTAATAAAGGTAGGTGGAGTGGTGCAAGGTTTAATGTGTGGGGGACTTGGGTTGTGCACCAGTGGACAAGAATGGATTAGCTGGTGCAATGTATGAGCATTCGAGAAATAATGAGGTAAACAGTAGCCATGAAGGCAGTGGAATTAGGTAGCTGTTGTTAAGTGTTGATTTGTGGTCCCTCCACCCAGAGAGACTGCCAGGCTCTGTTGGTGCATCTACTCTTTCTGTTCTGGTCAGAAACTGCCTCTGTGTAGTAAGCTGGTATGATAGGAGGGCTCATCTGGCTTTTCTTTTCTCAGTTACCACAGTCCTGTGTTGCCTGTTATCTGATTTCTGAAAACTGATGTTCCTATGTTTTGTCTGGGTTTCCAAGTTTAAGGTAGGAGGGTAAATCTAGGCCCTGTTATTCCATCTTGTCGAAGAGTGTAAGTCCTTTCTTCTTCTTTTTTAACTTACCACTTTATCAACACAAAGGATTGTAAATGAAAAAATAAAATGCTTGGTGGCTGAGGTGAGGGACAGTAAAGTAGTCAAAGTTTTACAGCTTAGCCATTACATTGACCAAGGCTTGCCAGGATTTTCAGCCAAAATTGATGACTTTTCTACCCTGTGGAAGTAGGTCTCTTTCCATAATGAACCTCACTGGAGACTGATTGGTGTCTCTGTAATTGAAATATGGGTCTCATTGGTAGGTTTGAGTACCCACCACCACTTCCAACAGGGGGTGGCTGCATGTGCTGATGTCAGAGTTTTGTTTCAAGGATCAGGGCTGTTCAGTCTGGGTAGTGGCTACCAACAATGTCTAGAGGCAGCAGGAACAAGAGAGTGTGTAAGATTGGAAAAGCCACAGAGGTGAGTGCGGGGTGTATAAAATGAAATTCAAAGGCTAGCCAGGAACCAGGTACACAAAGGAAGGAAGAAGGAGCCCAGGCCCCATGACTAATGCCTTGCCCATGCCCTGAGCAACAGACACATTTTTTTTTTTTTTTTTATGGGAGAGTGAGTGGGTCCAGTTAAAGATGCAGAGTCAGGGGGATGCTGGAAGGATGGGCTTGAGGAGCTGAGTCTGACTCTTCTACCTGGAGTCTGACCTCTCCCAGAGAGCATCAGATTTTTGGTTCAGAAACCTATGAATCAGCCTGGCCGTTTCCAGGAGGGCCGGGAAGGGTGTAATTTCAGCGTCTGGAGCAGCTCTTCCAGAAGTGACTTCCTTAGAGCACAGTCCTGGGAGGCACTTTTCTTCCCTTGTCACATAAGCTTGGCAGACAATGCATTCTGTGTCCTCATCTTGAAGATGAGAACTTAGCAAGTTAAGCGTTCTTAGAAACACTGCAATGAAGAAAGCTATTTAATTTTACCTAGCTGTTTCCCCCTTTGCCCTGCCACAGGAAGCAGTAAGCCCCTCCGCGGTAACAGGCTGGGGCTGGGGGTACAGACGGTCCATAACTGGAATTGTAAGAGATTGTGGATGGGTCTTTCTGTCACACGCACTGCCAGTCTGGCTATACTGGTTCTTGTGTTTCTGGACTCTACCTGGCTGTTCTGGCTAGACAGTGCCTTTGTAGGAGCAATTTAGCTTGACCTTTGTGCCAGAACAACCTGTCCGATGTCCCCCTCCCTCCAGCTCTTCAATGGTTGGCTCGTTCTTGCCTCAGCTGTCACCTCACCTGCTCGCAGTGGCTCTCCTGAACACCCTGTCTAAAGCTGGCCTCTGCCAGAGATTTTACTTCCTTTATAGTGCTTCTCCTCTTCTGAAATTATCTGTTTATTTACTCGTCCTTCTGTGAGAATGCAATTTCCAGCAGAGCTGGGATCTTCTCTTCACCACAGCCATCAGGTGGCTTCATACATGATAATAGGTAATAGCCATCAAGCCTTACTGAGTGCTTCTGGGAGACAGGCATTGCTCTTGGAGCTTTCCCTGTGTTGCCACGTTTTCAAGGTTTGTTCAGTAAATTAATGAGGGGAGACTCTCCTGTCCCCCCTTACAAATCTAGCCCACGTCTAGTCCTACCCTGACTAGGAAAGTTCTGCCAGCACTAGCTCTCTATCACAACTACTTACTGCTTGGGACCCACAATGCATGTGCAGATCATAACAAGTTGTTTCCTTTCTTACCAATAGTTAATATTTTTAAATACAAACTTTACAGCTTGCTTTGTAATGTTTATTGTGGTAGCTTTGCTGGGAGAAAATACTTCTGAACTGGGCGGCATTGTTGCTGAAAAGCCTCTCACCGGGCTGGTAATATCTAAATATGAGCTCTTTGGTGGCAAGAACTTTCAATCACTAGCTATTCATTGAGTACAAAGCATGTGGCAGTGCTGGTCAAAGTGCTGGGGACAGTGCTGAACAAGGCAGGCACCACTCCAGACGTCCCATGCTTATATTCTAGAGGAGTTTTATGTCCTTCTGCACATCTCATGGTGTTAACACATGAGTGGACATTTATTCATTCACCTGTTTGCTCATTCACCAATATTTGAGTACCGGTTGGGTTCTGAGCACTGTGCTTGGTGTATGGTTACAACGGTATCAGTAGGCACCTAACTTACAGGACAGTGTATGAGGGGAGGGGACAGATAATCAAAAATTGTAAGTCCTATCAAGCTGATGAAGGGGTTGGATATAGTCTGGGGTACTTCATGGGGCTTGCTTTTTCCCAACAGCAGGAACAGAAGCGCCCAGGGTGGGAGGAAGCCATTTCTCTTGAGAACCCAGGGTAGGCTAGTGAGCCTGGAGCTCTGGAGAAGGGACATTATTAGTAGGGGCTGGCGAAACACTGGACAAACAGAACAAAGACTTTTTTCCAATGTAACTCAATCCTAGGCTTGCAGCAAATGGTTCTCCATCCCAGGTAGAGTGAGACTGGAGACAGAACTGCCCTTTGAAGGGGGCCTGCAGCCTGGCCCCTGCTGGGTGTAGGTCCGCCAGTAGCTGAGGGCTGGTTCAGAGCGGATGCGGAGCAGCTAGCCGCCTCTAGAATAAATACCACCAAGGACTAGACTGTTATCCACTGCCTCCTCCGAATCCCTTTCCGCTTGCAGTGGGGCAGCTGTTTGTACAAGTCAAACGTTGATTCAGCTGCCGGTGGGAAGGGGTTCAGGGCGGAGGGGGCGGGGCCAACGTCAGGAAGGGGGAGGGGAAAACTTGGGGGAGCCAGTAGGGGGAGGCCCACTCAAGGGTTAATTCCTCCTGTCTGTCTCTGCCCCTCTCGGCTGGGCTCTCGCAGGCTGTATTTATAGATGGGATAATTGCCGAGGCTTTGAAAGCAGCGCGCTGGCAGCACGGGGCTGGTGCGTGGGGGTGGGGAGGCCTGGGTCCCACCTGCTCCTGGGGGCTGCCCCTCCCCCACTATCCCTTCCTCCTCAGGGCTCCTAACCAGACCCAGCTCCGGATGGGGCCTGACTAGCTGCGTGTTCCCCGGGGTATGAAGTACCTCACATGTAATCTCCCAAGCAGCCCCGGGCAGTGCATACAATCACTTGCCCCAGCTCTTGGGTCAGGCCTTTCCTGACCACCTTAGCTAAGAGGGGCCCTAGAACCTTGCCATACTTCTTTCATAGTACCAATGATAATCAGAAAATTATGCTGTTTATTTTTTACTTGTTTATTTAGTGTCTGCTTTGTCTCCCTTGTTTGCTGAATGCCTGGCCTAGAATCGGTCTTCAGTAAATATTTGTTGAAAATAAATGCTTATTTAACAGAAGAGGAATCTGAGGCTCAGAGGGGTGAAGTAATTATTGGGGGTCACAGTGTGAGCAAATGGCAGAGCTGAGATTAATGTCTGGTTTGACCGTCTTTAGAGTTTAGTGTCTTACTAGGGGACCAGGAGTCTCAAACACAAGGGCCAGGGTGTTGGGGGAGGTGGAGGTGGGGAGTGCACGTGTGTGTGTGTGTGTGTGTGTGTGTGTGTGTGTGTGTTGTGTACAGAACTCCCTTACTGTCCTGGATGAAGGCGGCAAGTGCTGTTCAGCTGTGGCTAATTGTTGCTTGGATCTTTCAGTTTTTCAGTACAAGCCAGAAATCTGGATTTTTATGTGAAATTTCCTGGTTTTTAAATGCTGACAACAAATCCACATTAACACCCCCCCCACCCCCCACACACACCAGGAAACATGGGGCCAAACACAACACGGCTGTAGGCTGGATGGGACATGCAATTTGCAGCCTCTGCCCGCCCCCTCCCCCCCATCACCTGCCCTGTACTGAAAAGCAGCATTGATAACAAGGACACTGGACTTTGGGCATTTCAAAGCCCTTCCTTACCTAATACTTCTCTAAATAGTCCTGATGTTCCAACAGGGAAGTAGGGGGGATTGCTGTACCCATTTTAGAGATTAGCAAACAGAGACCTGAAGGGATTGCTGTGCAGCCACAGGACAGTGGCTAAGATTCCTCACTCTGGGCCCTTTGCCTTCTAGCTCAGTGTTGTCTGCCCTGCCTAGGACCACCTTTCTCATTTCTCTCTCTATCCCAGTAGGGGGGAGAGAGAGGCTGTGGGGTAGATGGGGATGAAGAAACCCCACACTGGGCCACCCACAGGTTTGGGGGCCCCTCAACAGGAATAATTGCCAGCCCCATATAGAGCGACCTGAGCTGGCTCTTGTTTAGAGATGCAGTTATCAAAATATCGTCCTGCTGGGTAATGATAAAGCTTCATATTGCACTTTAATTCTGAGTGGGCTCGAACCAGCCTCAGTCAGCCCAGAGAGAGAAGGGGAATGCTTGGCTAGTCTTCAAGCTCTTGCATGGTGCAGTGCCTGCCCTATTCTGGCCCAGGGCCACACCAAGAGTAGACAGGAAACAGATGACTGCCAAGTGAATGAATTAATGAATTTCTGAGAGCCAGGCCATCAAGGGGAACAGGGAGGAGGACCTCTCCCTGTAATCATGATGATGATGACGATGTCATAACAATAACTAGCACTTGTTGTGCGCTTATGTATTCCAGACACTGTCTTAAGCCTTTCCCTTGTCGAGGTAATCTGTAAACCTAGAACAGTGACTGGTACTTTGTAAGTGCTTAGAACAATGTTGCCTATTAATACTTGATTTAATCTGCACAGCAACCCTAAGAGGGGGCCTTATTACTATGCACATAAGGAAATCAAGTCACCAAGAGGTCAAGCAACTTACTCACAGAACCTAGCCAGTAAGTGGTGGGCCCAGGGCTCAAACCCTTAACTGTGTGATCCCAAAGCTTGTTCTCTGACCTACTAGGGAATAGCAGAGGAGGGAGATTGCTAGAGAGCTAGAATTGAGGAAGAACATCCAAGAGTCTGGAAAGGAAGGGTTCACGTGGGAACCAGGCTGAGGAAGGGCAGCACATGGGGGCCTCAAGCAGAAGAAGGGCATTGTGAGCAGAGGATCGGAAACACAGTTCAAGGCACCCACTCGCCAGCCCCTGTGTTTCCCATGTGAATTGAACATGATGCAAGCTGACAGATTCAGGATTAATTTAAAGGTTGCAGCTCTCTGAGTACCAGGTGGAAATTTGCCTGAAGCATGGCCAGAGCATGATTTGTAAGCAGGGCTTGACCTCAGCTGCCAGCCAGGCCCTGTACCCTCCATGCTTCTCCACGGAGGCTGGCAGGACTAGGGCCCCTTGCTGAGACAGGTCAAAAGGGTTTAAAAACAGGCAAGAAACAAGAGAACAGATCAATTTTTCTCAGTGAACTTAATGCTCTGTGAAGGAAATGTGTAATTATATGAACTTCTGTGTATGGGGAGAGACCTGTACCTGTCTGTTTCTCTGTCTCTCTTACCACTTATTACCCTTGGGTGGTCTGGAACCTTTTCAGTATGTGTACCCACAGCTAAGTAAAGGTGAGGACGAGCATGTATTTTGAATTTTTTCTTTTCTTCCTTTTTTTTTTTTTTGCCCATTTCCCATAGTAAGAAAAACCTTTGATATCATCTTACAGTATACAAATACAAAATGGTGGTAGGAGCTGTCTTCACGATCCCTTCAGGCCTGGGAGGCAAATCTGCTGCTGGGTGTGATGGGGGCCACGTCAAAGCCCAGCCCTCACCTTCAGGGTGGCTGAGCTGATCTAGTCATGTCAGGAGATAAGGGGGAGGAAGTGGTGGAGCCCTCTCCTTGAGCAAGCCAGGCCAAGTGAATCTGGGAAGAAGCTTAAAGTAAGATCAGGGTAGACTACTTTCAATTCTCCTTCCCTGCTTGATAGTCTGTAGTGACCAAGCTTTGGTCAATGAACTGTGGGAGTAAGACTGGGGGGGGGACTTCTGAAAAGATGTTTCCTTCCTGATAAGTGAGATGTATGAAAGGGTAAAGTCTTTTTTCTTCTCCTGCTCTCTCTGTTCTGAATACTGTTCTGGATACTGTTGTATGATACGATGCTTGGGTGTGTGGCAGCTGATGAAGTTTTGGGGTGATGGGGGGGTGGGTCCAGACCTGATGGCCAAGAAAGAATTCTTGAAGATGTCTTTGGTGCAAAAAGGTGATTTTTATTAAAGCACGGGGACAGGACCCGTGGGCAGAAAGTGCCGCACTGGGGTTGTGGTGGGTAACGGATTATATACCCTCAGGTTGGGAGGGGTTTAGGGATAGAGTAATTCTTCAAGGTATTTTGGAAGCAAGGTTTCCAGGATCTTGAGGGGCTAGGTTAGTAAAACACCATTTATTACCATTCAGTAAAACCTTAGTCATGAGACCCTTCAGATGTATATCAGGGAGCCATAAGCTTGGAGTATGATTGCCAGCATATATCTTGGGGAAGTTGAGATAAAGGAAGTTTCCCAGGGAATTTTTATATGTTAATGTAGACTTACAGGTTCCTGGGGGGCAAGGATAATGTTAAGCCACAATTCTGTTTTGTCCTGGCAAGGTGTCATCATCCAGGCAGCCAGGCTCCTAGAGGGAGGTCCCTGTGCCTGTTTCAAGGACTTGCCAATGGGCTGTAGGCAGTAAGGAAATTTAATTTTCATTTGCCTTAGTTTCCCACATCACTATGGCAAGCATTTAAACCCCTTTCCTTTGTTCTTGGAGTGTCCAAGGAATATCATACATACTCCACCTGGGAGGGGGTGCTGTTAGACTGTATTTTGCCCTCAGCTTGCCCCACGCTCCCTTATCAGCAGCCACGTTGTGACTCTGAATGACATATAGTGTAATGAGGATGGCAGAGGCTTTATAGAACTAGGTCCCAAAGACATGGCTGAGTTGGGGTACTTACTTTGGGACTATCTACCTTTACTTGTTGTTCCGTAAGTAATAACCTTCTTTATAGTTTAAGCCATTGTTGGTCATATTTTTACTCCATGCCGCTGAAGTACTCCTGATTTAGAAGCATAAACCTGGAGGCTGTATTCCTGGGTTTTAGGAGGTCCAGACTCCTTGAACTGTCTTCTAGAATTGATGAGGGACCATAAGGCAAACTGAGAGCAAAGCATACCCAACACTCCACCCCCCAGGTGGGATATGTGTGATATTCCTCAGGTACTCCTGGCTGCCCAAGAATAAAGGAAAGGGGAAAATAAATGGTTAACTGATAGAGATTACAGTCATTCAAGACACATTCAAGTCTCCATCAGTTTACAAATATCTTAGTAAATTATAAGCAAAAGGCAATCTTATCAATAGCCTAATTTCCATAAAACTATAGACTCAGTTTCCTGGAGCTCCAACATCATCCTCCCTTCCATAGTGATGTAGGGAACAAAGGCAAGAAGGAAATGGCAGGTAAAATTAAATTTCTTTATAACCTGAAGCCCATTGACAGACACTTGAGGCAAATACAGAGTATAACTTTTCTCTAGTTATGGGAACCCCCTACTGTCATAATGTTAATGCCTTACTAGAGGAAAAACAACCTTAATTTGACAATAGCTAGGCCTCAGGTATCTTATGAGTCCTCTTTAGCATATGAAAGTCCTTCTGGAGGCCTACCTTTTGTCTTTACCTTCTCCAAATCCATAGTAAGTAACCAGTCTTCACAACCCCAGGGCAGCTCTTTTGGTCCTGCCCCTGTGCTCTAATAAAATCACCTTTTTTGGGGAAGCCTGGGTGGCTCAGTTGGCTGAGCATCTGACTTGGGCTCAGGTCATGATCTTATGGTTTGTCAGTTCGAGCCCCACATTGGACTCACTGCTGTCAGCCTGTCAGCACAGAGCCTGCTTTGAATCCTCTGTCCCCCTCTCTTTCTGCCCCTCCCCAGCTTACCCTTTCTCTCTCAAAAATTAAATAAAAAACATTAAAAAAATAAAATCACCTTTTTTGCCCCAAAGATGTTCCAAGAATTCTTTCCTGGCTATCAGCTCTGAACCCCCACCGTTCCAAAACCCCATCAGAACCAGTGTTGGATGATTCAGACCCATGGGTTGGCTTGCATCTTACTTTTGTGTGAGGGTTAGTGTGGAGGCCTTGTGGTCTTGGCTCTGGATGTCTATTCCTTGGTGTGTTTTACTCTATTTGATTTCCTTAGTGCTTTCCCCTTTTTATAAGACAAATAAAAAAATTGTCTTGAAAATGAAACTCCTCTTGTCCATCAATCAAGAAATGCCTGGGACGCCTGGGTGGCTCAGTCGGTTAAGCGTCCCACTTTGGCTCAGGTCACTATCTTGTGGTTTGTGAGTTTGAGCCCCGTGTAGGGCTCTGTGTAGACAGCTCAGAGCCTGGAGCCTGCTTCAGATTCTGTGTCTCCCTCTCTCTCTCTCTCTCTCTCTCTCTCTCTCTCTCTCTCTCTCTCTGTCCCTCCCCTGCTTGTATTGTCTCTCTCTCTCTCTCTCTCAGAAATATTTTTAAAAAATAATAAAAATAAGAATAAAAAAAGAATGCCCTGACCAAGTGCATTGGAAGAACCACAGATATGGAGCCAAATCCCCATGGCCTATGGTGGGAAGGGAATGGGAAGAGGGCCTCTAAATAGCTAACTAACATTGATTACATACCTACCTATACCAGACATAAAAAAGCTTTTCTGGCAAAATTTTTTGTTAGATTCTCAATTTTATTCCACCAATCTATGTATCTAATCTTTGAAATTGGGAAGTATAAGTCTTCCAGATTTGTTCTTTTTCAAGATTTTTTGGCTATTCTGGATCCTTAGAATTTCTATATAAACTTTAGGATCAGCTTGTCAATTTCTGCAAAAAAGGGAGCTGGGATTTTGGTAGGAATTACATTGGATCAGTATATCCATTTGGTGTATATTGCCATCTTAACAATATTAGGTCTAGTGATCCATGACCATGAATGGGATAGCCTTCCATGTTTTTAAAAGTCTTTGTTAATATCAACAACAATGTGTAGTTTTCAGAGTATAAGTTGTATACTTCTTAAGTTTATTCCTAAGTATTTTATTCTTTTTGATGTGATTGTAATAGAATTGTTTTCTTAATTTCATCTTTAGATTGTTCATTCATTGCAAGTGTATTGTAATACAATTGATTTTTGTATATTGTTTTTGTATCCTACAATCTTGCCGAATTCATTTCTTCTGAGTAATTCTTAATGGGATAAGTATTTCTTTTTCTTCTTAATTCTACCTGTTTCTGAACTCCAAGCCTTCTGAGATAACTTTGGTTTCCTAAGTGTTTTTTTTTTTCATTTTTCATATAAATAAATAAAAAATTTAAAAGGCAAATAAACATGATGAAAGTAGACATTCCTCTGTTCTTTATTGGTTTCACTTTTGCTTTCAGTCTGGGAACTAGAATGAGATGGGGAATCCCTTTAGGTACTTGGGGAAGGAAGGAAAAGGAGATCCATTTACTGAGGGAATTAGAAGAGAAGGTTTGAGCAGAAAAAGGAAGCCAGAAAGGGGAAATACCCAGCACTGTGAAACTCATTTCCTGAGGGAGTGTAGGGAAGCAAGCAAAAGCCCAATTGGTGAGACAAGAGTGAGAGTGGGTAAATTGAGGGCCAGGTTTAGAAAAAGGCACATCAGTGTATCTGTCACCAAGCTTGCCTGCCCAGGGTAGGGCGTGCCAGCTACTGTCCAGGAAGGACTCTGCTGTTGGTGTGGCTGGGAGTGGACCAGTTCTCCATATCTACATCAACGACTATTGCACATCTGTTACGTGTCTGGAACATTCATGGCTTCTTAAAATGATTCTGCAAGGTAGATCATGGTATTGATCAAGGGAATTGAGTTTCAGGCAAGTTCAGGAATTTTCTATTAGTGAAGGACAAAGTCAGAAGCTGAGAGGTGGCTTCTTTGACTTCTAAGCCTGCCTTCTTCCTGCTGTGCTGCATGATTTCCTGAGCCCTGGTTTGGGGAGGCGTGCTCTGCCCTGAAACTTTTAGGGCAGGTGAGTGTGCAGGTGTGTGTGCATGCTCCTAATCTGCTTGTATCACCATTTTGCAAAGTATTCTCAACTCAAACTTTAGTACTAACAGCCAGAGTTTTCTACCTCTTTCAGTACTTTCCTAGGTACAGGTGGGAGAGTGCTGGGTTTGGGAAATGTGAAACACACCCTCTCGTTGGCCCTCAGAGTTCTACAACCAGTTCTTTAAGTCAGTTTGGAGATGAGCCTTCTCCTTTGTATTTGGGAAGACTGGCCTGTTGGATTCAGGTTTGGGAATCTAGAAGCCCCTGGCCATTCCACCAAGACCTTGGCTTGGCTAATACTATTGGCCACCTGGAAAAGCAACTGGGACTTAGTTGGGTCTCAAATGTTTGGTGAATGTTAAGTGGATGGATTCTAGTCCTCACCCCAGCACCAGCATTGTTGGGGAGCTGGAATCTGTTAATGATTTTCAAAATGGGAGGCGGGTCAGGTCTGGCATAGATGGGGCTCCTTGTTGTAATAGATCCTACTTTCATAAGCTCATCTGTCTGTTGAGCAAACATATTTATTGCTTGCTGAGGAGGTACCAGGGACAGAACAGCCAATGAGTCTCAGTACTCATGGGATTTAGAATTTAGAGGAGCCAACAGACATTGTTATGAGTATCCAAATCCTGGGCAGTGCTTTTTTCTGTTGCCATGTGGCTTTTCTTGCCTAAATGACACCTGTCATCTTGCCTGTTCCTTTCTCTGTTTCCTTTTCCTAAGCTTTCCATGATACTTCCCCACCTCCTGCCACTCTCTCCTGCCTCTCTTGTCTCCATGCTGGGTGTGGGTTTACCTTTCTTTCTGTGACAGAAGCTTCCTACTCCTTTCCGAGGACCTCCAGGCAAACTGTCTGCACAAGGCTCTTGTCAGTCTCTGGTGGAGCTCCTTCTGGTCAGGATGGGCTCTGCAGAGCACTTTCTGCCATTGAAAGGACAGTTCCAGGGAGAGATGCCATGGGATGGTGTCATCTCAGGCTTACTTGTGCCTGGGTGAATTGCATGTGACTGAGTTCCCACCCTTGGAGGGAAAACTGTTCTTATCATTTCCATCCCTGTCCTCTTCACTGAACCTGTCTTTGAAGAAGCACATTTTGCTGTCCAGCTATGGGGCCAGGCTGGAGTTGTGTGTTGCAATTAGTCCCCATCCCCATTCTTGTCCTGGTGGAACAGGAAATGCCTGTCAAATGATAGCTAATGACCTAGGGGATCCTAGAATCTCAAGGTCAGATGGAACCTTATCATTTATTCCAATACATTTCAAATTTCTTTGATTATGACTAGTAGTAAAAAATATATTTTATGTAGGCTTTTTACGTGAACCAATATGCATTATGTACGTTTATTACATATGCTCATACATATTAAGTACATAAAGTATAACAAAGTTTTACAAAGCAATGCTCACCCTTAGTATGCTTATATTTTCGATTACATTTAAAAATGTTGACCCTACCTACACCCAGCTAAATTGGTTTTATGACTCAGTATCTCAATATTAAGTTTCAAACCACTGCTTGGGAAACACTATTTTATTTATTTTTTATTTTTTTCATTTTATTATTTTTTTATTTTTAAGAGAGAAAGAGAGAAAGAGAGAGAGAGAGAGAGAGAGAGAGAGAGAGAGAGAGAGAGAAAACGGGGAAGGGGCAGAGAGAGAGGGAGACACAGAATTCGAATCAGGCTCCAGGCTCTGAGTGGTCAGCACAGACCCCAATGGGGGTTTGAACACACAACCGGGTGAGATCATGACCTGAGCCCAAAGTCAGACGCTTAACCCACCCAGGCGCCCCAGAAAACACTGTTGTAATTTAACAACTCATGTCCTTTCTACTTGTCAGATAGTTGTGTGGTCTTTGTTTGGATTTCTCTGGTAGATAACTTGGTACCTACCTAGGAAGTCTATTCTGTCTTTGGACAGCTGTGTCTGTTAAGAAAATTTCCTTATGATATGAAATCTGGTCTTCTACCTATGACTGACTCCTTGTCCTTCCAAGTAAAAGCCCTTCAGAATAGTGGTTGTGTCCTCTTTCATCCCTTTCTCTTTCATAACGTAGTAGCTCTGGATCAGTGGTGTGCTTGAGCTGGTATGCACCAGCTTGTGAGAGCCGATTTCCAAATTTTTAGGAATTATGGGAGCTGATTGCTTTTTTTTTTTAATGTTTATTTGTGTGTGTGAGAGAGAGAGACAGACAGAGTGTGAGCGGGGGAGGGGCAGAGAGAGAGGGAGACACAGAATCCGAAGCAGGCTCCAGGCTCCAAGCTGTCCGCAAAGAGCCCGACGCGGGGCTCGAACCCACGAACCATGAGATCATGACCTGAGCCGAAGTCAGATGCTTAACTGACTGAGCCACCCAGGCGCCCCTATGGGAGCTGATTCTTAAAGTCATTATTAAAAATTAAATTCTATGACTTACAAATCTATTAAAAACAAAGGTACTAAGTACTCAGAACTCCTCACTTCTTGTTTTACTGCTTTGACTATTATTTACTCTCTTCAGGTTACGTCTGTTATATCTGTATGGTGGAGATAAAGTTTTTAACAGTTTTTTTCTTTTTGAGGGAGAGATAGAGGGAGTGTAAGTGGGGGAAGGGCAGAGACAGAGGGAGAGAGAGAATCTCAATCAGGCTCCACACTGTCAGCGCAGAGTCTGAGGTGGGGCTCAAACTCACGAACCATGAAATTATGACTTGAACTGAAATTGAGAGTCGGATGCTTCACCAACTGAGCCACCCAAGTGCCCCTATATGGAGGAAATATTATAGGAAGTTGTGCTATTGCCCATCTCTTCCCAGCTCTGGGTTCAGTCATGTCACATTGGTAGCTTGATCTTGGCCATGGCAGGAGTATGTATACCAAGGAAACTGGCAGATAAAACAGGGCCCTTCCTCTTAGAAAGCCGGTCATTAAGCATGTACCAGTACACCATTGCTCTGGGGTCGTACTGCTTGGGTTTAATCTCAGCTTCAGCACTTGCTGGCTGTGTGTGACGGGCAAATGACTTAACATCTGTGCCTCAGTTTATTTGTACAGTGCACACTGAGGGTCGCTTTGAGAATTGAATGAATTAATGCATATGCAATGCTTAGAACAGTGCCTGGCACATGGCCCTTTGTAGGTGTTAGCTGTCATCTAGGCTTACTGTTGCAAGATTATTCCATTCTCCCTGCTGGGGTTTGGTTTCCAGGAGTCACTCAGCCCAGTCATTCTCCCTTATTTTGCTTTCATATTTGACATAAAGTTTGTTGTCTTTTCCTAGCCAGATCAAGGGTCCCTGAGTAGGAGTGGTTGGCTTTTTCTTTGGGAGCTCTAGGTCCCAACCTTTAGCTGGCTGCAGGATGGAGGCTCAGTCTCACTGACCAGTGGAAACCCTCAGGATTCCCCAGGAGCCGTGTTCCCAGTGTAGTGTCCTTCTCCTAGTGGGGAGCTCCTAGGCTTGGCTGCTTGATGTGAAGATGAGAAAGGATTTCAGTTGAGGCAGCCCTGAGCTGGCTGACCACTGCAGATGGCCCAGCTGCCACCAGGCGGTTGGCCTATAAATCATTAAGTCTTACCCTCCCTGAAACTAGATAAAGCTGAAGCATAAACAGCGTCTTGTGTCAGTGATGAGGCATCTGGCTCTTCCCCAGCTCTGGACAAGGCCTCACGGAACTCGCTTAGGCCCTGATTCTTTCTTATAGACAGCTGCTGTGCTTTTTGAAGAAGCCAGGAGACTCTCCTGTCTTGAAATAGCTCCGCTTGTGCCTATATTTTATCATTAGGGATTTTTTTTCTTTTGGAGTAAACAGTACTTTCTCCATAAAGTTCTGTTTTGAAATCGTGGTACCTTGGGAGACTGGCATATTATTAAACATTTAAAATCTTAGTGTGAATGAACTTGTACATTAGCTACACATTGCTCCCTGCTCCACTGCTATCTCTTATCAAAGTCGGTATTAATTCCAAAGAAATGCTGGAGATAGCACTGTGTGTGTCGAATTCCTAAACCTTGCTGTACTTTCAGAATCACCAGGAGAGCCTTTCACTTAATTAGAAAAATTTTAATTTGAAAGCTACTGACCCTTACCCCATTGAAAGTAAATGTCACTCACGTAATCTCATTACTTAAATATGTTTATATATATTAATAAGAAATAAAAAAAATTCCCCTCAACTTATCCACTTCTATCCTGGGAAGTCTTTAAAAAGTATAGCTTTCTAAGGTCCTTCCCTAAATATACAGAAATAGAATTTTCTGGAATCGAGTTTAGGAATCCTTATTAAAAAAATATCTTCTGGTGATTATAAATGTGCAGACAGGTGTGCACCATTTCTCAGTATTGTATTTGATTCATTTCTGTATTCTCCAGCTCTCTGCCCAGGCTTGGTGCATAGTTGGCACACGGTAGGTGCTTAACAAGTGATGTTTACACTGAAAGAGGCAAGGAGTTGGGCAGACCTGGATTGGAGTCGAAGCTCTGCCAATTTCTGTGTACCCTGGGCAGGTGACTTCCTCCTTATCTGGGAAATCGGGAAGGTAATGTGCACAATGAGAAGGTTACGGGCCAGTGGGGTCGTCCCATCCCTTGTAGGCCTCCCCTTCCTGGGGCTGTCAGGGGAAGGAAGGCAGTCAATTGCAGGGTTTAGGCAAGTCCCAGAGGGGTTCTCTATTAATTACTCAGGGGGCGCTTGTAAGCGCCCTGAAGCACTGGTCTTATGACACTGCCTTTGGGCCACAAGGATGAAAAGCAGTGCTAGAATCGATCTCCTCGCTGCCTGCCTGTGGCTGGATTGATTGGATTCCTGCTTGATGTCTGCCATTAGGAGACCAACTAAAGCTAATTTCCAGCTCGATCTGCCCCAGGTCCTGAGGACCGGGGGTGGTGGTGGCAAGGAGCTTGCAGGGGAGGCCTAGGGCCCAGGCTGGGGGTGGCAGGGGAGCAGAGGGTACTGCCCTGAGAGTAGAATTGGGGGGGGGGGGGGGGGCCTGCCGGCTTCCTGTTCAGGGGAGGGAGCTATGACCGCCTTCCACACAGTCCCATTGTGTCTTGCTGACACTTGCTTCTTCCAATCCATTTCCATCCTAGTTTTAATAATCAAATGAATGCATCTTCTTAAATATTTTATTGAACAGGGAGACTGGAGTACCCAGGGGGAGGGAGGGCTCAGGCCTCAGCAAGCATCTTTGCTCTGTGGCCTCTCCTTTTGTTTTTTGTTTTTTTTTAATGTTTTATTTATTTTTGAGACAGGGAGAGACAGAGCATGAACAGGGGAGGGTCAGAGAGAGGGAGACACAGAATCTGAAACAGGCTTCAGGCTCTGAGCTGTCAGCACAGAGCCTGACGCGGGGCTCGAACTCATGGACCGCGAGGTCATGACCTGAGCCGAAGTCGGCCGCTTAACCGACTGAGCCACCCAGGCGCCCCTGTGGCCTCTCCTTTTGGAGGAAGAGTTTGGGCTTGTCTTACCAGGATCTTGGTTCCTGGTGGAGCTCTGGGGCCAGAGTGGGGAGATGGACAACAGTGAAGAGCTTGGCTTCTCTGGATTTGGTTACTCTGGGCTCAGCTGTTCTGGGAATCAAGGCTCCCAGAGTTTGAGTGTGTTTATCTATAAAATAGGTTAATGATATCTGCTTTACAAGGGGGAAGGGATTCAGTGAGAAAACCCAGGAGAGGCACCTTGCACTGTTTTTGGAACATAGTAGTGGCTCAATAAATTGTTGCCATTGTAATTTTTCTTATTTTCCCCTCTATTCTAAGACCCTCCACCCCACTTTAATGTATTTGTAATCCTGTCCTGTCTTATAGCCGATGTGTTTATTTTAGGTGTAGTGTTTTGTTATCTTCCTCCCCTTAGAGCTGTTAAGTCAGTGATGACTTTTATAACTAAGAGTTTCTCAGACCTGAGAAAATGTGCTATCACAGACATTTGCCTCCCATCCCTCAGCTGGGACTGCAGTGATTCACAGATTTGTTTGGCCAATAACCTCTTTTTTAAAAGGGAGATTAGCAAGTGTTAAAAGTGTATTAGCAGCTAATTGAGAACATTAAGACAGCTTTTGAAGAAAGGGGAAGGTTTGCAGAAAAGTAAGTAGCTGGGCAAGGCCTCACATGGGTGGGCAGGAAAAATATTTAGGGATGTGTCTGATCTGGGAGTCTCTAGAAGCCATGTCTCTTGTCCTATTCTGCTCATATGCCCACCTCTGCTTTAGAATATTCCCTTTCCTTCTTTGTGGCTATCTGCCTTAGAGGCACCGCTAGAGTCTGTGTGTTTGAGGGTGTTTGCCCATTTGTGACAGGGTGTCTTGGATCCCTGCACACAGATCAGTCTACACAATGCATTCAATAAAAAAAAAAACAATTTAGGGGCACCTGGGTGGCTCAGCTTGTTAAGTGTCATGATCTCACAGCTTATGAGTTTGAGCCTCATGTCAGGCTCTGTGCTGACAGCTCAGAGCCTGGAGCTGCTTCAGATTCTGTGTCTCTGTCTCGCTCTGCCCCTCTCCTGCTCATGCTCTGTCTCTGTGTCAAAAATAAAATAAAAACATTAAAAAAATAAAAAAAACCGTGAGGAAATAGCAAAATAGCAAAAATTCTGGCCTCTCCATTCATAACTACTGCATAAGGAATTTGAAGCCGTCCTCAGCCTCTAGTTTCGTGTATGTGTGCGCGTGCGTGGGCGCGTGCGTGTGCATGCATTGTGCTGTGCAATTACGGGACCTGATATTTTTGAGAAAATTTCTTGCTAAAATCATCCCAGAGAATTGACACCTTGCTATAGGCACCCAGCAATCAAAAGAAGGTTCTAAGCCCACTTTGGTTTCCGGGTGCTGGGCTGTGAGCAGAGTCCTTCTGCAGTCCTGCCTTTCATTGCCATGTTCCTGTCATGGTAGGAAGCCGATGGCTGCTTTCCCTAGAGAGAGGCAATGTGGGTTAATGGCAATGCTGTTATTGATTCCACCACCACCGCTTGCTGGGAGCTTGGCACTTGTTAAATGCTAACTATGTAGCAGGTACTATGTTAGCCATGTAACTTGGAATACCTAGTTTGATTCCCACAACATTCCTCTTAGGTTCCATTATCAGTACCATTTTGCAGATGAGAGGATAAAATCCCAGAAGACTTGCTTTGTAATTCCGAAGTCTGCCTGACACCATACTACCGAGTTCTGAGTTCTCTGCCACAATCACTGTCTTCTAGCAATCCTGGAGAAGGGTGCTGAGCATGAGAATAAGCGTTGCTTAGAGGGGTCTTAGGGGTCCTGAGTTGTGTGTGCCCCGTCTGAGCCCTGCTTCTGTCCTAAATGGCCGCTGCCTGCAATCTCTCTTTGGGCTGCTCATAGCACAACTCCATGAAGCTTCATTCATGTCTTGGTACTGCGGAGGTTGGCAAACTTGCAAAGGGCCAGATGAGAGTTTTGGCTTTGTGAACCATATAGTCTTTGTTGCAAATACTCAACTCTGCTGTTGTAGCATGAAAGCAGCCATGGATAGTTCATAAGTGAATGGACCTGACTGTGTTCCAGTAACGCTGCGTTTACAAAACTGGGTAGCAGGCTGTAGATTGCTGACCTCAGGTCTGTGGCAAAGGGGTGACCTTCACTGGGACAACCACGTGGAGGGTGCCTCCTGGAGGGAGCCTTGCTTTTTGGAGACTGAGGAGTATTTTTGAGAGTGAGAGTGGTCAGCTGGGTTAAATGAAGTTTTTGTGTGTGGGGGGGGGGGCATGGGGGTGTGTGTATGTGTATACTCAAAAGAATCATGTTCCTTATTTTTTCTTAATTTAAAAAAAAATTATTTATTTTTGAGAGAGAGACAGTGTGTGAGCAGGGGAGGAGCAGAGAGAGAGGGAGACACAGAATGTGAAGCAGGCTCCAGGCTCTGAGCTGTCAGCACAGAGCCTGATGCAGGGCTCAAACTCACGAACTGTGAGATCATGACCTGAGCCAAAGTCACACGCTCAACCGACTGAACCACTCAGGTGCCCCAAATCACGTTCCTTATTAAAACCATCCTAGTTTAATAATCCTTATTAAAAAACCCAAAAATTTCAGCATGAGGATAACCTTGCAGTTAGGGAAGGATTGTGTAGCTCAAGGGCTCCCTGAGTTTCCATTGCTTTTGTGGGGAGAGATTCCCTATGATCACTGAAACCGTGATTCCGGAGATGTGCTACTCCTCCCTTTAAAGGCTAGGGTCCAGTGAAGGCACAACTTTTTCTCAGTCATTTTTAGTGCAGCTAAGAGGTTCAGAGATTCAGAGGAAACAAAAGGGACAAATAGATACCAAATAAGACACATAAATATATCCAGTTTACATAGAGAATTCTGACCCTACCCCAGCCAGCTTGTCTCCACAGGTCTCAGAGACTCTCCAGTTCCATACACTCTTCTGGTACTTTCTAATTAAGTCTTGCTTTGGGCCCAAGAATAACTCCTGTCCCTAGATAATTTATGCCATGTTGGGTTTGTCATTATGAATGACCTCGATGAAAGACCTCATTCTCAACAAAGAGGGCCTGTGGTCATGACATGCTAATTAGTTTTAAGTAAAAAGAAAATAAGGTACATTTACAAAGAAAGGAAATAAAAATCAGGTGTAGTCCTTCCATTCAGGGATGACCACTACATATTCTCTATGCCCTTTTCTGTAACAGGCTCGAGGTCTTTCTTGAAACTTAATTATACATCCATACAACAGCAATGACCGTGCACTAATGGAAGGGTCATTCCGTCACAGCAGAATAAGCACTGAGAGATATTAGATGAGGTGGAGGGGAGGGGAGAGAGACTGTAGGGGCCTGTGAGTTACTGGGTGGGTGGTGTGGCTCTGTGGCTTCCTGGGTGTCCTGGCCTGGGTGCTCAGCCTGGGAGCAGTGATGAGGAGGGGGTGGTGTGGGCATGCCCCACTGTCTGAGTTGTCCTTGCCCTCCCCTGCCTTGGAAGGGAGGTGGTAACTGTTCCGCAAATGAGATGGGAGAGGGGTGGGAGCTGGTGCCTCCTCCTTGTTATCTGCAGCTGCCCATCCACCCTGGTCAATGATGCTTGTCCATCACCGCTGAGATCCAAGTCCAGCCATGTGTGAGGGGAACATCTGTTCCCACGGCTGCAGGGCCCTGCAGTCCTGGAGTCAGAGTGACTGCAGAAGCCAAACATGGGGTCACTGGTAGTGTGTATGTTGCGGGATAGAAAGGGGAGGGAATGGTGCAGAGGGCAGGGGTCTGGTGTCATTTAGGGGGCACTCTGGGAAGTTGGCACAGTCTACTCATTGGACATTGGAGCTCTGGGTCTCTTGGGGCAGGCCTGGCAGAGGGAGGCAGACAACGGCTCTTTGGGAGCTCAGCAGGCTGTGGGTAGAGAGTGAAACATAGAATGTGCTGGTCTTCTGATTCCCATGCCACTCAGCATCAGTAGAGTAATAGAGGATGAGTTTCACCTGCTACTGTATTAGCAGGGCTTCATGGACACAGATCCTTATATCTCAGAGCCCGGGTGTTCCTAGCAGGACCTGCTTCCATTTTTTTTCATTAGTTCAGTCACCAGAGCTGTGTACAGGGGTTGAGGACCTGTGCTCTGGACTTAGACCAAAGTGGGTTCTGATACAAGTTCCTTTGTGTACTGGCTGAGTGACCTTGAGAAAGAGATGAAACCTCTCTATGCCTGTTTCCTGCCCTGAAAATGAGGATAACCATGTCTGTCTTTGGAGGTGTGGGAAAGATTAGTTGCATTAATGTGCATTTATCACCCAGCTGGTCTGTAGCTGCCAGTGGGGTAAATGTTGATTGCCTCCTCTCTCTTAGTTTGATTCACATCTGTACACTGTGGCTGTGCTCTGATGTACCCATGACATCTGCCTTTCAGGAAAGGATCAAGGTCAGTGCCTTTAAGCTCCCTGTTTGATCCTGTGATGGCCATCTGGTCCCCACAACTCACTGTTCACCCTGCCAACCTATTTCCCAGGACTTATAGATATGAGAGTGCTAATGGGTCACATGGATGGCCACGACTGGTTCCCTGGCTCCTGACTTTACCTGCTTACCTGGGACCTCAGCCCTCTATCCCTGATATGTCTAGGAGTGTCCAGGGGCAAGGGTCTTGAGCAATTGCATCAGAGCTGGTCTGGAGTCTCAGGGTTTGCCTGAGCCCACTGGGTTCTTTCCCTTGCCATTCTCCCCGACTGTTTGACAGTGGACGCTCCCACCTGATACCTCTCCATGCCTGTCCATCCTTCCTCTGAAGCCCATGAGCCATCAAGGCTGCCCCTGCACCTGTTCAAAGCATGGATTGATGACAGTAGAGTGAAGACAGAGAATTCCTTTGAGTGTACTTTTGGGGTCATGCTTTGATGGAAGGCAGCATCTGTCCTGATCTCATAGATTTTCTCTTGAGATGTCTCTCTTCAGTTTTATTTCCAGCATCCCCCAGCCCTCCAGACTTCAGACCTAGTTCTCATGAGGACTGACTGGGAGTAGGTCTGTGAGCCTGCATAGATTAATCTCTCCTTCCCAACCCTGGGCTTCCATGGATTGTGAGTTCCCCCAGAAAGATCCTGGGACCCACAACAAAGCTCTGGCAGGCCTGCCCCCCTAGGTTCCCCATCAGGCCAGATGCCCAGGCTCAGGCAGGGAGGCCTGTTGCCCACACAGTTGCTCATCATTTGCCTGCAATGCTATTGTGGGTTATCTGGATGCCTTTTTCCCCACACTCAATAATCATGTTTCCTACAACCATCCACTTGTTAACCTGCTTATGCACTTTGTAATGCTCTTCTGACCCTTTCAAGTTCAGCTGGTTTTCTTTGGTGTAAGGCCAACACCCTGGGGACAGTCTGAGCAGTGCTGAATAGCATGGGCAGATGCAGCATACCCTGTATGCCATGTTCTTTCTATTAGGTGAGCCTCATGGGAAGCATGCCATGGTTGGAGCTTCTCTGGAATCATGGGGTGTTCCAGGCAGAGCAGTAGAGCTTGCCTTCCATCTTCCCCCAGCCATCCAATCCTAATGCAGGCCTGATCTGGAGACCCACCCTCACTTTTCTGAATGCCAGTGGCCCAGCTGTGGTCAAGATCTGATCTGTGGATCATCTCATCCAGCTCACCAGGGTCACCCTCGGGTTCCTATTAAAATATGGAGTCCTGAGCTCTTCCCTGGCTTACCACCATTGTATCCATTCAGTGCTTTAGGGTGGAAAAGCTTATAAGCAATTTGGGCCCTGAATTGAGCCCTGAAAGGAAAGAAGTATTGGCCACAATATGTTAAAAGAAAATTGTAAAATCAAAATTAATAAGTGTTTAATTAAATATTTAGAAATGTAACTGTCAACTTATCAACCGCAAGTCTGTTCATTCTCACATGGTTATGTGTCATTTATATTTAATGCGGGATGCAGATGGCTTTTAATCTGTTCATTGTGTGGGGTGCCTGAGTGGCTCAGTTGGCTGAGCCTCCAACTCTTGATTTCGGCTCAGGTCAGGATCTCAAGGTTCATGAGATGGAGCCTTGCGTCGGGCCCTATGCTGACAGTGTGGAGCCTTCTTGGGATTCTCTCTCTCTCTTCCTTTCTCTCTGCCTCCCCCCCTCCCCACCCCCATACACAAATAAACTTTAATCTGTTGATTGTGAGGTCAGGTGGCGCCCCCACAGAGTACCTGGGGCCTCCTGCAGTCTTCAGATGGCTCTGTCCAGACCTTAAGAAATCTGAATCTCTGAGGGTAGGATGAGAAATCTGCATATTCGTTGGATTTGCCAGGTGATTACCAGGAATGCTAGCCTCATGGCTTTCCTGAGATTGTCACAGTGTTGAGAGAAAGTCATTGAGGGACTAGAGCTGTATGTTGTAGGGTGTCAGTTCCCAAAAGCAGAGATCACAATAACCTCTAAGGAACTTAAAAATAACACAGCTGCCTGGGCCCCACTCCAGGCCTATTCAATAAGTTCATTTGGAGTGGGGCCTGGGAATCTTCATTTAAAAAAAGTTATTTAGAAGATTCAAATGATCAACTAGATTTGGGAACCACAGAATCGAGAAAAGATACCAGACCAGGGCTTCTCAAACTTTGATATGCAGAGTGATTCCTGGTTTACATTTGGGTAAACCTTGGGTTTTGACTCAATCAATTTTGGTCAGAGCCCCAATTCTGTGTTTCTGACAAGCTCTTGCCATGCTGCTACTGCTTATCCATAAACCATATTTTGAGCATAAAGGGTCTGGACCCTGGGCTGGAATCCTGGCTTAGCTACTTACCAGATAGGAAAGCATGGTACATTATAGTAACATCTGAAAGTCCTAGAAAAGAGTTTGCAATAAGCTTACCCTGGGCTTGGAGTTTTAATATAGGGCCCAGGAGTAGGTGAGGTTTGGTTGGTTCAGTCCACTCTTCTTGGCTCATCTGTGGATTGGAGTGATCTCACCATGGCCAAGGTCACTCTGTGGATTTCTCAGGTTGCAGCCAGGGTCCAGTTTGCTGAGCCCTTCTTCTCCTGGTTTCCTAGTCCCTTGTCTTCAGAGATAGGCCTACTTAGAAATTCTGTGAAATACCTAGTAGCCTTTAATAAATTCCTTTTCTTAAATTAGAGTGGATTCTAAGAACCCTGATTGATAAGTGCATGGAGGGGCCAGGGATGAAAGCCGTAGAAAATATTAGAAGTGGCTGTTCCATTTTACCATCTGTGCTAGGTCAGGCAGCTGGGAGTTTCAAGTTCTTCTCTTTGTCCTCTGAATGCCCCTGTAATTTATTTCCTTATACCGTGCGAGTGTTTTTATCTTGATACTTTTTTGAAAGACTCTTGAGGGTAGGATTGGGTCTTCATTCACATTTTCATTGATTCATCAGTCAGTATTTGTTGAATGTCAACTATGTGCCAGGTACCAACAGCCTTAACCTGGGTTTCCCAGAAAGCAGAACCTGAGATGGATGGCTTATGTGGGAATCCTTTATTGGGGAATGATCGGAGGTAGGGCAGGAGTGAGGGACAGGAACAGCAAAGCAAGGAAGGAGGGGAAGCTCAAACAGACTGCACTATTAAGTTGGCCACAGCTATGGGTGACTTAGTGATAGACCCCATGGGATATCTGACCCTGTGAAACATATCTCAGGACCACCTGTCCAGGGTGGGTGAGGAAGAAGCATCTATACATGCACTTCAATACCTCGTGTGTATTCGTTTCCTTGGGAGCCATAACAAATGACCACAAACACAGAAATGCATTCTCTCACAGTTCTGGAGGCTCCAAGTCTGAAATCAAGTTGTTGGCAGGGCCGTGTTCCCTCTGGAGGCTCTAGGGAAGTTTCCTTCCTGGCTTCTTCCTTGCTTCTGGTGGTTGCTGGCACTCCTTGGCTTATAACTGCATCATTCTGATTTGTCTGTCTTCACATGGCCTTTCCCCCTCGTGTGTCTCCAAATCCTTCTCTCCTTATAAGGCTGCCGGTCATTGGATTTAAGAGCCACCCTAATCTAGGATGACCTTATCAAGTTAGGACTTGATTATATCTGCAAAGACCCTATTTCCAAATAAAGTCCTATTTGCAAGTATGGAAGTGAAAAGGGTAACCTCTGTTTCTCCTAATCACAGCACTACTCTGAATACTTCACTTCTGATACCAGATGTGTCATTCCAGGCAAGTCTCTGACACCACTGGGTGGCCTACAACTTAACTCAATTCTGGCACTGTCCACCTGGGTGTAGAGTTAAGTCCCACAGGTTAAGGGCTCAATCCCATCCTTCAAAGGCCAGTTGCAATCCAGGTGTCACCTGTGCTTCTGACAGACTCACTATAAAGGGGAAAGTTCCATGACCTCTTCCTTGGGCTTGATAATTTGTTAGAGTGGCTCACAGAACTCAAGAACACCGTTTACTTACTAGATTACCAGTTGAGTATAAGAGAACACAGCTCAGGAACAGTCGGCTGGAAGAGATGCAGAGGGCAAGATATGGGGGAAGGGGTGCCCAGCTTCCATGTCATCTCCAGGCATGCCACCCTCCCAACACGTCTGTATGTTCAACTTAGGAGCCAGTACTTCAGGGATTTTTATAAAGGTTCTGTCATGTAAGCATGATTGATTAAATCATTGCCCATTAATGATTGACTCAATCTCCAACCCTCTCCAATCCCTGGAGGTCTGGGGGTTGTGCGATGGGTGGGGTTAAAATTTCTAGCCTGTAATCATGGGTGGTTCCCCAGACAAGCAGCTGCTGAGGCTCTCTAGGAGCCTCCAGCCACCAGTCATCTCATTAGCATACAAAAGACACTTAGGCCTTCTGGAGATTCCAGTGATTTTAGGAGCTGTGTGGCAGGAAAGGGAGCATATGTATTTCTTATGTCACAGGAGGTTAGGACTTCAACTATCTTTTTGAGGTTGCAGTTCAACCCACAACATCACGGTTAAAGGTTCTCCCCATGATGCTAACTCTACTGTATTCCAGGTTGCATATACATGGGTGCCAAGGCGATCTACTTGGCACAGAGGACCCTTAGGGTATGGGGGTGAGAAGTTCTAGATGTGGCCCTAAGGGGATTGGACTGTCAGGCTGCACCTGTGTGGACCTGTCAGCAGCCACTCTGAGCTGTGTGCTGCAGCAGGGGCTGGAATAAGAGATGAGGCTAGAAGCATATAAAGTGGTGCATATGGGGGAGTCCATACTGGCAGAAGTAATGCAGGTAGTGGATTCTCACCACTTGTGCGCCAGACCCTGTGCTAAATACATTAGAGGAATTTCACTTAAATTTAAATTTCACAGCATTCTTACATAGCAGGTGCTATGATCCCCATCTTACTGATGAAGAATTTAAGGTTCCAGAAGTATGGCTTACTCGGAGCCAAACCTCCCCTGCTATAGAATGTAAGTTTCATAGGAGCAGAGACTTGGCTCAGTGTGATCGTCTCAGTACCTAGAACAGCTATACAGTATACAGTTGGTGCTCCATAAATGCTTGCCTAGAAATGATAGGGCTTGGATATGAATTAGGCAGTCTGATGCCCAAGCCCATGTTAATCTAACAAAGAATCTGTGTGAGCAGAAAAGAAAGGTGCTGCCCTTCTCATGAGCTACGACCCCTTTCAAAGACAGGCCTAAGTGAGTAATAAGTATTCTGTTGTAGGATGGCCCTTCTTTAGGTAGCAGATGTGCAGTGGATGCCACATGCATGCTTGGTGGGTTGGTGCTGGACTCACATGGCACAAGATTTGCGTTTTCTGCCTGGTCTGGCCCATCCTCAGGCACTGGGTTCTGGTCTCTTCTGCAAAGGCCAGACTTGGCCTGCTGGATGAATTTCACGACACTAATAAACATTCACACCTACCCAGAGCATTTAGACATTTAGAAAATGGAGCCTAAAAGCTTTGTGCAGCAATGTGCATTTCTCCTGCAAGCCTGGGGAACATTAACTGGAACACACACGCTACGGAAACCGGCTGCATCATTATTGGAACTGATGCACGCTCACTCCAACCAATCTATTTTTATTTGAAGCACTTACGTTGCATGAAACTGAGCATAATAACTACAGTCAATAGAGATGTATTTGTTTTTATTTAAACTCATAAATGTGCTAACGCCAATAAAGATTTTTTTTCCCTCTGAAAAGTAAGACATGTATGGAGGAGATGGAAATTTATACATCCATCAAGCCAGGAAAGCCCATTTTCTCAGAAACCATTTTTTGAATTGCCAGTGATTTATGGTGGCAGACCGAAGATGGAGTTGGTGAGGTAGGGAGAAGGAACAGGAGAAAACCTATCCATGTAGTTAATTTATTTTACTCTGTTTAAAGAGCAGAGGACTTAAGATGAGAGAGTGGAGGGCAGGGGTGGGATATCTGCGTAACAATTGGATTCTAGGAATAAGAAGTTAGACTCTCATTGTCTTGAGTTTTGCCTAAATATACTTTGGGAATTTGGAGATCAGATGGAATGGTGAGACCAGTGCCGGCTTCAGAAGGTCTAGATTTGCTACTATCTAGCCACGTCACTTTGACAAAGGTCTTGGGCTTCCTCATCTGTGAGCAGGACGTCAATATTGGTGTGGCTTGGTGGAGAAGGGCACAGGTTCTCTAGAGCCAGACTGCTGAGATTCAAATCTTGGCTATGGCTGTGTTCCCTACGATTGTGTGGCCATGAGCAAGTTACTCTACCTTCCTAGGCTCTGGTTTCCTCCTTGATCTGAAAGGGGATGATCATGCTACATACCTCATAGCCTTGTTTTGAGGTTTAAAGAAGTAATGCACATAAAGGACTTAGAACATAAAGGTCTGGCACATGACGAGCACCTGATTAGCTCTTTTCATCAGGACAGTTAGAACAGGAAGTTACAATGTAGTTCAGAGCCCTTCATCTTACAGCTGAGGAAACAGAACCAGAGAGGCCCTGTATAAGTTTCATATTACTTCTGTAACAACCAGAACACAGAGGACTTAAACCACACACATTATCCTCTTGCAGGCAGGCCTGGATGTCAGAAGTCCAGTGAACCTTACAGAGCTAAAGTCAAAATGTCCGCAGGGCTAGTTCCTTCTTAGGGTTCCAGGGCAGAGTGTTCCTTGCCCCTTGTAGCTTCTAGAGGCTGTCCATGTTCCTTGGCTTGCAGCCACACCACTGCAGGCTCTACTGCCATGGTCACATTGCCGCCTTCTCTTTCTGGGCTCCTGCCTCCCTCTCCTTGCAATGACATCAGGCCCACCTGGAACATCTCCCATCAGGATCCTTAACTTACCTACAGAGTCCTGTTTACCATGGGAGGTAACCATTTACAGGTTCCAGGGATGATGGTGTAGGCTTCTTTGTAGGGGACAATGTTCAGCCTTCCATAAGTCTTAAGGTCACATAGCTGGTTAGCAGGATGGACTGATTTTGAGCAAGAGATTTCTGTACTCACGTTCTTTTCATGACCTGGTGAACATGCTGTTGGCTGCCTTGGCTCCTGAGATGACAAAGTGACTGGCCTGGAGGCAGCTGGCCAGGGAGAGGATATGCACTTGAATGTCTGAAGCCATTTGGAGCTTCCCGAGGGCATGTCTCATAAGCAGTCTGCCATCCTGAGGTTGGCATATGAGGTAGGCAGTCTGGATCCAAAGCTTGGCTGGTGTGGAGCTGGGGCCTTGCCATGATATGCCCAGGGGGTGGAGTGTGAAGGATGGAAAGAGGAGCTCACTCAGCCTGGATCTGATGGGTCAAAGAGTGGATTCAGGGTGAATAGGATGACAGGGAGGCCCAGGAAAGTAAGAAGGAAGAGAACTCTGAGTGCTTTAGAGCAATGGTTTCCAAACCTAACCAGCTGTGGCTTTTTTTTTTTTTAAAGTCTACTCATTAAGATGGCTATTATCAAAAACAAAAACAGAAAGTAACAAGTGTTGTTGAGGATGTGGAGAAAATTGGAACCCTCACACACTGTTGATGGGAATATAAAATGGTACAGTCACTGTAGAAAACAGTATGGCAGTTTCTCAAAAAATTCAAAATAGAATTACAATGTGATCTAGCAATTCCACTTCTGGGCATATGTTTAAAAGTGTTGAAAGCGGGGACACAATCAGATATTTGTGCATTCATGTTCATAGAATTTTTCATAATGGCTAAAAGGTATAAGTAACCCAAGTGTCCTTAGGTGGGTGAATACACATACAATGAAATATTGTTCAGCCTTAAAAATGAGGGAAATTCTGGGATGCCTGGGTAGCTCAGTTGGTTAAGCATCTGACTCTTGATCATGACTCAGGTCATGATCTCACAGTTTGTGGGATTGAGCCCCACATGGGGACCTGCACTGACAGCGTGGAGCCTGCTTGGGACTCTTCCTCTCTCTCTGCCCTTCCCCTGCTTGCATGTACATGCTCTCTCTATCAAAATAAATAAAGAAGCTCCAAAAAAAAAAAAAGGAAGGAAATTCTGATAAATGCTATAGCACAGATGAACCTTGGGGACATTATGTTAAGTGAAATAATCCAGTAACAAAAAGACAAATACCTGATGATTCTACTTCCGTGAAATACCTAGAGTGGTCAAATTCATAGAGACAGAAAGTAGAATGGTGGGTGCCAGGAGCTGGGCAGAGGGTGGTGGGTAGTGGAGAGTTGATGTTTAATGGGACAGAGCTTTAGTTTGGTATATGGGAAAGTTCTGGAGATAGATGGCAGTAATGGCTGTATAATATGTGAATGTACTTAATGCTACTGAACCATATAAAGTGGTTAAAATGGTAAAAATAAATAAATAAAACATGCTGCAAAGAATACAAACCAAAAACCTAGAGACAAAGATAGCTCGTCAGGGAGCTGCCTAGGATGAAATGGGACAAGGTGCCTATGCTCTGATTTTCCATCTCCTTTTCACCTTCCATGGGGGTGCTGAGATAGCTCCCTGCAACCCTGGGGCTCTTTGGGTGGCCATCAGGATAACAGCATTTAAATTCTTGCCATGCTAATTGAGTCATGGAGTCTAGTGTTCTGTAACTCCCATCCGTGGCACCTTGTTTGCACTCCAAATTCTCTTGCACTGTAGGAAAATCATTTCTATCCTTGAATGGGCAATGGTGGTGGAGAAACACTGGCCCGAGAGAAGACTGGGGCAATGCTGTGCCTCCCAGGAGTCCATTTCTGGGCTCCTAAAGTACCCTGTGGTGGCTGCATCACATCACCTTAGCCCCTAGTGGCAGTGAGACTCTGGGATTTTACAGGAGGGAGGACACTGAGGGCATTCATCGCTGCCATTTTCCCCAGTTGGACATGCCTCCCTCTGCCCCCTAAGGTGTGCTGACCGCTAGAAGCTGTCCAAGGCTCAGCCAGAGTGGATTCTGAAAGGGGAGTTTAGATCATTAGCTCAGGATGACCGCAGAGGCCCTGCTCCTTCTGGATTCTTGTGGCTGCCCTAGCTTGTACCTCTGACCACTGAACCAGGTGTTGGTTTTAGCAAGTTGGGATGGAAGGGACAGTGGGAAGGGATTGGAAGCCCTTTGCCTGTATAAAGGGGTCAAGAAATACCTGTCTAGTGACAGGCGTATTGAAAGGCTCCCATGAGTGATACAGCCCATGATATTATAGGAAATTAGAGATGAGAGCTGTTACCATGCCCTGGAGGGCCCTGGGGAGGCATCAGGGCCTAAAAGTGAACCATGAAATGTAGGTGGATGTATTAGTAGTCTTTCAGTTGTACAGGGGTAAAAAAGGATCAAGCAAAGAAAAAAAAAGTTATAGCCAAAAGGTCCAGACATAGATTTAATGTGAGGCCTTATCTTGGTTCCCAAGTGATGTCACCAGGAACCTCTTTCCACCACTCAGTTTTGCTTTCTGTGTGTTGGCTTCTTTTTCCCCACATGTTGGCAGCATGGTTTCTAGAAGCTCTAGGCTTACACCCTTCTGCTGAGCAGTGAGGCACGCAAATAGGCTGCTTCTGTGAGGGTAGAGGTTCCATGCAGGAGATAAATTTGGAAGAATAAAGATCAATTTTATTTTATTTATTTAAAAAAAATTTAGGGGCGCCTGGGTGGCGCAGTCGGTTAAGCGTCCGACTTCAGCCAGGTCACAATCTCGCGGTCCGTGAGTTCGAGCCCCGCATCAGGCTCTGGGCTGATGGCTCAGAGCCTGGAGCCTGTTTCCGATTCGTGTCTCCCTCTCTCTCTGCTCCTCCCCCGTTCATGCTCTGTCTCTCTCTGTCCCAAAAATAAATAAACGTTGAAAAAAAAATAAAAAAAAAATTTAATGTTTATTTTTGAGAGGGAGAGAGAGGGAGAGAGAGAGAGAGAGAGACAGCGTGCAAGCAGAGGAGGGGCAGAGAGAAAGGGAGACATAGAATCTGAAACAGGTTCTGGGCTCTGAGCTGACAGCACAGAGCCTGACATGGAGCTTGAACTCATGAGCCACAAGATCATTACCTGAGCCTAAGTCAGACATTCAACTGACTGAGCCACCCAGGTGCCCCTAAAGATCAATTAAAGAAAAAAAGATTGGGTTTAGGTTGTAGCTATTGTCAAATGCTAAGGTAAAGGTTTGGGCTTTATTGCAGGTTTAAGAATAGGAAAGTACCATGGTTAAATTGACATCCTGGGAAGAAAGGATTGGTGTAACGAAGTTTGGACCAGGAAGCAAGAGGCCAGGGACTGAGTCATAATTTAGAAGAGTTCTGTAGAAGTCTAGAGATGAGTGGGGGGCCTAAAGTGACCTGCAATGGTTGTCCCACCCCCTGTGTTGTTGGGACTAGCATAGTCACCTACGTGTACAGTCTAGAGTCAAAACCAAGGGCTCAGTAAATTTCAAAGCTTGAGTGGGTGGGATGGCTGGGTGGATATCCCAAGTCTTAGACAAGGCCATGCAAATGGATGGAGGTTGCATGAAGAGATATATAAATGTGAGGAACCACAGTGAGGATATAACTGTGTGAAGTTCTACTTGGGGTAAGCAGATCTCAACAAGACCAGTGCCTATTGCCTCCAGCCTGCTTTTGGAAGCCCTGAGGATGTTGCCCACATGGTTAGCAGAGATTAGGACCCAAATATTTCCCACTTCTAACTTGCTGGGCGTCTGGTACCAGGTCATTCTTTTTGCTAGAAAACTTTAGCACCTTCTCCCCTTTCAAGGAAAACCAGAAGCAGTCTTTATATAATTTGTTGTGACAGGAAAGATTGGCACCAAAGAATATTTTCCTCTCTACCCCACGGCACTCTGTTGTTCTTATTCTTATCTTGTGCAGATTGGCAGGGGTAAGTTGGCCTTTCATAAATTAAGAACAAAGATATGGAATGTCTACCATGTGACATGTTAAATCTTGTGGTAGGTGCTGGGACTAAAATATGAATAAAATAAGATTGTGTTACACTATTGTTATTATTGTGATTCTTTTGATAATAGAGAGGAACCCTGGCTAATGTAAACCAAATGGGCAATTAATAGGAGGGGTATTGGGATGGTCGCCAAAATCTGCAGAAGAGACTGGCCAGTCCTCTGGAAGAGCAAGAAGCAGGCTGTCTAGGGTTCCTAGAGGGTTCAGTTGCCCCCTTATCAGAAGTCTCTCCAACCTCATATCTCTTGAAGTCTCAAATTCCTGAGAGAATCTGATTGGCTCAGGCTTGGATCAAGTTTCTTTCTTGGGACTGATAAACTGTGACAGGAGTTTAAGATGATTTGTCACATAGCAAAGACACGGCTATCCTTGGGAAATAGACCATTGCTAGAGAAAAGAAAATAAACTGCTGCTGTGAGTCAGGCAGCTACTCAAACTGGTATTTACTACAAAAGCTCCTGTTCCAGAGGGCTGTAGACTAATTCCACTCATTCTTGGTCTGGGGTGGTTGAGGAAGGCTGATCCAGTATGCCCCTTGATTCCTCCATTTTCACACTTGTGTGAGGGTTGTCCCATCTCTTGACAGGAAATAATGTACTCCAGACATTTGGAAACGCTTAGCTCATCTTTGAGCAAAACAAGATAAACGGACCTATTTAACTGATTTCTAGGTCACTTATAAGGCTGGAAATTCTACATAGTACCTTGATGCCAAAAGGGGCAGCTTAGGTATTGCCCACATTTCCATAACAGCTCCCCTCAGGACATTTTGCAGTAGCATCAGCAATAGGTACACCAGTGAAGACTTCTTCTTTATCATTCTTTTAATATACGATCAGTTAAATTTGTGGTCATTTTTTTCCCCCTTCTGGATAGTGTTTGTGATTGGTATTTCTGTTGCAAGTGGGTCAGAGCCTAAATAGGTCATGTTGGCTCTCTAAATGTGGTAATCCTGAAATGAACAGGGCAGGGGAGGGAGAAGTGCTTAACTGGTATCCAAAGGGATAAGGAAGGTGGGCTCAGGGTCCCACTGGTGTTTTGGGGGGGGCTAGAAAAACCTAAGTGAATGGAGCGAAAAATGGCTATGGGCTTTGGACAGTGGAAGACGGTGTATGTGAGAGCAGTTCTGCTTCCCTCTGACCTGATCTGTGAGGGTGATAAGAACTGGCAAGGATTTGGATCTTTCAGAAGCAGGGGGAGTAGCTGTGGACTAAATTGTGTCCTCTAAATTTGTATGTTGAAATCCCAACCTTCAGTATCTAAGAATATGAGTGTATTTGGAGACAGAATGATTACAGAGATCGTTCAGTTAAATTGGGGTCATTACGGTGAGCCCCAATCCAATCATATGACTGGTGTCCTTACAAGAGATTAGGACACAGGCATATACCGAGGGAAGACCATGTGAAGACATGGGGAGAAGATGGCCATCTACAAGCCAAGGAAGAAAACAGCCCTCCTGACACACCTTGAAAATCTTGGATATCTAGCCTCCAGAATTTTTGGAAAATGTTCGAGCCACCCAGTGTGTGACTTTGTTAAGTAGACTAAAACAAGGGCCTTTTATAAGGTGATAAGTTATATCATTCTCTGCTTTCTCTTCCATAGACAGACTTGGCTTTTTGGATTCTCTGTGTTTTGGGGGTGGGGGTGGGGATAGGCTCTCCTCTTGGAACTTAACTGGCCCAAGATTTCTGGGGACAAATTCTGCTTTTATCCATAGGTTCCTTTTTTCCATGGCTTAAGGAACTTTCTTCTTATTTGACAATTCTGCAGCTGAGAGAGACTGTCTGGGGCTGACCTTGAACCTGAGCCTAGGACTCAACAATTTTTTTTTTTCCTGCATTCCTACCATACTTTCATACTGAATGGCCATTTCAGGGCAACTGCAAGAGGAATGGCCAAGGTCGCATCATTTTTTGTAGATAGAGAAACTAGAATCACAAAGGGACTTCCCTTGTCAGGGAGCTAGAGACTTCACTGAGATGAATCTCAGTTTAGCCTGGTGACTTTTGATTACTCTGAGATCAGAACTTGCATTTCAGACACTGTCCAGCTGCATTTCCCATGTGAAACCTGTCTTAAATTCTATGTTTATTCAGTTCTTCTGGTTAAAGGCATTTGAGAGCCTTGAAAAACTATCTGGGAGGGCTATAAAGTGTGTGTTTTTTTTCTTTTCCCAGTTTTCTAAAAAAAAAAAAAAAAGCCAATGTTTGAATGTTGATCACTGGAATATAGACATACAATTGATTTTTGTATATTTATTACGTAGTTTTTACATGTTATGTAACCTTGGTTATTAGTTTTTGGAGATTCCATTAAATTTCCTACATCAACAACTATATGTTGCATAAAGACAGTTTTACTACTTCCTTTCTAATTTAGAGAAATTTTTAAAATTTCTTTTTCTTGTGTGATTGTATTGCCTAGGACCTCCAGGAAAATGTTGAAAACAGTGCTGAGAATGGATATCTTTTTCTTATTCATGATCTTTGCAGGAAAGCTTTCTGTCTTTTACCATTAAGTATGATGTTAGCTGTGGCTCTTTTATAGATGTCCTTTTGTCAGGTTGATGAGATTCCCTCCATTCCTAATTTGCTGAGAGTTTCATTTTTTTTTTTTTTAATTCAGGAATAGATGTTGGATATTACCAAATGCTTCTGTGTGTATCGACATCATATAGTTTTCTCTTTTAGTTTGTTAAATGCAATGAATTTCATTGATTTTTGAAAAAAATACTAAATCAGTCCTGCATTCCTAAGGTAAATCCCACATGGTTATATTATCCTTTATCATATTGTTAGATTCAATTTACTAAAATACTGCTCAGGATGTTTCCATTTACATTGGCTGGGGAATATTTGTTTGTAGTTTTTTTTTATAATATATTTGTCTGGTTTTGGTGTCTGGATAATGTTCGCCTATTAGAATGAGATGGGAAATTTTCCTTCCTCTTTAATTTTCTGGAAGAGTTTATATCCAATGATGAGTATTTTTTCATGTTTGGTACCATTCACCAGTGAAGACACTGGACCTGAATTTTTCCTTTTAATAATTTTTTTTTTTAATTTTTTTTTTCAACGTTTATTTGTGTGTGAGAGAGAGAGAGAGAGAGCGCGAATGGGGGAGGGACAGAACGAGAAGGAGAGAGAGAATCCCAAGCAGGCTCTGCATCATCAGTGCAGAGCCCTACATGGGGCTTGATCCCATGATCCATGAGATCATGACCTGAGCCAAAATCAAGAGTCAGACACTTAACCAACTAAACCACCCAGGTACCCCTGGACCTGAATTTTTCTTTCTTGGGAGATTTTAAACTACAAATTCTATTTCTTTAATACATATAGGACTATTCACATTACCTATTTCTTCTTGAGCAAGTTTTAATCAATTTGTTAGAAAGAATCTGTCCATTCTATGTTGTTGAATTTACTAGCAAAAAGTCACTCATAAAATTGCCTTATTATTTTAATATGTACAGAAGCTATAGTGGTATCATCTGTATCTTCATTTCTGATATTAGTAATTTATATCTTCTCTTTTTTTCTAACCTAGCTAGAGGTTTATGAATTTTATAAATTCTTTAAAAGAACCAGCTTCACCCCCCCTTTCTTCCTTTTCTTCTCCTTTCTTCTACATCATTGATTTCAATTCTAATGTTTATTACTTCTTTTCTATGCCTCCTTTAGGTTTAATTTACTCTAGTTTTTCCAGTTTCTTAAGGCTTAGATCATTGATTAGAATCCTTTATCTTGGGGCACCTTGGTGGCTCAGTCCGTTCGGTTTCTGACACTTGATATCAACTCAGGTCATGATCGCAGAGCTGTGATATGGAGCCCTGTGATGGGTTCTGCACTGAGTGTGGAACCTGCTTAAGTCTGTCTGTCTGTCTCTTTCTTCCCTCTGTGCCTCTCCCCCAGTCATGCGCACTCTCTCTCTCTAAGATAAAAAAAAAAGGGGGTGTCTGGGTATCTCAGTCAGCTGAGTGTCTGACTCTTGATTTTGGCTCAGGTCATGATCTCATGGTTTGAGAGATCAAGCCCCATGTCAGGCTCTACACTGACAGCTAGGAGTCTGCTTGGGATTCTCTCTCTCTTCCCTCTCTGCCACTCCACCATGTATGTGTGCTCTCTCTCCAAAAAAACAATAAAAAAGAACTCTTTTTTCTTTTCTAATATAGGTGTTAGTGCTATAAAATTTCCCCCAACTACTGCCTTAGTGCCATCCCACAAACTTTGATATGTTGTATTCTCATTTCCATTCAGTTCCAAATACTATCTAATTTTCCTCTTGATTTCTCTGTTGACCAATAGATGACTTATAAGTGTGTTATTTAGTTTCTAAATATTCGAGTATTTTCCAAAGATCTTTCTCATATTTATTTCTAATTAAATTCCACATGGACAGAGAACATGGTTTGCATGACTTGAATTCTTTTAATTATTGAGGGACTGCTTTATAACACAGGATATAGTTTATCTTGGTAAGTATTCTGTGTGTACTTGAAAAGAATGTATAATCTGTTGAGTAGAGGGTTATCTAAATGTCAGGACAAATTATTTGATAGTGTTCTTCAAATCGTTTATATTTTTACTGATTTTCAATCTACTTGTCCAGTCAGATATTGAGAGAGGGGTACTGAAATCTCTGACTGTAAATGCATCATCTTTGTCTATTCCCCTTGCAGTTCCATCAGTTCTTAATGTATTTTGAAGCTCTGTAATTAGGTGTATAAGTGTTTAGGATTATATCTTCTTTTCATTTTATTTTATTTTATTTTATTTTTTAAAATTTACCTCCAAATTAGTTAGCATATAGTGCAACAATGATTTTGGGAGTAGATTCTTTAGAGTCCCTTACCCAGTTAGCCCATCCCCCCTCCCACAACCCCTCCAGTAACCTTCAGTTTGTTCTCCATATTTATGAGTGTCTTCTGTTTTGTCCCCCTCCCTGTTTTTATATTATTTTTGCTTCCCTTCCCTTATGTTCATCTGTGTTGTCTCTTAAAGTCCTCATATGATTTATGTCTTCCTCTGACTGACTAATTTCACTTAGCATAATACCCTCCAGTTCCATCCACATAGTTGCAAATGGCAAGATTTCATTCTTTTTGATTGCCGAGTAATACTCCATTATATGTATATACACCTCATCTTCTTTATCCATTCATCCATCGATGGACATTTGGGCTCTTTCCATACTTTGGCTATTGTTGATAGTGCTGCGTAAACATGGGGGTGCATGTGTCCCTTCAAAACAGCACACCTGTATCCCTTGGATAAATGTCTAGCAGTGCAATTGCTGGGTTGTAGGGTAGTTCTATTTTAGTTTTTTGAGGAACCTCCGTACTGTTTTCCAGAGTGGCTGCACCAGCCTGCATTCCCACCAACAATGCAAAAAGGATTATATCTTCTTTTTAAAAAAGTTTTAAAAAATGTTATTTTGTTTTTGAGAGAGATACAGAGCGTGAGTGGGGAAGGGGCAGAGGGAGAGGGAGACACAGAATCCGAAGCAGGCTCCAGGCTCTGAGCTGTCAGCACAGAGCCCAAGACGGGGCTTGAACACGTGAACTGTGAGATCATGACCTGAGCTGAAGTTGGATGCTCAACTGACTGAGCCACCCAGGTGCCCTAGGATTATATCATCTTGACAAAACAACTCCTTTAACATTATGAAATGATCTTTTTTTATTCCTAGTAATATTGTTTACTCAAAAATATACCTTGTCTGATATTAATATAGCCATTCAAACTTTTTTTGTTAGTGTTAACATACCATTTTTCCATCCTTTTATGTTTAACTTATCTGTCTGTTTGTTTGTTTATTGAGCGGGCGAGCAGGAGAGAGGGAAAGAGACAGAGAGAGAGAGAGAGAGAGAGGGAGAGAATGAGAATATCCCAAGCAGTCTCCACAGCTTGATACAGGGCTTGATCCCATGACCCTGGGATTATGACCTGAGCCAAAATCAAGACTTGGATGCTCTTGAGCCACTGACTCAAGCCACCAAGGCACCCCTGTGTCTTTATATTTAAAACACATTTCTTATAGACAGAATATAGTTGGGTCTTGATTTGTTAACCAATCTTACAATCTCTGAATTTTTTAAAAATGGTGTTTAGACCAATTTTATTTATTTATTTATTTATTTATTTGTTTATTTATTTATTTACCAGTTATATTTAATGTGATTATTGTTTTGGGATGCATCTAGGTTATTTGAAAACAGTGTGACCCTTTCAAGTTTTGATTTTAAGATTTATTACACAGAACCTGAGGAATGATTAGTCTAGGGCAAATTATTTTCCACTGCTGAGGGAAGACCCTTCTGAATATTCTGTTCAATGCCTGATAAATTTCATTTTTTTCTAGTCTGGCTGGTAGGAACAGGCACTATTGTGAGCCCCAAGTGGATGTTGGGTGCTCTTTCCTCTAATCATTTTGGGTGATTCTTTCTTCAGCCCTTGTTATTTTCTTGACTTGCGTGAAAACTTGAGGAGGATGCTTTCTAGATCTTTGGAGTTTTGTCTCTAAGGTTCTCTCCTTCATGGTAATTTGACTTTCAAGTGGTAGTTGCCTTAGGACTCTCAACTGTCTACTCAGCTCAGGGAGTCTGTTGATTTCCATCGTGGTCTGGAGAGTCTCTCAAGGCAGGAAAGCAGGATAATCTTAGGGCTCACCTCATTTATTTCCTGACTTTCAGGTATCACTGTCTCTCATGGTCTGATGTCCAGTGTCTTAAAAACCATTTTTTTAAAAATGTACATTTTTATTTTTTGGTTGTTTCAGGCAGGATGGCAAATCTCCCTGTTATTCCATATTGGAATAGAAGCCTTGAGTAATGGTCTTCCTTCCTTCTTCCCCCACTTCCTTCCTTCCTTCCTTCCTTCCTTCCTTCCTTCCTTCCTTCCTTCTCTTTTTAATTACTTTTGAAGGTCCTTAGAGAGGATTTGTGTTCTCAAGTTGCCAATGGTCCCTGCCATTTTCTGTATTCTATTTCATTACTTTGACTCACTTCTTTCATCTGTGTTACTTCTTGGTCCTCCTAGCTGTTTTAAATTACAACACCTGAAAAACACGGGACATGGAATAGATGACTTTGGTGATGGTGGGTGTGGTAGGGGGTAGGCAGTGTGTTCCTTGAGTGGGGATAGCAATATGACATTCTAATCTTTGTATTCCTAGTGCCTGGTACACATACGTTTTTTTTTTTGAAGGAAGAAAGGAAAGATCAGAAAAGACTGAATTATTACTTGGCTGGGTGATTTATGGACTTCTAAGTAAATAATTTCTAAAGGTCCTCCAAAATGTTTGTAGTGATTTGTACTTCCACAAACTCTGTGTGAGACCTCACACATTTGAAAATATTGGTGGGTGTCTTTCTGAGTCTTTTTTCCTTCTAATTACCCTTCAGCTCTGCACAGGGTAGTGTCACCCATGCTGAAGGTTTATTGCCAAATCCCTGAGACCCACCCTGAGTTTAGTTTAATGTAGTTCTTAGACATGATGCCTTCCTGTGTTTCTGCCTGCAGATATTCTCAGGCCTCAGATGTACACTGTCTGCTCACATAAGATGGAAATGCTGGCAGAAAAATACCCTAGAGTGTCCTTTAACCAATGAGGAATGGCAGTTGGTGGATCAATAGCCCAGCTTCCTCCCCCACTGGGGCATCAGTTCTGCTGTGTGTTCTACACAGTTTCTCAAAGGGTTCCCAGGTGGGATTTGAGCTCCACTTTTCCCCACAGCAGTCACCTGTTCATTGACACACCTTTACCTGATTTCTCCCTTTTTTGTTTTATTTCTTCATGCCCTTGCTGTGCTTCCTGGGATTATCTCCCAAATAAAAGACCTGTATCTGAATTCTTGTCTCCAGGCCTACTTTGGTGGGGAATCTAAACTAAGGCAGGTGGTTTTGTAAGGAACATTCCTGCAACTCAATGCATCCCTGTCCTCACTCCCTGCCCCCAATACAAACACCTTTGTGTGATAGGGGAGGTGGCAGGAGAAGGTGGTTGGCTGGCAGGGAGTCTTGGTTGCCAGTGGGCCCATACTCATGGTGGCCATGTTGACATTCTTGCTGTGTTTCTAAAGATGGGTAGCTTGGAGGAGCCCCAGCTGGGCCCTCAGTCCTGAGGGAGCCTTGCTATGTTCAGATACACAAGTGCTGACACAGGAGGCTGCAGGAAAGAGGAGATGGAGGCAAGCCTGTCTTGCCATGGGTTCTGATGATTTCATTTTCTGCTTAAAACAGGTTCTTGTAAGTGATGAATCACTGAATTCTACTCCTGAAACCATTATTATACTATATGTTAGCTAACTTGGATTAAAGGAAAAAAAAGTTCTCTTTGGGGCACCTGGGTGGCTCAGTTGGTTGAGTATCCAATCTCCCACTCTTGATTTCAGCTCAGGTCATGATCTTATGGTTTGGTTTGTGACATCAAGGCCCACCTGGGGCTCTGCACTGATGGTGTGGAGCCTGCTTGGGATTCTCTCTCTCTCCATCTCTCTCTGCCCCTTCCCCACTCTCTCTCTCTGTCTCTCTCTCTCTCTCTCTCAAAATAAATAAACTTTAAAAAACAAGATTCTTATTTGTAGGGCATCATTAAGTAGAGCTATAGTAGGTCCTTTTGTGTGTGCATCTATATGGATATATACAGGTACTCTGTGAGCTCTTTGAGGTAGGATGTATGTCTTAGTAATACTTTTTGGAATACTTTGTTAATTATTTATTTATTTATTTATTTTTTTTTTAACGTTTATTTTTAAGACAGAGAGAGACAGAGCATGAACGGGGGAGGGTCAGAGAGAGGGAGACACAGAATCTGAAACAGGCTCCAGGCTCTGAGCTGTCAGCACAGAGCCCGATGTGGGGCTTGAACTCACGGGCCATGAGATCATGACCTGAGCTGAAGTTGGCCACTTAACTGACTGAGCCACCCAGGTGCCCCTTATTTAATTTTTTAAAATTTTTAAATATGTAGTATATTTATGTGGTTCAAAATCTTCTAGCTCCTACCTTCAACCTGGACATCCACTGAGATTCAACTTCAGCCCCACTGTAGGCACTGCTGTCATTAGTTTTTTAGAGAAGCCTCCAGAATTTCTTTATGCTTATGCAAGCAAATGTGAATAAAGATTCTTATGCCCTGCTTCATAATCATGTTTGTTATATACTACCTAATTTTATGCTTATTTCCTCTTGTGATATAGCTTAGATCCAGATAATTTGATGTCTGTGAATAGAAAGCATCACCATCCTTTAATAACTTCATAGAATCCCATGGTTTGGGTGTACCATAATTTATTTAGCCAAACCTTATCATGATTTGGGTTGCTTTTGATCTTTGCTATTACTGCACCATTGCCTCAGGAAATAACCTTGTGTATATGTAATTTTGCATATATGTAAGCATATTTATAGAATAAATTTCCAGAAATGGAATTGCAGAAACATAGGGTTCATTCATTCATTTATA
Organism: Herpailurus yagouaroundi; assembly: GCF_014898765.1. Classification (NCBI taxonomy): domain Eukaryota; kingdom Metazoa; phylum Chordata; class Mammalia; order Carnivora; family Felidae; genus Herpailurus; species Herpailurus yagouaroundi. The sequence goes on from NW_024412396.1 coordinate 51,989,617, forward strand.
ATTTTGATCCAGTTTATTCACTTATCCTCCACTGGGGTTGTAGGAGTTTATATTCCCCCCAGGAAGTAAGAGAGTGCTTGTTTTTCTATGGCTTCGTCAACAAAGTATATGATCAAACTGTTGGAGTTTTGCCTGTCTGATGGGTGAAGAATGGCATTGTAGTGTGTTTTAATTTGCATTTCTCTTATTATAATGGTGATTGAACATCTTTTTATATGTCCAGGAGTCATTGTATTTTCTGTTAACTCTAATATTTTCAGTGGACTTTATTGTTACCAATTCTGGTAGTTCTTTCTTACAGACTCTGATAGTTCTTTATATATTGGGAAGATAAGCTCTTTATCTGTGGCACAAGTGGAAAATGTTATTATGTTTTTGCTGTTTATTGTCTTTTGGCTTACCTTATAAGGTTTGCTTTTTGCCATGATCTTTTTATTAAAAAAATTTTAATGTAATAATATGTATCAACTTAAAAACATGCCTTGTAGATTTTCAAGCATAGTTAGAAAAGACATCTTCCATTCTACTTGGTATTCTTAGCTTAGTGCTAGGAGCAATTTAGAATGCTGTAATTAATAGGTCACCAAGGCCCTTCTGCAAGTGCCTTTGTTCTAAAGTCTCTGCATTCCCTCCTCCCCCAGCCATTTAGCCAGTTTCATCAGGTGAATAACAGTAATTTATACCCAGGTGTGACTAACTGGTAGACTTAACTTTCCCCAAAGTTAATTCTGCTTAACTAAGGAGTTAAAGTCAAGTCAATGATGTTCAAATTGCTAGATGGTTAAGAAATGGGAAAGAGGTCAAAGATGCTATAATGAGTTGGAATGATGGCTCTTCTGTACTTCAGGCTTCTATTCCCTCATTCCAGTAGTCTACAATCTCAAGAAAGACTCAATTTGGAGGGGAAATGACTCTTCCACCTTGGGTTCCATTTTTAAGCAATAGTAGCTGTGATGCTTATATGACCTGGTATCTGGTTGGAAGGTAGAAGGACTGGGCAGCATTGGCCAAATGTTGATTAAACTGAATTTGCCTTTTGTACCTACTGCTGCCTGCTTCACTTCTTCCCTCCCCCCTGCCCCCCTCCCGTCTTGTCCCCTAGACTCAGGGGCCCAGTGGAGGTTACTGGATAGGAGGGGGCTGGACAGTAAGGGGGGGCTGGACAGTAAGTAAGACAGTCTTGTAGAATTCTACTCAAGAAGAGAGTTCTATATTCTTCTGGGCCCAAAGTCTGTCATTAATTGGCTATGTGATTATATGTAAGTTCCTTGATCTTTCTGCTCTCAGTTTTGTCAGTTATTGATCAAGAGGGAATTTATTGTTAAAGACCTTAAATTTTTAGGCTTGAAAACCAGGTGGTTCAGGTATTTGGGATTTCTTGGTGATGGTGGGCGGGAAGGAAGTTAGAAGCCCTCTCAGATGTTTCATGTTTTGTCCTAAAACCTTCATCTCGATGACCAGTGACTTACGGAGCTTGATCAGTCTCTGCCTCTGCCCTTACTCCCTGTCCCCTCTGCCACCCCAGCTCTGCCCAGCCCCAGTGGAACCAGATAGTTACTTATTAAATGAATAGTTTATACAGTTCATTGCATTTATTAATTTGTAATTTCACTGGGCTGTAAGTAGTGACTGATAGCCAATAGATAGTCAATTCTATTAGGGTATTTTGTACTTGAACATTTAAAAAAATTCATTTAAAGAACTGAAATGAGGGCATATAGGTGGCTCAGTTGGTTGAGCATCTGACTTTGGCTCTGGTCATGATCGCACAGTTTGTGAGTTCAAGCCCCACGTCAAGTTCACTGCTGTTAGCACAGAGCCTGCTTTGGATCCTCTGTCCTCCTCTCTTTGCCCCTCCCCCACATGTGCTCTCTCAAAAATAAATAAAACATTAAAAAAAATAACTAAAATGATTTTGTTGGGTATTGGCTACTGGTCTCTGTCCCTCTCGTACCCCCACTTCCTGCCCCAGAGATTAAGTGCTGCTGTTACTATGGCTTCGAGCTACAAGATGTTTTTCAGAATATAAATAAAGCATATTATAAGTCTGTCTATTTTATTGGTATGTTTGCCCTTGAGCTCCTGGGAATCCATGAGGACAAAGAGTTTCTGTGGTTCTCTGTGACTGTGAGGGCCACTTCTCAGCACTGGCTGTAAGTACTTTGACAAAATGACTGTGTAGAAGTGGGGGACTGAAATTAGGTTTTGCCTGCTCCCTCTCTCTAGCCTTGTTTGTGTGAGACATTTGCAAAGTTAGGATTAGAAAGAGATTTCTGAAAGAGATAGGATTTCCTAGATTTTGAGCCAACCTTCATTGAACTCATTCTATGTACAAAGGAAGGATTCAGTCCTATGGGAGATAGCTCTCTTCACGTTTTTGCAGCACTAGGGTTCTTTTCCTGGAATATCCACTCCCCCCTCCCCCGCCTCGCCTGGCTCCCTGCCTGAGGCCCCACTGTCTATGACAGACCCTGCTGTTGGATCTGCCTCCAAATCTTAGACCTGAGAGAAGAATGCCCTGGTGGCCCCTCTCTTTCTGACTCGGAGAGGAGAGAGGAGAAGAACCTAAAAAGGCAGACATATGCCTAAGTGATAATAGGTCCCCCAAAATAGGTCCCTTTCTGGACAGAAACAGAATTATTGCCACAAGGATGGCATATGGCTGTCATTTCGGTGGCTGAAAACTTACAAATCATGCTGGGAATGGGACCTTGAAAGTACATCCTGCTGGGATAAGCAGAGTTAAACAATATTGAACAATATTGAAACAGGGTTTTGCAGAGACTTTGCTAGCAAGTGTGGTGTTCATGTAAACTATGCAGTAATTCTCAAGCTTTTGTGACCTTGACCATAAAATCATTTTTTTTAAAGGATCATCACAAGGGGTTTATATTCTACAAGCCACATTCTGGAAGCATTAATCTTGCCCAGTTGGAAGATTTATGAATTAATTGTAGAGTCACAGTTTCCTAACCCATGCGTTTTCTACTTCATCCTTGCTACTCAAAGTGTGTTCTGTGGGCCAGCAGCATGGGCATCACCTGGGAGCTTGTTAGAGATGCAGAATCTGTAGACCTACGAAATCATAATTTGCATGTTAACAAGATCCCAGGTGATTGGCGTGCACGCTGAAGACTGGGATGCCTTGCCCCACTGCCTGCTGCTGCCTCAATGCTTCAAAGCCATCCATGACTTGATTCAGATATGAGAGCCTCAGGTCAGTGGCAATAGTTGTTTTATGTTGGATTTGGATAGGGAAGATATTTGGGCCTTCTGGTCCAATTGGGATGTCCTCTTCTTGGCTTTCAGGTGGCTTACCATGGGGGCAGAGGCCAGCTGTATAAGACAATTCAGAGGTAACAGAAAAAAATAGACCTTGGGGAAAACATAAAGAGATTTTGATAAACCCAGAAGGAAAACGTTCCTGGGTGGGGAAGCATGGACAAAATGAAAAGGAATTTTAGGCAGATTCATGCCGAGGGCTGCGATGTGTTGTTAGGGGCTGGTGGTAGAATGATGCTCCAAACCCTGCCATCCCCATCCCCTATGATAAGAGGCTGGGAGAGGAGCTCAAAAGATATCTTTTTTTTTCTCAGCTGAATGTGAGGAGTCTCTGCCAGATCAGATGTTCAACTTTAAAACAAATGGAGGAAAAACGATCAAATGCAGTCAACTAGAAAAATCCACTTTTCCTATTTCATAAAAAGCAAGAGCCCATATGATAATCCCTCCCTTGGCACATGTTAGAGATTTCTTTATCGTTTCTGTGCTTGCGGCCAATTCTGCCACACCCAGCTGGGAGCCTGGGTTACAGTGACTTCATCTGCACTGGGTCAGCATGCCAGTTCCAAGCCAGTGGGTCTAGAGCTGAACTCTAGCAGTGTTTTTAGGGAGAAGGGCATGTTTGCCTGTGAATGAGAGGAGGTGAAAGGGAGAAGGGAGAGCACAGGACAAATGGCCCCTTCCCTCTGCAGGCACAGGGGAGTGCACTTCCCAGTGTGGAGGGCTGTTGGGTCTGTCTCCCTCCTAAGCCAGCACTGAGAGTTCCTTCAGTGCCAGGATCAGGGCTTCCCTGCTATGCCTCAGACATGAGCACAGTGCTTGGTATTTACCCTAGAGATGCTCAATAAATATTTGTTGAATAAACTGACAAAATCAGAACCATTGAGGTAATAGAAAGCTCACGAGAAACACAGTTTGGAGGTCTGGGCTCTAGGATTAGACATCACCCCGTTCTAGCTGTGTGGACCTGGACAAAAGCTCTTCATCTCTCCGAACCATAGTTTATGAAGTAGCAATTATGGTGTTCATATTGAGGGTTGGGGAGGATTACATGAGAACCCACGTGAGCCATGCATAATGTGAAAGTGGTTCCTCACTCCCTGTAGGTGGTAATGCCCACAGCTGCCGAATTTCAGGTATACTGGAAGAAAATCAAACCCATGTGAAGAATAAAATGTCTTCACGTTTTATTCAAGGGGGCTTAGACTTGAGTGCTCTGTAGGAACTGAGCTGAGAGCTCAGAGTTGGGTATGGATGACCTTGGAGTTAACTTTGACCCTTCTTCCCTGCATGCTTCACATCCAGTCCTCTGGCCTCTCCTGATCTAGCCACTCCTTACATCTGTTGCCATCACCCTGATCCCAGCCCTCATTGTTTCACCTGGGTTCCCGTGAGAACCTCCTCACTGGCCTCCCTGCTTCCTTCTTTAGACCATCAAGTCTCTTTTCAATTTAGCCAGAATGATGCTGATCAGACATAAATCTCTTCATGTCACTCCTCTGCCCAGAAACCTTCAGTGGTTCCCCCATCTTGCTTGGAATAAAAGCCAAAATTCCCACAGTGGCCTCAGATCTCCCCAACCCTTGATCTCTCTGGCCTACTCTACATCTTCTTGATCACTCAGCCCCAGCCTTGGTAGTTTCCAATTGCCTCAGGCATGTTTAAGCCTCAGGGCCTTTGCACTTGCTGTTTTCTGTGCTTGAATTCCCCCACCCCCATTGTTCTCCAACCTTCTCCTTACCTTTGTTTATTGTCAGATGAGGTCTTTTCTGACTTTCCTATTGAAAACCAAACATAATTCCCATCTCCTACTTGGCACTCTGTGGCCCCCTTTCATACTTTATTTCTCTCCACTTATGGCTATGTAGCGTATTTTATATTTTACCTATTTGTTTTCTCCACTAAGGTATTAAGCCCTGTGAGTGTTTTATTCGTTGCTGTATCGGCAGCTCCCGGTACACTGCCTGCACTATAGTATAAATGTTTGTTGAATGAATGAATTATTCAGGCTTTGCCCTTATATAATCTTGTTATAAGGCTTGGGTCAGCAGCGTGGAGAACAAAGGGCTCAGGCTTATTTGGGGGACAATACAGATCTTGTCCTGAATCAGGCAGCCCCTTTCAGATGTTATAAAGTAGTTACTGGTGTGTGTTGAGTCGATTTGTCTCAAGGGCTCCTGGGTGAGGAATGTGCCGTTGGGCAGAATTTATTACAATGCCGTAGCAACTACTTCCCGAGTTTATGTTTTCTGAAAACTTGTTCATTTGCCTTATTTCCCTCTTACTCTCCATTATGGCAATCTCCTCCTTTATTCCTCCCTTCTGCACTTTCTTTATTCATCATTTACTGAGCACTCTATATACTGGTCCTATCACCCAATAACCAGCCTCTTGGCCTGGGAACTGAAACAGGTGCCTACTTTGGTTTTCAAAGCACTGACCCTGCAAGCCCCTGGGTTTCTGCTCTTCCCAGCACCTGAGGCACTGAGCTCCACCCACAAGTCTGGGGATCCACATATTGATTTCCCAGAAACCTTTGCTTGGGAGTCTTTGCTTGGTATCGGCACTCAGCAGGGACCTTGTCTCACGTTCCTGGGCTCTCTTGACACAGCTTGTAGTTACAGATGTGGACATGCCATGGATTTGGATTTGAGTTCTTACTTTGCTTACTAGTTCTGTGTCTTGAGCAAATTACCTTTCCTCTCTGAGCTGCTCTGAGCCTCAGTGTGTCATCTTATCTAAAATGAGGGCAATATAACGTACCTCATGGGGTTGCTAGGAGGACTGAATGAGATCATGTAGCTTTAGCACGTAATATAGAGCCTGGCATGCAGGAGGCATTTACTGAATTGTAACTTCTATTATTGCCATTATTATGTTCTTGTCACTGATACAATCAACTCCCTGGTTTACCTTTCCAACTAGACATCCCTCAAGTGTGTGTGTGTGTGTGTGTGTGTGTGTGTGTGTGTGTGTGTGTGTATGTGTGTGTGTGTGTGTAGATAGATAGGTATGAAGGCATTTACAAGTTGTTATTATAAACTCATCAAGAAATAAATAGGAGATTTATAGCTTCAGGGCAATTAATTCTGCAGCTTTGCCCAGTATTCTCAGTTCCAAGAAAAAATACACCCCCATAATGGATTAGAATCTTTAGGTATTTGGAATATCAAATAGTCCCTTGGGTTCCCTGTTGTGTTATGATAAAACAATAGCAGTTTAAAATGCAGCCCATAGACAGCCCTCTGGATGGGGTCAGCTCTCTTGCTTTTGGCCTGTGATGTCCTTCAAAGAAGTTAGTGAAACAGATATTCTTAACCTCATAATGTCACAGGAAGAGAAGACAGAAACTAAATGCTGGGGCTGACCTTGACAATGGTGGTACTAAAAGGTTTTTAAGTTAGATGGGAAATAGCCACTCCTTTCGTCACCTGGAAAACTGTCATGTAACTAGCAAGATCTAGATCTAACGGTTGACTTTCCTAAGCAGAAAAAATTACTCCATCCTGTCCTCTGTAGCCCTAGGCTCATGCCTCTCTTTGTAAGGTCTCACCTAATGTTATAATCTTGTTTCCTTGTGTTCCCCCAGTGTCCCTCTGCAAGGCAGGGAGATCCTTGAGGACAGGGATGAGATCTAGGTAACTTTGCATCCCAGAGCCCAACACAGGGTCCGGTGTTGAGATGCCAGGAGCAGGTGAAACCAATGCTGACTGACTTCTTACCAGGTCCTTGGTCACTGGGCATGTGGTTTGGTACTTAATCCTCAGCACAGTCCTCCTGGGGAGCTGTCCTCTTCTACACAGAAGTAAACGGAGTCTGAGGTTCTACAACTGGCTTATTACTTCATGAAGTGGCGGAGCTGGGATTCAAACTCAGTTCTGACTCCAGAGCCTGAGCTTGCTTCCTTTCTCTATTTGTTTCCCTCCTGCAGAGTAGAATGGTCAAGAGAACTGACTCTGGAGCCACACTGCTTGGCTTCAAATCTTCACCCCCTCATTTACAAGCCGTGAGACTTCGGGCATGTAATTTAGCTTCTCTCATTTTCACCATCTGTAAAGTTGAATAACAGTAATATTTCCCCATAGGATTGTGGTGTGGAGTAAATGAGATAATATGAACAAAGACCTTAGAACAGTGTCTGGTCATATGTAAATATTTGCTATTACCATGATAATTTTTCTTCATTCCCAAGTCATACACATGTGCTTTTCACAATTGCTGTTCTTTCCATATGACGCTGCCTCTGGTTTGTAATGAATGAATTAGGCTGATGGTTGAGTGTTTCTGGCAGGTACCTGGGCTTTCCTTCCAGGTGGATTCCCCCAGGGAGCTTTGGGTGCATGCTCATGTGCTATTTTTTAAAATAAAAAAAAATGTTTATTTGTTTTTGAGAGAGAGAGAGAGAGAGAGGAGAAAGTGTGATCTGGGGGAGGGGGGCAGAGAGGGAGGGAGACACAGAATCTGAAGCAGCTCGAGGCTCTGAGCTCTCAGTACAGAGACTGACATGGGGCTTGAACTCACGGAGTGTGAGATTATAACGTAAGCAGAAGTTGGATATGTAACCAACTGAGCCACCCAGGTGCCCCATCATATACTATTTTATTTGGTGCCTTTTGTCTGTCCTGGTTTCAGAGAGTTGTTGATATTCATTACCTCTCTTCTAAGAAGCCATGGCTGAGTATGAGAACATGGCTTAACATATGCTCCAATGCGCTTCTGTAAAAACATGCCCCTGAATTGAAGTTGACCTCTAAATGGACACCTTGCCCTTTGCAGTATAGCAAGAGGCAGTAGAGTGTTGTGGTCCCAAGCAAGGACACTGGAACAAGACTGCCTGAGTTTGAATCCCGACTCTGCCACTTGGTAGCCATGTGACCTTGGGCAAGTTATTTAATCTCTCTGAGTCTTGGTTATCTCATCTGTAAAATGGAGCTATCAATAGTAATATACCTTATTGTTGTAAGGATTAAACACGTTAATGCCTATAAAATGCTAAATGAGTGCCTGGTATATTTTAAGTACTCAGTTGGCTTTGGTTGTTATCATCATTGTTGTTGTTCTTTCTTGTGCAGAACCCGGTAAACTTCCTGCATGGACAAGCAGAGAAAAAACTACCTAGAGGTCAGGGCTTTTTGCAAATGAGAGAGACAGTGGGTGGGATGCTGCATATGTAATTTCTTCTCTCTCCTTCACTGACCTGATAAGTTCCTCCTCTTGAAGGGAGCGGTAGGGGAGAAAGAGGCCTGAGGATTTCTTCTGCTTTATGGCTATGTAATGCCTTGGGCCAGGGTTCTTCAACAGTTACCTCGGATGTGTTCAGTCTCTGCTCTCATGGAGCTTATGTGAAGTGCAAAGTTACACTTACCACACGTTATTCTTGTACAGAGTATAAGGTCACTCTGATTTTTGGACGATTTAAGACTAATGAGTGTCTTGACCCAGGCAGGAGACCCAACGTATGGGAATCCCGGTTTATTGTCACCTGCTTAGCCATGATGGCTTAATGGTTCTTTTCATTATTCATCCCCAGATCTGTCCTGGGCTCCTGAGGCCCAGGAACTGTGGAGGGACCTGGGACAGATGCTGATTTCATAACTCAAATTGCAAGCAGAGACAATGCTTTGGGTCATACTGGCTCCCTCATCCCAGCCCTTGTTTGAATCACCAGGAAGGGAGGGAAGGGCTATGGGTTATTGTATTCATGTTAATTTGGAAGTATATTTCCACTTTACAGATGAGGAAATGGAAGTTCCAGGGGTTCGCATCTAAAATCCAGACATCTTATTCAAGATCACTCAGCTAATGAGGTCTGGCATTGGGATTAAACCTGGGTGTGCCTGTCTGTCAAAGCCACACACAGTGTCCCCTTCTGCTTTTCCATACGGGCATACCTCAGAGATATTGTGGGTTTGGTTCCAGACCACCACAATCAAGTGAGTCAAATGAAGTTTTTGGTTTCCCAGTGCATATAAACGTTATGTTTACACTGATTGGTGGTCTGTTAAGTGTGGAATAGCATTATGTCTAAAAACACAAATATTTCGCTAAAAAATGTTAACCATCATCAGAGCTTTCAGTAAGTTGTAATCTCTTTGCGGTGGAGGGTCTTGTGTCAGTGTTGATGGCTGCTGACTGATCCGAGCAGTGGCTGCTAGTTTGGGTGGCTGTGGCAATTTCTTAAAATGAGGCAACAGTGAAGTTTGCTGCATCAATAGACTCTTTCTTTCATGAGCAATTTCTCTGTAGCATGTGATGCTGTTTGATAGCATTCTACCCACGGTACTTCTTTCATCATTGGACTCAGTCCTCTCAGACCCTGCTGCTGCTTTTAAAATAAGTTTATGTCATATTCTGAGTCCTTTGTTGTCATTTCAACAGTCTTCACAGCATCTTCACCAGGAGTAGATCCCATTTCAAGAAACCACTCTCTTTGCTTATCTGTAAGAAACAACTCATCCATTAAAGTTTTCTCATTGAAATCATAGCAATTCAGTCTCATCTTCAGGCTCCATTTCTGATTCTAGTTTTCCTGCTATTTCCACTACATCTGCAGGAACTTCCTCCACTGAAGTCTTGAACCCCTCAAAGTCATTCATGAGGGCTGGAATCAACTTCTTCTAAACTCCCATTAATGCTGATATTTTGGTCTCTTCCCATGAATCACAAATGTTTTTAATGCAATTTGGAATGGGGAATACTTTCCAGAAGGTTTTCAATTTACTTTGCCCAGATCCATCAGAGGAATCACTATCTGTGGCAGGTATAGCCTTACAAAATGTATTTCTTCAATAATAAGACTTAAAAGTTGAAATCACTCCTTGATCCATGGGCTGCACAGTGGCTGCTGTGTTAGCAGGCATGAAAATAACATGAATCTCATTGTATGTCTCCATCAGAGTCTTGGGTGACCAGGTGCATTGTCAATGACCAGTAATATTTTGAAAGGAATCTCTTTTTTTCCTAGCAGTAGCTCTCAACAGGACGCTTAAAATATTCAGTACGCCATGTTGTAAACTGATGTGCTCTCATCCAGGCTTTGTTGTTCCATTTAGAGAGCATAGGTGGAATAGATTAAATGTCATTCTTAAGGGTCCTACGATTTTTGGACTGGTAAATGAGCATTGGTTTCAACTTAAAGTCACCAGCTGCATTAGCCCTTAACAAGAATCAGCCTGTACTTTGAAGCTTTGAAGCCAGGCATTGACTTCTCCTCTCTAGCTATGAAAGTCCCAGATGGTATCTTTTTCCAATAGAAGGCTGTTTTGTCTACATTGAAAATCTGTTAAGTGTGGCCACCCTCATTAACTATCTTAGCTGGATCTTCTGGAGAACTTGCCACTTCACCTTGCACTTTCATGTGATGGAGATGGCTTCTTTCCTTAAACCTCAAGAACCAACCCCTGCTAGCTTCAAACTCTGCTTCTGTACTTTCCTCACCGCTTAGCTTTCATAAAATTGAAGAGAGTTAGGGCCTTCCTCTGGACTAGGCTTTGGCTTAAGGAAATGTTGTGGTCAGGTTGATTTTCTATCCAGACCACTAACACTTTCTCAGTAAGGCTGTTTTGCTTTTTCCTCATACACGTGCTCACTGGACTAGCACTTTTAATTTCTTCCAAGAACGGGGGCGCCTGGGTGGCTCAGTCGGTTGAGCGCCCGACTTCGGCCCAGGTCATGATCTCACGTCCGTGAGTTCGAGCCCCACGTCGGGCTCTGTGCTGACAGCTCAGAGCCTGGAGCCTGTTTCAGATTCTGTGTCTCCCTGTCTCTCTGACCCTCCCGCATTCATGCTCTGTCTCTCTCTGTCTCAAAAGTAAATAAACGTTAAAAAAAAAATTAAAAAAAAAATTTCTTCCAAGAACTTTTCTTTTGCATTCACAGCTTGGCTACCTATTTGGAGCAAGAGGCCTGCTCCATTTTATTTAATGAAAGACATGATTCTTCCTTCCACTTGAACACTTAGAGGCCATTGTAGGGTTAATAATTGGCTTACCTACAATATTGTTTTGTCTCAAGTAACAGGGAAGCCCAAAGAGAGGGAGAGAGAAAGGGGAATGGCTGGTCGGTAAATGGGTCAAAACACATACAACATTAAGTTTGCCTTCTTATATGGGCACGGCTCATGATCATCTCGAACAATTCCAACAGTAACATCAAAGATGAGTCCTCATTGGGGCGCCTGGGTGGCGCAGTCGGTTAAGCGTCCGACTTCAGCCAGGTCACGATCTCGCGGTCCGTGAGTTCGAGCCCCACGTCGGGCTCTGGGCTGATGGCTCAGAGCCTGGAGCCTGTTTCTGATTCTGTGTCTCCCTCTCTCTCTGACCCTCCCCCGTTCATGCTCTGTCTCTCTCTGTCCCAAAAATAAATAAACGTTGAAAGATGAGTCCTCATTGATCACCATAACAAGTATAATAATAATTAAAAAGTTTGAAATATTGTGAGAATTACCAAAATGTGACACAGAGACACAAAATGAGCAAATGCTGTTGGAAAAATGGCACTGATAGAGTTGTTTGATGCAGGGTTGCCACAAAACTTTACTTTATAAAATAAAACAAACCCTGCTCTGTCTGCAAAGTGCAATAAAACAGAGGGATGGCTGCACTGAGATGCTCTCCAGTGCCCTTGTGCTGTAGGCAGTAATGAGAGTTATTACAGGTAACTGTGTTGATCAGAGTACTCAATTAAGGAGCCAATTTTGTTGTCCTTATTGGCCTGAATAGAAACATACATGGGCAAAAGCAAGCTAATTTTATCCTGAGAAAAGTAATAATAATGACTCTAAAATACACTGGCTTTATGTGAGGAGGAGATCAGTGTCCTACTCTCCATTGGGTGTTCGCATATTCAGAGTCTGGCCCAGTAACAGAGGTGGTTTGCAGGAACCAATGACCAAGTGATCAGTTGAGTTTCAGGGTGCTTCTTGTGTTGGTGGAAAAGATGTGTGCCTAGTGTGAAAATACAGGTTGCAACTTGGTTTTATGTACTAGCTCTTCTGGAATTATGGCCCTCACCTACATAGAATGGCACACAGAGGCAAGCATGCATAGAGTGTCTCCTGACAGGCTACTACTCTCGATGCAGGCCAGTTACAATGATTTGGAACATATTTGTAAATTATTAACCATGCTCAAGCTACTCTGCTTGGGGTTGTTGTGGGTTGCATAGTCTGGGTTCCCCAGTATCCTGGGAGTTTTTGGCAGAGAGAAAAAAGGAAACCAAGGTTGGCTTGGGGAAAGAGGTGCAACCATTACTTAAGTTGGCAAGTTTTCAAGGTTTAGAAAATTCACTCTCAAACTTAGATGTCCAAAAACATTATCTGGGAAATTTGTTAAAAATACAAATGGCTGGGGCGCCTGGGTGGCGCAGTCGGTTAAGCGTCCGACTTCAGCCAGGTCACGATCTTGCGGTCTGTGAGTTCGAGCCCCGCCTCAGGCTCTGGGCTGATGGCTCGGAGCCTGAAGCCTGTTTCTGATTCTGTGTCTCCCTCTCTCTCTGCCCCTCCCCCGTTTATGCTCTGTCTCTCTCTGTCCCAAAAATAAAATAAAAAACATTGAAAAAAAAATTAAAAATACAAATGGCTGGATTCTACCTCGAGAAGGTCTGGGGTAGGGCCAGCCTGGGGGTCTGTATCTCTGGTGAGTCTGACATGGATGGTTAAGAACATGTGGCTCAAGGTCTGATAATTGTCAGTATCAGAATATAGGTGGATGAACTGAGGTGGGGCAGGGATATTCTGTCAAGGATAGTTGTTAGTGCTGGGAGTAGATAGCACTAATAGTCATGGGGCAACAGGGTGGTCAAGTGTTGCTGGACTTGAGGACTGGGCTTCCATCTCAGTGGGTGAACTAGAATGGAAAGAAAGAGCCAGAGCAGAAGGTCAGGTAAGCTGGCTGGTCACATGATGGAGACAAATGATTAGGAGGTTTCTGCCCACAGCTCATGGGGGCCTGCAGAGGCTAAAGTCAACTCTGGCCCATAGAACATGGAGTATGGGATCAGTAGACACCAATGGAGAAGTCATCATCATGCAGCTCATGGCTGCAAGTTTTGCTCTCCTCTCAGAAGGGACAGGTAAATGAGTATTCCAAGTGTGTGTCATCTTCATTTTGAGGGGTGGCTTCTTTTTTTTCTTTCTGTACTGTAATTTCTTAGGAGGGAAGACCTACTTCTGTTTTCCTTGATACCTTCATGGAGCCTTCATGACACCCCACTTTCACTGGTAAAGGCCAATTCATTCTTTAGCTCTCAGCTCAGATTTCACTGCTCCAAAGATGACTTCCTTGACCTCCCACCCAAAAGTGAGTACCCTAATAATCATCCAACTCTTGAAGAATTCTCCTGGCCCTTATCATATTTGTGACTATGACTTTAGTTATTTATATCTTCCACTAGCCTGTGAATGCTATAGAGGAATTATCACAGCTGCCTTGTTCACCCATTGCCTTCCCAGTGCCTCGGGAGAGCCACTGTGTTGCTCAGTAATGCTTTGTTAAATGAGGAAAGGTTGAACAAATGAAGAGCTAGATCTTAGAGAATCAGTAGCGCTTTAGTGGAAGACCATCAGGAAGTTCTAAAAGACAAGAGAAATAACGGGAAGGAAATGATGCATGCCATCTTTGCAATACTTGGGTTCTTGTTGGCTACAGCACAGGGCTGGAGTGAGAGATCTAGTTAGGAGGGTAGACTGGACCAACACACAGGATTTAGCTTCAGCTGGATGTCGTTCCATGGGCAATGGGGAGCCCTATGAAGTTTTTGACCAGGGGAGTGAATTAAGCTGCAGGAGGTCAGGCTCGAATGGTGGTATCCTGCGTGGGTGGAGAGGGAGAAGCTGGAGGTAGGAAAAGCAAGAGTCTGTTGCACTAGCAGCCCAGGCAGGAGGCAATTGAGTCCTGATCCAGGGTAGTGACAGTGGGAGTGGAGAGGGAGGAACAGATGCAAGAGACATTGGGAAGGAATAAATGACAGACTTTCGTGGCTGATTGGATGTGGGGGCGAGTGACTTTCTCAGCCATTCAAGGGAGAAGCGCCACCTCCCTCCTCCTGCTAACTTCAGCTCAATGGCAGGAGTGTATCAGTGACAAAGAGCTGGCGTGATCTGAAGTCTGGAAGCATCAGTAGAAAGTAATGAAGTACAGGCAGCTGAACGTGAACGGGAAAAACTTTTGTGTCACAAAATGGTCCTATTGCAAAATGTGGAAGGAGAGGAGTATTTATTTTTAAAAAATCTACTGGGAGCATGGTGCCCCATCCCTTCCAGTGGCTGAATTGCTCTGGAGGAATTTGCTCCCACCTGCCTGACCATCTTGTGAGCTGTGTGTCCTTGAAAAGAGAATTAAAATAATGGCAAGAAGCAGCCCCAGGAGATTTCCTTTGAGCTCTTTGGTCATTAGATCAGCCTGAACTCCAGCCTTGTTGGAGGCTGAAGCGTTGTCTGATGCTGTCCTGCTAAAATATGTAGACTTGCAGGGAGATTAAAAAAAAAAATTGATCCATTAAAGCTGTAGTTGGCCAATTCCACAGTAGGGTCCCAGCCAACTGTGTGAACTTCCACAAGTTACTTGGCCGTTTTGGGCCTCTTGTCTCCTCACTTACGAATGTAAGGGTTTGGATGAGATAGAAACCGCATTCTTCTGGGGCTAACCTGTGATTCTGTAGCCCAATGGAACCTATTGAGGGTGGCTTCAATCAGTGGGTAACAAGGGTCTGGAGTCAAAGCTTTAGGGGCACATCTGTTTTCCCACTGAACCCTGGCACTAAATCATATTTCCTTCCCACCTACCCCCATTACCTGTCAAATAGAACCACTCACTGACAGATTGCCTTCTTTTTAGGCTGGGGGTATTTTGCCTTTATTTTCCACTGGATGATATGTAGGGTTAATATAATTTTGATGTTAATTTATATTCATTAGAGTAATTGCTCTTTCTCTGGTAGACAGCAGAGCATCATGGTAAAGGAGCCAAGGTAGCAGGTGAGTTAATAAAGTGTGAATTCAGAGGGTGCCTGGGTGACTCAGTTGGTTGAGTGTCTGACTCTTGATTTTGGCTCAGGTCATAATCTCATGGTTCGTGAGTTCAAGCCCTGTGACATATTTTGCGCTGGCAGTGTGGATTCTGTTTGGGATTCTCTCTTTCTCTCTCACCCTCTCTCCCCCGGCCCCTCTTCCCCTCCCCTGCTCATGCTTTCTGTCTCTCAAAATAAATAAATAAATAAAACATAAAAAAATAGGTGTGAAGTCACAAAATAGGTGTGAAGTCTATCTCTGATGTCCTACTTAATGCTAGTGTCTTTGCATTAGCTGCAGTTACCATCACAAAACACCACAGATGGAGTGGCTTTAAAAATGGAAATTTATCTCACAGTTCTGAAGGCTGGAAGTCCAAGATCTAGGTGTCAGCAGGCTTGGTTTGTCCTGAGGCCTCCTGTCCTAGGCTTGTAGATGGCTACCTTCTCCCTATCTTCACATGGCCTTTCCTTTGTGTGTGAGCATCCCTGGGGTCTCTCTCCCTCTCCTTATAAGAACACTAGCCCTATGGAACCAGAGCCCCACCCTTATGACCTCATTTAACCTTAATTGCCTCTTTAAAGGCCCTATCTTCAATTTTTTTTTTTTTAACGTTTATTCATCTTTGAGAGACAGAGAGAGACAGAAATGAACGGGGAAGGGGCAGAGAGAGGGAGACACAGAATCAGAAGCAGGCTCCAGGCTCCGAGCTGTCAGCACAGAGCCCGACATGAGGCTTGAATTCACGGACCACGAGATCATGACCTGAGCCGAAGTCGGATGCTCAACCGACTGAGCCACACAGGCGCCCCCAAACGGCCCTGTCTTCAAATAGAGTCACATCAGAGGTTAAGGCTTCGGCATGTGGATTTTGGGGCAACACAATTTAGTCCATAAATAAACTTCCTCATGGATTTTTTGAGAAGATGAAATGAGATTTCAGTGAAAAGTACATCTCTAGAACAACAGTGCTTGGCACACGCTTACTGCTTAGAGCTGCTGCTGTGGTTATATTTTGATGTGGTTGTAAGAAAGGGACTAAAAATGTTACAAGGTACTAAGAGCTCCCAAGGAGAATTTTCTTCTTCTCTCCATGTCCACTGCTACCATCTTTACCACCTAAACCACCAGTATCTTTTGCCCAGAGTCTACACACAACCTATTCCTGACTGTTCTCCGGGGTTCCACACTTGTCTCCTATAGTCCATTGGTCACACAGGCATGATCTTTCAAAACTTAACTCAGATAATGCCACCCATTTACTTAAAATCCTCTGGCTCTCCACTAAACTTGATTAGCATCCTAATTTCTAAGCATTCCTAATTCTAGTCCCTACAGACCCAGGCCCTGTTCTTTCCTACCTCATCTCCTGTCAGTCCCCCTTGCTTGCTATAGCCCAACCACATTCGCCTCCTTTCAGTATCTTGAAAACACTGGGCAAATTCTACCCTTAAGGTCTTTGCACTTGCTTGTCCTTAATTCCCAAACCCTTCTAAATATCTGCTGGACCTGCTACCTTCTCTCATCCAGGTTGAAGCCCAAAATGCATCTCTCTGCCAGTCTGCCTAAAGCACCTCCCATTCTTATGGTTGCTCTCTACCCGAGTACCCTGTTTTCTTTTCCTTCTAGCACTTACCACTTTCTAAATGACCTCATCTTGTTTATTTGCTTATTATCTTTCTCGCTAGACTATACACTCTATTGATGAAGGGATATTTTATCTTTGGTTCACTATTGTAACTCCAGTGCCTGGCACAGAGTATAAACTCAAAGCACATTATTTGAATGAATGAATGAATGAATAAATGAATGAGTGACCTTGAATCTGGATATTTGAGTAGGAGGGGACTGTCCAGGATAGACATCACAAATTAAGGATGAAGATTACAGTGGCAAAGTGAAGGAAAAGGTATTTTTTCCCCTTCCTATAAACCTTTTCCAGAATGTCTATTTTGGGGCCATACCTTGTTCTCCATGATACAAAGGGTACCACATGACATACATAAAACTTCCTTAAATTTTGTGATTCCAACTACTGTTGGCCTTTATTGAATTTATTCCAGGACCCCAAAGGGTTATGACTACTGAAAAATTATCCTGGCATCAGCCACAGAACCTAAGGTCTTGCCTTATCAACCTTTGCCTTGGCCATCTTGATTCATCTCTTGGCCCTGATAGATTTCACCTGCATGCTTAGTCTTGCTTAGGCCTGGGGGCCTTGCTGTCCAGATTAGAGAGTACTTTCCAAAGTACTGTACCCACTCTCCCCAGGGTAATATTCTAAATATTTAAAACTAGTATTGCAATGGCACTGACCACTTAGCTGTAAATAGCCATTAGAGCTGAACTGATGTGTATTTGCCAAGTGTCAGCTCTGACATCCATACTAATCCCCTCCCAGAAAATGAGGTTTGGTGTTTTTTCCTCTTGCCGACAATGAACTGGCTGTACCTATATGCCCATCAACCTTCCCCTCCCAGGATTTTCCTGTAGAAGCTTCACTTGCTCCATTGCAGCTGAAGACTCTTCTGGTACCTTGGGAATGAATAGCTTACCAAGTACACTCATTCATTCAACAAGTATTCATTGAGCACCTTTTATGTATTAGGCACTGTGCTGGAAGCTGAGGATGGAAGAGTGAACAAACAGATACAAGTCACCTCCCTGATGGGACTTATACTCGTGAACATCAGTGTTTCTGCCTAGGTCTCTATAAAGTACAACACTGAATTACCAGGCTATTGAAGTGTTGGGGGTGGAAGTACAGAAGAAATGACATTTGAAGTGAAAGGAGAGGGATCTTCTGCTCAATTCTTGCTCATCTCAACTTCTGCCCCAAGAGGTGGGATCTTTTCCCTTGTACTTTTCACCCTGCTTGGGTCTTGCCCCTACATGGATTACTCCTCCTGGAACCATCCCATATCCTCTGACCGCATGTATTGCTGCTGCCTAGAGGCACTTACTCCCATCTTGCTGGACACTGTAGTTACTGATGCTGCTTTAAGTCATATCAGGCTTTTCCAGGCCTTTTGGACAACGGTTAATGATTTTCACTTCCCAAGCCTTGCCTGCCTTTTTGTTTTCTTTCTGCACAACAGTCTTGATATGACTCTTAGTGGAATTCCTCCGCGTTTTGACAGATAGAGTCCCAGAAGCCTCCTGCCTTTACTTCTCCCACATAAGACATCCTGTGTCACCAGTAGGAAGGTGTGTGCCTTATCTCTTAAAAGTAGATATGAGCAGATGCTTCCAGTGGAATTCTCTCAGACCTTTCCCCACCAGCCTCCTGTGCTAGTTCTTTCCTGCTAACTCATTTACTTTAGGTATTTTTTTCTCTTGAATCATGGCCAGCTCTCTTATGCACCCTCATTTGACTCCAATAACCCCATCTCAACAGTCAGCAAAGCATTTTGGTTAGGAAGTGTTCGCTTGCAAATAATGGAATATTCAACTCAAATTGGCTGAAGCTGAAAAGGGGAATCTATTTGCTTTGTACCTAAATGGATTGGGTAAAGCTTGAATTAGAATTCAAATGAAGTGACCAGAACCTGGCTTCTCTCCCCATTCCTTGACATTGGCCCTGTTGTTAAGCAGGCTGTCTTCTTGCTTCTAAAGATTGTTATGAACATCTCCCCTGGCAGTTTCCTCATTCAGATCCTGGAGGAAGAGAAACTTTTCCCTGAGGACTCAACCAAAAATTGTGTCTTACTGGCTCTGATTGGCCTCATTTTGATCATGTGCTGTCTTGGTTAGTGGAAGCTGTATATAACAAAGTACCATAGACTGAGTGACTTATAAGCAACAGAAACCTCTCATAGTTCTGGATGCCAGCATGATTGGGTTTTGATGAAGGTCTTCTCCCAGGTAGTATCCTCACATGGTGGAAAGAGGGTAAGTTAACTCTCTAGCCTCTTTTATAAGGCACCAATCCCATTCATGAGGGTTCCACCCTCATGACCTAATTACCTCCCAGAGGCCCTACTTCCTAATACCATCACATGGGGATTAGATGTCAACATATGAATTTTGGAGGGGCACTAACATTCCATCAATAACATGTGCCTTCCTTCAACCAATCGCTATGGCCAGGGTGGAGAAGATACACAGAATTGTTTAGGCCCGTCAGGACTCAATTCCTCTTGCTCATCTCAGCTAAACTCTTGCCTAGAAAATTCAGGATGATGTTAAGAAAGGCAAAATGAGAACAGATCCTGGGCAACGACATATGTTCTCTACTGCAACTCAACCATTGCCTCAAAATTCTGCCCTTCCATCCGGAAATGACATGGCATTCAATATGATTTCTCTGACAGAAGGTTTGAGCATGACTTTAGTTTCCATCTTGTAATATCTTCTAATTATCACCCCCACCATCCCCTGTTTTTGCTCTTTGGGAGTATGGCCTCAGAGATGTGCTATCTGACCCCATACCTGGTTGTTGCAATAGCTTAGGTATTTCAAATGCAAAAGATACTACTTCTGCAACAGTAATGTGGTAATCATTGTGAAAACTCTACAGGTGAGTAGTGATAGGTACATTGAAAGTAAATAAAACAGTCCAAGTTTGTCAAGCCTTAAAAAACATCCTTATTGATTTCCTTGGCTTGAAATCTGTGGCGTTTATCATCATTTATATCCTTTAGCTTTTAGTTGTATTTCTTTTTTTTTTTTTTTTAACGTTTATTTATTTTTGAGACAGAGCGAGACAGAGCATGAATGGGGGAGAGTCAGAGAGAGAGGGCGACACAGAATCCGAAACAGGCTCCAGGCTCTGAGCGGTCAGCACAGAGCCCGACGCGGGGCTCGAACTCACGGACTGTGAGATCATGACCTGAGCTGAAGTCGGACGCTTAACCGACTGAGCCACCCAGGCGCCCCTTAGTTGTATTTCTATAGAAGGTTTCTTGAAATAATTGGACTTACCAAGAAACACTGGTAGTGATCTAATCCAAGACTCTGGTTTTTCTTGCTAGAAAACAGGCCCAAGTAGGTTCTTTGACCTGCCCAAGGTCACAGTGCAATACCCAGAGCTCAGGGTCCTGGTTCTCAGTCCACTGCTGTCATTATCTTTGTGAATGTAGAGGTGGTGGGGAGTGTCCACCAAGTGGCAGTAGATGCCAGGACTGCGTTGTGAGCCCCAGGTGCTGCATATGTCCTGGCATTCTCCCTGGAGTTGTTAAGGTTTCCATTACAGATTTGTAGCCATTCTGTCTTTTGAAGGAAAAATATAATTTTATTATAAAAACTGATGAAGTTAGGGGCACCTGGGCGGCTCAGTCAGTTAAGCGTCTGACTTCAGCTCAGGTCATGATATGATGGTTTATGAATTCAAGCCTTGCATCGGGTTCAGTGCTGACAGTTCAGAACCTGGAGCCTGCTTCAGATTCTGTCTCTCTCTCTCTCTCTCTCTCTCTGCCTTTCCCTTGCTCATGCTCTCTCTCTCAAAAAAAAAAAAATTAAAAAATATTTAAAATAAAATAAAATAAAGCCAATGAAGTTAAACACCTCATTTTTCTAGCAGATTACCAAAGAAAAAACTACATGCCAGAAGTTCAATTACATATTTCCTTGCTGTTCATTAGTTGTAATTTATGAGTTAACTAATCCTAGCAATATTTCTGAATTTGACTAAAGTTTTTTGTTTTTTGCATTACCCTTAGATATCCCTGCTGAGATTTATAAGATTCTTTGGGACTTTAGGCCTGTTAGGCATCAAAAATGCTTGCAGCTACCTTTAACCAATGACAGTCCTTCATTCCATCAACAAATATTTGGTTGAGTCCTTCAAATTAGGAAGTCATTTACCTGGGTGTTCTCAGTTTGTTGAAAAATTTCTGGGAATTTGGGTTTTCTTCCTTTGAATGCCTTCATCTTCTATTTCATGTGACCATGGCTATCACAGTAATGATAATCTACATATGTGTCTGTGTGTGTGTATGTAGATATATGTATGTGTATATACACACACACACTTTTAAGGACTTCACATATATTACCTCAATTAATGTCCACAACAACCTTACTAGTAATTCATTTTGCAGTTGGAAACAGAAGTGCATGGAGGTTATATCACTTACCTAAGGTTACACATCTGATAAGTGGTAGAGTTGGGATGTGAACCTAGGCAGTCTGGCTTGAGTCCATGCTCTAAACCTCTAGAGATAGAAAATGCTCTGTACGGAGACTATATAAACTGTATAGACAATGAACTGTCTTTTGAATGTTTTTTCTCAAAGAAGAAGAGGGCAATTTTCCACTTTCTTTTAAAGAATAAAACCAACATTGCTATTTTCAGCTTACTCTGGGGAGATTGCTAAAAAATAACTAATAAACAGTTTCCAACTTCTGGTTATAGAGGTCCATGAGCTTTTCTTTTTTCTCTTCTCCTTCTCCCCTACCCCCTCTTCCTGCTTCATCTTGTGCTTGTTTCTCTTAACAGGACTATTTTAACACAGTTTTGGATTACATCTCTGTCCAGATACTGTCTTATTCTCTTGCAGAGTTGCTTTTATCTGCCTATCTAAGAAATGTTTCTTTTTCTAGTTCTTCCAGTGTTAACTCTTCAGGGCAGGCAACATGGAGTCATAGGGGCAACATTGGGCTGAGGGGACAGAAGCACTAGCTTTGCGACCTGAGCACATCTTCTCTAATTTGCTCTTTGATTTACTCATTTGATTAAAAACATGTTTAATTAGATGACCTGCATAGATCCATTCAACTGTGTACCCTAAGTCTTGGTTACACCCCCAAATACACTGAATCTTTAAAAAATTGCTTTCGTGGAGGATAATAGAAATCCTGATTATAGTGGATTAAATAAAATTTTTTTCACATGAGAGAAGCCCACAGGTGGCAGGGGTGGAGGGGGGTCCACAGCTAGCGCAGGTGCTGAGGGGTGTCATTGAACACCATGGCTCCTTCTGTTTTCTTGTTTTCTCATTCATAGCATGTGACTTTCATCCTCATGATTGTGACATGCTTGCTTACACCCTTGGCAGAAAGAAGAAGGAGGAAGAAAGAAGAGAAAATGCCAGTATCAGGAAAATAGAAGCTTTTCTCAGAAATCCCCCATAGACTTCTGCTTATGTCTCATTGGCCAAAACTGGGTCACATGACTACTCACTCTGAAGACGTCTGGAAAGGTTAATGTCTTTAGCTGAGTGTATTGTAGACCTGAACAAAGTTGGGGTTTTGTGGTAAGGAAGCAGCAGAGACTAGAATAGAGGCATAGCTAACAGTTCTGGCATATGTCATGGTCTTCTTCCTTGTTTCTTCTAAACTTAAAAACATACATAATGGACAAACAAGTCTTCCTTCCATTCCTTGTTTTCTTCCTTTCTTGCTGGTACTAGAGTTCCTCCTTGAGTAACTTCTATTATCATTAAATGTGATATCGTTACTTATATAGGGTGGGTGGGAGGAACGTGAAGAGCAAACATGGGCTGGACCAGAAGTTTCAGCACAGCAGGATCTGGATTCTATTTTCATTTCCATGTGTGACTTGGGAGATGTAACTTCATCTATGGGTCACAGTTTATCCTACTTTAGTATATAAAAGTAAATGAGATGATGGACGAAAACCATTTGCATTCCTTAGGAAAGAGCTATTTTAAAAAGTCAATATGAGAAAATATATGTTCATTAATAGAAATCCTACTGGGGACCACTATTTTGGAATTTGTCATAAGTCAGGCGGCAGTTGGATTTCAGAGGGACTCTTTCATCTTGAGAGGATAAACTACGGGCCCTGTAGCAGCACTTCTAATTTGTGAAAAGTGAAAGGAATGATAAATAGAATTTTTCTTAGCTATTCAGGATTTTTTCTTGGCAATACTTTGTTACCTTAAGTCTGGTTATATATATATATTTTTCTAGTGGAAAGCGTGAATTTATTAAAAATGTTTTAAAATTCAGACTTTTTAATGAAGGCAGGCAGACCTCTTTATTTATATATTTCCTGTGTTCTGGCTGTATTATTGTTCCAGTAGGGAAAGCCACCCTGATGCCATCTCAGGATCTACTTCGGGGTCAGCTGGAAGATTGATGACCTTCTTGAGGGCAGTGACCTTTGTTTCCTTGCCACTTAGAAAACATCTTGGCATGGTGTAGGAGGTCAGTCCTCAGTGGACTAAAGAGTTGCTAAATTACTCACCTTAATTGCCTATATTATGAGATGGCTACATAATCTGCCCATTGTTAAGCATGGCATGTAACAAAGTGTCAAGTAGATGGTAGCTATAATTGTTATAAGGCAGATAGTAGGGTGGTTAAGGGGACAGGACCTGCAGCCTGACACTCGGGGATAGAATGCCAATGCTCCCATTCATCAGCTGGGCAACTCACTTCTCCATGACCTTTGATTTCTCATCTCTATGATGGTGATCATAATATCTAGTCCATGGGGTTGATGTAAAGATTAAATGAGATACTATAGTTAAGGTATCTTTCTGACACATGGCCTGGCACATACTAAATACTCAATAAATGGTAGCTACCATTATTTTTGTTTTTGTTGCCACTGTGGATTTCTCACCCAGGTCTCAATAGATTTAAATTTATCTGCACAGTCCAGATCCGACCAATGCAGGATATGCTCCTGCGTGTTCCCAGGCTAGTGTTGAAAATGTTTGTAGTTAAGAAGCTTCATGCTGAGTTCACCTTCACTACAGAGGATGTTGGCTAACACTGTCCTAAGGCCATTTGGGGAAAGCTTTATCTGTCCTCCAAGGAAGGCAGCAAGAGAGGAGCTTTAGCTGTTAACTTTCTAACACCAGGTGGCTCAGTTGTCTTGAGAAACCATGACATACATTTTGCAAAAGGCTCTAACAGTCTTTGCTTGTTCCTGGCCTAAGTCTTCCTTTCTAAATTTTGTTTGTGCCCCATCTCCTGATCACAAACGGCACTCATTTACTTGTAGGGAGGAGTTGAGTCCGCTTCTGATTCCCAACACAGATTAAAGCAAAGAGGCTGTGTTTTTGCACTTGCTGCTGAGGGTGAAAGCACTCTAAGACCACCCTGGGAAAGAGTTATAGATCTGCTATCGATTGCCCACATTTTCCCTTCCATATTAGGTAGTCAGCTAGGTGAGCACCACTCCCAATATGATTGGTGTTTAACATTGCTATCGTACTTTGTGTTTTTAAAAAGCTTCAAAAATCAATTCCTCATTAACCTGATTGAAAGAGAAGTTATGCCTCCTCTGCTATGTTCTGAGCAGGACATAGATCACTGCAGGTACTCGATAAATATTAAGCATTTAATCCTCACCATTCTTCCTACTGAAATAGGTCACTAGAACTCACTTTCTTAGGGATGAGGATCTTCATTTCTAGACCAATGTTGCTTTCTGTAACATTCAAACTTTCCAGAATATGAGGACTCTCATATAGGCGACGTAAAAGCAACCCAGTGGTCCTCTGGTTCGGAAAGTAGTGGGATTCATTTGGCTTTGAGGGCTCTTGTGGTGATCTCTGAAAGGGGGGATGGCTGAGCAGTTGAGTTACTTGGAGTTACGTGGTGTGCATCGCCTGTAGTACAGTAGTATCTCTCCTGGAAGAAAACAGCTTATATTGTAGTAGACAGGATCATAAGTAGAGGCCATCAGTCATAATGCTGCCATTCTTTTAAGTCTGTTCACATACACGCAAATGGTACCGCCAAGTCCTATCTAGTCTTCCAGATGGAATAATATTTTGAACTTTGGAATATTGTCCCACATAAGGAACTGTGATGTTCATTTTATTCCTTTGAAGTTTCCATAATGGGATCACTCAGTTTGGAACATCTACTTGTTCAACCTCTCAGAAAATGTGACTGCAGAATAAGATGTGCTCGTGCAGGAGTCTGAGTGGGCGCTACTCAATCATGCCTTCTGGCCCCCAGTCTTCATTGCTCAGAAGTGGGTTAAGAGGGTGACTGAGCTGGTGATAAGACCCAATCTGGAGGGGAAAGATACATCTGGATAAGACACTTGCTTAAGGCTTAACCACTCCAGGGAAAAGCAAAAAGCCGTGCTGCTGAGGCATTTTCCAGCTGCCTCTGTGGTACAGCCTAAGCAGCAAAAAATACAGAATACGTGCTGTTTGGTTACAGAAAGAACACTTATAAATGCCTGGTCATTGGGTCAGACCATGGAGAAGGGAACAGCACCCAGCTCTGAAGCAACTGGCTTAGAATTTAACGTCAGACAGGGACACTCACATTGTGGTTAATGCAGTTTAGATAAAACTTGAATTCAGTGACTGATACATTACAGTAAAACATTACAATTTATTTTAAGCCATTTTTTTTCTCTGCTTGCCAACTGGGTCTACCCACCTGTTTGAAAAACTCAGAGAAGAAGCTGTATAAATTCTTTACCCCAGGAACCCAAGACTATTCTAGATTTTGGTAATGACAACATTTTATACTATGGTAGTATTTTCCGTGAAAGATTTTTGGAGAATTATCTGAATGATAATTAAACAATGCGACATCCCATACCACCTTAAAATTTTCTTTCTTTTTCTTTTCTTTAGCAGAGGAAAGAAGAAAAGGATGGTTAAGAGCGCTTAAGGTAGCCAGTGATGCTGGATGTGTAGAGATGACTCAGAACCCTGACACCTAGAAGTCTCTCTCCAAACATCTTAGCACAACCCCTTTTGATATCCACTTGTTTTAGGCAGAGTGTGTGTTCCCCTATCCAAATTCCTATGTTGAAATCCTAACCCCCAAAGTGATGGTATTTGGAGGTAGGGCCTTTGGGAAGTGATTAGTTCATGAGGGTGGAACCCACGTGAATGGGATTAGTATCCTTACAAAGAGACATGAGAGCTGTCTCTTGTCTCTCCCTCTCTTTTGGCCATGTGAGGATACAAAGAGAAGATAATTGTGTAAACCAGGAATCAAGGACTCACCAGAAACTGAATATGCTGACACCTTGATCTTGGACTTCCCAGTCTCCAGAACTAAGAAATAAACATTTTAGGGGTGTCAGGGTGGCTCAGTGGTTAAGGTCCAACTTTGATTCAGGTCATGATCTCACAGTCTGTGAGTTCGAGCCCTGTGTTGGGCTTTGTGCTGACAGCTCACAGGCTGGAGCCTGCTTTGGATTCTGTGTCTCCCTCTCTCTCTTCTCCTCTCCTGTATGTACTCTGTTTTTCTTTCAAAAATAAATAAACATTAAAAATTTTTTTAAAAAGAAATAAACATTTGAGAAATAAATATGAGAAATAAAAGTTGTGTAAGCCAGCCAGGCAATGGTATTCTCTAATAGCAGCCTGAATGGACTAAGACACCACCCCCTTCTCTTTTTGATTATTTTTCTATGTTGTAATGTATGGGATTGTCATATATTTCTAGATAAGATCAGAGAATTGGTTTGCCAAGGAACTCCTACCTAGGGCCCTTCTCCCACCCAAATTGGACAGGCATTCATTCTGAGTCATCATATGGGATTTAAATGGCCATAAACCTTGCATTCTGTCCAGGGCCAAGGTATTCTGTAGTCCAGTGGTCAATTCTCTGGTAGTCATTATGCAGCCATGCCTGGGCTCATCCCACTCTTTCTACCTTAAATGTCCTTATTTCTCTTTTCTTACACTCAAATATTTTATATTCATAAAGCTTTAGTCTCATGTTTCCTTTCCTTTGTGAAACCAGACCCATGGCATATATTACCCATATTATACATTTGTCAGTCTTCATATCCTGTAGAAAGACACTTATGTTGTTGTTTTATGTTACTTAATTATAAGGCAGGGTGATTAACATAAACTTCATAGCTATATAGGAAGAGTATGACTAATGTATGTGAAAGTGATGGTTATAAACTGTTGTATTTCACTTTGTATATAATTTAATAGCTTAACATTTTTTGAAATACTCCATTTTTAACAAGTAGGTGATCTCTCCAATGATGATCAGAAATTACTAAAGGCAGAAAGAAACTCTTTTACACTTGGTCTCCTCCGAGTCTAGTCCTGTGTCTCAAAAGAACATATGCTCAAAAATGGTTGGTTGGTTGATTTTTTTCCATATTTAAAGTTCTGCCATCTGCTGAACTATTGCCAGGCATATCCCATGAAGCTTTCCTTCTTTTTAGATAGACAGGGAGCCCAGTGAAATGTGGATGAATTCTTTCTAAAAGGCTAGGTGTTGATTGACTGATTAGCTTTTTGGCAAGGAAAGTATTTCTCTCTTACATCGTTACAGATGCACAGTTGTACCTTTCAGGAGTCTGTTTTTAAGAGGTACAGAGAAGTTTAAAGATGTTTCACAGTAGGAAGAATTTTATTACTATGGAAGACATTTAGTGGATTCAAGACTCCATCGAAGTATCTTGGTATCTAGGCCATCTGGGAAGAGGGAGCACTCCTAGATTATTCTATGACACCCAGCCCAGAGTGGGAGATCTCATGGACTTTCCTCTTTATTACCAAGAGTTAGTTATATGGGGTTGGGGGGGAGGGTCAGATTCTATAGGAGAATTTCCACACTTTCTGCATTTGTGTCTCTTGTTTTTAAAAGTCATGTTATTGGGGTATAGTTTATATACAGCAAAACTGAACATCATCTTTCAGGGTTCACCTTATCATCTAAAGTGTACGAGATATGGTGAGGCCAGGTGTTTCTTACAGCTCTTCTTCCTGGCCAACCCCCTGCCCTTCTAGTTTTCTGTGCAATCTCAGGATTTTATGAAGTTTTTAAAGATGAAAAATAATGAAGTTGACAGCTATGGCAATCGTTATTGTTCTCTCTAATCTAGGCTCCCCCCTGCCAGCTGTCCTGCTAATCTGAGCTGTTGTTAGGCCACATCGTACAGGAGAAAGGCACCCCTAAATTCCAGTTTGCTGAAAACATTTCAGTCATTCTACGACTCCTGATCCTTTTGTTTTCTCTGCTCCCCCGCTTTTTTTAAAAAAAATTTTACCATCACGCGCAATATTGTTGTTGATGTTGTTGAGTATTCCTGGTGATTCCACACCAAGAATCAAGGCAGAATCCCATCACGAAGATTGGAGATGGTGTCATGAAATGGGAAAATGTATCAGAGAGAAAATTTGTTTCCTGTAAGAAAAAGTGATTTTCTGGAAATTTGAAGAGTCCCAGGAATCTAAGTGGTCCGTTTTCTTTATTGCAAGAACCTTACCACTTTGTGGCCAGTGCAGTAAAATCAGGCCCTACCTCACTGCACTTCCTCTCTCATCCCATTTACTAGTACATATCAACTGTGACATCATAAAGAAATTTAGGCCTGGGGCCACCTGGTCCCTGAAAAAGGGACAGAAGTTCCTATTTGCTTACAGTACCTGAAACATCTGGGATTACCCTGTCATTACAGCTATTGTAATTGTTGCCTCTTGCCAATACCCTTGGATATCTTGTGATAGAGAACATAAGAAATTACATTTCAGATGGGGTCATGCCTTTTCTTCTCCTTTCGAAAGGTTTCTTGAATTGGCGCTGTAGTTTTCAAAGGAAATTCACTGGGGCCTTGCTCGGGACCATGACCCTATGTAGCAGAATAGCGTTTGGCACAATGCAGGCCTGTCTTGGGCTCTGTCCACAGGGGTTAGTGACTGCACGTTCTGGAAGGTCTTCATTACAATGCTTAGTCACCACTGGCATGGATGGAATGACATTCTACAGTGTGGCCCTAAGTTAATAGAGAGTGATTTTTTTTAAAAAAAAACAAACATAATAGAAGTTGTACATCTAAATGAGGGTTGTGCCCTTCAAAAGTTGTAGCTTGAAAGGCAGTGCATTTAATCCATTGACGCTTTCCTGGGCCAAGCATTGTTGTAACTTCTGATTTGAAGTTGCCTTCAGGGTCTGTGGCACATTAAAAATATAAAATATTCATTGTGCTTCTTTTTCCCTGAATGCAAAAGTTATATAGGTTTGCTACAGCAAGTTTGGAAAGTACAAGAACACACACAAAAATAAATTGTCCATAATCTTAGCACCCAGAGAAGATCCCTGTCAAAAGTAAAGTGTGTTTTCCTGGTAATTTTTTTTAAGGTTTTTAAAAATGTTTGTTTATTTCTTAATGTTTATTTTATAATGTTTGTTTTTATAAAGTTTGTTATTTTGAGAGAGAGAGACAGACAGAATGTGAGAGGGGGAGGGGCAGAGAGAGAGGGAGACTCAGAATCTCAAGCAGGCTCCAGACTCTGAGCTGTCAGCACAGAGCCCGATGTGGCGCTTGAACTCATGAACCATGAGATCATCACCTGAACTGAAGTCGGACACTTAATGAACTAAGCCACCCAGGCGCCCCTTCCTGGTAATTTTTTATGCATCTGCAAACATGGATGTAAGCACATACTCGGACATATGCATGTTTATTCACTGAACTGAGCAGTAATCTTTACACAGTCATTTAAGCTGCTTAAAAATATGTTGTAGCACATTGCCTTGAACATCCTCCATGGCCTAAATATTTTTCTTGAAGAGGATAGATTTTATTTTTGGAAACAGCCAGAAGTCATTTAGAGCCAAGCCTAGGTATCTCCATTATTAAACTGGCTAATATATTTTGGGAAAGCCAACAGATCCATGTGACTATAGAGTAATAAATTTGGTTTTCTTGAGTGGATCAATCTGACTTAATGTTATATCCAAAAGCAGCGTTCCTTGAATGTTTTAAGTCATGGCAAATCATTGGTTTAAGTGTGTGGATTTCAAAGGTGAGTAATTTGAAGGAGAGCCTGCTCTTTTAGATATAAAACTTCTGGTTCTATAAGGAACATGTAGCACTCCCTACAAAACAAGGCGGAGGATTTTCTCCCATAATCTTGGAGCTTATGTTTTAAGTGACATGGTAGCCAGGGAGCAGTCTCACTTGTTTGAAAGCCATCTTTTGCAGAATCCTGCACTTCTCTCAGCCTGGCCAGGGTGTTAGTCTGATGGTTAAGACTGCTTTTTCGTGGATGTTAGGTGGGGTCAGCTCTCCCCTGCTTCATGTAAATGTTTGGTTTTTCCTTGCTTTGGAGCAGTAAAAAAGATAGTTGAGGGGGATTACAGTTTTCAAAATAATACCAGTTAAATATATTACCATTTATCCATTCTGAAATAATGAATGGTTTCTAATAGGTTAGTTAATATGCGTGAATTAATTCAATGCAATTATATATAAAAAAAAGAATCCATCAATAGTTAGGACCTTGGGGTTCATTTTTCTGTCACCATCCACCTTTAGGATCTGTTCTACTGATGATGGTCTCCTCCTGGTCTCCTGGACAATTATTGAGACTTTAACAGGCCAGATAGGGCTTTATTAATGCAAACACATGGGCAGCCTCTCATATATCATGAATGGTGAGTTAGTAGCAGAAATTAATAACTTGGTCCCCAGACTTGATGATCCCTATTTTGTCTCCAGCAGATGTAGATGATAACTTGGGGGAAAGTGGGTATCAGGAATTGGCCTGGCTCTGGAATCCTTCTAGACTCAGAAGATAAATTACTCTTTCCTAAGTTAGCTATCAGATTTTCTATGGATTCTTTCAACCATTCTCTAGTTCTAAGACTCCTTTCATTTCATGGGACTCATACTTTGTAGGATCTAGATTCAAGTAACCGTTATTAAGCTCCTGTTATAAGGCAGATAGGGTGAAAGGCCATTTTACAAGTTTTTCTCATTTTATTCCCACATCAGTCCATTTCTGCATGATGATGAAAATGAGGTTCAGAAGGGGTTAATAACTGGCCAAGGCCATACCATTGATAAATGAAGACATGGGGTTTAAATCTCAGTATTGGGATTTCAAGACCAGTATGTATTCTACATTGCTTTGCTTTACACCCTGTATTTCTCCTCTCTCATTCACTAATTCATTCATTACATTTCTGTATTTGTTATTTATTATCTGTCTCTTCCCATTAAATTGTAAGCTCCCCAAAGGCAGGAACTTTGTCTTACTGTATGTTTAGAATCTAGAACCATCCCTTCCATACAGTAGGTGCTCAACAATGGTTTTGTGTTGTGTAGAGGAGAGAAACCACCTGCACTAAAATCCTGGCTTAGCCAATCTCTAGCTGTGTGACCCTGGACAAGTGACTCAACCTCTCTGTGCTTTTTTTCTCACATGAAAAATGGGGCCGACTTCATTGGTTGGTGTGAGGATTAAAGTGCTTAGAATAGAACTTGGTTCATGTAAAGTGCTTACTAAGTATCAACTATTCCTTTTATCTGTTGAATGGATAAAATGTTTGAGTGCCTATTAGGCGCTAGACTTGCACTGTAACAGTGAACAAACAATATGTCAACTGTCCCAGTTTTCATGGAACTTATAGCCTGGTGGAGGACAGGGCAGAAGAGTGGGATAAGTGCTGTGAGAAGGGAAGTAAGGAATGCAGGGGAAGCAGATAGGAGAGGGTCAGGGATGGCTTCCTGGAGCAAATGATGTCTACATTGAAACCCCAGTGATTGGGGTGCCTGGGTGGCTCAGTTGGTCAAGTATCCGACTTCAGCCCAAGTCATGATCTCATGGTTCGTGAGTTCAAGCCCCGCGTCGGGCTCTGTGCTGACAGCTCAGAGCCTGGAGCCTGCTTCAGATTCTGTGTCTCCCCCTCTCTCTGCCCCTCTCCAGCTCAAACACTCTCTCTCTCTCTCTCTGTCAAAAATAAATTTAGGGGCGCCTGGGTGGCGCAGTCGGTTAAGCGTCCGACTTCAGCCAGGTCACGATCTCGCGGTTCGTGAGTTCGAGCCCCGCGTCGGGCTCTGGGCTGATGGCTCGGAGCCTGGAGCCTGTTTCCGATTCTGTGTCTCCCTCTCTCTCTGCCCCTCCCCCGTTCATGCTCTGTCTCTCTCTGTCCCAAAAATAAATAAACGTTGAAAAATAAAAATAAAAATAAAAATAAATTAAAAAAAAAACAAAAAAACAAAAAAACCCAGTGATGAGGAAGGCCAGGGAGAAAAGAGGGCCCAGATGGAAGGAAAAGAGCATACATGTGAAGGCCCTAGAGGTGAGAGCGATATGGTGTGTCTATCCATTAGAATGCTTTTAATTGCAGGTAATAAGGCTCAAGGTGGTTTTTTTTTTAATTTTTTTTTTTAACATTTTATTTATTTTTGAGACAGGGAGAGACAGAGCATGAACAGGGGAGGGTCAGAGAGAGGGAGACACAGAATCTGAAACAGGCTCCAGGCTCTGAGCTGGCAGCACAGAGCCCGACGCGGGGCTTGAACGCACGGACCGTGAGATCATGACCTGAGCCGAAGTCGGCCGCTCAACCGACTGAGCCACCCAGGCGCCCCAAAGTGGTTTTAATAATAAGGAGAATATTATGTCATTTCTAAGAACAAGGAGTCTAGGTGTAAGCATTCTAGGGTTGGTTAACTCTGTGTCCCAAACATGTCTCCAGATTCTTTCTCTCCTCATATTCTGCCATCCTTTCTGTCTTTGCTGATTTTGTTAGTTTGGCCTCTCTTTATGGTCTCAAGATGGTCCCAAGATGGTGTCACATGCAAATAGCCATAGGCTCATTTTGGAGACAGAAAAATTTCCCAGAAGCCTGGGTTTTCCCATTAGGTCTCATTGGTCGAAATGGCATCAATGCCATTTTTAAAACCAGTTACTAGTAAAGGGGGTGGAATTATGATGCTGTCTTGAACTGATCAGGATTCATTCCCTGTGGTTAAGATGCTGACCTGGGGGAACATATTGATCCCCAGTGAGGGCATAAGAACACTGCAGTAACACTCAGTTGGTTATAACTGAGAGAAA
The DNA here is from genome assembly GCF_014898765.1 of Herpailurus yagouaroundi. Classification (NCBI taxonomy): domain Eukaryota; kingdom Metazoa; phylum Chordata; class Mammalia; order Carnivora; family Felidae; genus Herpailurus; species Herpailurus yagouaroundi. The sequence continues at coordinate 52,022,617 of NW_024412396.1, forward strand.
CAGATCTCTGGGTCCACCTTTTGAACATGGCAGATAATAGAGCTTTTGTTTGAGAGGATATGACCTTGAATTTTAGTGGACTTGTATACTTTCCCTCTGCTATCCAACAGTTTCTCTTGCTAATTTGGTGACATGGGTAGTTGAGGGTAATAGTGTATGTGTGTATGTGTGAAGTTAGGTTAGTTAGGAGGCGGCGAAAAGTAATGGAATCATGGGATCTTAAGTTTTCATGTAGGGTAACTGCTGCCTTGATGTAGAAATCTCCTTTATTCAGATGTTACTTGAATACTGCCATGGACAGGGAGCTCAGCATTTCACAAAACAGCCTTCTACTGGCAATCTCTTTGTCCTGTCTGAGCTTCTGGTAAGTAAAACTCCTTGATGTCCCCTGACCTTCCCTCATCCTTCCTCTAGATACCTGTAGTCCCACCTGTACCTCTAGTCCACTGGTTCCTTATATCACCAGATTCGCTTCCCAAACCCAGAAGCCCAGGCTTGCTCTGATCAGTCACAGATGCCTGCTGAGACCATTGTGGAAGCCAGTGGAAGCCAATGCTACTGCTTTATAATCTGCTTATTTTATCTTAATTTGGCTCAATCTGCCTGGACTGTAGATCTTCCCTGATTTCAGGCCCTGAGTCCAGGATCTGGGTCTTCTAGCCTTGGTTTTTCCCCCTGACTTAGATAAACTCTCTATGCTCCATCTGTCTACAGAAGGAAGACTGTCTCTTACCCTTACTCTCCATGGTGATTAGAGACTATAAAAGCTCAGTGCTCTCTGATGGAAGGTTATGAATTTCAGCAAGATTATTTTCATTACTTATTTCTGCATTCTTGGAGCATATCTCTTCTTCTAAGCCTTTTTCAGTAGGTCAATGGGTTTTCTTTTTTACTGGCCCACCTCTGTATTGCCTGAATCTTCTGGGCCTTCATAGAAAAGCCTAGAGTGTCCCAGTTGGTCAGTGCCTCTCCAAGCCCTGGCTTCCCTGCATAGTATGAGCCCCTCCTTCCTTCCCATGAGTTCCCAGCTCTGGTGAGCTGAGAGGAAGGGCTTACTTTGGCTGCTGGTGGGCTCATTCACTTTCCTATAGCTTAGTGGCCAGAAAGAAATGAGGCCTTTTCCAATGGACCACACCCTGCAGAAGGGCAGATGTACCTTAGGTTGGGATGGTGCATTTTAGTTTTCATGACGTTTAATTCAACCCAGCTTACCTTGTTTCATTGCCACTGTAACCTTGTGAAGCAGGAATAATAGAAAGTATGTTTAGCTTTCTTCTCTAGAAAACATAATTGAGGTTCTGAGAGGTTAAATGATGTGCTCAGGTTAATGCCTCTAGTTAGTGGCTGAACCTGGGCCAGAACCCAGGACTCCCATCCAAGCCTCCGGTCACTGCTAACGGGCATGGAATCTCAATAGAGTGGCCTCTCGGCTTCTTCATGTTGTATCGAACACTGCCTGGCCTTTCTATGTCCTCTTCTCCTAAGGGTTTCCTGAGTTCTGTGTCCTATACCTTATCAAGCACTGGGCTGTAGGCAGGGCAGTGGACCACCAGGTTATTTGTGTGGGGAAAAAGGTATGGGTCGTGGGGTGTTTGGGTGGGAGGAGGCTGAATAACACATGTTCCATATTAATCTTTATTTCAATGAAGTTGTTTGAGTTCATGCTTTATTGCGGTGCTTTAAAATAATGTGTTTCTAACGGTGCCCCTGGGGGTAGCACTTGCACTTTTGAGATCCTATTGCTGGAGTGGCTCACGAGACCAACCACAATAATAGAAAATGAGGCACCCCCTGGTGTACCATCTGAATTTATAATAGCAATTTCTATGATGCCCTGAGGCCAGCTCTGTTTGTATTTGAGAACACGTGAGAGCTTGGCACTGAGGGGGCTCCTCCCTTCCTGCCCTGTTTTGATATGAGCCTGTCTGTAACTTGGAGAAAGGTCCTTTATCAGCCTCCTGAATCTGGCTCTCATGGTTAGTCTCAAATGAAAGGACTTGTCCTCTCCTACTTTGATTTTAGTGTGAGCAGGGAGGCTGATGGAGGAGGCATGGTGTCCTGTCTATTAACCACTTCCCTCTTCCCTCTCCACCGTGTCTGCAAAGCAGAAAGGCCCTCTGGGGTCTCTCGTGCCTTCTCCGTCAAGGCGGTGAAATATGAAATGACAACATAATGAAATGCACTTGGTCTCATTAAGATTCCAAATAGCTGTCTGGTGCCCCCCTCCCCCCATGCCTAATTCAGCCAGAGACCTACACCATGGTGCAGACGGCAGAAGTGGGTCAGTGCTGTGGGGGCTTAGGGGAGTGTGTCAAGAGAAGTGGGGAAACGGTTCCAGTATAGTTCCAGCTGGGGCAGCAAGCCCAGGGACGTGTCAGGGGACTGAGGAAGAACTGAATTGTCCAGTAGAATTTCTGGAAACAAGAACATAGGGTTTGTCTGGTGCTGCTAGAAATTTACCCACAAAGAAAGCTTTCCTGGACCTAGGAGAGGGATTGGGATGAAGCAGGTACACAAAGATGAGAACTCCCCACTTTCTCCTAAACTACTTAGTGATTGCCCTGAAAATGCTTGATGTGAAAAATGAACAGCACCCACTTCACTTCATCCAATAAAAATAAAGCCAGCTTTATAGAATGGGTAAGAAGCATGTGCACATTGTTTATGTGTATTTTATGTGGGGTTATACATGTCATTTGCCTCCTGACTGAAGCCCATGGAGGACTAGTGATATTCATTCATCCATCAGATATTGTTGATTCCCTACTATGTATCAGACACTGTAAGAGGCACTGGAGAGTCAAAGGGGAAGGTGACATTGGCTCTGCCCTCAAAACTGTGTGATCACCACCTCATCTCCTTGTTCTCTTTCCCAGGGCGGAGAGTGCCTTAGATCAATTTATTCATGGGGTGTCTGGGTGGCTCAGTCGATTGAGCATCCGACCTCGGCTCAGGTCATGGTCTCATAGTTGGTGAGTTTGAGCCCTGCATCAGGCTCCCTGCTGTCAGCACAGATCCCACTTCTGATATTCGGTCTCCCTCTATCTCCACCCCTCTCCTGGTTGTGCTCTCTCTCTGAAAAATAAACAAACATAAAAAAAATTGCTGGTTATGGAAGCCTAAAGTCTTCCCAGATGATTCTAATGTGCAGCCAGTGGTGGTTTTGGGGGCTAAGACCCATGTGTGGTGTACACATCTTCAAGGTCTGAATGCCCCCAAAGCCCCAGGAGCCAGTGTTGGGGACAGTTGAACTACTCTGATGCCCCGTTCAGGGTCCCTAGCAGTAAAGTGATATCATCACCACAAGAGGTCACTCAGTGTGGAGCTGCCACTCTTAGCACAAGACGAATGAAGGGAAAGCCGAAGCTCCCAGCTTCTGAACCTTCAAGGTTTTAAATACAGAAAAAGGCCCAATCCTTTGTACATATGACAAAATTCAGGTTCAGGTACCTCCATTGTTTCCAAGGGTGGCTGTTTGATACCTACCCCAGGTACCTTAGGCAGCCCACTTGAGAGTTACTTTTGTAGGTGGAGAATATGAGACATGGAGGCTGCGAGGATGAGCTTTTTAGCAAGTGCCTCAAGGCAGGGACATTATCTGACCAGGAGAAACTCTTAAATAATTTTTTTTTAATATTTGTTTATTTTTGAGAGAGACAGAGGGAGACAGAGTGCAAGTGGGGGAGGGGCGGGGGGGGGGACAGAGAATCCAAAGCAGGCTCTGGGCTCCAAGCCGTCAGCACAGAGACTCATACGGGGCTCAAACTCATAAACCTCAAGATCATGACCTGAGCTGAAGTCTGATGCTTAAACTGACTGAGCCACCCAGGGGCCCCTGTCCAAGAGAAACTCTTAAATCTTTATAGTTGTGCTCAGGATGTGAATTATGCATTAAGAAAAAAACTTTTCCCAGCAAAATAGTTTTGCTTATGTGGGCTGCCTGTGTTGAGATGGAGGAAAACCTGTTTCCCATGGTGTAGTAGCTGGAAGCCACTGAAGGAGGAAATCTCTGTAATGGCTGGTTGTTGGCCTCTCTATGTGGCAACCCCAGTCTCTCCAGCTGGCATGGCTGGCTCTGTGATGCTAGTTCTCTGACATCTAGACCTCATGACCCTCACTACATATTTACCTCTGTGTACCTATGTACTCCATCTTCTATTGTTCCTGTCGGAGGACCTGTCCTGCCTTGAGATGCCTGCTCTTGGAACCCTTCTCCTAGGACCAAAGATTCAGGGCCTTCTACCCTTGCTTTCCTCTACCCCAGTGGCCCTCTGCTGCCCCCAGCTGCCACAAGTCCACACTAACCATGGAAATCCTCAAGGCCTGCCCCACAGGGCACAGGAACAAACTGTTTCTCATATGTGCCCAGTGTCCTAGGCACCATCACTTATGCCATTTGGTTTAGTCACTGCAGTCCTGAGTTAAGTGAGATCTCCATTTTATAGATGAGGAAACTGAAGTTCAAGATTGGTAAGTCACAGAGCTTGAAGAAGTAGAAATAAGTTCAAACTCAGTATACTGCTTCTTCTTTTACATGTTGACTTTAACTCCTTTGATTCTGGCAGAAATAGCAGGTACTAGTTTAAAAAAATGAGAAGTGATCCCAGAACAGTGGAAATTAGCCACTAAGCCCTCAAAGCGATTACAATGAGACTCAAGGATCATTCAGGATGCAAGACTGTCCCCTCCACTAGAGCATAGTGTTGCTTTTCCTATCTCTTCCTTCTCAGGTGTTCTATATTGTTCTTCTTGTCAGGGGATGTGGGTGGCAGGAAAAGTAAGATTCTTGGGTTATTCCAGCAGACAAAGCCCACTGACAGCTCAAGACTCAGGAAGCAAATCAATGAAAATCAAAGGACACAGACTCCAGTGGACTGAGCGAGATGGGAAGGTCATAATCCATCCATAAGATTCAGCCAAGAAATCTGAAAGGAAATGAGCAAGATGTGGGGGTGGTGCATGAAGAAGCCAGTGATGGGAGATGCATGGAATGGGAAAGCTGGGACGATGGAAAATAAACGCCAGCTGCAGTCTTTCCCAGATGATGCCAGTGAAAAGGCGGGCTCCACCTGAGATTCAGCAGCCTTCACTCTCTTTTCCCATTGGTCAGACTCCACCCTAAGAGTAGTGAATGTGGAGGATGTGCTGGGGACTGAAAATTGCTCTTAGATGGAATAGTTATGAAGAAGAAAATGGAGGCATTTCACTGACATTGAGTTTATCAATGTTCTTCCTGTGAAGAGTGCTCTGTTCTTTTTTTTTTTTTTTAACGTTTATTTATTTTTGAGACAGAGAGAGACAGAGCACGAATGGGGGAGGGGCAGAGAGAGAGGGAGACACAGAACTGGAAGCAGGCTCCAGGCTCTGAGCCATCAGCCCAGAGCCCGATGCGGGGCTCGAACCCACGGAGTGTGAGATCGTGACCTGAGCCGAAGTCGGACGCTTAACCGACTGAGCCACCCAGGCGCCCCTAGAGTGCTCTGTTCTTAATGGGAGTGTGCACCCACCTTTGTATAATGGAACACAGGGTGATGCAGAGTCCAAACAACTTTATACACACGTGCTATAGTGTCTGGTCATATTCACATTCAAACTCACACATACAGTTACTCTGGGATAATGCATCAGTACCAGGTACAGAAGTGCCTTAAAGATCCAGGATCTGAGGTACAGTGAGGTGGTAAAGAATTACTAGGTAAGAGTATGAATTTTGGAGGGAAAGCTAGGACTTATAAAATTACAGAGATATGATATAAATCTTAAAAGGCTAGAGGTCAAGTTCAGATATGTGTATTAGGACAGGAAATTTTAAGCATGACGAGGCTATGAATAGTGTCCAGAATTTGACCACCAGTTGAAGAGATGTTGCTAGTGGCATACATAAGAGTTAATGAGGTGTGCTCTGATCTTAAGTCAAAGGCTCTCTTCTGTTTATTGCTGGGGACTATGGATCTAGCCCTAGCCAGAGACACAAGAGACTTCTTCTCTTTCTCAGTTGTTAAACTGGTAGGAGAAAATCAGGATCTGGAAAAATTTGGCCATTTCCAAGTTATTTATAGTGTAAGATTTGAGGCAAAAGGTGATAGAGGAAAATATTCTGGCTTGTGCTTTATATTGCTAAATTTTGTTCCTTCATTTACTCAAAAATGTATTTTGAAATGTGTCTATGATGACCTAGGAATGGTTCAATGTTCTTTCAAGAATATAAAGATTAAAAAGACTGTTGATTTCAAGAAAGTTTATAATCTAGAGGGAGAGAGAAACATGAAAACAACTCTAATATGAGTTAAAAATGGCCTGTTGTGAGGACAAAGAGAAAGACGTGAATTATTATGGAGGAGATTTAGGGGCAGGGTCATGGAGGAGCTGGCCTTTAACCTGGGCCTTGAAGCGTGAATATAATTTTAATTGGGTGGGGAGGTGGAGAGGAGGAAATAGGAGAGAATTTTGGGATAAGGGAACAGCATGAGTAAAAGCCTAGAGGTGTAAAAACGTGTGTAGCAAGTCTGAGGAAAGGCAATTAATCCAGTGTGGCTATCATTTAGGGGGCTGCTGAGATGAGACTGGAAATACTTAGTGTCTCCAATGAGGAGAATCTAAGTAATTATACAATCATCCCATTTAAATTGGGTAATAGGTAAGGGACCTGGGGGGGAGGGCAGGTCAAGAAATAATACATTTTCTCAATCACACACAGCTGCTTCAACATTTTTCCTTCCCTCTTCATTTCCCGCTTGCAACCATACAACCTGGTTTGTGAGAGTGTGGACACCTCTTTTATGCTTGTAAGCTTACACCTTGTTTTCCTTACCTACGTACTCTCAGACCTTCCTGAACACCCTGTATCCCTGATCTCCAGTGTGTGTACACCTTTCTATGCCAGCACAGTGGAGCATGCAGAGGGCCAGGTGACCATTAAACAAATACCATTGAGCTTGGTAGGAGGAAGCAGAAATGGATTGCAAATCAGGTGCAAAGTGATGCGTTCTGCAAGTCGGCTAGAATAATTTCAGACCCTGGACCTCCTGCTGAAGTGAAAAATGACATTTATAGGAGGGAAGCTTAGAATTAATCCTCCAAAATGATAGTAAAGTGAATTCTTTCCTGGCTTTGCTGTGATTGCTCTTCCTCCCATTTCTGTCGCTCCTTATTATTGTAATGAGTTCTGCTCTCCAAAGTGGATAAAGTCACCATTCAGATAAGATCAGTTTTGTCTGTGCAGCCACGTTGATCTGATCACAGTTTGGACTGCGGTTTTTGAATTCACCTTGGGCATTTAACTTCTTGGGGGGAAAGGGAAATAAAAATGCCGATCTGGCATAAAAGTAGCTGCAATCATTAGTCAGCTGTCTTCAGACCCACTCTTTCTATCCCTACTGCTGGATAACAGATTCTTGGATATTTTTTGGACTTTGGGGAGCTTTTTACCAGGATCACCTTTTGCCCTGTTCTGATATTTGAATTGCAGTGGAGGTGGTTTCACTGGGGTTCATCGGTCCGCTATTCCTAGTGGAGTTGTCATTGATTGTGAAAGATGGGAAGTCCTGCACACGTGCTGTGCAGCAAGGGAGCTCTCCGTGGTGCTGAGAAAACTGAGGCCCCTTCTAGAACAGGGCAGCTGTAGGGAGCTGGCTGTGGTGCTGGCAGCAATACAATTCTATAGAGAATTTGAGTGGAAATTGTCCACAAACAGCTCTAAATATCATCATTGCCCCTCAGGAGGGTTGAGATGAAATCAGAGTAGCAAGACATTGAGGGCTTGCTGGATGGATGTCCATCCTAAAAACTAATGACTGCTTTCACATTTGCTTTTATTCTGTGATGCCAACTGATTGTTTTATAATGCTCCGTTTATTTAGTTTCCTTCCTAATGGTGAGAGGGGAAAGTACATGCTTGTATTAATTACAAGGAGTATATTATTGTCCACCTGAAGCATAAGCATAATGAAAGAGCCACAATTCATTTATTCTGCAAACATTTGTTGGGCACCTTTAATATGCTAGGCAATGTGTTAAGTGCAGAGCCTTGGGCACACTTACAGCTCATACAGGAATCAGATGGACGGTGACTCCAGAAGAGCTGCATTTTGCCTTGACAAGAACTAATATCTGGTGACTAACAACTCTGAACTTCAGGTAGTGGTGATAGCCAAGAGACTTGGAAAAAGTCCTGGGAATGCTCAGGCTCCTTTTGTGACTTCTATAAACTGAATGTGAGTGTCACAGTAGAGGAACATCATGTGGCTTGAGAGGGTTCTAAAGGAAGCAGAAGCCTCTCTATTTTTATATGAACAGAGTCTCTATCTATGGGTTAAAAAAAAATCTCTTCAAGCTTAGGCTTGGATCCATTTCCTGCTGGGATCTAGATCCCTCAATTTGCACAGGGGTCTTTGCACGGATTGTCCTGAGGAGTGGTCTGGGAGAATGCCTGATGCTGCTGTGTGCATGGGTATTCATAAAGGGATGCACTTGGCAATATGATGGTAATACTTATATAGCACACATTATGTGATTTGTTATGAATGTTTTACATATATTGTTTAATTCTCATGACAAGATTTGAGGTAGGTGATATTATAACTATTATATAGATGAGGAAAATGAGGCACAAAGAAGTTGCCTCATATAACTCGCCAAAGGTCCCACAGCTAGTAAATAGCAGATCTGGGATTTGATTCCATGTATTCTACTTCCAGAGTCCATTGCCTTAGTCTCTATGCTATAAAAAGCTGAAGATTACAACTTCCTAGGAAGCAGTTACATGTTTCTTGAGGTAAAGAAAAGTATTTTGACAGCTTGATTCCCCTCTGTTCTCATGTCCTTCATATAACAAATGTGTCTCATGTCATTTTACAAATTGACTTCTAAGAATGACACACCTTACTGCCATTTGTGAAATGGTATTTACCTCTTACCTGAATTTTACCAAGTAATATTTGTCCTATCCTATAAAAAATTCATTCATGTTGGGCTCCTTCTTATCAGTAAAAATTTGGAGAAGTCTTCCCTGCCCACTCAGTATAAAATGCCTCTTCCTTCCACTAACCACTTTTTTATCACACCCTATGGCTTTGTTTTGGCCATAGTAGTTATCACTATTTGGAAGTATCTCCTTGTTTATGTGTTCTATGGTTTTCTATCCATCATCCCTTCTTGTAAATAAGGTACATGAGTACAGGAGATTTGTTTGTCTTGTTTACTGCTGTATTCCCTCTACTTGGAATGTGATATGATCAATAATGAATCCATGCCCAAGAATAGTTTGGCAGACTTTTGGAGGAAAATCCAGAGAGAGAGGAAGAGTTAATAAAGTCCTCTGAATGAAGAGAGATTTGTAAGAGCAAGTATAAAAGGGAGAAATAGTCAGGATATGGCTTATAAAAAAGAGAACTGGATGAGGAACCAGTTCCAATCAGCAAGGGCAACCACTAGCTCTTGGAAGCCAAAGTAAACAGGTGTCTTGGTAGCTGTATTTGCAAGACTAGTATGTCTCACCCTTCCACCAGAGTTGTTCTGCATGTTTGCTCACATTGGAGATTGACATGAAGGAGGATGGGGTATGGTTTAGGACAGTGAGGCATTTAGACCAACTCATGATCTTGTCGTCTCTTGTCCTTGACTTTTCCAGTAAGTAAAAGGGGCATCTTGGTTTTTTCCCCCTCAGATGCCTGCTGTAGAGATCATGCCAATCCCCAGCAACATGGTCCTCACAGGTTTGAGCCACAACACTAAGAGGGTGTGGGATCATCAGTTTTTAGTGTGATCCACACTTGTTACATGAGATAGAAGATAAATTGGAGAAAAGGTGATGGGGCATGGAAGGACAAAGTAGATAGTTAATATTTAAAAACCAAGAATGTGAAGCTATTGGTATATTTGAATTCTTCAAAGGTGATTTATCCATATTTAGTTGATTTTCTAAGCTTCAAAAAAAATTTCTTTCCAGTTTTTGGCATTGATAGTGCCCACTTATTCACTTACCAGAGGCTGTAAAGCAGAGAGAAGACTTGAACCAGTTAATTCAGAGTTTGAAGCAGATGCATTAGAGCATTTGGTGGGGGAAGAGGTTGATTCCCTGGTCCCCATAGTTACATGCCAGATTTTCATATTTTGCGATTTTCTTAGTCAACAATTGCCTGAAGTCTATTTTCACCACCAGTGTGCATAGGGCATTAATCACTGAAATCTGTTTCACACAGTTATCCTTCACACAGGACTCTGATTTGCTTCCAGAGTAGCCTTTGGTGCAAAACTTCTATTTGCTGATATACGCATTTTCCATACATCCAATGGGGAGAAAAGAATGGGAGGAGCTTCTCAGGGGGTTGGATATGTAGAAGGTGGGGGGGGGTGGTCAGAGAAGAGAACTACTGATTAGGAAGGACAGAGGGGAAGTAGAGAACTGAAACTAATCTTTATTAAAAGAAATAAGAGGATGTAGGACCTGGGGTTGGATCTATTGATGCGTACCTTTGAGGGTACAGAGAGGAAAAGGTATGTGCACAGGTATGGAAGCCAGAAAGCCCTAGAAATAGAATCCCTTCCCTGAACCTCCTTTTCCAGCCTTACAGAATTCTTCTAAGTATTAAGTGAGATAATATATATGTGAAATTTCTGGCATGGAATAGATGCCAGACAAGTGGAAATCATTATGAGTAGCATAAGTGTCTAAACCTTCTTTTAGACGTTTTTCACATATTTATTGAGAACTTTAAAAAAATTATTTATTTTCAAGAGAGAGAGAGTGTGCACACAAGTGAGGGAGGGGCAGAGAAAGGGGGACAGAAGATCTGAAGTAGACTCTATGCTGACAGCAGAGAGCCAGATGTGGGGCTTGAATTCACAAGCTGTGAGATCATGACATGAGCTGAAGTTGGACGCTCAACCCACTGAGCCCCCCAGGTACCCCTATTGAGTACTTCTAGGTGCTAAGTATGATTAGATAGACGTGATCACTGCCCTCCTATAGTATAGACCTTTCTAGTGAAAAAAAAAAAAGAGCAGCAGTAATCTTTAGCAATATTTCTTAGTGACCCTGTACTATCACTTTGCATTTACCTAACAACTACTATGTACTCAGTCCTTGTTTACTTTGTAGGAAGGGAATAAACTTGTAGGAAGAGGGGCAAGGGGCTTAAGTACGTGTCAGAAAATGGGAGGCCAGGCTGAGGTAGAGAAGGGGCAGAAAGAAAGAGCCTAATTTGTTTATTCAGCAGACATGCATAGTACAGTAGCAATATCTTAGCCCAAGCAGTGGACTCTGGTGGAATTTCTACATTAGTGGGGGCTTGGCATGGGAGTGAGCAAGAAAGCAGGAGATTATAGCATGCAAGCTCTTGAAGTTGTGGGCTGGGAATGGAATGATGGAGTGGATGGACTGTAGAAAGGGAAATCACAAGTTGCAGGGAGAGTGGCTCAAGCAGTGGGTTAGGAAACTGAGCAAAGTGCTGGGGGCGGCTGAGTGGTATCAGGAAAGCAGATGGTGATCCTTGAGAAGGAGGGTGCAGATGGCAGTGGTGGTGAGGAGGCAGCGTGGGGTGAAGAACAGTCCCAGCTCGGCCACTCCAGGATGGGGGAGAGGCTGGAACACAACTCCCCACACTGGGTGAGCTCTGTGACTCATCTGGCCCCCAATGTGCTGTCTGACAGGGGTACCAGGAAGAAGGATGCTGGAGACTATGAGGTTCTTTGTGATGGGCCTTGGACATTAGACATGAACCTCAAGCATCCAGGAATTCCTGGTGAGGAAAAAAAGCTCTCCTACAAGAAAAGAACACAAGAACCCTGTTATATTCAAATCTAAAATCCCAGGTTAAGTTTCCACTACCTGTTTGATCTTGGCAAGTATTTTGACTGCTCTTGGACAGTTTTCTCATCTATAAAATAAAGGGTTGGGCTAGGTGATATTTAAAATACTGTTAAGCTCTAAAATTCTGTGATTCTGGGGAATATTTAAAGGTCTGGACTGTAGAAGACAGAGTAGACTTATTGGTTTACTATTATTAGAGTTGTATGTGAAGAATAACTGTGAGAAACAGTGATTAATTCCCTGTGTGCACTAGTGATAAAGATAGAGTTTAAGCAATTATAGGTCCAGACGTTATAAGAAGGAGGATTTTGGCTTACCATAATAATGTTTCTAAATATTGGAATTGTCCAACGATGAGTTGGGCTGCTTTGTAAGGTAGTGACCTCCCTGTTGCAGGAAGTAATCAACCACAGATTGAAGGGTGACATTTTTAACCTTTAAGAAACGTTATGAAATGTTAACATGCTGAGCATGTTAAGTGGTAAATGGTGGTGAATCCCAACATGTATTTCTCAGAACATGATCTTTTTCATGTTACTAGGTCTCTTGTGGGGAACCAAGGGTTTTTTGGTAAAATGGCTTTGGAAAACACTGAATTAAAAAATGTTAAGCAAGTTCATTTTCCAAAGGACTTCTCAAAGACTTAAATATGTTAATGTGAGTTATGAATTTTCTAAATATATTTAACAATAGAACTCTTTTTCACAGAGTATCTGGTAGGGATAGTGACCAATTGAGCATATTTGGAGAAACACTGCTTTAAGTGGTTGTTTTATGTTCCAGGTCCTTTGCCTCTAGAAAGAAGACATCACAAGCTCTCTGTAGTCCTTGGCTAGGTTTGATGATGAAGCCTAATTTGGGGCTTAAAGTCCTGGGGGATTTTGGATGGTACTGTTAGACCTGACTCAGCTGGTGATCTTAGATCGGTCCCTACTTGTGTCTCAGTTTCCTCGTATGTCATATGGGGAAAAATATTTTGAGTTCAATCCTTTTAGGGTTGAGGTGTCATGATAGAGTCTAGAATAGCACCTATAAGATTGAAATTTGGATCACCTGGGTGTCGTGTTAAGGTGCAGCGTCTGATTCAGCAGGTCTGCTGGGGGTAGGGGTGGCCACACTTAGAGCAATGAGGATCCAGGAAGCCTCCCTGCATGGTGATTATCAGGAGCATCTCTCTGCGTACAGAGCAGCAACAAGCTTTCTGGTGTCACTACTTTCCCTGGAGGTCTGGTCTGTGTTTTCAAAAGGTATTATTCATGTGGGAAAATAAATCAGGCATCTCTCCTGTGTCCCTGTGATGAGGTTTGCTGTGGCCCCTCCCAAGGGAATCCCTCTTCTGCTTCCCCACCCCCACTGCCTATGGCTCCCCAGTCAGTTAAGCTATTTTTTGAGTTTGAGTTAAAACCATTTCAAACATATTTTTAACTGCGTCCTGTTCAAAAAGCTGTTAGCATTTGGCAATCATTCCATCTTCAGCTTGAATCTGGGGAGGGTGTTTCTTTCTCTTCTCCCCGCCCCCTTCCCCCCCCCTCCCCACAACTGGGCAAAAGTATATCATTTAAAAATAGTTGTAGTGCGTGGGTCAGAGAGAATGGTTGCTGGGGATGGGGATGGAGATGAGGCATGCTTTGGGCTCCACAAAATCATCTCTGCTGTTGCTGTCTTTCCTGCTTGCACCTGCAGCTGAGCTGGCTTTACAGTGTGAAGGGGTAGGGATGGTACTAGGGCTGTCCAGTAGAGGGAGAAAGAGGGACGACGGGGCAGGGGGAGGCACGGGGAACTGGGCCCCGTTGAACCTCCACGACCAAGGTTGCCAGGAAGGATAGCGGAATAGACATCTTTCCTGCCCATGATCCTGTGATATTCCAGAGCAAGCACGTTACCATTTCCCTTATTATTATTAAGGGTCTCCTGGGAGAAGTGCTGATGGGAAGTTTTATTTTTTTATTTAACAAATACTTAGATAGCCTTTATACTGTGACAACCATTGTTTGAGTACTTTAAAAATATTAACTCCTTTAATCTTTGTAACAACCCTATGAGGTAGGTCCCATCATGATCTCCACTGTATGGAGGGGAAAACTGAGATACAAGAATGGTCAGGCAACTTGCTCAAGGTCCCAGAGCTTGTATGTGGTAGAACTGGGCTCCAGCCTGTGCGGGCTTGTACCTTTGCCACCACACTATGCTACTTCTGTCCTATCCTCTCAGCGCTCAGTCTAAAAGTGGCTGTGCCAGCCCCGTCTGCTCTTACCTCTCTGGTGGGAGGAATGAAGTGTAAAACAGACAAGAACTTAAATCAAAAATGGAGAAAATTGTAATTTTTTAAAAAGCAACCATCAAGTATTAATAGGTAACTCCTTGTCACTTAAACATTCAAACCTATTAAATACTCCAAATATACCTGGACCATGTTAAAATTTGATCCCCAGGCGGGAAATTCTAGAATTGCTCCGAACATGATCAGAGTGGGAGGAAATAATTTCCTTCTCAGTCTTTTCCTTGTAAAGTTTCTGGTGAGCTATTCTGTCGTCATCAGTCTAGCTGAGCTGCTTACTCCTGGGTGCTCAGGGAGAAGGATACAGCCGCAGGGATGCCATTGCGCGTTCCAGCCTGGGTCTCCCTGAGGCTGCAGTCGGGAGTCCCATACCGAGGGTTGGTTCTTCTCAGCTGGTGGAAGCCTGCTGAATTCATGGAGGTGGCTGAGAGGCTTGTGCTGGCTGCAAGCCCCAGAGAATATTTTATTTCCATAGAATAAGCAGGAAAGGAAAATGAGGGTAGAGAGCTCCCTGTTGGATCTGAGAGGTGGAGACTTTTGGCCTTCCCAAGAGCTAGTCTTTCCTGCAACCTTTTGGGGGTGGCTGATACACAGGTGGAAGGGATGCCTGGCGTTAGAACTGATCTTTGGGCCCTAACATCCTCAGGGCCTGAATGCTCAGTCTCCCCTTTGGGCTTATGCCATCAAACCCCTGCAAATCTCATGTGCACTTGCTCTCCTTCCAGCCTATGCCAGAACACGGGGGTCTGGAGTAGGTGCACAGATTTCAGAATGGGGGGAGTTCTGCTCCCTGGGACTCACTGCTGGCCCTGTGTCCTCTAACTGGGCTGCAGGGACAAATCCTTCTGTGCAAATCCTCTTCTTGAAGATGCCAGGCCCCTCTGTGCTACTGTCTGCACTGCACGGTGCATGTCTAATAATACTAATTAATAAGCAGTCACTTATTAATAACACTGGAAACATCATCACGTAGGTGACAGAAAGTCAAATAAATTCCAGCAGGCCAGCAATGCAGCATGGCTCTTGGGGGAAGATAGGAAAGAAGAGTGTAAGGGATACTTGCAAGGAGCATTGGGCAAACTGCTTAGAGCCAAGAGCATTTGAAGTTGAATTTGACATCTGCTCAGGAGCAGGGCATGTGGGGACCTGAGAACTTATCTTGATGGATGTGCTGGCCAGGGATTAGCAGAACTGTTCAATGTCATGTCCAATTTCTAGTGATTTGGTCTTGGCTTGAGAAACCTTTGATATTCCCAGGATTGATTGGGGTAGAGTCGTGGGAACTCAGAAAGAAAGGATAGTATGTACACCCATTTAGTGGATGAAGAAACTGAGGTCATTGACCATTATCATTATCTTCCAAATATTATTGAAAGAATTGGTAAGTAAAAGAAGGAAGCTATCTAATGAAGGTTAAAAATTCCCAGCCAAAGCAAATTCCTGAAATTCATATGCAAGAATTATTAGAGTGACAGCAATGTATATGTTAAGTCTGTTCATCTGTAACCCCAATTTTATGGGCCCGGTCTTATGTAGAAATATGCAATTGCATGTATTTCAATAAATAACATAAAGGCAACTTGCTGTGGAAAACTAAATGAGATAATGCATTAGTGCATGCCAAGTGCTTACTTTTGTACCTGGCAGGTGGTAATCATGCTAATGATCAGGGCTGATAGTTGGTATGCCCTGGTAGGGTCAAACCTGTTGCTTACAGCCAGCTTCCAGTCTGATTGGTTGCTACCTGTAACATCTCAGATATTAAATATTTAAAATTCCACCCTGGGGGTGCCTGGGTGGCTTAGCTGGTTAAGTGTCTGACTTCGGTTCAGGTTATGATCTCACAGTTTGTGAGTTCGAGTACTGCATCAGGCTCTCTGCTGTTAGCACAGAGTCTGCTTCAGATCCTCTGTCTTCCTCTCTGTCCCGCTCCCCTCAAAAATAAACATTAAAAAAATTCTGAAAAAAATAAAATTCCACTCTGATAATGATAACTGGTTCTCTTTGTTGTGGACTTTCAATTATAGATGCTCTTGATGTAATCATCACAGGAAGTGTTTGAAGATGGTATCATTCCCATTTTACAGATGAGAAAACTGAGGCTTGAAATGTTATTAACTTGGCTGTGGTCTCATAGCCAGCAAATGCTAGGATTTGAACTCAGATGTCCTGTAGGCAGAGCCTTGGGATCTTAACCACAATGCTACCAAGTAGAGGGCCAGCAGGGTGACTTGTGCTGATGGTTATTATTACTGCCATTAACATCTTTGTATTAACTTGACTTTTTTCCCCAGAATGTCATAGACAACTTGTTCTTTTGATTGGCGATGACATTGTTCCTTGCTCCATCCTGAAAGTGCCAGTCCGGCACATTTGAGAAAAGCCGAAACAGCTTCTGTCCCATTTTGCTCTCACTTTGAACTAAGTGAAGGCAGTAGCCACACAGCCGGGGGAGAGGAATATAGGCTTCTTTCCCACAAGGGAACCTTCTGACCTAATGACCTTTGACTGTGGCCTTACGACTATCAGTGAGAGGTGTGAGTGGTGAAAGACCAGATTGTCCGAGGGCTGTGGTGGCCGCCATTGATTCTTCCCTTTAGAGGAAAATCAGTACCACAGCTGACATGACACCATCATTGAGGCAAACACCTGCTATTGCTTTATGCTTGTGGTTGCATTCCATGTCTGCAAGGAGACCTGTCTTCTTGTCTTTGATGTTGTCTTTCTCTGCTCTTTTGTGTATATCCACCCTCATAAATCTGGAGCTGAGGGAATGCTAGATCACTGAGAACAAGCAGAGTGTAGTTAGCTAAAATGCTATGGAGGAATGAATAAAATGAGCCCAGAGATTTCATGATAAAAGGCAGACTAAAAGAATACACCAGAGTAATTGAAAGATAAATAACACTTAAGCCCAAGAACCCACTAAGTGGAATAAAATGATAATAATAAATATATTCAAAGTACACAAGGTTAGAAAGCAAAAGGGTTAAAAATAAGTAAACGAGAGTAAGTACAGTGATAACAAGTAAGTTAAAATATTAAAAGTGAAATGATGAAATAAGAGAATGCTAACTATAGGGGGCAGTCCGAAGTTAATAATCCCAGGCAGGGGCAAAGGCAGACCATTGGGTCGAAGTAGCAGATACCTGTTTAGCACTTTTGTGGGGCAGGTGTTCTGTGTGTTATTTTATCACTAATTCTCGTGGAAATTCTGTGAAGTAAGTGCAGGTGTCATCTCCATTTTGTAGGTAAAGATGCTAACACTTGGAAAGGGCAAAGCAAACTATTCAAGTCACATGGAACATCGGTGGCCCAGTTGGAACTGGAATCCAGGTATGCGTCCTAGCTTCTCAGTTACCCTGCAGACATGCGGTGGACTTCCCTAGGGGATGTTCTTCCAAGGCCAGTGTTTGCTGAAGGAGTCTGGTGGGAACTGACATCTCAGGGCAGTGAGCCCTCAGGCTTTCCCTTTGGGCTAATGCCCTCATGTCCCCCTGATGTCCCTTAAGTCTCTTCCTGTTGCTCCCAAAAGCGTGTGTGCAGCTCTTTCCAACATCCTGATGGATCGTGGTGGTTTCTTTACATGGTTCTTCCCTCCAGAGCTCCATACAGCTTGCCGAACCCCATGCACTGTATTCTTTGAATTTCCCGTCTGGGTTCCAAGAACAAATAAGGTACATGGGCTTCAAGGAAGGCCAGGTAAGGAAGATACAGATCAGCTGGCCAGGGCAGTTTAGGTCTGGCATGAACTGGCAGAAGGTGAAGTGTCACGCATGAAATTAATCCAGTAAGACATGTTTGTTTGTATTCCTATTAGGTGCTGAATACCATAGAGGTGTTGAAGATTGGGGACCCAAAGAAACATAAAAAAATGAGACTATGATCTGAAAGGTAAAGCAGACTGAAGAGTAGACTAGGCATGCTGGTGTCACATGTGTCTATTCATGCCCAGCCTAAATGCTACTTTAGCCCACCGAGCTTGCTATAACATCAGCATTTATCGCTTGCATCTTGATAATCTCATACAGCCTCCTTTACGTTGCTTTTGTGACTGCTGTTTTTCCCTTTATAGAAACACATGGCCATCTTCTACCAATGCATAGGGGACTCCTTGGCGCAGGGAACTTGTCTCACTCATTTTGTTTCGGGTTAGCATGTTTCCTGGTACACATGCTGTCAAAGTTTGTAGGTTTGGGCAAGTGCTAGGATGGCTGGAATGTTCAGTATGTCCAGTAAAGAACAGAAATATAAGAACTACCCTCCATAGAAGGGAGGCAATGTAGCGCTGTGGCTGAGTAGGCAGGCTCTGGAGTCAGACCCAAGTTCAAATTCATTCTGGTTATTTCTGGCTATGCCACCTCGGAGAGCCTCTCTAAAGCTTTGATTTCCTCAACTGTAAGATGGACAACTGTCAAATAGCACCGGTCTCCATGCATTGAATGAGATGACCCATGTGCTTGCATGTGTAAGTGCTCAACAGTTGTTAGTGGCGATACCTGCCATTGGCACTGGCTAGATGAGGGACATGCCATGTAGCCCTTCAGAAAAGGAAGGCTGGAGAAGAAAGGGGGTGGGGCTGTTTTCCCACTGTGAGGCACCAGGGCCTGATGCTGAACAAAACCTTGTGTTTGGTGCCACCGACTGTCATCTCTTGTTTAGTCTTGAATGGGGAAGTGTTTCCACAGACATAGACTAGTTCAGCAAAACTGGCAATGGATTTTGAAGGGTTTGGGGGTGCAGTAGAAATACCTAGGCCCTGAGCTCAGGGTGTGAGCCACAGATGGGAGCCATCCCCCTGACCCACCACAATGCTAGACCCTTGCCTCTGTCTTTGTTAGCTCACAGCCCCTGTGCATAGGGTTGGCTATGCCTCCATCTGTCTTTGTAACTAGCAGCCCTTGGAGGGGAAGCCCAGTTTGTCACCTTCATTTCTATGTCCCCAGCCCTCATCCTATACGCTGTGCCTCTTCCTAAGCAGGCATCCAAAGTGCTTGTTGAAGGAATGGCTTTGTGTCCTAGTTACAGCCCTAGCCTCCATCTGATGCTCAAGGATTGCCCTGGTTTTGCAAGGAGTGGCTACTTGGGGAAACTGAGGCATGCTTTGAGGTCAGGGTCCTTTCCACTCCCTGTCTGCAATGAGACACATGCATCTTCAGCAGTGGGGAAGTGGCTTAGTCTACTGAACCTATAAATGAAGATTTTGTCTTTATTTTCATTCCTGCTTCGGTTCTGGCAAAGAACCTTCCTCAGGCTGGGGTAGGGGGAGAACTGAGCTCCTGACACTGCCTCTTAGCCTTAGGGGGCTGCACAGTGCCCCTCCCTGATGATATCTTCTCAGCTGTTTGCAAAACAGTCAGGGAGGAGGTGAAGCCCTGAGCCAGGCAGCTTGGCTGTCTCTTTAAATGCCGGGGTCTGTGTGGGAGAGGGAGGGGCCGGCTCTGGAGTGCGTGAAATTCCTGGGCTCCCCGGCAGTCTCAGGCTCCGAGCTCAGCCCTACACATCTCCTCTTGCATGCAACTCCCTGAGAGGGAGAGGCGAGCGTGTCCTCCCCTCTCTCGCAGCCGCCAGCATCTTGAGCCACCGCGGACCTGCTTTTCACACCTCCGACACCCCCCTCCCTTCTTCCCCGCCACTCCCTCCCAGAGAGAGAGAAAAGGAGAAGGAGAGAGAAATATTCTGGAATTTGAACCTTTCCAAAGAGGAAACATACCCAGCAAACTCAGTTGATTAAACATCAAACAAACAAACAGATCCCAAATCTTCTGTTCAACTGGAAAGGTAAGGTTTTGGGGGAAAGGCAGGCAGGCAGGATGTGAAACAACTCAAGGTTCTTGTTCGTTCTGGGAAGAGGTTGCTCCTGAGAGGGTAGAAGTTTTCAGTTGGGAGCCACCAACCTAGATTTTCTTTTCTTTTTTTTTTTTTTTTTTTGGATGCTGGATCAGAGAGTCTCAGCTGACCACGGGAATGGCTTTTCAACTGCCTTTCTTTTCCTTCACTTGCTCCTGGAAGTTGAGTTCTTTTGCTCCAGATGTTGGAAAAGTCAGAGAATGTTTTAGATTTTTTTAAATCTTTTTTTCTTCTAAGTCTTTCTCCTATTTGCTTGGATTTTTAGTCTGAAATGATGTGTGCTTGTCACTTCATTTTGGGCAGATAGTTTTTTGGCATTTTGTAGTTACTTTCCCCCTAATTATTATTTTTTTTGGGGGGGGAGGGCTGGTTCAAATGAGAAGGAGAAGAGACACTCTGAGGATCATAAGACAAAATTGAATTGAGACAGGGATTTCCCTAGCTGTTGAGGAATTGAGAGGGGTGTGTGTGTGTGTGTGTGTGTGTGTGTGTGTGTGTGTGAAAGAGAGAGAGAGAGAGGAATAGATTTTTTTTGGAAGGGGTGTGAGGATGTGGTTCTTGAGTCTCAAGATTCAGGTTGGACTCCCGCTATCTTGTTGTGAAGGTGGGCATAATCAGAGGTGAAAAGGGAGTATGTATGTGTGTGTGTGTGTGTATGTGTGTGTGTGTGTGTGCGCGTGTATGCTCCTGTTTGGATCCGTTACAAGGGAATCTTCCTTCTCTGCCTTCCATTTGTTTATATTAATGATTTAGTAGCAGGCTTGCCTGAAAACTTCCACTCTGTGTAAGCACTGTGGGTTTTGCAAGCTCTCAGTGACCTTAAAGGCTGGTTCGATGTCTTTTTTTTCAAGGTATTGTGTTGTACCCAGAGTTTTGGCTCTTTCACTCTCTCTTTTTTAACCATGAAACTTAACTGCTTTAGAAACATCATCCTGATGACAAGGGAAAAATAATCTGTCCTCCCCCCACCCCCCATCCCTTCCTAGGCCAGTGATGTAATACCAACCTATGGGCTCGGCTGCTTTGCAGGTGACTTACCCTGTGATTACTTGTTAAAAAAAATAAATTTCTTCCTCCCTCCATTAAATGCCTCCTCTTTTGATCTTGATATAGAAATATCATCATGCAGTGAGACAACTGTATTTTTGCTAACTCTTACAGGGGTTTAGGTAAGGTAGGATTTCTTTCCCCTGATCACTGATTTTTAATTTTTTTTTAATGCAAAGGTCAGAGATCATTAATAGCTAGGCTAGGATGGAGCAAGACACAGTCAGACCACCTAGGAAAAGTGGGAGAGCTGGGGCCGTCCTCTCCCCGCTTCCTCCGGTCATTCCCGCTTGGGGAGATAGTTTCCTTTTACTAGCCCAATCCACCTCAACATTCCTAATTCTTTCTCTGCCCTGGGTCCTATGGATGGCCCTGGGAGCATGAGGGTCACTCCTCATCACACCTGGACGACAGTGTAGTTTCAGGGGTCAGATGACCGTTTGCCTTTGTGATGAAGGTTCCAATGGAAATTTGAACTCCCAGCGCACTGGGTGACTCTGTGCTCGGGATAGTCTATCTGGGGGCACCTGGAGGTTAGGTCTGGCGAACCTGAAGAACTAGCCCTCTATGAATTTGCCATTCTGGGGTAGAGTCTCCTTTCATCGTTCAAGGGCTTCTGCATCGCCTTTCGAGTTAAAATGGTCCCGCTGGTTATGATGGGCAAGTTTACCTAAGGGCTACTGGGTACGTGGCGGAGGGTTGGAGGGGGGGAAAGACATAGCAAGGCTGGTATTTTTTTTTAATCTTCTAGCTTAATCTGCCTAAGTGATATTGGGGCAAACGATATTTCAGATGGGTGCTGGTTGTGCAGAGATATTCCTATTGTTTGATTTTTTTTTTTTTTTTTGGTTGGGGAGTGGAGAGCAAGGGCTCTTGGCCCATTTTCTGCAGCCTGGGGTTCATCCTGTGAGCCAGTCTTCCTTCTGGAAGAGGGGGAAAAGGCTGGATGCTGGAAGTTCGTTATTAAAGTGAGCAACAGGGCTGGGTTAATTTTTTTTTTTTTTTGAACAACCGGACTGTGCGAATGCCCTTTTCTGGAGCTTTCCGGCCCTTTCTAGTGAAATAATGATATAAAAAAATTGTTTCTTAAGATGAGGGGGCCAGAAATCAAAGGGATTCTAGATTTTGAGAGACAACTACTTCTTTGCTTCTCTGGTAGCTCCCTGTTATTAATTATTGGGGGTTTGACGGGGTCTGGCCTCCTTTTTTGTTAATTTCTTTTTAATGCTGCGTTTCTACTGAATATGTTGATGATTTGGTTCTTATATAAGGGAAAGAATGTATTGAGGTGGATTGATGCTTGGGGTTTTGAGATCGGCTACTGAGATTGGGTGGCGGTTGGTGTGTTTGTCGATATGCATGGTAGGAAGGTCTTTTCTTTTGGGTGGTGGGGGACAAGGGGATGGTTGGAAAATGGTAGATGAGAAGCTACAGCGAGTGGGGATATGAGGGGAGATGGAGATGGGGTCGGAAGTCACCGGTTTGCAGAATTTCTGTTCTGCATCCCCCTTTCTTTCGCTCCTTGGGAAAAAAAATCCATTATCTCTAAAAACACATTATTCTTCAATTGGCCTTTTAGAGAGAAAAAGAGAGGGAGGGGAGGGGTTAATTTGGTAAGGGGGCTTGGTTGTAATTAGCCCACTGCTGCAAAACCGAGATAGAGAAATCCACCGGCATCAGCTTTGGGGGCACAGAGAGGCAGCGGGAGATGGGGGACAGGTTGTCAGTCTTAGATGAACAGTGGAGCGGTGGGGTTGGCGTTTGGGTATTGTGTGTGTGTCTCAGGCGCTCGTGTAGTTTTTTCCACCCCACCACCAATTACCCCCTTTATCCTCCCCCAATTTTGCCATGCTCTTCTTGCCTTCTATTGCCACACGCGGCTCTCCCCTACCCATACGCCCCCTCCCCCTTTCCTCTAGCCCTTTCCATGTCGATGAGAAAATTCTGATTCTGATGGCTCTGCGGCTCTTTTTTCTTTTCTTTTCTTTCCTTTTTTTTTTTTTTTTTTTGCAACACAACAGTGGTGCGATGGCCTTTCCTACATGCCACACGGATGCAGCCTTCTGATAGGAGGGCTAAGTCGGCACATCGACACACGCACTTGCACACGCTCTTGCACACACACTCACACACGGACACAGGCGACCAAGGGCTGGATTTCGTTTGGTTTCATTCCCCTCTGTGGCTCTCCCCACCCCTACCTCCACCATGGCTCCTTTCCACCCATCTTCATACGGGCAATGCAGTAACGTTATCCACGTCTCTTCCCCACACTGCTCTCTTCTTCTCGCCATTATTCTTTCCTGAAAGCTGTGGTGTGTCGCAGTTCATGGGATTAGCATGTTGGAGAGTCTTTGGGGGAGGGTGCCTCTTGAAAAGGGGAGTGGAGTGGGGGTAGATGACATTAATGATTTTTTTTTTTTTTTTGGCCAAATAAGCACCCAGTGATAATGATCCAATTTAACCATCCGTGTAATATGCGTTTGCGGCACATTGGAGGAAGGTTACGGGGAAATCAGAGTCTGGACTGGGTTACCTCTGGGGAGGTTTGCTGCTTGGACAGTAGAGAGAGACACCACCCCCACACCCACACATATGTATGCTCTCTTACACACGCCAACACACACAGCTCTGCTCAGTGGGCTGTGTCAAGCCAGAGGGCACTGCAGAACGTCCCAGAGTTGTCGTTGTTCGTTGCGAGCACAGAGTGATGTCTTTGTCCTACCCGGCTCTCTCTCTGATGTCCGATGTCGTCTGGTCTTGAAATTCTTCGTGGCCTTTGTGTTGCCCTTCGGGTGGGGGCTGGGGGGATGTTTGTGTTTTGTCAGACACCAGTGTGCATCCAGTTGGACCACATGGGAGTGTCGACACCATGTGTGCGGGTCACGCAGGAGGCTGACTGCCTGTTTGTGCCGCCGGAGTGTGACTGTTGGCCATGGCTGTGCGCAGGGCTCTGGAGACGTGTGGGGGTGCCAGCCCTGGGAAGCTGACTTCCCCTTGGGGAGGGGAGGGCAAAAAGCGAGGGTGTTCAGTGGGAGACAGAGGGCAATGGAGTGTTCAGGATAGCTGAGAACGGGGTGGAGGGGGAGAAACCTCTCGGGTCTCCAGTGGAAGCGTCGCGTGAGGTCCCCACGTCCCCAAACCAGCCTGTGGGCGGGGGGGGGGGGGTTGCTCCTGGATGACTGGTGGGCGGATGCAGACTGAAGGCAGAGAGGTAGGCACCTCCGGAGCCCCAGGGAGAAGGGCCCTGCTCTCCCAGCACCAGCCACCCTTGGGAGGCTCGGCCTTGGTTGAGGCTGCAGCCCCCAGGAGCTGAGATCTCCCTGGGCCGGGAAAACAACCAAGCCCCCAGTGCTCGGGGCTCCAGCTGCCTTAACTATCAGACGCCATTTTCTGTCTCCTTTGGCTAAAGGTGTGCCCTTCTTTATGCAATTATAAATGAAATTGGTAAACATTTTGCCCGAAAGAAAAAAAAAAAACCTTCCCAGAGCAAAATGCTGATTGTCCTCCATTTCTGACATCCCTCTCCCTTCCCGGAGCTGACCTTGAAGAGTTAGGGAGAAAGGGTTACGTCATTGCCAGAGAAAGGGGAGAAATAGCGAGTAGGATGCCTCTGGGGCAAATTTTTGTGCCAGACACAGATTAGAGAATGCTCTTTGGATCCCCCCTCTCTTCTTACCTCTTTATGACCCTTGTGTGTGGATGGGGGACTTGCAAAAAGTGGAAGTGCCTCTTCCAAAGCTTGCCTCCTAGAAACGTACCTGCCTGGTACCTTAGTCCCGGCAGTGATCAGGCCGGGTCTCCCCCAAGCATGCACCTGCAGGGGGAAATGGCTGAGGCGCAGCTCTGACCCTTGAGGGCCAGCCCTGGCTGCTCTGCAGTGACTAAGTGAGGCCGTGCAGCTGGGCCAGCCACAGGTGGCAGGCAGTACGGGGCTCAGCAGGGGCTATGTGCGGGGCCTGCTCCCAGTCTCTTCCTCCAGGTCTGTGCTCAAATGATGCCTACTCAGAGAGCACTATACTGACTGGCTTTCTAAAATAACCCCCTGACCCCACCTCCAGCCACTTTCCAGCCTGTTACCCTGCCTTTAATTCAAATTTGCTAATCGCTACCTAGTACTGTATTATATACTGAAGTGTTAAGGTGATCTCGTCTCCTCTAGAATGCAAGCTCCAGGAGCTCAAGGGCTTTGTTTCTGTTCATCGCAGTGTTCCCAGCACCTAGGACACTTCCTGCCACGTAGTAGGTGCTCAACAAATATTTGTTGATTGGAGGAAAGAACCATATGGGTTTGGTATTGGGGTTCTCTTTTCTTCTCTAGCAGTTTGGACCTGTCTTCTGGGAAGGCTGAACTTGGCCTCTGGCTGTCTTATCCCTCCCTGCAAGTCCCAGATCTGCTGGAGGGATTGGAAAGTATGAAACTTTCTGATTGAGAAAGGTCTCCATGCCTGACTCAGAGTGACTCTGCCTCCTTCATCATCCCTGTAATATTAGCCATCATCATCATAGTGGTAGTGGTAATAGTATTGGTATGGCTGCCATTTTTGAGGACCTTGATATGTACCAAGTTCTGCACCAAGATGGGTTGTTTTGTAAACATTCAGTATCTCATTTTATTCTCCAGACTGCTCAATGCAGTATGTTCTTATTACCTGCCTTGGACAAAGGAGGAGGAGACCAAGGCTTAGACTTACACAAAGTAATGTAGTAACCTGTCAGTTCAAGGACTTGAACTGTTAGAGCCCAGTTCATACCCTTACGTTATACTGTTAGAGGTAAAAGGGAGTTGAGTGATCATCTCACCCGGTGCCCTCAAATACAGACGAGAAAACTGAGGTTTCCAGAGATTAAGTGGTTTGTCCAAAGACACTTGATCCAGAGACAAAGCTGGAGTCCAGGTTTCCTGGCTGTCCAGGTATTACTCTTTTCACACCATCATGTTGCCTTGTGAGTGTACACCCCTTCTCAAAGGATAATGTGTTAGTGGCAGCCTCAGGGCCCCTCTTAGTTCTCCTCCTTCCTCTGTCAGAGGAGTGGGTCTCTCCTCACCAGGTGAGATGAGTGGGAGTAGGTGTGTCTTTAAAGAGGGCAGAGTTGGGGCGCCTGGGTGGCGCAGTCGGTTAAGCGTCCGACTTCAGCCAGGTCACGATCTCGCGGTCCGTGAGTTCGAGCCCCGCGTCGGGCTCTGGGCTGATGGCTCGGAGCCTGGAGCCTGTTTCCGATTCTGTGTCTCCCTCTCTCTCTGCCCCTCCCCCGTTCATGCTCTGTCTCTCTCTGTCCCAAAAATAAATAAACGTTGAAAAAAAAAATTTAAAGAGGTCAGAGTTGATTCTTACAGAGTAGAGAGAGATTGGAGGAAGACTGCTGGTCTATACTCCAAGGTTACTGGAGTCTCTGAGAGCTAGTCAAGGTCATCCTCTGAATGTACTGGAGGAAGAGACTGCAGTGGCATGCTCTAGGTTCTCAGTCCCATGTAGCCCTACCCATTAAGGTTACTCTCATATACAGCTGGGGCTCCATTCAGAAGTCCGAGCAGCTGGTGACTGGATCTTGTTGACCTGGGAGCTTGAATACTTCTCCTAGACTGGCTTAGCCCTTGTTTCTCAAAAAAAGGGAGGCATGGGGTCAGACATTAGCCTTGATGTGTTTCATTTCTATGTCCAGTGGCTGGCTGGGGAGCATGATGTCATGAAATGTGGGTGAAGGGCCCCTACCAAATCCCTCTGCTTCACCCCTAGGAACTGACCGTGACTTGGGGACGGGTTAGACCTCCTAACCCTGTGTGTGTGTGTGTGAGGGTGTGTGTGTGTGTGTGTGTGTGTGTGTGTGTGTGTGTGTGTTGTGTTTATGTGTGTGTGTGTTTTGGGGGTCAGGGTGCTGGGGGAAAGGAGGCCAGAGTAAAGTGGATTCTGAGAACCAGGGAAGACTTACCTCGTGCCTGGATCTTGAGATAGGGCATGTAGCTGTTTCTGTGTGACCTTGAGATGGGGTGACCAGATGCCCTGGTTTGCAGAGACAGTTCTCGTCTAGGCCTTTGTCCTAGTGTATAATTATTAACTTTCAAAAGTGTCCTGGTTTGGATGATAAAATATATAGTCATCTTTCTTTGAGATGGCATCACCCACTTTCTGTTAATGGGTAGAGAGAGGAAAGGGGAATACAAGAGACGGAAATCCAATTTTAGGAAGAAGGTGACTGGGAGTAGAGCCTTTCCCCAGAGATATTTCCACTTATCCCACATTTGTAAAGAATGAAGACCTGAATCTTTTGATTAGTTTTTCTATAAACATCACTACTACTACTAACCTCACTACTCTTACTACACTAGCCAACATTTGAGTCCTGTTTTGTGCCAGATACTATGCTAAGCCCCTGACATGCATTATCTCCCTTAATCTTGCCAAACCCTATGAGGTGGGTGCTATTATTATCATTTCTGTATTACGCCCCCTTCCCCAAGGCCTAAAGAGGTTAAATAACATGTCCAAGGTACTGTGGGTAGAAATGGCAAGGTCACGATTTGATTCCAGTGGGCCTGGCTCGGATGCCTCTGGTCTTCACTACTGTGTCATACCACCTCTGTGGGCCTGTCCTCCAGTTCCCCAAGTCTGGGAACCTGATTCTGAGAACTGACCCACTTGCTGGGCAGTCTGACTGACAACTCTGGGACATGCTGAAGATATTAGTGCCAGTCAGTTGCTGCCACTTTAGGCTTAGGGGGAGGATACTGCTGGCCTTGTAGTGGCACTGCTGGTTGTCTCTGTGATGGCACTTGGAAACTCTGTTCCCCATGGTGTCTATTACCTTCTTCCTCACTTCAGGCATCTTGTCAGAGGGAGGAATTTAGGTTGTTTGGGATGGTGGTGAGTTGGCAGAAGGCAGAGAACCTGCAATGTATTTCTCTCTGCTCCATGGCCCTGATCCTTGATGGGCTCACACTCCCCAAGGCCCCCACAGTAGGGCCTGGCCCTTAGTGGGAGAGTCGGGCGAGTGGACTGTCATCTAGCACCTGCTGTAAGCGAAGCGTGGTGTTCTGCCATATTTCCTTTAGATAGGTAGTGTTCTCATTTGTCTGACAAGGAAACCAACGGGGTTAAATAGCTTGTCTAAGATCGGACAGTGAGAAAGAAGTAACAGACCTTGACTCTGACTCTAGAATTCATGCCGTTTCCAAGAACTTGCACTGTTCCCCCTCCTGAACCCTGGAGGAGAGGGGGCAGGAGTTGGAACATCTAAAATGGGGACTAGAGGAGGGGAGGTCTTCAGATCAGCTCTTGAGGCTGAGGGCTGGAGGGGGTATCCGGGGCTCATCATCCTGGTCAGGCAGGGCAAGACTGCTCCTGAACCCTCAGTTGGATGAATGCTGGTTCTAGTTTGGAGAGGAGGGGGAAGGTAAGGCTCATCCACAGCTTCATAGGTGGAGTCAAGGGGCGTCCAGAAGAAGGTGCCTCTTTCCCTCAGGGAATAGTGATACATGTACTGACACCAAATCCCACCTCCTGCCTCCTGTGTCGACATCATCAGGTCAAGGGTCAGAAGGGATGGGTGGTCTCTCTGCCTACAGGCAGGGAGGGGGATACACAGAGGGAGGAATCTGGGATTCCCCATGCTGGAGGGCTCCACGGGGAAAGGAAGAACTTTTTCTTGGTTGAGAGGCAGGGGAGAGAAGAATATTTTTTCTGACTGAGGGGATGGTCTGAGGCCCCCAAGCTGAGCTGCATTAGCTTCATTGCAGTCCCATTGAAGACTGTGTTTATTTTTCCAATAATGTGTTAATTAAACATCGATTTCCAGGTGGAGGAAAGGGAATTGGATTGCTAGAGCTAAATGGAGTGAGGAGGATGGGGAGCTTGTAAGAGGGGCCCCAAGCTGGAGTCAGCATTCTGCACATTGCCCCAGGGGGGGTAGAGGGGAGCTGGGGCTGCCTCTTCCCTGGGCTCTAAATTTGGAATTGCCATCTCCCCATGAGCCTTCAGGAGACATCTTTTCTACCCACTGGCTGCCAGAGCAGACGGAGAATGTTCTTTGCCGAACCTCAATTCAAGGAGGAGAAATGATTATTCCTCACCTTCCCCAGCATCTTTGCATTGTGGAGCTACCCTGTGCCAGGCTTCATATTGGGATCCTTCAGCAAACTTGGTGCTAGTACTTTTATACCCCCACTTTGGTGATGAGGAAACTGAGGCTCGGAGAAGTGAAGTAGCAAGTTCAAGAGCAAAGAGCTGGCAAAGCCTGGCAAGAAAGGGAGCCCTGGAGGAGTAGAAAGTATCAGGTTGGCAGAACAGCTGTCAAGGACCCAAGCTCCTGCGAAGGAAAAAAAAAAAAAAGAAAAGAATGCAGCATCTAATAGGCAATAAACAGAACCATTTGATATTTGATCTCTGGCCAAGATTGATTGAGCTTTTACCATGTGCCAGGAGGTGCATTAAGTGCCTCGCGTGTAGCTTGTGAGGATGTAGTGGCTAAGTGTCAGGGAGTGTTATTCCCATTTTAAAGATGAGGAGAGTGGGGCTTGGAGAGCTTAACTTGCCTGAGGTCGCAGAGTTGGTGGATGGAGCTGAGGTAAAAACGGAGGTAAGTCGTTAGTAAAGAGGACTCTAGGAACCTTCACAGTTGTGTTCCATTATCTCATACACACTGAGGACACGGGGCCTGCTCAGCAAGCCACCTACAACTTCTAGGAGGGAAGTATGTGGGGCTCTTAGGATGGATGCTCTGACCAGATCATGTGCCTCAGGAATATCTGGGGTCTTGCCGTGTGAACCCCACTGTCTGATCCTTTCTCAGCTCGAGCCTCTGGTTGGGTGAAGGCTGTTCTGGGGTGTTCGCAGTGCTTGGAGCCTGTAGGGTGAGCTGGGTGGTGACATTCAGTTAGAGCAGTGGTTCTCAAACTTTGCTGCATATTAGAATCACTGTATTAAGTCCCAAACCTATGTTGTACCTCATGTTAATTAAATCAGAATATTTAGGGGAAAGACCCTGGCATCAGTATGTTTTAAAGCTGCCTGGGTGATTCGGTCAGGCTCGCAAACCAGTGGTTCAGAACACTCTCTGCTACCAAGCAGGTGCTGGCAGGCTAGGCCAGCATCTGTTTCCAGAATTACGTTGGAATTGTGGAAGTAATTAGTTATACACACCCAGGACCCAGTGGGGACACTGCTTATCTTGATCGGTTTCCTTCTGAGAAGAGCCTCTTTCAGACTTTGGTATGCATCAAAATGTCTGGGGAGCTCTTATAAAATGCATATTCGCAGGCCCAGCCCACTGCACATCTGAGTTAGGAGTCCTGGGGTGGGGCCCAGGAATCTGCATTCAAAGCAAGCACTTTCTGTGGCTGGGTGAAGTCATGACATACAAGGTCAGCCTCAGAGCCCCCTCTGTCCCATGCCAGTACTTGTGAAGCCCTCTCTCTTTGGAGGGCAAAAAGGCGAGGCCAGGGACTGCTGTGGTTACCTGTTGCTCTGTGAGACGAGGCCTTTCTTGCTTAGGACCCGCTGGCCACTACTGGCGTGGGAAGGCCTGTCACCTGGCTTGGGTCCCTGCTACCCACTGCCAAGCCTTGCGTGGTGCCCTGTGCGCAGCAGCCCTGAGGGAGGAGAGGATGATTTCAACCTGGAAATTCGGCAGGCTCCCTTCTCAGGTTTAAAAAAATCAGAGTAAATCTCTGCACAACTTGATTGTTTGGAAGTCTGTCAGCAGCAACCACCCTGAGTCTTCCCCAGGGATCGGTGAAACAGCTTCTCTGGGGCTCATTTTAAACTTTTCTTCCAAAGCTGTCAAAAAATGGAGAATAGTCACAGACTCTCAGAGCTGGAAGGGACCTTGGTGATCATCCATGCTAGGGCTACTATTCTATTTATCTGTTCGTGCATTTATTCATCCAACAGATATTTATTAAACACCTACTATATCCAGGCATCATACCAGGTGATGGGAATATAGCCACAATGAAGAGAGACACTTGGTTTATCTCTGATGGAGCTTAAGCTTGGGTGGAAGGGCAAATATTAAACAACACGAAGAAATATGTAATCATTAGTTATGATGAGTTGCTCCAAAGGAAAAAGTACGGGGGGCACTGCAAATTTTGGAGCCCTGATGTAGCATGATGGTGTGGAGGAAATGACAGCTAAGATTGATCAAGTGCTCACTCTGCACAGGCCCTATTATAAAGGCCTCACCTTCTTACTTTATCTTCACGCTTAGTCTCAGAAGGGAGTACTGTTGTTATTACCGTGTTGCAAAGGAAGAAACAGGCACAGAGAAGTGCCCAGGCTGGGACGACAACTGAAGTCTGTCTGACCTTCTTCCCCCACCTCAAACATCCCACCTCAGAAGACCTGGTATTTGTTCTGAAGGCAGAAGGATGAGGTGGGGGCGAGGAAAAACCAGAGAAGTTAAGAAAATGCTGATAAGGGGCACCTGCATGGTTAAGTATCTGACTTCGGCTTAGCTCGTGATCTCGTGGTTTGCGTGTTCCAGCCCCACGTTGGGCTCTGTGCTGGCAGCTCAGAGCCTGGAGCCTGCATTGGATTCTGTGTCTTCTTCTCTCTCTGCCCCTCCCCTGCTTGTGCTCTGTCTCTCAAAAATAAATAAACGTTGAAATAATTGAAAAAAAGAAAATACTGATAATTCTGGCCATGTGTGGAGCTCTAGGTGCCAAGCATTGTGCAAAATCCTTGGCCAAAATTATGTCACTGAATACCCGCAATAACTAAGTAAACAGTAGGAATTATTATCCTCTTTTTGCAGGTGAGGAAACTGAGGCTGTGAGAGTTTGAGTTTACAGACGGTGGACCATCTGAAATCCACCCCATCTGGGCTGCTTGGATCTCCCCTGTTGGGCAGTGCTAATCACAAAGAGTGGCTCACGGTGGGGGTTCTCCCAAGGCCCACAGGCCTGCTTGTTCTTGGTCAGGGAGAACCCAGAGGGAGGAACAAAGGTCCTCTCTGGGGCAGCCAGAGCAGTCTCTGTATCATGAGCAGTCTCCATTTTTCTTTCCTCTCGCAAGAGCCACAAGGCCAGCCTTTGGGTCTGTTGGCCCACAAGCCCCATAGGGAATGCTTACCCTCTGTCCTCTACCTTTCAGTCCTACCTGTTGCTAATTAGTGAGATGCTGGTCACCTGCAGTTCCCTCCCTCCTCCTCTGAACAGCCTCCCTGTGTTCATCTGAGGTCTCCTCTGCCTTTGAGCTACGGAGTCCTCTGGCCCACCCTGAGCTGATCTGCACTGAGCAGAAGTGAGTCGAGGTAGGAAGAAGTATAGGGACCCAGGTCACGGACTTGGTCTAGAGTCATGAGAGAGAGTCAGGACCACGTGTGAAGAGAAAGGAAATGTGTTCACAGGGCACTGGTGAAATACTGAATTCCTGAAAAGTTTGCTAGGACACAGGACTTCATTTCTTCAACCTCCTTTCTGACCTGACATGCAGGTGAGCAAATATGTGTATGGAGACGAGCATCCTATGAGATGGAGGCCTCTCTGTACCCTCCTGGAGTCCTCTTCCAGGATTGACAGGGTGGCTCTGGCCAGGGGGATGCCAGAAGTGGGCAGTCAAGCTTTTCGTCTGCTTTTCTGCAGCCCTTGGCGTGGTGGGGGCTGCCTCAGTACTTGGCTCTGACTCTGATCGGCCTAACACTTGAAGGCCACTCTCCAGATTCCTGGAATTGAGACAGAAAAAAGAAGTCAGGGAAGCTTTCTCCGAGAAGGGGTGGGATGTGTGGGAGGTAAGGAGGTTGGCTTGTGTGTGGGCTGTGGCGTTTGGATGACTGGCACACGCACTTTTATCATATGTGTGTGGTTACTTTTATTTTTCTACATTCACCTCCTTAAAAAAAGCGACTTGCTTTCTTATTACAGAATAATGTGTGTTTGTTATAGAACACTTGGAAAATACTAAAAACAAAAATAAGAAGTCACCTGTAAATCCCCCCTCCAGAAATAACCAGTGGGAAAATTTTGATAGCTGTCCTTCCAGCTTCATTTCTAAGCATCCACAAACCAGGGTGTGCTATTTTGTTTTTAAAGAAGTTCATTCTATCATTTAACAAATACTAATTGAGAGCCCACTCTGTGCCAGGCACCGACATCACATTTTGGAAGCTCTCACACTAGCTTGATTTTTCACTTAAAGAATATATCATGAGCACTTTTCACAACAGCCTCTCATGCCGTTGAGCTTCCAGATTTAGATTTTGGGTGTAATGAGGCAGTTGGCAAATTTTGGCATCTAAGATCTTCTGTCTTAAGGAAGGATTGCTGAGCCTCTCTTTCCTTGGTACCTAAGACAAGCACCATATTAGACCCTTTGGGAGAAAATGTGTCCCTTTGCCAGGAAATAAGGAAGGGACAGAAGAAGGTTTGAAGGGTGGGAAAAATCCTGGCCCTTATTTAGTGTTAGAGTCTGGGACTTCTCCCAATGGGGGGTTTGGAAAGGAGAGATTCCATTCTCTTATATGGAACCCTAGCATCCTAGAGAGTGGGTGGAACCTTAGTGCATGGCTGGTTCACCTTCCTCAATGTAGAGATGGGGGCTAGGAGCAGTTAAATGACTTGCCCAAGAATACACAGGTGGTTGATGACAGAGCTGAAGCTGGAACTTGGGGAGCTGAGCTGGCGAGAGTTGCATGATGATGGTTGGGGGTGGATTTGATAGAAGTGGTATAGAGGGAGCCCATTCAGACTGGATGGAGGGGCTTCAGTGACCTTGATTGAGTTTGGATACTGTATAGAAAGGAAGTTTGCAATACAGGTCTGATTTTCTGCCCTTCAATGATCTCCTACCCCATTCCTTATCCACAGTGTACCCCATGCCATTATCTCTCATATGCACATCTGTGGGTCTGTGGAGGCCTAGGAGATGGGGTGTGAGAGAAGAATGCCCTCTAGAATGCCAGTATTACTCACAGACCAAGCTAGCCTGGTGCAGGTTTCCACATATTCAATTTTGCAAATATCTACAAGGTACTTCCTTTGCCTCGGGAGGGGGTGGGGCATTGTGTCTGGTGCTAGGCACACAGAAGAGAGTAATGGTTGGCATTTTTCGAGTGAAGGACATTATGACTGTATGTAACCACAGCAGAGGGCCTAGATCCAGGATAGAAGGAACCACATGGGCTTTCATGGAAGGGAGGATTACTTCTTGAGAAGTAAGGGAGTGTGAGGAAGGTTTCACTGAGAAGATGGAATTTAAAGAATGACATCAGTAGATGGAAGAGAAGGACTGAGGATGCCAGGCCAAGGAAACCACATGAGGAAAGGCAAGAAAATGAGGAATTTGTCCTCAGTACATAGGAGATTGACCTTTTATAGCACATAGGTAGAGGACTGAGTGAGAGATGGGGCTGGAGAAGGATGTTCCAGCTCATTTTCAAAGGACCTGGAATGGTAGGTGTTTCAGTTGGGATGATCTCAATCATTGGAATCCCAGCTCAATCTGGCTTAATACAGAGGGAGCTCTGGGGAATGGAGTTTGGAGTTTACATAACTCAAGTTTTGGAGAAAGGACCTCAGCTGTGGTTCAGTCTAGGGGTGCCCAATATTGTCAGGGCCTCAGGCTGGCTCTGTCAATGGTAGTAAAATGGCTCTGCAACTCTAGAGCTCATGTGGGTACAGCTCACCCTTGAAAGTAAAGAAATTCTCTTCCCCCAGCCATTGGACAAAAGTCTTGGGCCTCCTTTTGGTTGGACCAATTAGGTCACAGGTCCCTCTCTGAATGAGTTGTAACAACTCTGAGCAGTTGTAACCTCTTGCTCTGCCCTGACAGCAGACGGAGGCATCCAGTCCCAACCATGTGGCTACTTCACCATGAGTGGGGGTAGAGTGGATGCTGGTCGCTGCAGGATAGTAGGTAAAGACATCAGGACTCTCGTGTGTGTGTCCCGGGGAACATGGGACATATTAGAGCAGCAGGGTAGCCTTTTCACCTTTGTAGTAGGAAAACTATAGAGATGGGAAGGGAAAGTTACTGGATTTCCAGAATTCGGAGCAAGGAGGACACTGCCTGGCTGACATGGGGCTACTCTCTCAGAAGAAGCCACCAAGCTGGATCATTGAGCCCAGCCCAGAATATGGTCCACGTGGGTGCCTGTGACTCATCCTGGCACACAGGCAGAGCAAGAGGATAACTTACAAAGGACCAAGCCAGTCTTCATCTGTCAACAGCATTCTCCTGTGGTTTTTTGTCATTCTTCAGAGAAAAGAGGCTAAGGGTGTTTTAGGGAAGCCTGAGTGTGGGTGCTTCTTGCAGAATACTTCTAAAGGGACTTGTGGTTTCCCGGGTACAGCCTGAGGTGCAGGAACTCGAGTTCATTCTTTATGGATTTGAGTTTTTGTTTTGTTTTTTTTATTCCTTTTGCAGTGTGTACATGCACAACTCCTCCTGGATCAGCTTTGATTGATAGGTGCCTTGGCAACATCCTCATTTCCTCAGGGATCTGATGGCTTCAGAATTGCTTTGCTGGTTTCTGATCATATTTAGCTGGCCCTTGCTGGGCTGTTATGTGCTCTGGACTATGTTTGGAGAATTAATTTCCTTTATGCCTCAAAGTCAATAGGATGCTTTTTGTTTCTGTTCCCTGAATTGAAGGCAGAAGTTTTACTAGGGCATCCCACCCTGAGCTGACAAAAAGGGGGCTCTTCTGCCATGGTGGTTTTCCTCCTGTGTGTGACTCTGAGTAGCTGGAAATTGAGCTACAATGATGGGGTGGGGGTAGAGGGGCCTGGGATATGGTGCTCTCAGGTTTCAGGATTACCCAACTGCTCTGAGATGACTTTTAGGTGATCTATAGACTTAGGGCAAAAGAGCCATGTTTAAATATTAGCTTTATCATTCATAGTCATGTAGCATTGGACATTTGGCTTTTAAGTTTCAGAGAACAGGTGTGGAGGACCTACTGTGTTCCAGGACTGTCTGGACCATACAAACATTTCTTGTTCTGCAATAGCCCTGAGGTAGCAGTGAGAAGGCATCTCTAAGTCACTGGGGGGCTGCTTCATGCATGCACTGTGTCCGAGCTATTCCTGTGCTATCTGGCCCCTCATGATATGACCCATGAGGCAGGCAGCAGTATCTTCACTTTATAGATGATCAAAATAAAAGCTCAGCAAGGTTAAGTAATTTGCCCAAAGCCTCTCAGCAAGTAAGTGAGATATAAATCCAGTAGTTTCTGACTTGAAAGCCTGCAATGCTCTGGGTGTCAAGATGTGGCAGAAAAGCATGAGTTTTGGGATCACACATGCAGACCTAGGGTAACTTCCTGCTGCTTATCTATTAGTCAAGTGGATTCCTCACCTCCTGAGTCCAGTGTCATTGTCCATAAATCAGAGTTATAACATAATCCTTGTTGTTGGGGGATGGCTCAGAATCAAATGACTTCTCTAAGGCTACTTTGTAGTTGGTATGGGAGGATTAGAACCCAAGTGATCTGATGCCACATCCATGGTCTGCTCCCCTTTTCATACCACTTTGGTTCTGCCTGGTCTACAGCAGCCATAGCCATGATACTGATGATGGTGGTAATTTTTATTATGTGTCACTTGGATTATGCTAATAGCAAGCCTCTGCTTCTGGTAATGGGTGGGACAGGCCAGCAGATTTTCTTTTCATCTTTCTCCCTCCTGATATTTTGACCTGGGTTTTCTTAGAAGCAGGAGTTGAAGGGTGAGCTATTAGGGTCTCAGGGTTTCAGGGATTGGGTAGGTCAAGGCAGGAGGTGAGAGAAATCATCAGGTGGCTGAATGGAACATGCCACAGTCCTTCTTGTGTGCTGTGGAGCAAGGGGAGTCCCTAAGTGGAGTGGGGATCTTGGGCTCACTGTGTGCTCTTGGGACTTTTATAAGTGAGCATATAGGGAACACCCATGTGCCACATGACTGTCCTACCCACACCCCTGGAAGGTTGATATTGTCACCCTCATATTAGAGATAGAGGGACAGGATGGAGGGACTAAATTGGTGATGGCTCCCCAAGACAGTGAGTGTCAGAACAGGATTCAAAAAGGGACTGCTGGATCCAAGGGTTTTCTACTGCAGGACACCTGTGTTTAGAAAAACTTGACTTTCTGCGTATTTCACAGACTCTTGAAAGATTCTAGTCTAACCCCTGCCTTCTGCTAGTTGAGGAAACTGAGGCTTAGCAGTCAAATGATTTGACCAGGTTCCCCCAGAGGGAGAAGCCAGCTGTGGTTAAGGCCATGGGATTTCCAGGCTCATGGTTACCTCCCAAATGTGCCGCAGACACCTGCAGTGCCTGCCCAGGGAGGAGCCTGGCAGGAATTAATGGGGCAGTGAGGCTACAGTGCTGAAGGTTGGCATTTGGAGCCTGATTTCAGGTTCCTTGGATACTCAGGGGCAAATCAGGAGACAAAGGCAGAAGTCTGTGCATAACAGCTAGATCACTTTGGGGCCAGGATATGCCATGGATATTCAGTCAATGAGAACAATTGTGATCTCAGAAGGAGGTGGGGCTCAGCTTACTGAGCGGGGGAGGTACAGGCTGCCATGTTAATTGAGTTGGCTTTCTGGTTATTATAATCTGGGTTTTTTAAGGTCTGAGTCCTGGGCTTTGGCATCAGACTGACTCAGTTGTGAATGCAGATGAGTCTATTCTGTGTGTATAAATTTTGGGCAAGTCACTCCCCCTTTAAGAGTCCCAGGTTTGCCATTTACAAAACAGGAATGAAGTCACACCCACCCCGTAGATTGGTTTGGAATGTCAAATGAGGACTGGTTTAGTGCTCTCAGAATTGTATGTCTGGCATGGACCTCTCCCTTCAACTGAAGTGTGAACATGCACCTGCTTAGCTATCATCTCTACCTGCTGTTGACCACTGATTCAACTCAAACTTTCTGTGCTTTTATGTCCTTTAATTTGACCTCCTACCCTGCCCAGTCTTTCCTGTTTGAGAAGAAAGCAACGTCATCCTCCCAGGTGCTCACACCTAAAACACTGAGGATTGTTGTTGACTCCCTTCTGGCTCTCCTGTCCCGACTTCAAGCTGTCAGTAAAGCCTGTAGGCTCTCCCTTAAAAATGGACCCAGAATAGGGCCATATTTCTTACTCATGTGGTCCAAACCACTGCCACCACCTCTTGCCTGGATTATTACAAGGTCCTCCTTACTGGACTTCTGCTTCCACTCTCGCCTCTGTGCATTTCCCGCCCCCCCCCCCCCCCCCCCCCCCCCCCCCCCACACAACAGGCTGGAATGATCCTTTAAAATGAAAGTCAAATTATGTTACTGTGCTCAAACCTTTCCAGTGGCTTCCTATGCAGTGAACCATGGTGGAGAGCTCTAAGTATGAGCACAAAGCCCCACCAGATCTGGCCCCAGACCTGTCCACCCTCTTCTCCTTTCATTCTCCTTGCTCATGCTGCTTTTTGAACTTGCTAAGCCCAGTCCAACCTCCATGCTTTATCCTGGCCACTCCCCTGGCTGTTTCCATTCCCCAGGTCTCTGCACAAAATGAACATCCTTGGGCAAGCCTTCCCAGCTACCCTTCCGGAATAGCAGATCCCTCCTCAGCCCTCAGATCCCCTTATTTCACCTAATTCTCATAGCACCTTACACCATCTGACATAGTACGTATGTGTTCATTTTGCTTATTGTCTGTCTGCCTGAATAGGACCTCATCACCCCGAGGGCTGGCTGGGACTTTGTTTTGTTCACACATGGCACCTCGCACGGGGTGAGCACTCAGTGAACAACTGCTGGATGAATGAATGCCCCTGTCCCTGCTTCTATAATTCAGGTGCCTTCTTATGGTGGGTCACTTCTTGCCTAGTCTTTGAGGATCAAATGAGAGTATATTATCCTCTTTCATTCTTCTTCATGAACCACCTTCTAGAGACAAGGCCTGGGACTTTTTGAAATAGCTTTCCATTTTTTTCTCCTTTTAAAAAAGGAATACATTTGCCATGCACATTGGTGGGGGGGGGGAGAAGTAAAGAAAGAGAAACTGAAACATTAAGCAAAATAAAAAATGTAAAGAAGAACATGAAGATCACTTGGGATCCCACCTCCCAGAGGGAACCACTGTTACTATTGAGATGCCTACCCCTCAAGCTTTCCCCTAGGTTACAGGTTTTCTTCCTTAGGGGAGAGGGATGAATTGGGAGGGACATTCTACAAATGAAGGTATTATTAAGGATACTGGTGACAAAATGATGGTGACAACTGTGGAAAGGCATGACTAGGAATTGGAAGAATCGGTGACTCTCTTTTTTAGCTTAACAAGTTAGTTTGTTTCTAACCAGATAAGGTCACATACAGGAAAGACAGAGACACCTCAGGAAAGGTATAAGGAAAATTCATGTTTGCCTTGTTTTGCTTATTTTTCAAAGCTTCTACTTGGATGGAGCATTCTTTTTTTTTTTTAATTTTTTTTTTCAACGTTTATTTATTTTTGGGACAGAGAGAGACCGAGCATGAATGGGGGAGGGGCACAGAGAGAGGGAGACACAGAATCGGAAGCAGGCTCCAGGCTCCGAGCCATCAGCCCAGAGCCTGACGCGGGGCTCGAACTCACGGAGCGCGAGATCGTGACCTGGCTGAAGTCGGACGCTTAACCGACTGCGCCACCCAGGCGCCGGATGGAGCATTCTTTAAGGCCTTGGGAGCCGTGTATTCAGTGCAAGCAAATTTGTAACTAGTGTGGTGTGTGGGGCTGGGTTAGGAGGTTGGAGACTGACAGCAGTGGAAGGACTACTTACCCTGTGCCCGGAGTTTAACGTACAGTAGTTAACGCATTTAATTCTCCTGGCAATATTGTGTGGTAGGCATTGTGAATTGCCTTTTACAAAGAACACAGAGACCAGTGGAGAGGTCAAGGGACTTCTCTAGGTGTACCCCCTCATGGGCAGTGGTGTATGATTTGAACCCAGGGTGTCTGACTCCGGTGGCTATGTTCATAACCACAACAAAACATACTTCCAGAGCAGTCATGCTGGAGGGGCAGGTGGGCAGGTGTGGAAATACATTCAGTGAAACTGAGGGTGAGGCTGGGACTTTCCATGGGAGGACCCCTTGTAGGGATCCCTCCCAGCCCCCAGAGTTGGTCTACCGCATGGCCAGATGGGATGTTAGAGCCTGGTTCTGTGTCTTTGTCTGGAAGGTTGTCTGGTGGTTGTGCCACCAATGTGAAATAATGAGGCAAATCTGGAGATAGGCATGGTCAGGAAACCAGACAGCCACCCACTCACGTCACTCTCCAGCTTAGGACATTTGTGGCAAATGACTCCCTGCAGATGGATGCGGAGTTCCAGAAATTGGGGGTGAGCAGGGGTATTAAACCATCCATTCTCCTCTTTGACCTGTGTAAAAATTCTGAATATCTGACCCTGGTGATGGGGGCTGCAGGGTGGTGGGTGGGAAGGTTGTCTTTTGAATTCATGAAAACCATAGGCCAGTGGACTGAGGGGCAGACTTAACATTCTTACAGGGTGGTACTATGTGGCCCCAGCAGGGGGTTCTGAGTTCTAGCCCTGCTCCCTTCTGCTGCCCCGAGCAAGGGGTATGTGTGGGTGTGCATGGGTGGAAGTGCAGGGTATATATTGTTTGGGTATTGTTACCCTGTCAGAGAGCAGGAGATGGTTCCTGGGCATTAATGCTGCTCAGATGTTAAACTGACACTTACAGTTAGGTCTTATCCACAGAGTGAGGAGACGCTTGTGGTTTCACTGTCACTCCTGAGTCTTGCAACCTGAGTGGGAAGAAGGGCAAGAGGGATTCTGCACTCAGTAGTATGGGGTTTGAGGTTGGGTGCTTTAGCTGGGTAGGAAGTACTGAACTCACCATTGTCCTGCAAAAATAGCTTGTCTCTCAGTTCTGTTTCTCAGGGAAAGAGAAGTCTTCTTGGATTCCATTCATTCAACAAATCTTTATTGAGCACCTGCTGGGTCCAGACACTGTGTTAGGTCTTGGAGTAGGGGCAGCGGTGTGGGTGACAGCTGGCAGAGTTGACGCATATTCTGGTGGCCCCCCTTGACTTGAGTGGATGATGAATTGGATATGGGGATAAGGGAGAGATCAGTGGGGAGAATGATTCCCAGGGTGTTGATGTGAGTAGCCATCGGAAGCTTGGCATCAGAACTCCTTTCCCAGGGAGGGTGGCATGGCTCCAGATTGCTGGGGCAGATTTCACATAATTCAAAAAGGGGAGGGGAAGGAGAGGCCCTGAGAAGTGTCAGCCAGTGAGTTTGAACCTGTGCACTTTCCTCTTCCTTATAAGAAATTACTGCTCATCAGTACTTCCTGATTTCTCCTCAATCTGCCCAGTGCCTCCTACCTTCCTGGTTCACTACCTCAATATGGAATAAGAACATGGGAAGGAGAAATGGACTTGTAGAACCTTTACCAAGCTAAGAGAAACTTCATAAAACCTGGTCAGCTTGGGACCCGGGAAGACAGATCAGTCCACGTCCAGTTCTGATAAAGTAGATATCATTGTCACAGATGACTCCAGCTGTTAATGTCCTTTCAAACAATTATGGAATTATGGAATGTTAGTGCTAAAACGTAATTTTGGAGCTTGTCTAATTTAACCCCCACCCCCTATTCTAGGGATACATAAACTCAGGCTTAAAGAGATTAAGGATTGCATAAAGTCACACAGCTGGTAAGTAACTGTAAAGTTGGGGAGAGGAGGCTGGAAAAGCACCAGAGAAAGGGATCCCAGAGAGTCAAGTCAGTGCTATTTAGGAATATAGGCTACCCTAGGAGTCTGCTGGAGTGGGGAGGGTAAAGCCCCTGTCCTATACACAGAACTGGCTCTCTCACTAAGAAACCTGAGTATCAAGTGAAAGTGGGACTGAAGGGGTCAAGATTACAGCTGAACCGCCTAGAAGACAGAGTTCAAGGTTATCTGTCAGCCCACACTCTTGGAAAGTCCTCTCTCCAGGCACTGGAGCCATTGATGTGTCATGGCTTGAGGGCCACCTTCTTTGTGTCTTTCTCTGCCTCATCCAACCTATTCTGCTAGACTTGATATCATAGTGCCTATTTTCTGCAGCTGGCTGGCTGGCTAATTCTCCCCCTCTGCCTCTGGACTTTGACCCACTGGGACTAGAGCATGGGAGAGCACTGCCCACGCTCTAGTCCAGTGGTGATGATGCAAGCTGGGTTTGGGGCAGGAGAATGATGTGAGACCCACATCAGTCCACTCTCTCCATGTGGTAAGGGTTTTCTGGGTGTAATGGGCTGAGTGCAATGGTTGGAAACCACAGATCAGTCCCATTGTAGCCTTGCTTTGGCATTTTGATAGGAACTGTGTTTGAGTGTAGAGAACTTCAGAACTTTTCTTTGAAATTTAAAATAGAAGCTCACATCAGGGCTAATATCTAGAATTTAGGCTCAGCACACTGAGCAAGAGCCCACTGGGGAGATGGAGTCTTGACAGCCACCTGGGTGAGGTTCCTGACCTCTGATATGCTACTTCTTTGAGCTCTAGGGAAGCTGTGGCTCAATGGCTCAGAATGTAGACACCTAGAATGTGTGGACAAGGTGAGGTCATTGCCACCTTTGCCCAGTATTAGGGCCTAACCTGGGATAGTCTAGCTGCATCTGGCAGGAGGAGGGAGGGTAGACTTATCTACCATGTTGACCTGGGGTCTCTGGCAGAGTAGGAGAGCCACTCAAGCTGGGTGTGTCAAAAGGAGGGTAGTGTGAGATGCACCAGAGTGAGCAGAGGGAGTCCAGAGATGGATGACTAAGCGTATGGAGGGGCAGCAGTCACAGAGGGGGCAGGGTGCTCCAGCATCCTGAGGTAGATATCTCAGTCCCCATTCTGGTCAGTGCCTGTCTGGACCTGCATTTCAGTCTTGAGTCCTCTCAGGGGCCCAGCCTGAATCTATGCCCTGGTTGGCACTGACCCCTTGGCACTGATTTGAGCGCCATTTGTCTTTGTGTCTGATCTGCAACGTGTGCAGATGCAGAAGTGGCTCAATTGATGACCTGTCTTCCGGAGAACTCAGGGGATCCTGGGAGGCTTGGTTGCTCAGACATTGCAGAGGTGTTAAGAAGCTCTTGGTGGAGATCTGCATAGGGAGGTTAATTGTTACTGTCCCCCTACCTCTCTCTCTTTCTCTCTCTTTTTTTCCTCCCTGTCTGGTAACCTTAGCTCAATTTAAGTAAGTTTTAAATCTCAAGCTGAGATAATGTTTAAGGACTGTAGTTCTTGAAAAATTAGTTCCCAGGGAAAGGAAGGAAAATCAACATAAAGTGGCTACTGTGAGCCAGG
This sequence comes from Herpailurus yagouaroundi, assembly GCF_014898765.1. Taxonomy (NCBI): domain Eukaryota; kingdom Metazoa; phylum Chordata; class Mammalia; order Carnivora; family Felidae; genus Herpailurus; species Herpailurus yagouaroundi. Next base: position 52,065,836 of record NW_024412396.1, read on the forward strand.
ACTATAGTATGCATTATCATTGTGTTGTTCATTTGTTTCTTCACAGTGATCATGAAGGGTGTTCATTCATTTGTTCATTCATTCATTCATTCATTCATTCATTTATTCATTCATTCTTTTGGTATTTTCTGAGCACGTGGCATGTGCAAGATAGCATTCTAAACTCTGGTGGTATATTAGGGCAGACCAGGTTTCTGCTCTCATAGAGCTGACAGTCTAGTGAGAAGTGTGGTAGACAATAAACATATAGCAATTAGACAATTTCAGACATAAGTGACTTCCAGGAAGGAAATAAGAGGGCAGGTGGGTGACTTTGGAGAGGTGCAGGGAAAGCCATCTGGGGAGACCACACCTAAATGAGGACAGAACCATGGCAGAGCTGGGGAGGTGCCACCCTGCTGGGAACAACAAGTGTAGACATCCAGGATGTGGACTTGGGAGTGACCTTGGCCAGAATGAGGAGATACGGTTTTGTTTCCTGTTTTCCAGATGAGGAAACTGAACCTCAGAACCCAGCTTGTCCATTATCACCCAGCTTCCTTGAGTAGATCATCTCAGTCTAAACCTAAGATCTTTCCTCTGTTACCTGTTGCCGTTAATAAACTGCTTATGTGCTCATTTGTAACACATTTTCATGGATCATCCTATTCCATCCTTATAAACTACTGTGAGTCCTGTTTGACAGATGGGGAAACTGAGACCCAGCGGTCAATATAGTGGTCAATATAGTGGTCAGTATAGTGGTCAATCAAGTACCTCATCCTGAATCACACAGCCAGAAATCAGAGGTAGGATTCAAACGCAGGTCCAAAGGACTGACTGCTGTATTTTGAAACCACAACATGGAGTGGTAGAATCAATGCCTCTGGACCCATGGAAATGTCTTCCATGTTTAGAGCTGAAACAACTGTACACCTGGGTGTTTGGTGCCTTCTGCATGCCAACATGCCAGGAAGTATAGGGTGGGGACTCACACTGAGGCCTCCTATCTCCTGGTGGCCCCTCCTGCTCTAAATCCTGCTTTTATCCATGAGGGGCTGATTGCCACTGGCTGGCATAGAGGACACATTGCCAGTGTTAGGTGTGGGCTCCTTGAAAGGTGAATCATGTGAAATAGACACTGAACTCCTGTGATGGGTTAGGAATTTTGCTAAGGACTGTGAAAGAACAAAAAGAGGGGAGTTATTTGGTTCATCTCTGTGATGGGAAATAATCACCCAAAGGTGCCGGAAATACTTGACCCCACCCCCCCCCCCCTTCCTGTAGTGCTGGGGAGGAAAGACCAATTAGACATATTCTTGTGCTAAAGGATCTCACAGTCTGGCTGGGAAGATAGAGCAATTAATACGACCGTAATATGTTGTAGAAGGACTTACTTATTCATTTAGTAAGTCACTCTCCATTGTGTTTCTATGCAGGCCATGTACTGTAGTAGGTACAGGGGGTGCACAGGTGAAAAGGGCCAACGAGGTCCCTTCTTCATGGAGCTTGCATTTGGGGTGTGGGGGAAGGAAAGTGAGCATAGAAGTACTGAAGAATCTGAGTACAAACTGGGATAAAGCTATGAAGGAGAGTTGTAGGGAGCTGTCTGAAACTAATGGGAGGTTCCTCTTTGTTGAGTGTGTTGGAGAAGGCTTCCTGAGGAAGAAATGCTTTGAATGATGCATGGTTTGGAAGGCTTTGATGGAGGCAACCTTAGGTTATCCGGGGAGCACTAAGGAGGTCACCTAGCCCAACTTGGGAATGTAGATCAGCCTTCCTCTAGGTGGTGACACTCTACTGGTCTTGAAGGAAGCTGCCAAGGGAAGGGGTGGCTGGGATTCAGGGCTGGAGGATGTGTCATGGACAGTGGGAGCAGTGTGTCACGACACGCACATTTTGGCACCACTCTGCATGATCTCCTTAGGAGACCTCTCTGCCTATTTACTGGATGCTGTAAGGTGGCAGTTCGCTTATGTCTTGAATGTCTATTCTCCAGCTCTTTCCTTTGAACTCTGCCCATGGCCAGCGCAAGCATGTAAATTATCCAGCAGGACTTGGCCCTGCCCAGCGGGCCTGTTCACTCAGTGGCATCCATGTATAATCAGTATAGGAGGCTGCCACTGCTTTTATCTACGGTGCTGGAGAAGACCATCTGCATTCACAGTGCTCAACTGCACACTGGCATTTTTTTCTACCCATCCCCCTCCTGCTCACTTTTTCTGGCTTCCACTTACCTCTAAGGCTCTGTGGTAGGATTTTGCAGGTGGGCCATGGTTCAGGTGTCTGCCCCAAACCCTCATGCTCAGCAGCTGGAGAGGTTCTTGCCTGTTTAGCCCAACCTGGAGAATACCTAGGCCACCGACATGCTGAGCCTTTCGCTCTGCTTTTCCTGACACTGCATGAAAAGGGTTTTGATCCCTTCTAACATATCTAAGACTTGCTGGACAGGATGGCAAGAGAGGGTATGGACTCCCTTATTTCCTTCCTGGTAGGGTATTTGCTGGGTGGGGCAGTCTTTCTTGCCCCTCTTCGTGAGAGAAGCCTGACTCCTGGGCTCCATGACCAAGCATTTTCCTTTTGAGAGACTACTGGGGCCATTTTATTCTCTATCCCTCCTTCTCTCCTGCCTAGGGAGGACAAGAGATAGCTTCTAAATACCTCTTATCTGTGATAGATGTGTTTGTCTTGTCTGATACCTTCTTGATGTCCATTCAAGAGTGTTGATTGCTGTCTATATATTTTTAAAAATCTTGAGTCATCGTGTAGCTCCTCCAACCCAGAGCAAAGAACATTTGAAAATATTTTCAGTTGAGGGTGATTATGACTCAGATGGACTCTGTACCACTTTGGCAAATCCTTGGGACCAGGCTCTACTCTTCGCACTTGTCCTTTGGCTGTGGTTCTGCTGGTCACAATTCAAGGTCTTGGCACAGCTCTGGATAAGGAAGTGCTCTGCTGGGCTGGTTTCTGCCTGGCACATGAGTTCAGTTTTCTTCTTTTGTTCCCCACTGCTCAGTCACACCCTCTTCCGAGAGAAGCTGCTCTTCCCAACACCCCTGCTGGGTAGACAGCAGCCCTGCTTTGTATCTTGTGACCCCATCCATTGCCCACCCCACAGTCATAGCTTATTGTGCCAGTGGTCAGCACTCGTGGCTGGCCAGCCATGTCCTGGTCTTGCAATATAGAGCTTAAAAAAGATGAGTCAGGCTGATGGTTCTGCTCTCTCAGGGGCCTGGAATTGGGTGAACTGGTGGTGACAGTTCCTGAGTGCAAAGACCGTGAGGGTGGGAGATGGTGACCAGCAGAGGCAGGAGAATAGGACATGACACAGAAAGCAAAGCAGTAATGCCATGAAGGAAGGGAAAAGAGAAAAGAAGGTGTAACTACTTCCTTTGCTAATGACTTTGTGGTCCCACCTGTCCTGCTCCTCATATCCTCCCAGCAAGCCACTAAAGTAACCACAGAGGGCCTTTGTTTCTTGCAAATTACAAGTTTATTAAACAGTCCAAGTCTTCTCTGAGCTTTCCATCATTTAGATGAGGGCAGCAGGATAGAATTTTCTCAAAGGGAAGGACTGGGGGTAGGTTTTAGAGCTGTGTTTTCTTTCACTTAGCCTCCCATAAAACTTCAGATGTCAGCTCATTTCCTACAGTTTGGGGCAAGTTTCTGGAAGATTCCTTTGCTTGGTGTCTAGCTGGCAGATTCCTGTCTGGACCAGGTGACAGGCATGTCTCCGTCATATGGTGATGGAGTGAAAACCTCTGGCTGATCACTGGCCGCAGGATGGGGCTCCTGACTCCAAGGAAATTTCCGGTGATGCCAGAAATGGAAGAAGTGTTGAGGTCAGCAGAAGCGTCTGGTCAGAGCCTGCATTGTGGCTTCAAATGGACATTGTTGAGAGGCCAAGATGGACTATCTAGAAAACAGCAAGAGAGGCCTCATGTGAGAAGAGCAAGTGCAGCAACCAGAGGCCAGGGGCGGATCTGGGCCAGTGCCACTGGAGGTTGCTCAGGTTTCCAGCCAGTTTGTCTGCAGGGGCATTTGTTGGATCTGAGGCCCTGCTCCCTGAGGTCTTTGAAGTGTAGCAGTTTGAGCCAGGCATAGGGCCTTATTGTTTTCCTTGATTGTAAGGATAGTATGAGCAGCTAACATTTGTTTTGCCAAGTGCTCTGTTGAACATTTCACAGGTGTTTTTTTTTTTAATTCTTGTGAACAGAGCTTTAGGGCAGTTATCATTATTTCCTCAAGTTACAGATGAGGAAACTGGGGTTTAGAAAACTTCACCAACTTTCCCAAGACCACACAACTAGTCTGAGGTGAATGGACCACGCATCCTGGCCTCTGTGACCACATAGCCATGTTCTTAAGTGCACTCTACTACTTTGTTTGTTAATATGGACCTGGAGCCTCAGCGGGGTCCTGCTTTCTCACTTTGGCCACGTCCCAGTGAATGACCAAGTATCTCATGAGGTTTGCCGAGTCCTGGCTGCTCCCCCACCCCCACTCCCGGAAGACACCTGTTGATGTGAGCAGCTGCCGTACCCTTTTTGAGCTGAAGGCAACCCAATATGCTCTGAGCCAGGGAGGGACTCAATACATTATGTAGGAGTGGCTGTACCCCTGGGATGGATGTCATAGACTTTTGTACTTGCAGTCAGAGAGTGCCAACTGCTTCTGGAAACAAAGCAAAGACCTGCAAGTAGGGGATGCATTAGAGGAGACCAAGGGTGTATGTTGCCTTGAGGGTCTCCCCTCTAGATTGTGGTAGTTCCTGGGGTGCAACAGTCCCTGCCAAGGCTGGTGTAATGGGAGGCATTTCAGGAACGGTTTGCTGTTAGGATGGTGGTTAGAAACTCCTCTCTGGTTCATCTGCTCTGTCCTGATTGGGGAAACTTGGTATAGCACAATGACAGGCATCTTGGGAAGAGGGCCAGCCTGAATCTTCAGCCATCTGTTAATGGGGCAACGGATTATGATGTAGCATGAGCAAGTTGCCTTAATCGGGCAGAACCATCAGATAAGGTTACAGCCAGCCATGGGAGGAGACTGAATAAGGGTGTATCAGTTGTGGATGTGCAGCTTGGGGTATGGAGTGGGGCTTGTGGAAACAGAAGTGTCAGCCTTGGTGGAACTCAAGTGCATAGTTCTCAATGGGTCCCCAGTCCCCTGGGAATCTGTGTAAAATGCATATTCTTGGGCTCCACCAGATTCATAGTCTGAGGCATGCTAATGGTTGAGAATCACAGCGGTAGACTAGGGTAAGTGGCAGTGTGGTGTCCTCTCAGGGAGGGGAGAGAAAACCTTGCACTTTCTGGCTTCCTGTTGTGTAATGAAAAATAGACTTAATTCTCCTTGGTTTCATCCAGTTAACAACAGTGGTTCTCCAGTAATTCAAGCCAAGTTCCCCGTGGTCCAACTACCCCACTCACATGAAAAAACCTTCACTGGACTTGAGCAGCACACATATTGGGGGGAGATTGGTGGTTTGATAATGGTTTTGGCTGATGTTTCCTTGAGGTGGTGTGGTGTAGTTGAATGGGAGCCTGCACTGGGATTCTGGCCCTACCATGTATTCGTCACATGCCTCTTCCTGGCTCCTGGACCTAGGTTTTTTATCTATGAAATGGCATGGATTTGGAGCTCTTTGAGTTCCTTACTTGTGGTGACACTCCATGGTTCTCAGAGATGTGCCAAGTAGAGGCCATGGTTACATCATGCTGGAGACAGAAGTGTTGATGCTGTCATATTATAAGTATTAATATTGGAAGCGACAGCCTGCTGACCATCTGGAAGAATCTCCTAGGGCACTGAAGGCCCTGGACCCTGATTTGAGACCAGCATTTTCGGACAGGTGCCTCATTAATAGAAATGACTTCCTGAGAATGTAGCCAAATAGGCTGCCTGACTTTGTCCCACATTGCCAAGACTTTGAGCACAGAGGTCAACCTACACAGAGGGTTAATCCCTCAGTCTTCGGTATCCCTCTGTCTGACCCTTCTGGGGCTCTGGTGGCTTCCACTGGGTTACTTGATTGGATATGTGTGCTGCGCTTTGGAGCTGTTGCAGGAAAGACTGGGAGAAACATCCAGCCTGTGAGCGTTTCTGTCCTTCCTTGGCTGAAGATACTGTTCAGGCTTGGGGGTGGAGCAGGGAGAGCCTGCATCGAGGACTGCTTGTACTGCCTTCGCTTGCACAGGACTTTGGCGTCAGAGGGAGAGAACATGTACAAATCTGCTGCAATTGACCTTTTAAGGCAAACCAACTTGTATGTTTGCTACACGAAGGGGCTGCTGACAAGTCTCAGGCTGGAGACAGAAGGTGGAGGAGAAAGGAGAAATATCACCGCCTTAGGAAGAGAGCTCATGGGCTGGTGAGAGAGATGAAGCAGCAGGTAGAGCCAGAGCGGCTGTGACATTGTCAGACAGTCAGACCTGCTGCTCTTCCATCTTCTCAGAGGAGGGGCTTCTGAAGTGTGACTCGGAAGGCCACCAGAAGAAAGCACGATTGAGCATGCCCCACTTGTACTTCTCCCTGAGCGAGGTTACCACGACAGAAATGGGTTGGCGACCAAAGCCCCCTACAGGCTAGGGCCTCCACCAGGGACAAGAATGGGTGGCTGATTCAGATGCAGCTCTACATGGAAGCAGCCGGACGGGAGACATTCCCATAGTGCACCCCCATCCCCTGCTTCACCTCTCCTGGGTCTCCTTTTCCAGCATCAACTCAGGAGGTGAGATGCTGCCTTTGGTGAGCCTTGTCTAGTCTTCCAAGGTTGGAGAGCAGAGTGCTGTCCTGGGTTTAGTAGTAGGAGAAACAAAAGGCCTACCGACTTGACTCCATTTCCCTGCCTGAAAACGAAGGAAAAGGCTGTTGTTGTCTATAGCCAGACGGGGTTTGACAGAATTCTTAAAATAAAAAAATGTGAAACGAGGGAAATCTGAATCTGTGGGAAGGTCCTCTGTGAAAGGATTTTGTGGGTTCCCTGTCAGTGAAGCACATTGCAGCAAGATTGTCTTCGTTTCTCGGGGTGTCAAGTGCGTGGGCTAACCATAACCAGAATGTGCTGCTGGGGGGCTTCCCTGGAAGGGGATGTAAGGTAGGAAGCTGAGGGCAGTGGGGAGGAGGTCCAACCAGGTAACCTTAAAGGCCCTCTCAACTCTTTATTATTCCTGTGAAAAATCTGTTAGATGGGAAAATAAATGCTAGTGACTGACCTTGTTCTATAGGTATTGGTCAAGTGAGCTAAGCAAGATTCCTCATATGAAGCCCAGTCCCCTGCTAACATTCAGACAGGGAAGACGTGGTTATTGGGGTGGAGGCATGCTACTGTCATGGAAGAGTCCCTGGCCTTTTCCAGCAACAAAGGCAAAGGAGGGACATGGAACCAATTTTAAGTACCATGTACCAGGCTTGGGGTGAGATTCTTCATGTCTATTATTCAGTTGAATCAGCACAATAATCACAGGGGATGGGTAGGATTACTATTCCCCATGTTCTTGGTGAGGTCATGGAGATGTAGAGACATCCAAACCCTTGAATGCCGTCACATGGTCAGCAAGTGAAGACCTCCAGTTCACGGCTGTGATCAGGCCCGTGACCTCCCACTCTGCCTCCCAGGCTGGAATGGGGGCTTATCTTTTTGAAGACACTTATGAAGAAGATGGGGACATGCCAAAGTTCATATCTGAGACCTCTGTGCCTTCTTTACATGTGAGATGTTCGCTTTTATACTGTGTCCGGAGAGCGGGCTTTTGGGGAAAAGGCTTTCCCAGCTGGAACACATCCTAGGGCCCTGGGGTTGTGAATTACCGGGCAGGTGAGAAGAGTCAGGTGTGTGGAGGGAAGCCCCTCCTTTCTGTTTCAGTCTCCCTCCTTCCTGGGGCCCAAGGGGAGTATTAATTACTCATTGTTGGCATTTTAGATCTGTATAAAGTGTTCTGCCCATGTTACTGTTTCAGGGTCAGACATCAGTGACTGGTAGCCTGGTGCTTGGCTCCAGCTCTCAAGTCTGATGTGTTTCTTTGATCCCAGTCTTTCTCAGCAACTTGGCTCATTTTCAGAACTGGGTGGGAAATGTTACAGGCTCACTTTCTACCTGTTGTTTTTGTTCTTTTCTCTTGTGGGTATGGCCAAAGGCAGAGAGGTTGGGGAAGGAGACGCGGTGAGTTGGACTGACCACCTCAGACTTTGGAAATCCAAGTTAATTTTGTTTTGTTTTCTTCAGTAATTTGATAAATGTTTTATTGCCACTATTAACACACAGTATTTTATGTAAATAATACACAATACTGAAGACTTAAAAAATTTGGAAAAGCCCGGAGACCAAAGCAAAAATCACTATTTTCCTACCATGTACCACTGTTATTAAAACTTAGGTATAGATTTTCTTAGATGTGTGTGTATGTGTGTATGAGATTGTGTGCATTTATATATTTCTTACAGAAACAAAACAGATGTACATAGTCTATTTTTTCTTTTAGTGTTATAATATGAATGTATTACTGTGTCAATAAATATTCTTTAAATTTTTATTTAAAATGTTATAGGGATATAAAATATTCCATTATATAGATGTAACAATTTACTTTATCCCCTATTAGCAGATAATTTAGGCCTTACATTTTCTATAATTAGAAATATTACTGTTTCTCCCTCTAAAGTTTAGACTATATCATCATTCCACCTGTAATGTATGAGAATAAACATTTCTAATACTCTTACCATATATTTTTGCCAATCTTTGCTTATTTGATAGGACCCCCCTGCCCCCCAAAAAAGGTGTTCACTATTTCAGCCTTAAGCAGTGCTAAGATAGAGTGTCAGGACGTGTGGATGGGTTTGTTGGGAATATAAGAAAAAAACAGACGTCAACCATCTTGGTTTGTTTTTCTTTATTGACCTCCTTTGATTTTTCCTGTGTCAACGTAATGCAAAAACACTAGATCTCTATCCCAAGAAATGAGGTATATTTAAACATCTTTTACAGGATATTTTTCACAGTTTTATTTATAAGAGCAAAAAGGTTGAAATAACCTAAGTGCTCACAATGAGAAATCAGTTAAATTAGTGGTAATAATGGAATACTATGCAATCATTAAAATAATTTAATAGCATAGGGAAAAATCAGGCTATAAAATAATATGTACATAATGATCTCAATTAAATAATATGTACATAGAAAAAAGGCTATAAAGGTTAATGTTAATCATTTCTGAATGGTATAATTATACTTTTTCCCTTGTGTTTTCAAAAAATTTTAACAAGTACATGTATTAGTATTGTAATCATTCACAAAGCAGATGTTAGCAAGTGAACTCTAAAATATTACACATGAAAATAAAGAGCTCTGAGTAATTGGATTTTGAGTCACTTAGATTCTTCCAAGGACGTTGTAGGTTATCAAGTCTTCACATTCTTTGAGGCTAGTGGAGCTCTTTGGAAATTTGCAGAACCATTTCCTAGTGGGGGCTTTAATGAGGATAGAGTCAAAACAAGGAAATCAAGATTAGCTTCCATCTGCTTTTCTGGCCTTTGTGTTTACTTGGGGGTAACAAGATGGTGGGATAAGGAACCTACTTATGGTGCCCACTGCCTTGGACAACAGGATATATAGGACATGCCATCCAAGGCACTGATGTATCTCAGTACTATTGGGGTTGTTGTTTGGAAACTGAAAGGCAGGGAATGACAAAGGATGGATATACTAATGTCATCTGGTGGGATTGATTTGGTTGTGTTTGTGTATTTCTGGTAATGATAAATACCCCAATATGTTGGGAACAGAATCCTATGCCAGTCCTTCAGTCACTGATGAGGAAATGGAGGTCTAGAGGGATTAAGTCACTTGTCCAAGCCAGTGTTTTTTACTGGGGGGGGGGGGGGGGGGGGGGGGGGGGGGGGGGGGGGG
>NW_024412396.1:52075824-52112653 GCF_014898765.1 Herpailurus yagouaroundi
ACCTTTATGACTTACAGCCTCATGCTGTATTGCCTTATTTGCCTTTGGCTATGAGTGCTCTGAGGATGAAGATACTGAGTTCACTTTGGGTATCACTCTTTAAATATCGGATTGTTTTAGATCCCCCACCCCCCCCCCCCCGCCCCATCACAGTGTCTCACTGGATGGTACAATATATCACATGTTGGATATGTCTGACTGGCTGAGATGATTCACAGTATACTTGGATGATTTGGAAGTCTTTGAAATTGCTTGGTTAGAGTTTGGTTAAAAGAGGATAATTCAATTCTGGGTAGTAGGATGGTGGGAGGAGGTCAGTGTTGGTCTTTGCTCATAATATGATAGTTATTAAGTGATATTCAGAGGAAAAGGAAATATTAAACTTCATAATAAAGGAAGGTGAACTAGGGCAGCTGGCAAGAGAGATTGAGTCAACAGTTGAATGGATTTATTTTCCCCAGACTCAAGTTCCATGTGAAGATGCCCTTATTTTGAGTTGCAGGCACTCCATGCCATGGGTTTTTCTCCTGTTATATATTTCATCCTAGGTGAATGAGAACGTTAAGAACTGGAAATTTCATTTACCTTTATGACTTACAGCCTCATGCTGTATTGCCTTATTTGCCTTTGGCTATGAGTGCTCTGAGGATGAAGATACTGAGTTCACTTTGGGCATCACTCTTTAGTCTGAGGATCGGTTCAGAGGAAGCAGTAATTATGGTGAGAGAGGACTAGAATTCCTCCCCAGAGAGGAGCTCTTAAGACAGGTACAGTGTATAGGAGAAGAGAGGGTAATTGAAGGAATGAGTAGGGCAGGACAGCTGACTTCAAATATGTAAGGGGCTATCATAAGGAACAAAGAATAAGCTTGTTCTGTGTGACTCCTGAGAGCAGAGCTGTAGCTGATGAGGGGAGACCCATTTCAGCTCAGTGTAAGAAAGACCCTTCTAGAAACCAGAGATTCTCAACAATGGTCAGTGGACTAATGGAAAGTGTCCAGCAGAGCCTCCAGATGTTTGTCAGAGTTTTCTGTACTGGGTGGGAGTTTGTTTCAGATGACCACTAAGGGCCATTCCAAGTCTGTGTTTCTATAACCCTATGTTTCTATGTTTAAGTAGTGTGTACATTATGCATTCATCATTCTTATTTGTTAAGCTCTTATTATACTTGTCATGCATTCTACTAGGCATTGGAAATATAATGGTAAAACATAAAATCCCTGAGTTTATAATCAATTGAAGGAGATAAATGGTAGATCGATTATTACAAGGTATAAGTCCAACTTAGTAAAGTATAGGGTGCTATGAGCTCCATAGGAGGTGTAATCAGATTAGCTTGGAGTGACTCATGGAATCTTTCTGGAAAAAGTGAGGAGAAAGACCAAAAAAAAAAAAAATGACTATGGCTTGGGTAAGCCAAGAGGGTAAAGAAGAGTATTCTAGGTAGAGGGAATAGCCTGTACAGAGGTGGAAGGACAGCACGGTGCATTAGAGACACCAGTTGCTGGGGGAGAGGCAAGTGAAAAGAGGGATAAAGCTGACCGGGTGGGAGGCAGATGATGAAGGGCCTTGTCTGCCAGGTCAGAGTTTGGACTTCATGTGGAGAACAACAGGGAATCATTAAAGAGCTTTAAGGAAAGGATTGTGTCACCTGCCTCAACTTCTGGAAAGACCACTTTAGTTCCAACATGGAGGGTGGGTTAGAGGGGACCAAGGCTGGCTGCAGAGAGACTGGTTGGAGTCTATTCAGTAATTCGGGTTAAGAGGTGCTGGTGAAACTAACCCACTACAGGGGCAGTGAGGATGGAGAGGGATGGTCAGGTGGTGGGGAGATTTCAAACTGAGTAACTAGGAGGTTGGAGTGCCATTTGTTGAGACTGAGAAATTAGGCCAGGCAGCAGATTTTGGGGCTAGTAGAATGCTGATATTGTGTTTGAAGTGTCAGTGAGACACAGAGATGAAGACACTCTTTCTTCATATTTTGCAAACTACCCAAAAGAGATTCATTTTTGTCTCCTAATACCATGGAGGAGTTTCTCTATATAAAATAGGACTTTTCTTCCAAAGTACTTTCATGACTACTTTTCACAGATCCTCACATAATTCCTGTGAAGTGCAGGAGAGAAGTTTCTTTCAATGCACAGAGTTTGGACTTAGTATTCTATGAAATCATAAGTGGGTGTTCTTAGAATATAGTCACTCAGGTGGTTTTCACTTTCTCTTGGGTCACTCATATCCCAGGAAGACCATGGTTCCCCTTCTGTTTTCTGCCCAGAAAGAATTACTAGGTGGTTAAGGAGCTCAATATTGTCTCCTGTGAAGAATGATTCTCTCTGTGTAAGTAGAGAGGATCAGAGGCCCAGACAGGCTAAGAGACAAACAAAACAGTGGGTGGACAGCCAAGATGGGATTGCTTTTATTCCTTGATAGTGGCCTCTTTAGTTGGTTGGCCCACACTCCTTCCATGGAATTACCTTCCTGAACGTTCCAAGGTTGATTAAGTAGATCCAATTTGGATTTCACTTTATGGTTCTGCTGTTGTTGACGTGTTTCATAGATTCATAACTTGTAGGGAGATAGAAGATCTTCAATTTCATTAAGTCCAAATTGTAGCTCAGTGGGGTATAGAACCACGTGCGCAAGGTTACATAATGAGCGGGTCTTCTGGATTCTCTTCCTGTTTCACCATGTTGGGCTTTTAAAAAATCTTACTCAGCCATAGATCTATAAGGATGTTTATTTCTTAAAAGCTATAAGGACCCACCCCTTCTTTTTGATTCATTTCTTCTTTGTGACCTTAAATGTCTGAGTTCTTTGGGGACATGCCACTCACCCTCTTCCCTCCCTTGTACTCTACCTCTTCTTTCTGTGTGATCTTATCTACTCCTATGGTTTCCATTGCTATTTACGGGTGTATGACTCCACAGTTGGTACCTCTAGGCTTGAACTCCTTCATACACTTTAGATCATCCACATCCTGGTCTCACCCTCCACAGGCACATCAGAATCAATAGCTATAAAACTAGCAGTGTTGGCTTCAGACCTACATATGCAACTGCCTACTGGTTGAGAATCGATAGCAAGTTGAGAATCCAACTCTACATGACTATCTGCTTTTCATCTTTTTCTGCACATCTGAGTGGGCAGCATCCCTGCCTATTTAAGAATCTGAGCTGGAAAGCTGGGAGCCAGCTTCAATATCCCTCTCTTCCCACCACATTAGTCATCACACTCCTTTGGTTCTACCTTTTAAATAGCTGTGGTCTCTATTTGCTCTTCTGTGTCTTTCTTGCCAATGGGTCCTAATCAGCTTTCAACTTGAACACTCTGACACTTTCTTGGGTGGGCTTCCTACCATCAGTTCTTTTCTTCCTCTATCGTCTCTTCTTCTCCCACACACTGTGGGAGCAATCTTAAGGAAACAAACCTAATCACACCATTTGTCATGTAAAATACTCCCTTACATGGAAAATCTCTTCAGTGTGCCATAGCTAGTGGCTAAGAGTCTGAAGTTGAGTTAGATTGTCTGGGTTTGGATTCCATTTACCAGTTATCTTGGGTAGGTTATGCAACCTTTCCATTCCTCAATTTCCTTACCTATAAATGGTAGATAATAATAATACTTCATACGGTTGTTATAAGCGTTAAATGACTTAGTATTTGTGAAGTGCTTAAAACAGTGCTTATCACATAGCAAATACTACATAAGGGCTTGTTGAATACAATAAGGTTATAACTCCTTAGCCTGACATACAGCCCTTTCAAAATTGGGCCCCTGTTGACCTCTCCAAGCTCAAGTTCTCAATCCTCCTGCCCTTGGCCCTGTACCTTCAACAATACGCATCAATTTGTCACATTTCATACCATTGTGCTTTTCCTTGTGTGTGTGTTTTTTAATCCTAGGATGATTCTTCTCTTCATTTCAATCTCTCCTCCCCCTTATGAACCTTCCGATAAGTTATTAATCTTTCATAATCCAAAGAAGCCATCCCCATACCAGTGGACACAGATAACACTTCTTCCCCTGAGCAACTTTCATGCCTGGATGCCTGGGCATATTTTATCATAGTGGTTAGTCTGAAGGCTTTGGAGTGGGACAGACATTCCAATTCTGATTCAACCACTTACAAGCTGTCTGACCTTAGGCAAGTTATTTACCTTCTCTGACCCTCATCTGTGTAATGGGAATAGGTTACCTACCTCATAGGGTTATTGCGAGGATAATATGGCACTATGCATGCTAAGGGTGGGTCTAACTGCCAGCATGTGGTAGGTAATCTCACAGCAACTATCGTATTGTTAATGATGTATTTCCATTAAAACAGGTGTCACATACTATTTAATTTATAGTTTACATATGTCTCTACATGAAGGTTGGGGCTCTGTGTATACTCAGCTTTATAATCCCAGTATCTCCCCTAGTAGATGATCACTAATATTGATGTTTACCTGAAGCCATGCACCCAGACACTGGCCATCTCACTTGGGGTGAAGTTCATGTCTTGGCCACACACACCTCCCAAATCTTATCCCCAGGATGTTGGTTTTGTTTTCTCGATAGAACCTGTATGAAGGAGGTAAGTCTGCATTTAGAAGATGGCAATATATTCTAAACTGAGCAGGTAGTGTGAAGCAAGGTGTGAAGGCTTCTCTGGGAGGTGTGTGTATGTGGGGGGGGGGCATGAGGAGAGGGAGGGAGAAGAGGGCTGGAGACCTTGGTGGGTAAGACAATGACAGCTGTAGGAACAAGACGCAGGGAGAGTCTGGGGAGCCTGAGGGAAATGAGGTGGCAGCCAGGATGCTTGTGTCCTTGGGAGGCAGCTTTGGGGTAGATCGTGAGGGAGAATACAGAGACTGGATGCGCCTACTGTCATGGTGGGCATGATTGCTTCACTCTCTTTCTTATCTCTGCTCACGTGCCTTGCTGAGAAGGGGGACTTCCCTGAGCCCCTTGTCCTACCTAACTTGTAACCCCTTCCTTCCAGCTCTCCTAATTCTCCTTTCCCTGCTTTATTTTCTTCCAGAGTACTTATCATCATTGAGCACACTGTTTGTTATACTTAGGTATTTGGTTACTATCTAACTCTCCCCAATAAAATTTACAACTCATAAAGGCAAGTTTCTTAATCCGTTTACACTGATATGTCACTGGAACCTGGAACATTAGTGATACATCGTAAGTGCCTAATAAATATTTGTTGAATGAATGAATCCCACCAAAAAAAAAAAAAGGATAACTGCCATTTGTATTTTTGTATTTAGTCATTCAGGACATAGCTTTAAAAATTTTTTGTTAGAGGTATAAGTTACATACCATAAATGGCATCCATTTCAAATACACAGTTCAAGGAATATTGGCAGGCATATACACACCTGTGTAACCAAACACCACAATCAAGACCTAGGACATTCTCATCACATCAAAAAACTTTCTAGTACCTCTTTGCAGTTAATTCCTGTCCACACCCATGGCCACAGGCAGCCACTGATGTCATTTTTGTCATTACTTATTGTCTCTACCTTTTCTAGAATTTCATAAAATTGGACTCCTACTCATGTTTTATTTTGCTCAGTGTAACGTTTTTTAGGATTTATCCATGTTGCATGTGGCAGTGGTTTGTTTGATTTTCTTGCTGAGTTTTAGAAAAGGGTTTCTTATTCTGCTTTGCAGTTTTTGTGACTACAAGTGAGCATGGGCTCTGGATCCAGGCTGTCTGGTTGGAAATCTGGCTCCTCCACCTACCAGCTGTGTGGCTTTGGGCAAGTTTATCTTCCCTGTGCCTCAGGTCTCTCATCTGTTAAATGGGGGTAATAACCATACTACCTTGTAGGATTTTGGGGAGCAAGAGTAAATGAGGCAAAGCAAACACATACAGTGCTTCAAATGGTGGCTGGCACATAGTCAGTATTTAATAGTTGTTGGCTATGCTTACTTCCACTTCTCAAATGGAGAAAAAAACCTTGAGGCACAGAAAAGTAAAGTAACTTTTCCAGTGTCATTCGGATCCCAGAAAGAACTGAAATCCAAGTCTTTCTGATTTGAATTCTGTGTTCTACCACCTCCCAGATTCTGGGTTGTCCTCTTTGGACCAGAATTCTGTGTGCAGCACACACAGAATGAGAAAAGCTCGTGCTCAGTTTGGGGGATGTCTGGCTTCCCTACCTCAGTGTTGATTCAGGCTGTCCCTGCTGGTTTCACCATCCCTGCCCCTGTGGGTAGGGTTTGGGTCCATCTTTTGACCTGTACAAGGGGTAGAGCTGGGCCTTCTTGCCCTTTCCTCCCCTCCTGGGCCCTCTCACACAGCTGAGCTTTGCATCAGGAACACCTCTTACAATCACACAGTATCAGCCCTGTGAGAAGCTAATTTGATAAACCCCACTCCAAAGCTCATTGAACCTGTCTATAACGATGCTTAATTAAAGTGCAGAAACTTTGAAGAGATAGCAAGTTACTGCTTAACGCAATACCAGAGTGCCACTATTTTACCATCTGCCTCACTCTCTATAGTAATTGCTTCCTGACATTTGTTTATTTTAATTAGAAGAGCAGTCTTGATCAAGGGGGAGGGCAGGCAGGGTCAAAACTATCGAGGAAGAGGAAAAAAGTAGAAAAGGAGAGCTATAATGTGGTGGTCCTGGGCTGAAGGGAGGGCACTGTTGTCTTGATGATGTAACTGGTTCCACCTTCCCACAGGGACAGATACCTGTGGAACTTTCTCCATGTGGCAAAAGCACATCGCTGACTCTGGGGTCATATGTTCAGGGTCTATGGGTGTCCTTTAGGACATATCGGAGTTGACCTTCTTGGTTAGAGAATATAGAGACTCCCACTTTGTTAGGAGGGAGATTACAGATAGGGCTAGTCATATTCCAGGATGGTGGAGACACTTCCAGTCACAACAGAGTCTCAGAACTGAGGGAAAGAGAAGTTCATTCATATGTATTGGTTCCACAGGTTCTCACTGGTGCTTTTATAGTCTGCCTGGTTATTTTTGATTGTGTGTTGGTCATTGTATGTTAAAAATATAAGTATAAATTAAGGGCTGGGTGCCTGGGTGGCTCAGTCAGTTAAGCATCAGACTTCGGCTCAGGTCATGATCTCACGTTTTGTGGGTTCTAGCCCTGCATCGGGCTCTGTGCTGACAGCTCAGAGCCCAGAGCCTGCTTCAGATCCTGTCTCCCTTGCTCTCTGCCCCTCCCCCACTCATGATCTGTCTCTCTCTCAAAAATAAATAAACATTAAAAAAATTTTTAAATTAAGGGCTTAGATGAAGAAGATACCTTGCTACAGAAAGACATTTTATTTTTTTTGGCAGTTTTTTGAAAGCACTGTAAATCTAGGAGACCCCTACCCCCAACTATTAAAAGCTTGAACTTCTCTCAACACACAGGCAATTTAAACCCACTCTACAGGTCCTCTTCAGGATTAGTAAGTTTCTGGTTCTTTCTGACCCTGAGGGTCACAGCTCATTGTGAGAAAGCTCTTCTTTCGGTGTCCACATCTTGTGCAGGTTCTGTGCCTTGATTTCTGTCTCTAACTCTGCAGACTTTCAAAACTAAGTTCAGATTTGCCAGATTCAGAAAATGCCTTTGGGGCAAAAGCGATGTCCATACTTCTCTGAGTTCCTGATTCCCTTCAGTGTTGAATTAGTATTTCCTTACTATCTGGTCAACATTTTGATGATTTTAAAAAAGACCCACTGCATATTTTATCTAGATTTTTAGTTGTTTTCAATGGTAATAACCTGCCATTATCAGAAAGAGAAAGTGCCAATAGTGGTTTTTATATTACATATGTTTTTACTTTTGGCAGCAGAATTAAACAAAACAAAACAAAATAACAATGGAGCAGTTCTGGTAATAGTGGGGCTAGAGGCCCTGAAGCCCTGCCACCCCTTTGTTTGATCCATATAGAGCATCTGTAAGTGCCTGGCTTTCATAGGCATGGTTTGATGAAAAACTCTGCCCTAAGGAAGAGACTTGGTTTGACTGACTTTGAGGAACCACAGCTTTGGCAAAGCTTATCTACTGCTTTCCCTGGAAACAAATGGTTCTTAGCATTTGAGGATGGCTAGAAGCCTAGATGTTGGGCAAGGTGCTATAAGAAATGACAAAAGTGTGCTTCCCGAGTCCCAGAGAGCCCCTGTGAAAGTAAGGCCAGGGCGGTAGCGATCTTCTCAGTCTTCAGAGTACTAATCTGAATTGGGAAGAAGAGAACAGAAGCAGGGCAAGCATGGGAGGTATGTTAGTTTGGGTGTTCCAAGAGACAGGTGTCAAGAAAGGATTAGACATGCAAGAATTTTATTGGGAGAAACGCTTGTGAAGGATAAAGGGGGAAGGAGCAAAAGTATGCAGGCAGAGTGTTCAGACCTTGATGCAGATCTGATACCTGGTGCAGGGAGAAAGGCAGGAAGGACTGGGGTTGAAGAGGCCCACTGCAACACAGCTCTGAGAGTTTCAGCCGTCCTGATGAGAATCCCCAAGCAAAAGTTACTTGTTAGAGAAGTCTCCCACTGTAGAGAAATGGACTTCACCTTGCTCCTACATGCTTAGTCATCAGCTAGGAGCAGTCCTGGGGAGAGTGTGGCCTCATCAGATGTGTAGTGATGGATTCAAAGGTGGGTGGTAAGCGGGGCTGTCTGTCAACTCTGCAGCAAGTCCTCTTGAAGGGTATCTGAATGGTATACCTCCCTGACCACCCCCGTGGAGAGGGCCACCCCAGATTAGTAATGAGGTGTTTGCTGAAACAAGAAGGTGAGGAAGAGAGTCAAATATGATTTTCCAGACCAAGGGAACAGCCATAATGAAATGTTGCCTGCTTATTTCCCAGGAGCTCAGTGTCCAAGTGGTGGGATTCCACTCAGCTGTGTTTGAGCATATCATCTGAGCTTGTTGAGGGCAGGCCTCCAGTAAAGATTCCTCTGCATTACTGAAGTTACCCTGATGTGGCTGGTCATTTCACCCCCTTACCCCTGGCTTTCTAAACCCTTACAGTAGTTTTCAACTGCTCTTAGGATAAAGACCACACCTTTTATCCTTTTTGGCCTGGTCCAGGGGTCTTGCCTATTCTTTATTGCATACCACATACCCCTCACTGTCCCTGTTCCAGCCCCACTGATCATTCAGTCTCTTGTCCTTGCCTTGCTTATTTCCACCTCAGGGCCTTTGTCTATGATGTTTCCTTTGTCTGGGATGATATTGTGTCCTGTTCTCTCTTCTTGCTACATCAGCTAAGGTTCCCTTCCTCTGGGAGGACCAAAGTCCCCATGTAACTCTCACAGTACTGTGTTTTTTTTTTTCCCTTGGTGGCGTTTATTATAGGCACAGTTGTACATCTTTTGTGGCTGACTGTTTATTTAATCTTGGGCTCTCCCACTAGACTAGAAGCTCCACAGGGGCAGGACTGGGTCTGTATTTGCTCTTTCTTATATCTCTGTGCCGGGTATGCCAGACATGCTCAAATGTTTAGGAAATAATCTATGGAAGACAAGGTGAAGACAATACTGGGATATCCAATACATAAAAATAAAACGCACATAGAAGCAAACTATAAGGCAGGGTGAGACATGCTCCTCCAGGGCTGGGAGTGAGTTTTGAGGTCCTTGTGCACCCAACCCCCCTGTCTCATGTTGGAACTGTCTGGAACAGTCTGGAACACAGACTGCGCCTGTGGAGGTGGAATGACTTCCCCGTGTTGGCATGGCTAGTGTGTGCCAGGGCTTGGACTCCTACCTGAGACTTTCAACTCCAAGCCCAGTGCTGTCATTGCCAAGGGAGGCTGTGTGTGGTCATATAGCATGTGATTTTGAGGCAGGTGCCTGGCTTCTGTATGGGCCCTATTTTCACTGTTGATCTGAACTTAAGTACATATGCCTTATCTGGTTTGGCTGTTTCCTCATCTGTAAAGTGGGTGTATTTTAATTTGTTTTTAATGTTTATTTCTTTTTGAGACAATGCAAGTGACAGAGTGCAAGCGGCGGAGGGGCAGACAGAGGGAGACACAGAATCTGAAGCGGGCTCCAGGCTCTGAGCTGTCAGCACAGAGCCCGACATGGGGCCCGAACTCACAAACTGTGAGATCATGACCTGAGCCGAAGTCGGACACTTAACTGACTGAACCACTCAGGCGCCCCAAAGTGGGTGTATTTTAAGTGGAAACTTTGAAGATTAAATGAGATAGTATGTGAAAGGGTGCTTTTCATAAACTCTGAAGTATTTTACAAATGTTCTTACTGTGTCATGTTATATTACTGTTTGGTAAAAGAAGTCTAAAGCCACTGGTGACAGGTGACAGGGGACACCATCAGGCTCTATCTACCGCTGATGGTGTTGCACTTCAGCCCTCTCTTCTCTTGTGGATAGGGTATTTTTTATGTATTTCTTCAAGGGAACTGAAAAAGTTAAATTTGGGGAGCATCAGTTCTATGAAGAAAAAAGGAAGTGTGATAGATAGTTGGGGCATCACTTAGCCTCCCTCAGCCTGGGTCCCTTTATCAGTGAAAGGAGAGGGTAGTGGTAACTGATGTCTAGAGGCTTCTTTCATCGGGGAGCCCGTAAACACTCATGAATTGGAAGGAGGCTATCACTTGACAGACTCCAACACACAGAACAAGAGAAGACTGGCCTCTAGCTTGAGAGATTCTTCTGATCCCAGGAAGAATTTTCTGGCACTGAGGGTAGTTAAATGTTGGAAGAGGAGAAGGCAACAATGTGTGTGGAAGTTGCTTTTGGAAGGTCTTTATAAAGAGAAGAAATACCCAACTGCAGCCCTGCTAGAACTGGGGAAATAGACAAGGAAACATTTGAAGTGATTTCCACCCTGCACATGAGGGACACTGCATAAAATGCTACAAGGTTACAGAAATGCCCTCTCCACACACTCTCTCTGGTTGTTCATTCCCATTTCTGAATCTTGTTGCCACTCCCAAGGCTTGTGTACCTGGGTCAAAGCTCCCAGGGCCTCCCACCTCTGTTCTGTGTTCTGAACTTTGACCCTTCCTCTCTGTTTACTTTTTCCTTCTCCTCAATGCATCCTTCTAAGAAAGTAGTCCTGGTGCCAGCAGCGGACTCCAGATAATAAAGCTCAGCATGGTGACTGATAACTGGTCCTATATATAAGGCTAATGTGGGGAATTTTCTGCCAAGATGACCAATGAAAGGAAAAAAAAAAAAAAACAACAAGAGGAGCAAGTTTAATTAAAATTTTTTACCTGCTTTCTCCTCTAGGGTTTTGATGGTTTCCTGTCTCACATTTAGGTCTTTCATCCATTTTGATTTTATTTTTGTGTATGGTGTAAGAAAGCGGTCTAGTTTCATTCTTCTGCATGTTGCTGTCCAGTTCTCCAAGCACCATTTGCTAAAGAGGCTTTTTTCCATTAGATACTCTTTCCTGCTTTGTCAAAGTTTAGTTGGCCATACATTTGTGGGTCCAATTCTGGGTTCTCTATTCTATTCCATTGGTCTACGTGTCTGTTTCTGTGCCAAGTGGTTCAGCCACTCTGGAAAACAGTGTAGAGTTTCCTCAAAAAATTAAAGATAGAACTACTCTATGACCCAGCAATAGCACTGGTAGGAATTTACCTAAGGGATACAGGAGTGCTGATGCATAGGGGCACATGTACCCCTATGTTTATAGCAGCACTTTCAACAATAACCAAATTATGGAAAGAGCCTAGATGTCCATCAGTGGATGAATGGATAAAGAAGATGTGGTTTATATATACAATAGAATACTACTTGGCAATGAGAAAGGAATAAAATCATGCCATTTTCAGCAATGTGGATGGAACTGAAGGGTATTATGCTAAGTAAAATAAGGCAGTTCACTCATATGTGGATCCTGAGAACCTTAACAGAAGACCATGGGGGGAGGGAAGGGGAAAAAATAGTTATAAACAGAGAGGGAGGGAGGCAAACCATAAGTGACTCTTAAATACTGAGAACAAACTGAGGGTTGATAGGGGTGGGAGGGAGGGGAAAGTGGGCGATGGGCATTGAAGAGGGCACTCGTTGGGATGAGCACTGGGTGTTGTATGTAAGCCAATTTGACAATAAATTATATTTAAAAAAAGTTTTAGGGAGTGTGATGTAAAACTTTAATTGGTTTTATTTTTTGCTACCGTTTTCAGCATGGATGTGTCTCCCTTCCTCATTTTTAATCCTCTTGAGACTGGGGAGAGATTTCCCAAGCAAGTGTAAAAGTAATTATATTCAAAGACAGATTTTTCTTTTTCCCTAAAAGTATTAAGTTAATTGTCTTTTCTGGGGCTAATTGTCTTTTCTTTGGTCCAGGTGTGAATAGACTGCTTGGGGCTAGTAATAGTTTGCATTTGTAAGTGTTTTTCATATACGGAATCTCATTTTGTCCTCCAAATGTCCCTGTGCCTGGTAGTTGTTTTTGTTGCTGTTTTCCAGATGAGCAAACCGAGGCTCAACTCGGCAGAGCTCACGAACCAGTGCCGGCTCCTGTACCAGCACTGCCCCTTCCCACCTTGTTCTGCCACCACCCACAGCCCTGACTGGAGGTGGTAAAACTACAAGGGCCCCTTGAACTCCAACCCAACAGTCCCCGCGAGTTTCACAGTGGCTTGCAAAGGCAAGTCTGCTGGAGACAAAGTTTCTACTAGTTGGTGGGAGAATGAAGACCTTCCTGGGAGTATAGGAGGTTGAAAAGGTGACTATTTTCCAGAAGATGATGGGAACATTGGAAATTCTGTGACACCTGATGCTGAGAATGTTTTGGTGTTTTGCCTGAGGATTTTTAACTGTATAGTAATTGAAGGTTGTTAGGACCAGAAAAACCAGGATTAAAGTGAGATCTACTCATATTTTGGTTTCTAGCAGAAATTGAATAGGGTGAAAAATGTAGAAGACGGAGGCTGCTTTTGAGAAACTTCATCGGATAAATATAGAATATCATGTAGCCAAAGTCATAATGATTTGATCTCAAAGACTAACCACTACAGGACGCAATGGAAGGCACCCCAATCCAAGTGGAAAGGCTTGGGTTTGATCTCAGCTACTTCTTAGCTGTGTGACCTTAAACAAGTTACTTAGCCTTGAAGTCTCAATTTTCCCATCCCTAAAGTGCAGGTAATAATACATCAGCGGACTTCTGCAGGGATAAAATGAAAACAGTGCTTGATATGCAGTAGCTTTCAAAAATGTTAGTTGATCCTGGAGCTGAAGCTAAGGAGATTGGACTCTTTCCTGTTGGCATCCAACAAGGAAGCCGTGGAGTTTCTTCAGAAGCTTGCGAATGATATGTTTAAATGTGAATTTTAGAAAGTTAATTCTGTCTTGGAAGCAGTGTATGAGGAGGGTTGGAAGTTGGAAAAAGTTGCAAGTACAAAGATCATTTGAAATGATCCAAATGAGAGAGATGTGCCTGAACAGAGTGAGTGAGGTGGGGAGGGAGGGAGGGGAGAGGGATGTAGAAAGAAGAGAGAAGGATATGGGGGCTGTCGAGATGGCATTGGGACACATGAAGGTTGATTGCATGTGGGGTAGTGTGAGAGAGGTGAGGATAATGGATAATGCCCAGGTTGCTAGCTGAACCTATGGAATGGATGATGATATTAGGGAAGATAACAAATGAGGAAGAACAGTTAAGGGAGAGTGTGGATGAGGAAAATAATAAATTGGTTTTAGACCAGGTATGCCTGAGTTGCCTGGGAGACATTCAGGACCAGGAGTGGGTAGGTGATGAATGGATTTGGGGACAGAGATCCACTGAACACTGACATCCAAAGGGTGGGGTGAGGGAGGGCAACTAAGAGTTACTTTCACAGGCAGAGTGATTTTTAAGAAGTGGAAGATTCATAGAAGGGATCAACAGGGCCAGAAGCAATAGACAGGCCTTGAAAGGTGGGACCTGAGAAGAGGCTCTGGTTTGGGTATTTTCAAAGTCACTGGTAACATTGGGAAGAGCTTTGTGAGTCAAGGGTGTGTTGGGGACAGAAGCCAGGTATGGAGGATGAGGACAGAAAAGGAGGAGTGGAGATGATGAATTTTGACAGAAGAATTACAGAGTATCTCACAGGTGAGGTAAGAAGGAAGGTTTATGTTTCATTTGAAGTTTCCAAGCCTGTGGCTGAGCAGCAGGTGGGGTGGGAGGGGGGTGAGTGGAGGGGATATGGAGGTATAGAACAAGGTCCTGGGGAGGTGAGAGTTAGGAGGTAGGTAATGGGGGAGGAGTCAGTCTGGAAGGGACCGTTTTTCACTGAGAAGGTAAGAGTGAAGAAAACAGTTGGGAGAAAAAGTGAGTAGCTGAAGGGGAGAGAAATACAGAATTGTATGCCCACAGGTCCCAATTTCCCCAGTAAAATGGAAGTCCCTGTGGCATCTGCTGAGTGAGGAAGGGGGAAAGGATTCAGTTCAGGGAAGAACTGAAGAAGAGAGCAGACTGGGGAAAAGTTTAAGGGCTGAGTCACCAAGACTGAGAGGGGCAGAATTAACAGTTGCACTCACTAGCACACTGGGATGTTGGTTTCTGGTACTGATCAGTTAGGAGGAAGGGGGTGTGTGCTTAGATGTCCTCCATGGTGGAATGGTTGGCCATGAAGTCCTGTCTAGATCAGGAGTTAAGGGGGTGGGGAAGGGGTGATATATGGACAGAGTGAAGAGTTGGAGGTCCATGGATTTCAAGGTTAAAGGGATAATTAGGAAGAGATGGGAAATAGAAATAAGGTTTTTAAAAAAAATTTTTTAATGTTTCTTTATTTTTGAAGGAGAGAGAGACAGAGACAGAGACAGAGACAGTGTGAGCGGGGGAGGGGCAGAAGAGAGGGGGACACAGAATCTGAAGCAGGCTCCAGGCTCTGAGCTGTCAGCACAGAGCCTGACACGGGGCTCAAACTCACAAAGGGTGAGATCATGACCTGAGCTGAAGTCGGACATTTAACTGACTGAGCCACCCAGGCACCCCAAAATAAGGTTGTTCTGAGATAGGCACTTGATGGAGCAGTTCTGGGTGAGGTCAATGTCTGGGAGGCAGTATGAAGGGAGTGAGGATGATGGGAAGGTTAATGAAACAGAAGAAAGCACGGGACTGTGAAACTAGAGCACTGTACACATGGGCATCATACATAGTGGATGGAGTCAGGGTGCACAAGGTGACTGTTAGCTAGGAGTTCAATGTATCAGTGAAAGTGGCAGAGCAATCTTGGGGTGATGTATTGGTCAGTTATTACTGCATAACAAATAATCAAAAAAATTCTTGGTGGCACACAATAGTAAGCGTTGATTAAGCTTTCCAAACCTGGAGATGGTTGGTTTAGGCCAAACTCACCTGGGTAATTTATTGATCTTGCATTTGCAGGTTGGATGGGGGATTTGGCTGATCTGGGTTGGCTATGCTTGGGGTGGCTGCCTGGAATGGCTCTGGTCATTCACCTCTTGGGACTGGCAGGCTGGCCCAGGCTGCTCTTCTCCTCATGATAGCAGAAGTGCAAAGGAACAAGCACTTTTCAAACCTTTAGTCATGTTGTGCCTGCTAACATTTCTTTGGACAAAGTCCAGGGATGGGGAAGTACAGTTCACCCATGGAGATCATAAGGGTGATGAGTGAATCTTTTTTGCACAATAACCTAATTGATCACAGGTGGTAGATAAACTCTATGAGGATGGAGAGAGGATGGATTGCAGATGGCCTAGGACCCTTGAATGACAAAATCAGGAAGAAAGGATGCTGTCTGCTCTGCTCCCATCCTGAGATACAAGTGGCCCCAACTGAGAATGTTTGGCAAATAAATCATTTCATTAGAGAAGATACAGGTTATTGTATTGTGGGGATTCATATACAAACAGCAGGAATTATAGAGACCACAGAGGGAAGGGTTCGGAAGAGGCATCAGGAGGCATCTGGCTACCTGGAGTCCTAGACTTAGGAATAAAAGTGGCAGAAACACACACACACACACACACACACACACACACACACACACACAGAGCTGGTAGAAGAGTTTGGACTGACCCAAGGTAAACTTTCCGGGAGACTTATTATTTTGGGAAGGTGTTGTAAAGACCAGCCCCCACATTGCCTTGAATGGGGCTCTGCGTGCTGGATCTTTCTGACTAACTGAGGAGGGCAGATGCTTCCCGGGAGGAGATGTTTCTAGGGAGAGGCGGTCACAGCTCCATACTATACTTGGGATTTCACAATTGCTTTTACTCTGACAGGGTGTTTGGAACTTTTTTTTTTTTTTGTACTACAAATAAGGAAGCAAGAGGGTGGGTGTGGGAAGGAAACTATTTTAATGGAGATACAGTAATAGAAATAGCATCCATCCTTGGAAAGAGAGACTCTAGGAGAAAGATGGATGGGGGTGGAGCACCTCAAACTGATATTTTCTTTCTTTGCAGAACCTCTGAATAATTTTGGGTGTTATTGACCTTCCCTCCCCCACTAGACTGTAAGCTCTCTGAGGGTAAAGCTGAGCCTGTTTTATTCTTAGCTCTATCCCCATTGCTGAGAGCACACAAAGAAAATAATGGGTGCACAGTAAATATTTTTGAGTGGATGAATGAGTGATAAGAAGCTTAACAGCTTGTGTATCTGTCTCCACTTTAAAGAACTCCAAACTTTCTTTTGGTCATATAGTCAACAAATATTCAGGGATCTTTTGCTATCAAGCAGATGTCCAGGCTCTGGGCATTCATAGAGAGTGAGACATAATCCTTGCCAGATGGTTTCTATCTTCACTTGCAGCCTAGGGAACAGTAGCTAACAATGCAGAGCTATATAGAAATGGTTCAAGCCTCAGCTTGCTTCATCTGCAAAAGAGGGAGGCTTGACCAGATTCATTCAGGTTATTCAGGTTTCTATTCTACAAGGCTCCTTGCAGCCTCAATATTCTGTTGTACATTTTGAATCTCTGAAACAGCAAAGCAATTGATGCCTAGTCAGCTTGGGCTTCTATAACAAATATACCATGGAGTAGATGCCCCAGGCAGCAAACATTTATTTCTCATAGTTTTGGAGGCTGGGAAGTCTAAGATCAGGGTGCTGGCAGATCTGGTGTCTGGTGAAGACCTGCTTCCTGATTTGTAGACAACTGTGTTCTTGTTCCAAACATGGTGGAGAGTAGAGAGAGGAGGAAGCAAGATCTTTGGTGTCTCCCTTTATAAGGACCCTATTCCCACTCACAGGGGCATCACCTTCATGTCCTACTCACCTCCCAAATCCCCCACGTACTAATACCATCACACTGGGGATCAGGCTTCCACATATGAGTTTTGCTATTGACAAACGTTATATAAATAGCAGCGTTTCTTTCCTTTCTTTTTCCTTGGGTTTTAGAGCACCTAATGGGACTGGTTTTCTGAGGAGCATACTTTAGGAAGTATGTGTTTAGGCTAATTCTGGTGGACTGATCCTTCTAGAATTTCTTCTGGTTACCCCCATGCCAACTTCATGGGCATACCTGCACCAAACTTAATGTTTTTGTTTTGTTTTGCTGTGCTCAGGATGTGCTTTTTAGAGCACCCAAAGGGTTCAGACATATATGGTTATTCTTTACCCTGATGATGTTGGAAGTGGATGTTCAGGTTTCAGGATTGATTCATACCTGCTAAGCTTCTGTTTGGTCCATTATCCCCAGAGAAGCCGAGCACCCTGCACCTCAGGGAGGATTTGAGGCATCTAGGATGACTTTCTCTCTGGAGGCTTGAGGACAAAGAGACTGGGCTGCGTAGGGGTGTGGCCAGAGGCTGAGAGGTGTGGACATGCCACACCTGTCCACAGGAATTCTTGATCAGGTAGAATTCCACAAATCAGGTAGTTCCAAGGTAAGGCACTGAATCTAGAGTAGGAGCTGTTAACTTCTTTCTCCTTTTTTTGGATTATCTATTTGGGTAGGATGTGGTCTCAGGTCTGGGATCAATGTGGCTGTTCAGGTGTATGGGGAATGGCCATGTATTGTTAAGACATAGTATAGGGATTGAATTCAGATCCCTCTCATGTCTCCTCTGGATAAGAGCAAGGTCTGCTGATTGTTCTCTCTGTTTCAAAACCATTTCCCCCACCATCTAAAACACAGTGGCTCTCCAAGACCTCCTTAGCTTGGGCACCCAGGAGCTTTACAACTCTGTCCTCAACATGACTTTGTAGCTTAACGTTTTCGTCTACTCCCACACATCCTACATGGCAGCCAGATAGGACTTCTTATTGCTTCCTGAATACCCCTTGATCTTTCACATCTTCCTGTCTTTATTTCATGCCTTCCCTCTGTGGATATACCTCCCCTGTGGCTTGGTCTAGCAAAACCCTTCATTCTTTGAAGCGTAGTTCAAAAGCCTTCTTATATCTCTTGGCCAGTCACTGGCTCATCTTTTGTGCTCATGTAACACCTGTACATATCTTTATTAAATTACCAATCACCTCCCCTTATGGTTGTTACTCATATATCTGTCTCCCCTCACTCCCTAAGCTTTGGCTGGGATCTCTGGGGCTTTGGGGCCTAACATGCTGGTTGGTGAGTGGCAGGTATTTATTGGAGATTTGTTGAATGAATACTTGAATAAATGAGTGTGAGTTGTGTTGAATATAATAAATATTGTGACCTCTTAGTGTCCTCTGGTTAGCCTGTCTTAGGCTCACCTTTCTGAGTATATAAAAAGACCCCCCTGGTTTGGAACAACAAAAGCCCAACCTGGCTTAGCAGAGAGATGGAGTTATAAGGTTTTCTTAAAAACAAGATGTAGTGTTGTTACCTTTCAAGCATAGCACATTTTTAAAAGCTAAGATATAAATAGATACTAATAAGTAAAGTGGGAAAATTAATGCAAAATTACAGGTTGTATTGGTCCTGATTGTATAATAATATAGCATAAAGAAAAGACCATAAACATTTCAGGATTATTCACAGAGACCAGAAGTTGAAGCCATGATGGTAGAATAGTTGATTTTTTTTTTAATTTTTAAAAACTTTAAAATATTTTTACTGTTAAGTAAAATCTAGAACTTTGTAGAGAAGGATGTAATTGGAACTTTCAACCTTTGAAGATAACGGAACTGGATTTGAATGATTGCAAATTCTGGATTAGCAACCCTAGGTTGAGAGGTTTGTCATTCTATAAGAACTCACTGTTTGTTATAGAGCAGAGTTGGCATAGGTGGGTCCACTGAATAACATCCAAATGTGTTTAATTACTGCAAGGTGAGCCCCAAGGTTTCATTTCACATGCCTGTTGTATTGACGGGTGAGTGGTGTATGTCTTGACTGTTTGGTTGAGGATTCTGAGGTTCCATCTGGCTCAATAGAAAGGTTTATGATTGATTAGTGAAGTGTACTGTGGACATATGAAGGAGTGTTCGTGTATTTGCCTTCCTTGTCTGAAAGGTCCCCAGATTATGAGGCTGACATGGTGCCAAAAATACAAACACACTAATTCAAAGGGATACATGCACTCCTATGTTTATAGCAGCATTATCTACAATAGCCACACTATGGAAGCAGCCCAAGTGTCCATAGATAGATGAATGGATAAAGAAGATAAGGTATGTATACACAATGGAATATTATTCAGGCATAAAAAGAATGAAATCTTGCCATTTGAAATGACATGGATGGAGCTATTATAAGTGAAATAAGTCAGTCAGAGAAAGACAAATAGCATATGATTTCACTCATATGTTGAATTGAAGAAACAAATGAACAAAAAGAAAAAAAAGAGAGGAAATCAAGAAACAGACTCTTAATTATAGAAAACAAACTGATGGTTACCAGAGGGGAAGGAGTGGGGAGATGGGTTAAATAGGTGGTGGGGATAAAGGAGTGCACTTGTTGTGATGTATAGGTGATGTACTGGGTGATGTTGAATTGTCGAATCACTATATTGCACACCTGAAACTAATCTCACACTATATGTTAAGTATACTGGGATTTAAAATAAAAAATGTAAAGGAAAAAAATAGTAAAATGCATATAAAAAAAACAACAGAAACAGTGTTTTGTTACTAATCATTTGACATAATGAATGAAACACCGGACTTATTGTTCAAATGCTAGAATTTTTAAAATTTAATTTTTCCATTAAACATAATTTTTGTCAAATTTGTTTCCATACAACACTCAGTGCTCATCCCAACAGGTGTCCTCCTCAATGCCCATCACCCACTTTCCCCTCTCTCCCCTACCCGCCATCAATCCTCAGTTTGTTCTCAGTATTTAAGAGTCTCTTATTGGTTGCCTCCCTCCCTCTCTGTAACTTTTTTTCTCCTCTTCCCCTCTCCCAGGGTCTTCTGTTAAGTTTCTCAGGATCCACATATGGGTGAAAACATATGGTATCTGTCTTTCTCTGACTGACTTATTTCACTTAGCATAATACCCTCCAGTTCCATCCATGTTGCTGCAAATGGCAGGATTTCGTTCTTTCTCATTGCCAAGTAGTATTCCATTGTATGTATAAACCACATCTTCTTTATCCATTCATCAGTTGATGGACATTTAGGCTTTTCCCATAATTTGGCTATTGTTGAAAGTGCTGCTATAAACATTGGGGTACAAGTGCCCCTATGTATCAGCACTCCTGTATCCCTTGGGTAAATTCCTAGCAGTGCTATTGCTGGGTCATAGGGTAGTTCTATTTTTAATTTTTTGAGGAACCTCTAGATTGTTTTCTAGAGCAGCTGTACCAGTTTGCATTCTCACCAATAGTGCAATAGGGTTTCCGTTTCTCCAAATGCTAGAATTTAAGATTCAGTTATATTACATTATTGGTTCTGTGACCCTTGAACAAACCATTCTCTCTCTGAACTTCAGTTCCTTCATATGTAACAGACAGTTGAAAAAGTTGACACTTTGTTGCCCTGAAGTTTAGATGAGAGAATGTTTCATAAACTCTGAAGTACTCCACACACACAGTGTACACACACACACACACACACACACACACACACACACACCATATCTTCTTCATACCTATTGTTTGCTCCATGCATGTTTTATGATGGTTTTCATGTGTGTTGTCTGTTTTACATTCTTGGTTCATGGTACACACAAGCTGTGCTGATTCACTGACTTGGCCCACCACTTCCCTTGGGACTTTCACCAAGTTCCCATATTTTTGGTTATCTGTGATGTTCAAGACTCTGCTTGAGTCATTTTGCAAACATTCCATTTGGCCACGGCAAGTCACAAGTCTGAGTGGGGTGTCAAAAGTTGGGCACTGTAACGTTAGATGGGGAAGGGTGCGGAGGTAGGGTGAGGTGAAGAATTTGGGTCACTAGTAGTATCAAACTATTGTACAACATTATGGGAAAGATCTCTAAAGTCATGGTGCAAATAAGATGAACAGAGATTAGCAATGATGATAATGGTAATGACTAACATTTATTGCATGCTTACTGTCGGCCAGCCTCTGTGCTAGAAGATTTATGTGTATTCCCTCACCCTTTGAATCCTTACAGAAGCCTTTTCTGTAGACATTAGTATTACCTATCCTTTATAAATGAGAACACTGAGGTCAGAGGGATTAAGTAATTGCCATAGATTACAAAGCTCCTATATGGTGGATCTAGGATAAGAATCCAGTTCTGTCTGACTCCAGAACCTAGCTCTTAACCAAATTCTAGAATACCAGAACCTGGGGGTGAGGATATCCCTTGAAATTTACTGGAGAGAGGCTTAGGACAAATAATGAGCAGCCCTGTTTCATGCAAAAGGTGGAAAACTCAAGAAATGTGTCCCTTGCATGGGTATTTACTGATGGTAGGACTGCTGTTTTGCCAAAGTTATGAGACTCAGTCCCAAATTAGTATGAATGAAAAGGCAACTCTGTTCAAGAAACGTTTATATAAATGATAGTTCCTTTGTGGGTTTTTCAGAGGAAAGTAGGAGATGTAGGGGATATTCCCTTAGATGTTGAAGTTGGTATGGTGCAGTGGTTTTGAAACTGTGCTCTCTAGGACTTTGGAGTTTTCTTGTGGTAAAATCTTGAGGACTATTGCAGAAGTCAAGGTGGAGTCCTGGAGGCAAGATTTCACCTTCTACTTCTACAGAACAGCTCTGCTTCTGTCATATTTTGAGGTTTCATGCACCGTTTCTTTTTCTAGAAAAAAAAAGGGCTTTGGTGGCTTAATAAAGGCAAATCCCTTTTCTCATGGAAAGATCTCTGGTCAAAAGGTCCTAATACCCGGATCTTAGTGCCACTTCTACTGCTTAGTTGTGTGATCTTAGACACTTGCCTGACTGTCCCTGGGGTCCTTCCCTTCCTTCCTCAACTACAGAGTGAGGAGTTTGAGGCAGGTCTCTGTGCTCTTATCCAGCTATGATATTCTGTATCTCTGAGGCGGGTTGAGGTGAAGTTGGAAGTTGTGCCTGTTACACTGTCAGGGTAGAGTTCTAGAGCCAGTGTACCAATTGTCTGACCCACATACATATCTGTCCTTTGAATTCTCCAAACTTCCACCTGCTTCCTCACCTTAGTCCAGTCAGCAATCATTCATCTATGGTTTACTCTGTGCCGGGCACCACACCCACCTTCAAAGCTCCTAAACTGCTAACACTTGCCCTGGTCAGGGAGGGTCCCAAGATTGCTCCCTTGCTGTGTCTTTTCCTGCCACCCCAAGCCTTCCTTTCTTTTCTTTCTGCCTCCTGTGGTTACATCTCTCTGTAGGACAGAGTATGAGGGTTGGAACTCTTATACTCTGTAAGGGTTGGCA
Source organism: Herpailurus yagouaroundi (assembly GCF_014898765.1). Taxonomy (NCBI): domain Eukaryota; kingdom Metazoa; phylum Chordata; class Mammalia; order Carnivora; family Felidae; genus Herpailurus; species Herpailurus yagouaroundi. The sequence continues at coordinate 52,098,487 of NW_024412396.1, forward strand.
TTGGGGGCAGTGGTCAGTGGGAACCTGAGGGTGTTCCAACAGGTGGGCTCATTGAGTCATTGTGTTCTGCCCAGGCACCAACAGGGTTTAGATCCCCATCCCTGGCCACCTCTCTCTCTCAGGTGGTGACTTCTTGAGTAACTGTAGGAACTGAGGTCTTGTTTGGCAGCAGCATCTCCTGTTCTCAGTTCCTCAGCAACAGATAGGATGGGAAGATGTGGAGGGACAGTTCTCTCACAAGGTATGGAAGGAGAGAAAACTGGAGAGTACTAGCTGGTTCCCCACAGCTATTTTAGATAGAGGAGGCCAGAGGCCTGGGGTGAGGGAGAAGGAGTGCAACATGAGAGGGTTTGGGGAAGGGCATTCTGGACAGTGTGGACAGCAAAAGCAAAGTCTCTGAGGTTGAACTGTACTTAGCAATTTCTGAAAATACCAAGGGGGCGGTATGTGTGGGGTCCAGTGAGAAGTCAGGGATGAGCTCGGAGACGTAGCAGGGGGCCGAACTATGCAGGGTCTTGTGGAAGACAGGGAGAATTTTTCCTTAAAAATTTTTTTTGAGTGCAGTTGACATACAGTGTTACGTTATGTTACAAATGTTGTACACATCTCAGGTGTACAGGGTAGTGATTTGACATGTTTAAACATTTTGCTGTGCTCACCACAAGTGTAGTTACCATCTGTCACCATACAATTACAATATCGTTGACTGTATTGATAGGGAGGACTTTGGATTTCTTTTTAAGTATGTAGAGAAATCATCAGAGAGTTTAGAATGAGGGAGTGATGACTTCTACTTTAAAGGTCATTCTGGCTGCTGTGCAGAAGATATCCCATAAGGGGCAAGGACAAAGCAGGGACACTGGTTAGGAGGCTAGTTAGTACATAGTCCAGGAGACAGACAAACACTGGGATAGCTTAATTGGCCAGTGTAGCCAAAGCTCTTCCCTGTGAGATCTTGTGTCACTGGGCCAAGCCTGGAATTCTCTGCTAAAGAGTCAGGGAACCCTGGAGAGCATGAGAGGTAGAGAAGGGGATATGGTAGATTAGGTGGGGCTGTAGCAGGGACTCTTAGACCTAATTCTGCCCTTTATGAATGGCATGACTTTGGGAAAATTATTTAATCTCTTGAGGATCTCAGTTTACTCATCTATTAAACAGGGATAATAATAGGTACACTTCTTATGGTTTCTGTAGGAGGTCAGGTATAACATACTTGGAGTATGCCTTGCACAATGTGTGATATGAGTACCACTGCTGTTAGATACGTGTATTGCCACAACTGTAAAACAGCCTTTCCAATGGCTTTCCAAAATCATGAGTGGACCAAATGGCCACTGGCCTTGGTCCTGAACATGCCTTCCTGGAGATGGTGTTCTCTGGCATAGCCCTGGTCCTGCTTCCTGTACTCGTGTTCCCCATTCCCCACTGTCAACCATTGCATTACACTGAAAGAAGCATGCTCTGCACCTCACACCTCCGAGGTGAACCCCACAGATGCATCTGTGCCCCATGTTCGCCCCATGGTGAAGCTGGGGGCTGTCTGGTTTGGGTGTGAACAGCTCTAGTCTGTCCGGAGCCTCTGCACATCCCCCTGCCAGCTCTGGCACTACTTGCTTTGTTAATGGAGAATTTGTCAAGTAATGGGAATAATTAGCACAGTGGGGGACTTACTGTGCCCTGGAAAGAGAACAGAGAGAGTCATCCCAGCAGCCCCAGACATGATTGCTGGGCAGGCTTATTTTCTCTTGTCTGCGTCTCTCTCCCCATCTCTTGCATGTGTTTGATTTTTTCTCCTTTGTATAGAGAGAGTTGGCTAGGAGAAAAGACCTGTAAATTGCACCCTTGCTGGGCTGGTGCTGCGAAGCTGGATAAGATTGTCTTCTTGGACTGAATAATTTCCCTCTTCCCCTACCTCCTTTAGGGGGACAGATCGGCTAAATATCTAGTTGATTTCCCCCCTCCCTTTCTCCTCCTCCCTACCTCCCCACCTTCACCCCTCCCCTCCCTCTTTCTCCCTGTCCCCTCATGTAAAGAACTCACTGACTCTCAATTGAATCCTTTTTAATGGTCCCAAGAGGCGAGGATCTTGAAGGGTGATTATCTCCATTATAAATTATTAACTCCCCCTGCAGCCAGATGGTTTCCCAACCCGTGGCTTGGAGCTCTGGGCTGGGAGAGAAGAGGACGGGAGAAGGAAGGGGTCTGAATCATGAATGACCACGGCTTATTGGGTTCCTGGCTGAACCTGGGGTGCTGGGGAAACTGTTGGCACCTTGCAAGGCCTGAGTCCTGCAGTCTGTGGGCAAGTGTTTGTTGTGTTTTGCCCACTAGACAACTCAGGGCTCCCTTGGGGATGGAGTAGAAGTGGTAGACAGGGGAGAAACTAAATCCATGGATTATGTTTGATATGAAACTTAGAGGCTTGTCAAGATGTGGTAAGAAGGCATGATTATTATCTTACAGCATGTAGTCCTTTACCTCCTTTGATATTCACAACATCCTGGAAGTGTATTCACTGTTCTCTCCAGTTTACAAGAGATAATAGTTTTCCATAGGTCACTTGGCCAAAAGTTAGTATAAAGACAGAGGCTTGTTCTGACCCCCACTCTCCCCTGCCAAGTGGTTTTTCCCCTGCACCAGACTTCTCCTTCCCAGTTGCCTGTGCTCTACTCATCCTTCAAGTTTCCATGTAAGTTCCACTTCTCTGAGAAGTCTTCACTGACTTCACTAGGCCAGTCACCTCATGTTCCTCTGGACTCTGTTGCACTACATGCATAGACCTATTTACTACTGGACATACAATTCCAAAGGCTGTCCGGCCTCTTCTGGAATGTCTCCAATGACAGGAATGACAGGAACGCCCACTTCATCTTGAGATGGTCTGTGTGTAAGATAAGGACTCAAATACTCTTCCTCAGATTTATTATTTTTAAGGGCTGTAGAGAACCCATGATATCTCTCTTCCAATTTAATAACACTTCAGGCCCCTGAAGGTACTGCTCATGCTACTGCCGAGTTGTCTCTGTAAGCCCCAATACCCTGGTACCTCCAAAGGTTTCTCATGTAAAGAGACTCAGGTATGACTCTTAACATTGTCTCTGTAATTGGGATGAATTTTAAAAGATGTCCATCTTCCCATCTTACTGTCCCTGAGCAGGCCAGGTGAGAGGTGCCAACATCACCCATGCTGCCAGGATGAAGTATGAATATCAAGGGCAACAGTAACAGCAGCAGCAGTGATGGTGAACATTTACTTGGTACCTATGCTTACAATGGTTCTAAGGGCTTTATCTTGTAGTAGATGCCTTACTATGGCAGCTTGTTATTCAACATTTTATAGATGAGGCAGCTGAGGCACACAGACTTGCTCAGAGCTACACAAGCAGTAAGTAGTAAGTCTGGGATTTGAACCCAGGAAGTCTGGCTCCAGAGCCCAGGCCTTTGACCTCTGTGAATGGGGTTATTTATCCTAACACTGTGTTCTATTTGCACCCTAGAGATGGACCACTGCTGTATCGAGCCCATACTCGATAGAGCCTTCTTCTCACCTTTGATCTACCTCCTTATATTATTTAGGCTCATGTCTTTCCTTTCTACTAGCACTTAAGTGCCTTGAAGAGTTTGAGCTACTTTTTTTAATCTTTCTCTGTATAGCATGGGTGCTCTATGGTTAAAGAAAGTTAACAGAAAGACTTCCTTTCAGTTTACTACCTACCAGCTTACTTACACCTCTCTCAGATAGTGGGGCTCAGAATAAAAATCTAATAATAAAATTGACACAAATGATCATTGTCTTTTTACTCTAAGTTATATTTTAACTAGTCAAAAATTGCATGTAAACTATCTGTCACAAAACACATGCAGTCTCTCACTTGTGTCATCTTGTCTCTTTGATCCCTCCATCCTAGTCTACTATGTAGTTACAAACTATACCTTCCATCTTTATGGGCTGTTTATTTTGGGGGGATCAAGCCATATAGCTTTCCATTTACCTCCATCAAAGTTTGTCTTACTAAAAACAGGCTGTTTAAGCCTATATAACCTCTTGGGATCCCACAGCATCATCTGGGATGCTCACAGACTGTCAGTGTTGGGTTACCCACAAACATGACGAGTTTCATCCAAGCTCTTGATGAATGTGAGGAATGGGGCAAGGCCTGTCCTCACACTAGATGCTGCTTCCCAGAAGGCTCACCCTCTTTGAATGTTGTTGTTCAACCAGTGACACATTTTCTTGGTTCTATACACCTTACATTCCTCAGATCATGAGAAACTTTTCCAAAACAATGCCTGAAGTCCATATGTATTATAACTCCTATGTGCCTCTACTATAGGAGATTACTATTCTTGACAGAAAAGGAATTCAAGTTAGTCTGGCAAGACTACTTAGTTTCTATGGAAAATTGAGTTTTTTAAAAAACTATTATAATTAAAGGCTTTACAAAATTCTCTCCCCACCTCTGGTCTCTTTTCAGCACAATAAAGCTCAAACACCCTTCTCTGTATGCCCATTTGACTGACTGGAGTTGAGGTCCTTAGAGGCCTCCCTAATCTCCCTTACCTTTCAGGAAGGCATAAAGACAGCTCACAGAGGGTAGGGTAAGCTTGGTGGCCAAGACACCTTTAAGACTAGACTCAGCTCAGCAGATTTCAAGGGAGGAAGAGAAAATAGGAGTGGGAGGTGGTGGTATGCTTGGACATGAATACATTGTGAACAGAGGGAGCTGAGTGAGTTTCAGCATGGGCCAGGAAGAGAGGACAGTGAGCTCCCTGTTGAAAGACCCTGTGGATGTTTGTCCATATTTTCCCAGATAAGGGATTGCCTTTGACTTGAAGTATAACATATGTGTAGAAGATTATATACATTGTGCTCAACCAATGCATTTTCACAAACTGAGCCCAATGTGTAACATCACCCAGGTACATAAATAGAACTCCTTTACTCCTTTGCCTTCTTCTAGTCAGCAACTCCCCCAAGGGTAACTGCTATTCTGACATTTAATATCATAGAGTAATTTTGCCTCTTTTTGTACCTCATATGAATGGGACATACTCAGTGTGTGCCCTTCCGTGAGATTCTTCCATATGCTCTCTGGAGATGAAGACCTGTCATTCTCACTGCTCTACAGCATTTTGCGTGAATAGACTACGATTTATTTGTCCATTCTACCACAGATGGACATTTGGCTATTTTCTAGGTTTTGGCTATTGTGAATAGCGTTGTTATAAACATCTCATGCATGTCTTTGGTTGGACATATGTAAGCATCTCTGTTGGTATATACCTAGAAAGGGAATTATGGAGTCATGGGGTAAAAACATTCAGCCCTAGTAGCTACTGCCATATAATTTTCTGGAAGTAGTTGTACCTCTATCCTTTTTAAAATTTAATAAAATTGAAAAGTACCCTATGAGATAGGTATTATAATTCCCATTTTTTTGGATGAACAAACGGAGGCTCAGAGAGATGCCACAGGCTGAATAGAAATAATAATAGGTCTGGGTTTAAATGCAGCCCTGTCTGATGTCAAAGCCGTTGCTGTGCATCATTACCCTGAACTACTTTCACATCTTGGAGAGAATTCTTGCCTTTACCTTCTTCACTACCTGCTGTAGAGTCTTCACTGTTGCATTAAGGTAGGGAGGACAGCATGTGAAGCTGCCCTAATCATATAGTGTCAGGAGGGGCATAGTTTAGTCAACTTAGTGAATCTCTGAGGCTATTGTATAAGACCAAACCTGCCTTCCCCTCCAAAGCACCTAGGGATAGAGCATGCCCACATCCTATGCTCTTGCCCAGGAACATGGATGAGTGGGGGTGTAGAGCACTGGTGGTGGTGGGGTGAGCCATCTGACACGTGTCTCAGGTCACAGGGAGTCCTGAGAGGTATGGGTGGCCATATGAAATGAAATCTTCTGTCAATGTGTCAATTACAGTGTTTTTGGAGGTCTAGTAGCCTAATTAAAACTTGCTTAAATGAAAAAAAAAGTTGTGGTTCATACTGTGGAAGTCCCAGGATCTATTGGACACTCGGCTTCAGGCCTGTCTGCATTTAGGTGCTAAAACCTCACTAGAAATCTGTCTTTAGCCACCTCTTGGCTCTGTTTTTTTCCCTGTTGTCTTTATACTTAGACAAGATCATCTTGGTATCTATCATCAACTCTGGGCTTCATTTTAACAGTTTGACAGCATGGTGAGAAGAGAGGACCTTTCTGTCAATAATTCCAGAAAAAGGCCCAGGGTTAACTCTGATTTGACTCTATTTGGTGGACAAGTTGGTCCCTAAACTAATGGCTGTGGCACGAGATTGGAATGTTCTAATTAGGATCTGGGATTGAGATAAACCACACCTGAATGACCAGGACTGAGATTGGTAGTGAAAGTCATCTTAGCTTCAGAGTGGAGTGGGGATGTGGTGAAAGTGGGGTGAGTAAAACCAACAGAGAGCTATTGTATGGATTTTCTGGTTCTGGTGAAGGGAATAAGAGGGAAATCAATGAGCATTTCTAGTGGAAATATGGCAAGCAAGTCTGAGGACTGTGGCATGCCAGCAAGGGCTGGGCACGAGGACAGTCACCATCATGCCTTCACATACCCATCCTGGCTCTAGACACAGGCCCCATTTTCTCCTGCGTCTGTCTCAAGAAGTGGAGGAAATGGAGGGAAGGGGTGGAAGGGCAAATGGCAGCCAGCTCTTCCAAGCCAGGCCTCATGCAAATAGCCCACAAGTCGCAGTTGTGAGAGCCACACCCCGCCCCCAACCCAAGCAGTTGGATTGTGAGACATTTGCAAAGATGTTAACCCCACGTAAAAAGTGTGCCATTTGATAATTATGTAAATTAGCTGGCAATTAGATAATGTCACTCACTTTCCCTCTCCTGCTAGATTCCCACATAACAGAAAAGCGTTTGTGCTTCTACGCCAGCCCAGACCCTCTGTGCAGGCTCTAGGGCAAACCACTCGTACCGACAGCTGCCTGGGCCATCCTATGGCTCAAGAGAGAGTGGAAGTAGGCTAACTGGGTGGAGAGGGCTCTCTGCTCCCATTTTCCCACTTCTTGAGCCTTGTGTATCCCTGCTAGAAGGCTAGAGAAGGCTGAAAAATAAACACCTGGGGCAACTGGCTTGAGGCCTGTGCTACTTAATGTAAGGTCATCTTAGCTTTTGGCCATATTGGCAATTTCCCAGAGGCCATGGGAATGTCCACAATCCAAGAAAGCAATGGAAAGTCTTTAGGAGAGAATGTGGGCAGATTATAGGGTGTCAAGTCTAGATGAACCCAATTCTGATGTTACCAGTCCTGAAATCAGATTTTTCCTGGCACCTGTGGGAAAGAAAACTTGGTTTTCCTCAGATAGCCTTTTTGATCCCCTTTGATGCAGGGAGGGGAACATGGGTATCTCCAATGCTGGTCTGGGCTGGAGGGAAGGACTATGAATCTGACGTGAAAGACTCAACAGGCCGGATGGAGTTGCCACCCCAAAGCAGGCTGGGAAAATTCCCTTGATCTTCCTTATAGGGGAGTGTTCTGGAATGCTTAGTTCTTAATTCATGGGTTTCTTCAGATAACTAGGCATATGCTACTTTGCCTCTTGGGATCATCTGAGGTTGGCATCCAGAGAAGTGTGGGAGGTCAGGACTGCTGTCACTGTGTAAAGTGAGGTAGTATGGAGGCCACTGCATAGAATAGAAGTCAGATGATGCATGGGGATGCTCTTCAGCTTCTGTTTTTACTTTCCGTTCTCTCTACATATGTTTCTTGAGCTCCTGCTCCATGCCAAGGCCCTGTGGCAGGCAGCATGGTGAAGCAGACCCTGTCCACAGGGAGTTCTCCATCAAGTTTTCAGAGCCTGAGCTCTTCGTTGCTGTGCTTTGTATCTCTGAAGCACACTTGAACCCTCTAGGTTTTGATTGCTTTAAGAACAAGAATGTTTTTTTTTATTCTGCTTTGATAGAGCAGTGTCTGGAATGAATCAGAGCTCAATAAACAGATTGAATTGAGCAAGTCATTTAATTTATACAGACAAATACGTGACTTACAGAGGTTCAGAGGTGACTTAATAGATAGTATAGATCAGTGTGGAAGTTTCTGGGACTGTCTATTTCAAGGGTTTCCCATGTCCTTGCTCATCCATAACACTGAAACCTCCTTCAACATGTCCTTTCCTCCCACAGGTCCTGCATTGGCTTTGGCCATCTGAGCCTAGGCCTTCCCTGTCAGCCAGTGTACTCCCTGGTTTAAACTGGCAGGACAGGGAGAGGAGAGGGAAGTTTCCCCCACCTCCCCAAGAGGTGAAGCAACCAGGGTGGTGTCACTGAGAAAATTTTCCCAAGCCTCTTGGGCTTACACACACTGAGCTCCTTTATGGCCACATGATTTTTATATTCTTGGCTCATCAATAATTCCAGGATTGGAATACCTCCCGTAAGAGGCTTATTCTTTCTGCTCACACCTGCCTTGCTCCCCCTTTTCTTGCCCCTCCCACTAACCTAAATCAAATGCATGATATGGGGAGGGGACAGAGGAGCAGCTGTCTTCTGAGCACATTTCCTGAAAGGGGCCCCTTTCAACAAGTTGATTTAAGGAAATATGTGAACGTGGCAGTTGTTGAAACCAGAAGGAGTCCTCTTTTCAGAACCAGGGTTTCCTCTCTCCCTGGGATGTTGCCTTTTGCCTTGGTTGGCATACTTCACCTCACACAATGGTCACATTCATCGAGAGTGGGTCATGTCTTATCACCTAGCCTCCTGATAATCCACCTCTGGCTTCATGTCTTCTATTCACTCCACCCTAAGAGCATCGGCCTACTCGTTGTTCTTCACACATACCAGTTTGCTCTAGTCGCAAGGCCTTTGTTACTATTACTTCTGGCACATTCTTCCCATGGCTAATTCCCTCACTGTCTTTCAGGGCGTTCTTTAAATCTCACTTTCTCAAAGACTCAGATTTGTGGTCTTTGACTATTTACGTGGTGTAAATATGCCTAGCATAGTTGGTTCCATGCTACTAAAGTGACCTTAACCAGTTCAAAAATTTCTGAAGTTTTAACGGTTGGCTCTGACAAGCCCACATGATTTACACTTCCATGCTGCTGTGTCTGTATTCTAGTTAAGCATCTTTTGTACTTCCGGAGGTAGTACATGCCACACTTCAGGAAGCACTGCTTGGACAAAATCATGTATAGAATAAAGGCTTTCCTTATGTTGGATTCAGTCAACCTCTTGTTGGTTTGATCTGTTTGTTCAGTGGGCATAGATGTTTGTTCCTGGTTAAGGAACATTTTCCTCTTCAAAGCAGGGGTAATAACCAGCTTTGCTAATGGCATCATCATAAAAATCGTGGACAGTAATGGTCTGATAGAGACTGTGGTGAATTACCAAATGTGCCAGTTAATAAGCAGCAATTTGAACAGCTCTTGGAAATTATACTCATTGCTCTTATGTGAACAAAGAAGTCTCCACTTGGCTAGGTGGGCCAGAGTCTGCCTTCAACATCTAGATCACCCACTTGACTGGGTTTTTGTGCACTTCCAATCAGTATAAAACATATGGAATGTGCTCTAGGTCTGTTGTATTCCTCATTTGTTGTTCATTCTGAAGTTTTTGTAGTTTTTTTAAAAAAGTACTTGTGGTTTTATATACTGCCCCTACTCCACAGACGTACATACACTCACATCAACAACAGTTCTTCCTATCCCTTTGTATCCAAAATAAGAAAGTAAAGAACCTGGTGTTTATTGATAACCTGCTATCATGCCAAGATCTTCCATACATGATCTCATGGTGTCCTCTCTCCAAACTTAGAAGTTATTTTCCTCTGCTTTATTAGTGAGGGAATAGAAGCTCAGATAGGTTAAGAAATTTGCTCAAAGCTCAACATAAAAGAACCAGGTTTCAGATACAGCCTTTCTTTTTTAAGTCTCAAAACACATTTTTTCCTATAAGAACTTTTCACCAACATTTATTAAGAGATGAGAGTTGTTTTGTTCGTTACTCACTTTCTAATTTATTTTTGCTGATTTTTATAAATATTTCTTTCACAAACTTAAAAGTGGGAATCTGTCTTAGGCCGCCTACACCCAAGCATTGGATTGTCAAGTTGAAAAAGAAAAATCTAAAAAGAAATCAATGTCATTTCATGCCTCTTAATAGGTAAATAAGTTAAAATTATGTGTGTGTATTCAGGGGTATAAAATGTTAGTACTTAACTTAAAAATAAATTTTAGCTATGTGACCCTGTGATATGAATATTGTAAAAATGTGCTGATACGGCTTTGGGAGTTTTGTACTATTTTTGCATATGGAAAAACTGTGTGCATCATTAGGCACTGAGCTCAGGGTCCTGCAACGGCTCTGGAGGAACCTGGGCCCTCTCTCCTGTTTGAAGCACCAGGCACTGGGGGAATCCTTAGAATAGCCAGACTCATAGTCAGCGCTCCATCAATATTTGTGAATGAGATGCAGTATTTTCCTGACACCGCCCTAATCTTTCTTTCTTTTCTGCCCGCACCCCTTCTCCCTGCAGATCTTTTTCTGGAGTCCTGAGAGGCAGGTTATGGGCAGGACTGCCTCTGGTCCGCACCATGAAGTCTGAACCTGCTCCCGCTCTGCCCTGGGCCCTGCTCTGCCTGAGCACTCAGCTTTGGGCTGCCCTGCTCCCTGCAGCCCCCCGCTGCTAGGAGGTAAAACTTCAGGACTGGTCCTTGGCCTGTTTTTGCCTTTCACCTGGTTCACCTCACTGCTCACGCCTCCTCCATCACGGCACCCCCAGCCCAGCCCTCTCCCCGGCCTCCCCGGCTGGGGCGTTTGGGGGTCCTTTGGGAGGAGTGCAGTGCTGAAGGCTTCCTCCTGCTGTGGACCTTCTTCTCCTTGAATCAAGGCCTCCGGATCCACATGGATAGCTGAGATCTTTTCTTGGAGAAACACACTTTGCTCCTCACTCTAATCCCACATTTTCCCACTTGACTTTCCTCCTCTTCTGCTGCTCAGTCTTTCCCCCCCTGCTTCTTTATTGGATTTCTTGCTCGTGCACCCATCTGGGGCCGTCTTGTTCACTTTCCTTCTTCCTCACCCTCTGGATATTTGTGCGTGTGCCTCCTTCCTTTTGTGTGCTCTCTGTCCCCCCCCCCCCACCCATCTCCTCTTCCTCTCTCCCTTCCCGCTGCCAAGGGGGATTGTTCCCCTCAGGGCTGTTCCTTGCCAGTCTGCTCCTCTGGCCTCAGTCCTGGCAGCCACAATGAGCTTCACTGCGCACTCGGTTTTCTTCACCCTGAAGGTGAGTGTCCTGCTGGGGTCACTGCTGGGGCTCTGCCTGGGCCTCGAGTTCATGGGCCTCCCCAACCAGTGGGCCCGTTACCTCCGCTGGGATGCCAGCACGCGCAGTGACCTGAGCTTCCAGTTCAAGACCAATGTCTCCACGGGGCTGCTCCTTTACCTGGACGATGGCGGCGTCTGTGACTTCCTCTGCCTTTCCCTGGCAGATGGCCGCGTACAGCTCCGCTTCAGCATGGACTGTGCGGAGACCGCTGTGCTGTCCAACAAGCAGGTGAATGACAGCAGCTGGCACTTCCTCATGGTGAGCCGGGACCGCCTGCGCACGGTGCTGGTGCTTGACGGTGAGGGCCAGGCGGGTGAGCTGCAGCCCCAGCGGCCCTACATGGATGTGGTCAGTGACTTGTTCCTTGGCGGAGTCCCCGCGGACATACGACCTTCTGCCCTGACCCTTGATGGAGTACAGGCCATGCCCGGCTTCAGAGGATTAATCCTGGATCTCAAATATGGCAACTCAGAGCCTCGGCTTCTGGGGAGCCAAGGTGTCCAGTTGGATGCTGAGGGACCCTGTGGTGAGCGTCCCTGTGAAAATGGTGGGATCTGCTTTCTCCTGGATGGCCACCCCACCTGTGACTGTTCCACTACGGGCTATGGTGGCAAGCTCTGCTCAGAAGGTAAGACCTTCTTCCCTAGTCCTCTCTTACTAGAGACCCACCCACTGCATTGGGTGAGGCCAAGACTATGGATAGAAACCACCACTATCGTTGAAGGGCATCTTTAGCTACATGTTGGATAATTGGGTCCCTTTGGAAATCCTTCGATTGCTCTCAATGGAAAACCCATCAGATCTTGGCAAGGAGAGAATCCTGGCTACTCAACCATGGGCTTCTTACTCAGATGTTTGGCTGTACTCAAAGGGCTAGATGGAGCAGGCTGAAGGATGTGTGCCCCAGATCAGCTGCTTCCACTGCAGACAGCAGGGTTAGCACAGAGCAAGAATCTGATAGAAACGGGCAGTGTGGCTATCTCTGTCCCTCCTGATCCCTTGAGAGTTGGGCACTTGGGATGGGTGGGACACTCCTCATCACTTCCTCCTTAGTCCCCAGGAAAAAGAGTGCCCATGCCAAGGAGAATGAGGGTGGATGGATTGCAGGTCCATTCTTGGCCCGCTATCATCCCAGCCCTTCCATTTGCTTCTCACCCCACAGTCTTTGGGGAGGTTCCTGGAGGGTGGAGGAGGCAGCTGGGGATGGGACTACTCACCTCCTCATTCTAGCAGCAGGACTTTTCATATGAGGTTCCTCTTTCCTGTCCTCTTCCTCCTCTTCATGTACTGAGAATGGTCAGGAAGGCACAGAGACTGACAGGAGCCTTGTCTAGCCAAACCCCCAAGGGGGCTGGAAATACTCAGTATAGCCTTGACAAGCCTCTCAAGTTCAACCACAGCTTCCCAGGGAGAGGGAAGGTAAGGCTCATGCCTGAGGACTTAGATTGCCCTCACCTTATTCACCAAATTCTGACTGTATGGGATTAGATCCGAGAGAAGTGGCCCAGACTCTACTTTGACAAGTACCTAAAATCCAGATTCATGGGCTCCAGGACTCATTGAAGGCCTGGCTTTGAGCAGGAGGAAGCACTGAAGTGACAAAGAATGTGAGAACTGACCACAGGGGTATGCATGTTGAGAGGCTGGAATGAGGAGGAGGCAAAGAAGTTTGATTTTCTCCTTTTTGAATCAAGCCCTGGATTCTTCTAGAAATGTTTTGCCATCCCATTCTGGTCTCTCCAGGAAGGTGGTGGGATGGTATAGGGCAGAACAGTGGTTCTCAACCTTGGCTTCGCGTATTAGGATCACTTGCAGGGTGGTTTAAAAACTCTCAGGCCACCCTATGGGCTAATTCAATCAGAATTTTGTAGGGGGTGGGATCCAATGTGTATTTTTAAAGCTCCCCAGATGATTCTATTGTGCAGCCAAGATTGAGAACCAACAGGTCAAGAGAGGTCAGGTAGGTGGGGCTAGGTGAGTGTCCCAGCACTGACTTCCAGGATTTTTTCATTTTGGTGAGGCCCCTGCCTTGGGATTTGTAACTAAAAATAGTGTCTGTAGGTGTTCCTCAAGCCATCCCATAATAGCCCAACCCCTAAAGCAGGTTGTAATTCATATGAATTTTAACCACTCCTATTAAAAATGTTTTTTTTTTTTAATCAAAGCAAAGTTTATTTCATAGGTGGTGGATGCTGGAGAGTAGGACACTTTGAGGATCTTGTTGGAGACCCCTTTGTAGGTCATGTAGGGGCTATTGTGGGAGCCCTTCCCAGGTCTCTACTGCTTCTTTCCTCTGCTGGGCTGGGCATCACATCTTCCCTCCTGTGGCTGGGCTGCGGGAGAGGGAGATTCAAGACATGCGTGCCACTTTTTATTGGCTTCTTTTTTTCCCCACGGAGCCCATTGGAAAAGCGGATGGGGAAGAGGACCTGAGGCCACCCCAGCCCACAAAGCCACTTTGGGAATGTGGTTATTGAAGCACTTCTTATAAGCAGGTGCCTTCTGGAGCTGACTCCGTTCCAAAGCTTCTTCGCTTTGGAGAAAGTTCTGCCTGAAGACGCTGACGTCTTGTTCGCCCAAAGGGTCTGCTCTGTTCTCAGAACTTGCATTGAAAGCTGGCATTCTTCCTTTCTAGGGACTAGGGTGTTTGCAAGTGTGTTGTTAACTTGCTGATTATCCCTGATTGCATTCTTTGTGTTTAAAAAGAACTCATTTCCTCTGGGCAGGTCTGGATCAGCACTTTTCTGCAGGAAGAATTTCCATACTGTATATGTATATGATTTGTCTTTTCTCTCTCTTTTGGGGTGTGTGTGTGTGTGTGTGTGTGTGTGTGTGTGTGTGTGTGTGTGTG
>NW_024412396.1:52112663-52134508 GCF_014898765.1 Herpailurus yagouaroundi
GTGTGTGTGTGTGTGTGTGTGTGTGTGTGTGTGTGTGTGTGTGTGTGTGTGTTTCAGGTCTCCAGTAGCATTTCTTTAGAGCAGATTGTAGGCAGTCAATTTTTTAATAGCTAAATACAACATGGATATTTTAATAATAGTTCTTTCTGCAGGGTTCAGATCATCTAGTGGCTGTGGATTGATACCTCTATCTGAAGAAGGCAAACACAGAGCACAGCTCATTTATTCTCCTGATACATAAATAGAGTAAATGAACTCTGTCGTAACAGTAACAGTTGGCTGGCTTGGAACAGAGCAGTGCAAAGGTTGAGGTGAGGGTGGGTGTTGGGAGAGGTATCAGAATTGACTGTTGATAACTTGGAGTCTGTTGATCCTGGTAATTGTCATCATGTCTAATCAGTCACAAAAAATACATTACAGGCTTTTAGAAAATACCCGTTCTCTGTACACGTAGTTAATTTTTAGCTAGTAAGCAGGAAAAGCTCACCTGTAAAATATTAAGGGGGACAAATTTAAGCAGATGTACCTAAAACAAGATGAATAGTCTAAACAAATGCCTACCCATTTGTCTAAAGATGATGTGGTGAGGTTGGCTGTGAGGATGCATCCACTCCCTACTCTGCCTCCTTTCAGTTGTACACGTCATAGACCGGAAACCAGCATAGTTATTCCCAGCTGTTGGTCCTGTGTGCCAGGCATCTATCTGATTGTCCCGATTTGTAGGAAAGGCCTTGACATTTGATTGTGTGAGGGCTTGCACCCAGTTTGGAAGATCCATTTTTTACTTCATGCTTTAGCAGTTCAAGAACAGGAAGAGCTGGGAGGTCTCCTGCAGCTTCAGATGGATGTGGTCGGGGCCTATCAGAGGCGCTCTCTGTGGTCCATTAGCTTCTAGCCTGCTGGCGGCATTGATGTTTGCTTGGCCTGTCTGGCTTTCCATGCCTTGATGGCTCCAGAATATCTCTGTGCTGCACCCTGGGAAGAATGCACAGATGGGCCTATCTCCCCTATGTGCTTTGGGCTCTTCTGATCCCCCATTGGGTGTCTTCTCTAGGAAGAACCTAGAAGATACTGGAGATGGTTGCTGTGGAAAAGTTGGGCCTAGGGGTTGGAGGTCCTGGACTCACTATCTTCTTTCATGTGGTGAAATGTTATTTTCTCTGGCTGCAGACTGAACTCCACACATCCTACTTGAGAAAAACTTCATTCCTAGGCTCCTAACTTAATTAATGGTCACATTGAACATTCTGGCACATGGTGGAGAAAAGGTCCCAGATTTTTACTTCCAGGTGTTATGTTTGTAAACAAAATGTTCCGGTGCTCAACTTTGGACTTGTTTGTGTAATCTTGCCTTTTTAGTAAGGGTCTTAGAGGACAGAAGAAGTGCAGGTAGTTCAAAATGATTTTTTTTTAATTTTTTTTTCAACGTTTTTTATTTATTTTTGGGACAGAGAGAGACAGAGCATGAACGGGCGAGGGGCAGAGAGAGAGGGAGACACAGAATCGGAAACAGGCTCCAGGCTCTGAGCCATCAGCCCAGAGCCCGACGCGGGGCTCGAACTCACGGACCGCGAGATCGTGACCTGGCTGAAGTCGGACGCTTAACCGAATGCGCCAACCAGGCGCTCCTCAAAATGATTTTAAAATTAAACATATCTATTTTGGAATATAGTCGAGCTATGGCACAGCATATTCACTGGTTTTGATCTAGCCCAGTCTCCTGTTACCAGTATCCTGGAGCTCACTGGGCAATGAAGAGGTATCCTGAGCTCCCCCAAAAGAGCTGTCCCCTCATGGGTCATTGAGAGTTTATGATTACCTTGAAATGAGTTGAAATTGATACTTTATTTTTAAACCATTCTTAGTTATGAATATGCATGTATTGAATTTCTTAACAACCTTATGGTCATGAAGAATTGATTTGCTCCCAAGGTGTGTACATTTCAGTAATAGTCTTACTGAGGAGCTCCTTGAGTATGAAGTCAGCCTGTTGCAGGTGGGGTAGGGCCAGGGAAAGATGGAGAAGGCATCACATGTTGATTTATCCTCCCAAGTCTCATTAAATGGGCCTACCTATATCACATACCACTTGTGTGTCCCCACTTTTAGGTTAATTCAGTGAAGAGTCATGAGGTCCTATTCAGTTGGGGGAAAACATGTTCATTGTCTGTCTCTTCCTGCTGACTTGGGCAGGTGCCCAATCCAGAAGCTGCAGTCTTGAGTCTTAGCTCTTAACTTCTCAGGTGGTGTGATCCGACAGTGAGGTACAGCGGTGGGTGTTGGTGGAAGGGGCCCGAGCCTTATTACAAGCACACCGTTGAGTGGTACCTACTGGCCTCCCTTTCCCATCCCTCCAGCTGTCTGCAGCTGCAGGTTGGTTGGATTGATGGCTCAACACCACTGTGTGGCCTTGGTATGCCTTCCTGAAAGTGAATTTTAATTACTTTTCTTTTTACTGAGGATTTTGTGACTCTTCCCCCATTTATCCAAGCCAGAACTGGGATGGAATGGTGTATCAAGAGACTGATTTCCCCTGAGCGTTTACCAAGGGCCAAAGGCTTCCAATGCTGAAGTTAAGGTTCTAGTGATTGCCCCAGCTGATCCTCCATTTCTGGGCATTTGTGTAAAAACACAAACATCTCCCTCCCCATCCCCAGTGCACATCCTGCTGGAATTGTAACATGGCAGTGTTGTTCCTAAACCATGTCAACCCTGCATGGCTTGGGGATAGGGGTGGGGGTGGGAGCTGCAGGGGAGTGGTGAGCAATCAGTAAAGACTATCTCTTCAGAATCCTTCTCCCCAGTATGGAGACTGTGGCACAGAAGCAAGGGCTTACAACATGCACAAAGGAGAACTGCGGCTTCTGAGACTTGATTCCCACCCAGCATTCAGGCGTTAGGTGGGACCAGCCCAGCCAGCCAGCAGGGGCTGTCGCTAAACGGAGCCTGAATAGGGGTCTGATTGCTCCTTTTTCCTCCTCTCCTTCTGATTACCAAGTGAGATTTCCTGGGTATGCTGTATGCTAAATGGCAGAACAGCCGCCTGCCACTTGCACCAATTATCCCTCTTTTAACTGCCGAGGGAAGAGCAATTTTTTTATACCCCCCCCACCCCCACCCCACAGTAGCATCTCTGCCTCCTTTAAAGAAATAAGAGTGTTTTTCCTTGTTCCCCCTTCAGGGGGGTGAGAACAGTCTTCTTTCTCCCTTCGCAGAATCCATACACCAGCTGCAGGCTACAAAGGGGGTGGACACGGGGTAAATGCTTCGTCCGAATTCAGTGGGGTTGAGGGTTACCCAGGCATTTTGCCAAGAGCCTTGGAGTGGCACGTGAGCTTGCATTTGCATTTGGTAATGAGACACCACAGGCCCAGCACCAGGGGCTAATTATCTTCCTGGCCCCTATCTTCCTTTGCAGGCTGTCAGGGAAAGATGGTTTCCAGTTCCTAGGGCAGCTGCCCATCAGCTGGGTCCTCTGCCCTCTTTGCGGGACAGAAGAGATAGGGTGTATGCTTGGGGGATGGGGCCAACATACTCTCCCTGCAGTGGGTGTCCTGTGCAACAAGGCCCAGAGGTGGAACTTGAGCGAGAGGCTTCAGGGCAGGGCTGTGAGGGTCAGGAACCCTTCCTTGGATAAAAATAATAATGATGTCAGTATTACTATTATCGAATGCCATCATGTGCCTGACAGCCTAGGTGCTTTATGCGCATTGTCTCATCTAATCCTCATGGCACTCCTATGTGGTTGATATCATTAACTAGCCTCACTTTACAGATGAGGAAAGTGAGGAGCAGAGAAATTTGGAACTTGAAGAAGGTTTAGTGTAGTCTTAAGAGCATGGCTTCTGGAATGAAAAAGATTGGACTTAAATCTGGGCTTGTCCAGTTATAAGTTGTGTGTCTTTGGAGAAAGTTTTAGAAGATTCAGTATGCTCATCAATAATCGTAATAATTAATAGCAGCTAACATCCAAGGAGTGTCTACACTATATTGACTGCTGTGCATGAGTTAACTTTTATAACCCTCACAGCCACTCAACACACTATCGTTTTCATTTTGTAGACAAGGAAGTTAAGGGACAAGAGGTTCAATAATCTGTCCAAGGTCACACAGCTAATAAGAGGCAAAGCTGAGGTTTGTATCTAGGTGGACTGGCTTCACAGACCACACTTAACCACTGTACCATCCTGCCTTGCAGTGAATCAGGATAAGAAATTGTACGTCGGGGAGTTGTTGAGAGCATGAAAGCAGATGAAATGTACGGAGTTATCAACATAGTCTCTGGGAAAGAACAAGTCCTGACTCTGGGCTGTTGGTCTTCCTGGTGCTTGTAAGAATGAACTGTGTGTCAATTTGGTCTTGTAGAAGGTTTGATGCTCCCCTTTGAGTACCCCCACCTCTGCCATTTTTCTGCATCCCAGTTTGAGAAATGGTAGAAACAAAAGGAGGGGAATTCAGTTTCATTGCCATTTTGCCCCTGCCTGAGAGCCAATGATAATGGTTGTGCCTGTTGGACCATATTTGGAACTCTTTGCAAACCTGTGGTGTTCTGGCCCCCATAGCAATACAATGAGGCAGGTAGGACAGGCTTTACCATCCCACTGAAAAGTGAGGAGACCCAGACATGAGGCTCCAGTGAACTTGTGGGTATGAGGGCAAGTTTGGATGCTGCCTGTTTGGCGGGTGTCTCTGGGACCTAAAAACCCAGATTCCCAACGTGGCATTTTATTTCTGCTCCTAGGCTCCCTTCATTAACACAAATGGCCTGTGTCTCCATTGTGAAATGGAGCGTTGCCTCCCTGGATGCTGGTGATAAGCAAAATGTCAAACTCCTGGTGTAGGAGGTTATCAGCTCGGCCAGTCCCAAGGAGCCTTACTCCTCCCAGACAGACAGAAAGCAAGAATATGAGAGAATGAGAGAGGATGAAATGAATGTGTCTGAGTATTCAATTCCCACCCTCAAGACCCTGGTTTGAAGTGAAGTGACTGGGGATTGGACCCATGGGTCATGAGGCATTTGGAGCACAACTACACCACGCTGGAGCATCGCTGGACAGCATGACCTCTTCAGACTTAACCTTTGGTTTCCCAAGTACCAGGAATTGCCCAGCACCACACCCAGGGTTGGCGGTAAAAGATGGAGCTCCTGGATTATTCTGTCAGACTCCTTCTTGCTTTCCTGCTGCCTTCTGACTGTCTTCACAGCTAACAAAACCAAACTCTCTTTCTCTGTGTTTGTGCTTCTCTTTCCCTTTGTGTGTGGGGGAGGGGAATCAATACAGAGGCGGATTTAACCAGGAAACAAAACCTTTCATATATCCTCACTTGCGTGGTCCCTTTCAAGGTGCCATACTTAATGCTGTATTTGTGATTTTTTTTTTCTTAAGGAATCCCTGGTATCATCAGCTTCCAGCTCCACCTCTGTGGATCCGCCTCTGTTAAGACTTGTTGCTGCCCAGTGGCAGCAATGTTGCTCTGGGTGGACATGTGATTCCCCAGTGGCCTATGACCCTTCATCACAGACACACTTTCCTTCACTTCATAACCGGCAGGGCAGGAAGAGCCTTGGAGGGGGAGTGTGGAGGATGAGGGGCATCTAGGAATGTTATATGGGGAGGCATCTAGGATATCTAGTGGGCAGAGAGAGGCCATGTCTAGAAATGTTTATTGTTGATGCAGAGGAAAGTGCTGGTGTTTAAAAAGAGGGGCACCCGCATCCTCCTCCTGAGGTTTTCTCAGCTATAGTTGGGATGTTTGGTTCGCTGCGGCTCACTGGGGGGCTGTGTTACAGGTGACAGGCTGTGGCTGACAGAGGAGAGGGACAAAGCGTGGCTCGGCAGGCCTGTCTCCGTGATCTATTTGGGAACTGACAGTGCCAGTGGGTTGTCATTACTGCCGTTGTTCTCCAGAAATTGATGTCTTTGGGTAACCTATTTGAAAGCAATACGGGGCCCTCTTTAAATGTGTCATCATCTATATCTGCTCTCAGACCTCCACTGCTGTCCACAATGTTCCTAAATAATGCATTTTCCAATTAAAAAAATTTTTTTTAAATTCAGGAACCAATACTAGAAAGCTTTTAAAAACAAATTGATCTCACAGTCATCTGGCCAAACTGCCCAGCTCTGCTCTGTGTTAAAACTTACTTCACACGTGGTCCTACAAGCGGCTAATGTTTCAGCTCTTTGGGGGGAAAAACACTGTACTCTGTGAGGGTACACAAGGGCCTGAAGAGGATGGAGATGAAAGAAAGGCAGGGACATGAGCTGGAGGCAACATGAGGCTCTTGGTTTAAACTGTGACATGCACTTAGGATCCTTTGGGTTTAACTGAGGCTCTTATTTAAGTAACTTTGCACCTAAGATGACTCTGAGGAGCTTTTCTGTCAAGTTTCTCCACGAGACTCTACGTCTGATCTTCTGATATTTTTGCCTCTTGACTGCTGGTTTAGTTCTCCTGAAGTGGTTCTATTTGCAGGTGCAAAGTTCTTAGAAGACAGAATCTCAATAGTCCCGTGGTTGTTGGCAACACTTGGGTTGGTGTCTTTGCTGTCTCAGGCAGAGTGTTCCAGGCAATCCCATACCCTTTCCTCCAGGTATTATTGGGAATGTGTTACCTGCAGCCCCAGGAGAATAGACAAAGTGCAGTGAGAGAGTGTTGAGCTTTTTAAGTTAATAAGTTGCTTTAAAATAAAAACAATACTCCTCTTGTGAGGAGGGACCAGCCAGGCTGAAATCACACGTGTGCGATCCAAACAGTGGGAACAGGGCTGGCAAGGCTGGGAACTTGCCACATTCTCATGATTTCTTCCTTCCTCCTCATTCTCTCAGGCTTCTTTCCTTTCCGGGAGGGGTCCTGTCTCTTGCATGGCTAGCTTGGACTGCTAAAGGAAGCGGGAAGGGTGAGCTTAGAGGATGGTAAGCCTCTCACCTGTGAGATTCCTAAAAGACTAATCTTCCCCTAGAATGCTTGCTCCACCTAGATCAGGAGAGGCAAGTCTGGAGTTTAGGCTCAGGAGATGTGCTGTGAGCCCCTTCTCAGATTTGAGGAGGCACACTGAAATTTGGGGGGACCCTGGTGCTGGGAAAGAAATATTCTGCGAGGGATGGAGCACAGATCCCGTGGTCCATTTAGAGGACAGTGAGGCATTTACATTGCCTTCTGGTCCTGGCTTTGCCTATGTAACGCACTGGAAACCAAGGTGCATTGTAAAGAATCATGGGATGATAACTTTGGAGGGGATTTTAAGGATCTTTGGGTCTAACTACCCATTTTCCACCCTCTTCTCCACTATGTAAGACATATTTCCTCCTCTCCAAAATACCCCTAGTCAAATGCAGTGGTGGTTGGGGGCTCAGTGCCTTTCAGGGCAGCCTAATGTATCTCTCTGTGGTCATTCCTGAGGGTCAGGGAGCTAGCTCTTCCTACATCAGGCTGCGGTCGGCCTCTAGCCACGTCCTCACTGGTCCCCATTCTGATTAAAGCAGTCTGACCTTTGCATTGGGCCTTGTGGGTGAGGGGATGGGTGGGTCATAACATTTCTGGATGCTGCTCTGCAAGAATTAACTCTTGTGTCAAGTAAAATTCATACGGGATTCTCTAATATGGCACTAGCGGCCCGCACATCACAGAGTTATTTAGAATTAACTGCTTGAGATTAATCTTAAACAACG
This sequence comes from Herpailurus yagouaroundi, assembly GCF_014898765.1. NCBI lineage: Eukaryota > Metazoa > Chordata > Mammalia > Carnivora > Felidae > Herpailurus > Herpailurus yagouaroundi. Next base: position 52,120,337 of record NW_024412396.1, read on the forward strand.
TGGGAGGGACTGATGTGGGAACAGACTCTGAGGTAAGCAGGTGATTCATGCTCTAGTCATTTTGTTCCTAGGGCTCTTGCACTCTGGAAGATTCATGGTTGGCCCCATCTCTGGCTCTATTGTCTGTGCCTCATTTCACCCCCCTAAGATGTCCCATCTTCCTCCACACCCCGCTGGCTTTGCAGCATCTCTGCTTTTCCTGGGAGCCCCCTGGAAATCTCTAATGGCTCGGCAATAAGATAGACATTCTAGAATGCTATGGAGTAGCATAAAGTGGAATTGGATTGGTCTAGCTTAACAAGCCCATCTTGGCATCCAGGGTCAGACACCCCAATAGACATCAAGGTTTTGCTAAAAAGCCTAACAGAATGGTTTTTAGAAAAGAAGATCATAAAACGAAGCAGTATCAAGTAGCTACTTCTGGAAACTGGCCTTGGAAACAAATGCCCGATCCAAAAATGCTTCTATTCTGCCAGGTTGCCCTGGGTTTCCCATGTTTTTGGCCCTGTTGGGCAAAAGTCTCTTAGGGAGAGGGATTAGGCAGGGCTAGAACATGTTCCTCTCACATTGGCATAGACTGTAAACCTGCCAAGCAAATTCCATCCTGCAACCTAAAGGGGACGAGGCTAGCCTGGCGCTCAGCCACCTCCTCACTGGTGGTCATTTTACTGACACTGCAGCAAAGAATGGAGAACTCATCTCATAATTTTCTGATTTAAAATAGTTTACTTTTAAGAGCAAAGCCACAGATGCCAATTTGACCCTAAACTTGAAATGTATCCAGAGTCATCAGCTTCTACTCCGGGGTCTCATTGTCCATCCAGGTTCTCTGGACTACACACATGTGCTGGGAAGTGGGCATGACCACATCACATGGTCATGTGAGAATTGGCACGTGGGCAGATGGTTGGGTTTTAGTTGCTGTAGAAAACTTTGCTGTTTGCTCTTCCTGATGTTGAGTGTTCGGCCTTGTGTTAATGCAGATTGGGGCTGTTTTTCCCCCATGTAGAATATATAACCAGTGGCTACATTTTAATGTGTCTCTTGGCTCCCTTTGGCTTTCACGTCCTTAATGCAAGTTGCAATAACTCAGTTGAGTTTCCTGATTCTTGTTGCAGGAGTGTATATAAGGAGGCGCTCTCTTTGAGAACTCTAAGACATGAAACCAAGGGAAAACGCTGTTTCCCTTTGTTAATTACTGCATGTACAGGCTTGGTGCTAAACCACTGGAGTGTGACAGACAGCAGTTGCTCAATAAATATTGCATTAATAAAGCACATTCTGTGTGTATATATGTGCGCTTTCATGTTTTGTATGCATGCCCTGGTGTCTGCGTTCATGTGCTAACACACATGATGGATGGATGTAGGTTCCCAGGAATGTGAGTTTAGTAATACCTGTTTAACACTTTAACTGGTGGTGTATCAGATATGACTTGGACTGCAGTGGGCAGTAGGCACTGGAAATGCCTCCTCTCTTTGAATGGAAAGAGTGGCATGCTTACTGTGGGGCAGTTTTCATCGAATCTGTGTCAAGTGCATACACTTTCTACCTGGTTTGATCTAGTTGAAGACAGACTAGAAAGAATTTCTTGTTTGTTTACAAACCAGTGGTTTCCTGTAACAATTACAGGCAGCAGCCAGCCTGGGACCATGTAAATGCTTGTGCAGTGGCTGTTTGAGGCAGACATGTGGTTGTCACTGGAGATGGAGAGGACCCATTAGCTTGTATGGATTCCCTGGAGAAGATGAGGCTCACTGGGGACGGGATAATTGTCCTCGGATATCAGAAGAGCTGCCACGAAGAAGAGGAAGTGGATACTGAGTGGGAGGGTTGAGAGATCAGAGCTACAGAGAAAGAATCCTGATGCTGAGAGCTGTCGGACCATGCCTCCCCCCATCTCTGGAGGGAATGCAGCAGGTGCTGGGGCGACACCTGTCAGTGTGTGCTGGTGTGTACGTGCCTTCACACTAAGGATGCCGTGGTTCTGAGGGTCTCGGCCTCCAGGCCCACCCTTATGTTTGATCATGTTCATCCTCTGCCTTTCAGGGGGTGGGGGTGAGAAGATTATTCTCTAGATCATTGGCCTTAAAAATTGGGCATATGCAGGACCATTCTTCGGGGATATGTATAGTTAACTTATATACAAATTATTTGTAACTAGATAAACATCTCTTGCGACAACATATTAATGTTATTTTTTCTAATAGGCAGTTTGTTTAGAAAGGTTTAGAGGCCACTGATCAATACTAAAATTTATATTTATCTCTCTTTAATTGATTGTAGTTACTCTTGGCCTCCTGTTACAATTCCTTCCCCCCGGGGGCTTGCAGTTTTCAGGTGGAGGCTGACACCAGGGATATGTGTGTTGGGCTCTTGTCCTCTGTCTTTAGCCCTGTGTGTGGTGGTCTTGTTGACCTGGCCAGGTGGTTTTGGAGGGTCCCATGGGAACATATTCTGGTCATACCTCCCTCCTTCAGGGGCCTCACTGTTTGGAATTCCTAATACTATCTCAGAGCTTCTTTCAGCATAAAATCATGGCATTTTCAGGGGCAAATTTGGCTTGTGGAAGAGAACAAAGTCTTTGAGGTATCATCAAGCATTTATAAAGCAGTTCTTGACATATAATCATCTATTTTTTGGAGTAGGCCATCTATTTACTGGAATAAGTATATTCTGTGATTAGGCATTCACAGAGGGAGTGCCTATTATGTACCAGGGAGGTCCCTGCCCATGTGGAGCTTGTGGTCTAGTTGGGAAGCCTGTCAGGCAAAGAAGTACAGCATGCAGTAGAGCCACTAAAGTACCAGGTAGAATGTTAATAGAGTAGCTCCAAAAGGGGTGTCCCACCCTGCTTGGGATGGGAGGATATTTCACAGTCAGACTTAGAAGTTTTATTTGGTAGACTGTTGGGGAAAGGACATTTCAGGGCAGCCCTGTGAACCAGTTATTTGCAGTAGTTAATGTGGCTGGATTGAAGGATGGAGGCCAATAGGAAAATAATGAGATGAGGCCTTAGGCAGGGTGGATCTCAATGCTTTGTAAGGATTTTGGACATTATTTTTTTCCTGCAGTTCAGGGCTATTGGAAGTTTTTCAGTTGAGTAGTAACAGATTTGAATTTTAGAAAGATGGCCCTAGGGGCAGTTTGCATGATGGATTGGCTGGCTATTGGAAGGCTTAAAGCAGAGAGGCTAGGTGGAGGCTATTGTGTGGTTTTGTTGAGAGAGAAGTCTATACCAAAGGAGTAGTGATGGAAGAAGGGTCAATTGCAGAGATGTTAAGAAAAAGAACTTAATAGTTGGAAAGGCAATGACTTTGAGCGGTGTTGGACTTGTGCTGCCTGGCTCTGCCACATACTAGCTGTGCAAACTTGGATAAAGGACAACTTCTCTGTGTTTTAATTTCACCATCTGTGAAATGGGTGTAATAATAGTGCTCGCCATTTAGGATTGCTGTGAGGTTTTACTGAATTCTCATGGAGAATTCTTAGGACAACACTTGGCACGTAGTAAGCATTCAGTGAATGTTAACCATTATTACTAATTAGCATCAATTATTCTTCAAAAGGGGAAGGAAGAGCTTTGATGATGTGCTCTGGTTGTAGGTATAACTAGGGCAGGAAAGTCAGTGGGAGGAACAGATCTGGCATGAAGACAAGAGGGGGGTAATAATCAATTTTGGTTTGTCTGTCTGTACCCCACCTTCTCTTTTAACTCTGTAAGATACTTGCAAGGAGATGTGCAGAAGCAGGTGGGGGCGATGGTTGTTCTAGGGGGGAGGGTGGGATTGGATATAGATGTCAGAGTTGTTGTGGGGGTGAAAGAAGGCTTAGACATGGATGAGGTTGTCTAGGCAAAGAGTATAATTCAGAGGGGAAGAAGGTACATAACCTTTGGGAACCTTAATATTTATAGATAGTAGAAAAAAAGGAATCTGTGACCTTGATGAAAGCAGATGACCAGAGATGTAGAAGGAAACTAGGAACAAAGGAAAGTTCCTTAAAATTCTTCACTGGTCTATAAATGAAAGAGTACTCCTTAACCTCGTTGGAGTTGGGACACTGATTTGAATGTAGTAGAACAGCATCAAAAGATTACATAGTTTAATTTTAAAACTATTCACATTGGCCTTTCTTCTACCTTCAATCTAGTGTGTTCTGTTCATTTGAGAAAATTTCTACAAATAGGAAGTGAAATCTTGGATAGAGATGGTGAAACTGAGGGTTTTGGATGTTTGCATGATGGAATTTCTGGCTCCCAGAATATCAGAATCCTGTGGGAATCAAGGACTCAAAGATCTGAAAGAAACAAATCCAAAGAAAAAGAAATGACTTGCCTAAGACCAACCAGTTGGCATTCTTATTTGTGCTTTGCATTTGAGACCATGTGATTAAACATGAAATGCTTTGTCTATGTTTTTCTTGGAGCTGGGCATTGAACTCTTGAGGATACCAGCACTGGCACTCGGTTCAAAGCCATGCACCTTTTCCTGGGATTAGGCAAGAGATCTTCTAACTCTGGTCCTTGTAAACTAAAAGAGCAAGATCCTCCACATAGGGGGCTTTGGAAGCCCCTGGCTCAGCAGCCAGTGATGTAAATGCTGGTAATTAATTCATTTGTGGTTTTTCTACCTTTGCCATGGGTGGGGTGTTTGGAAAGGGAGCAAAATCATTTCTTAAGGAAATTGAGGCTCTCTTCTAGTTGCCTGCTTGCTGCCTTCCTCCTGTCTCTGACTCTCCAGGGCTGGGGGTGGGTGCTGTGTCCGTTCTCTGAATGCTTGCTGTGCAGCACAGTTTTCCAGGAATTTCAGGACATAGGAATTTTCACCCAGCTGTGTTGTGTGTTGCTGTTCAGCAATCTGAAGTTGCTTATCCAGCACAAGTCAGAATGGGGAGCCTGGGGAGGAGGGGGAACGCCTTCGAACATTTTTCTAAGCAGAAGAAATTGAGGTGTTAGGGGCCCAGCTGGCGTGTGATAGGAACCAAGAAATGGAGCCTACGTGAGCGTGCATGCCCACATGAAATCTCTTACTGATGATGTTATTCCAGAGGTACTTCTTTCCACACCCTTGACACCAATGAACACTTACTGAGGACCTACTGTGTGTTAGGGAGGGAGCATGGGGGTAGAACAGTGAATAAGACAGACATGCCTTCATGCTGCTTAATTCACCAAGCAATTACCAAGTGATGGATGCTTTGAAAGGGGAAGTGTAGTGTAACAGTGGTCTCTGTGCATTCAGGGGTCCCTCTTCAACCCTGGCAGAACAAAGACTCAGGGAAGTTCAAGGGTATGCTTAAGACATTCTAAGGAATCACAAGAGGTCCAGGGCTTTTGTAGATGCAGTTCTCAGGCTGGCTCTCCCAATCGGAGTCTGCTGGTCACAGACCACAAGAGAAGCTGGTAGGCTCAAGGCTGAGTTTAGCTTAGTGCTCTGCTCTAACCATACCCTAATGCCATTTTAATTTTGTGGAAATCTTATAGATTTATATCACTTGATTATTTTGATTGACTAAATTTAATGATGATGATGATGATGATGATGACGATGATGATGAAGAACTAATCCTCAATGAAGCACTTTCTACATGTCAGGCATGGGGCTGAGTGCTCTCAAATGTAAGTTCCTTTAATTCTCTCACCCACCCCTTATGAAAGAGGTTCTGTTGTTCTTGGCTGTAGATGAAGGAGCCAGAGTTGAAGAGAGAAAGTCATCTATCTGCCTAAGAAGCGAGCCTGGGTGCAAAAGAGGGTGGATTACCCTATAAGGTGGTTACAAATATTAAATGAGATAATGAAGGCAAAGCAAGAAGCACATTGATTGTCAAATAACAGATGCTTGATCGATGAGAACCATTATGGTTTTTGATCCCTGCACCAGGCTCTGTAATGGTCACTGCTAGCCATGTAGTTAAGAGTATCTATGCACCAGACATTGTTCTAAGCACTTTACACACCTTAACTCATTTAATGCTCACAACAGTTCTCTTAGGAAGTGCTGTACTATTCCCATTTTATAGATGGATATGCTGAGATCCAGAGACATATGCTTATTTTCCCAAGGTCATGCTGCCAGTCATTCTCCATTGGAAGCAGGTGTTTTAACTCCAGAGCACATGCTCTCTTAGCCATTATGCTACACGGGAGGTAGTTACACAACCCCAAATTCAGTGCTGTCCTACATGAACTCCTGAGACAGAAAACGTAGTTCATTTAGTCTCCAGGGTCCTGCTTGTCTCTTTTTGTCCACTCTTCCTCCCTTCCCCCACACCACTGTTTGAGTTTTTAAAGACAATGTGTAGTTAAGGAGAAAATGGATGAGAGGTATTCCACCAAAGCTCATTCTCCAGTGGATCCTCTCAAGAATTTTTTCAGATAGAATAATAATGTCATGGATATTAAGACAACAAGGAAAAATAACAGAGGAGCACTGTGAAAGTAAAAGTATTACATACAACACACAACAAACAGTGACTCAGACCCTCATTTTTCCAATTCAGCCCATCCCCCAGACTCAAGTCTCCCTGTGAGAGAACCTGCTATCCTGTCCTTACCCTTTCCTCACCTCTAATCACCAACCTCCTACAGGCCTCTAGTTCCACTCAACTAATTCCTACTCCTCCATCAGATCTCAGCTCAGACCTCACCTCCTCCAGAAAGCTTTCCTGGACCCCATGCCCAGCCCATTCCATGTGGACTAAATGGCGCTTCCTGAACTCCTGTAGCATCCACTATAGTTTCATAAGTGGAAGGTGACTTACAATAGGCCACTCTGCCAGCAGGTGGCTGAGGCACTGGGACTAGAGCCCAGGTATTCTAACTCCCTGTCTGGCATCCATTCCCCTATATCACACGGAGAAGAGATAGGTGGCCCAAGAGAACTGGCTGATTCCACAGAACACGGGTTGCCAAGCACAGTGTGTGGTGAAGCTATGGTGCCTGTGTTGGTGCATCTTACAAGTTAGAGGAAAATAGTGATGGAAACTTAATCCAATATGTGAATAATTATAAATGTGATGAATGGTATAGATGGCAAGAGCGGAATGGGGGGAGATCTCATGAGAAAAAGGGGTGCTCAGGGAGGCGCCCCCCCTCCCCCAGGAGGTGAGAGTAAAGATGAGAAGGAACCAGGAGGAAGCAGTGGAGAGGGGCAGCATCTCTTCATTGTCACTTGTTTGGCCTAAGGACAAGAGTAATTAGTCTCTTATCCCTGGCAGGAGCTGTGTCTTTTATTTGTAAATATTTGTTTAGAATATGGTTGATGGGTAATGAAGATGGAGAGAGAGAGGACAGGGATGAAGAACAAGAGAAACCTTCATTCAGTATGGTAGGGTGAGGACTCTGGTCTTGTCTGGTAAATGGGCATATCTAGGGGACACCTCCATCCAGAGTTCAGAACTCTAGAGGTGAGGATTGGGCGTAGAATCTCTGTGTAAAGGAAGCTCTATGTAGAGAAGGTGAAGATGAAAGGCTGCTAGAACAAGCAAGCCAGTGAGTGTCATTAGCTGCCAGTCCAAAGACACTTGTTCCCCAAATAGCCGCACAGCGTGAGGGCCACCCACGGCATTTCCAAACAGCTGCCTTTCCTCCTAGCGCTGACTTTATCGGGCTGCCCTCCGAGGCGCTCCTGCTTGCCATGTGTGTTTTCTCCGTGCGGGAAGAGGCAGAGGGGGTTGCCCTGGTTAATCCACACTCTTCAGTTATTGTTCTCAGGGACATTTATAGTCCAGAACATGTAAACAGTTCTCAGCTTGGAGGAGTAGGGGGACAGTCTGAGGCTGGGAATCTGCTTGATGCTAAGTGTCCTATGCTTCCTGGGCTTTAGGCTAACATCTGTTGAACAATTACTGTGTTTCAGGCTCTGTGTGAGTAGCTTTATCTTTTGTCCCCGTTTAACTGACGAGCAGACTAGAGCACACTTTCCCCATCTACCTTCTGTGGCAGACATGCAAAGATACCAGAATGAAGTTTTGCCATTTGTCAGGAAAATGAGAGAAATAAACATAATGTAGGAAGTTTATTGTAAAGGCACATTTTTTTTAACTTTGAGATTATGCCCTTTTACTTTTTGGTATTAAACTACTTTTTATTTTTAAGAAAGCCTGGTAATACAAAGCGTCAGTTTTGGGGCTTTTGCTTTTTCTTGGCAAGATAAAAATAGTTATTCTATGTTTCCAAAATTACTAAATTGCTTAAAATATATTACAGGAGAGTAAAATCTAGTAGTGCGCCAGTTATTATCGCAGGCAATAGGTGGTTTCCATGCTACTTTCTTCCTATGAATAAAGTATTTATATAATTGTTTTCACTTTCTATTCTGATCTTTTATCAGAAAAAATGTATCTGGACAGGAGCTCTGAGATCATATGATTTATCTTTCTTCAGCATTTATCAAGATGTTTTGATTGCACAGTTTGACCTTGAGACATTTTAACTCTATGTTGGTGTAGTCAAGATTATACAAACACTGAAACATTTTTATTATAGGAGTATTTTTTAGAGGCAAATGATGTGGGGCTCAGATGATTCCTCAATCCAGTTTTCCTTCAGCATACTTAAACCATTTCTTATTTTTCCAATTCATTTATATTTTACTAAATTAGTTTTAACCAGATCAATTCTGCTCCATGTGTCTTCTACAGTGAAGATTTGATTAATCGATCAGTTATTTTTGTGTGTGTGTGTGCCTATCAAATTTTGCCTATATAGCTTCTGCCATTGTGAACGTTCTTTTTGTGGTCATTATTTCTACCACATCCAATTTTCTCACATCAGGTTTGCCGGTCTAAATTTTGTCAAGAATGTTTGATTCTTCCTTCAATTTTTTAGTCAATAACAAATTTTACTATGTGCATTTTTAGCTGCTGTCAGTTCCATTTTGTGTTGACTTTTTTCCTGACAGGTCTGATTTTTTTCCAGGTCACTTTTTACAGTTCGAAGAACCACATCTTCCTACAACTAAAGTCAGCCTCTTGCCTAATGTTTTTAGCAGGTGCAAAAATGTACTTGAGAGGTCAAAAATTCAGGATCCAAATATTCTGTGTTGCTGAAAGAGACCAGTGATCCAGAAGGATTAAGAAATCTACCCAAGGTCATACATCATGTTCTTGGCAGAGTTCTTCTGGGTTATTTCAGCATATACAACTCCACTAGTTCAGTGAAGGACATATCAGAATGTAAGATTGGGTTGATCTTGATGGCATACTATCTGCTCCTACCCTCTCATTCCCCCTTCTGAGTCTAATGGAACTTCCACCTACCCGCCTTCTTGAGAAATAGCAGCTGGGGCCCCAGTTCGAAGCCTCTTGGCTTCTCCCTGCTTCCTAACTAGGCCCGCCTTAAGCTGTGTGTGCACTGGGGTGGCATGATTTACAAACAAGCAGGACCAAAAAGGAAAAATCCTCTCTTGTGGAGAATTAGGTCAGTGGCAGAGTTGGGGAGGGGAGGGAATCCAGACCTTGTTCTCCCATCTTTCAGTTTACCCCCTCTTCCCTAAAGCAGTCAGGGCAGAAGCCACATTGCTATTGAGAAGCAGACATCTGGGCTTGGGGGTGAGGAGCAGGGGGGCAGTACCCCCCCCCCCCGCCGTATTCATGTGCAGAACTGTGTGAACATGAAAGCGGCCTGTTTTCTGGCCACTTGGGACTCCCCCCTCTCTCATTGTATTTGTCTGGATTACTCTAAGGGGGATATTAGTGTTGTCTAATAATGGCCTCAGATTTATCTAGGGATTTGTGTGATTAATTCCCAAGCAAAGTACAGCAGATAGATTAGAGCTCAGCCTGTGTGGTGGGTCTACACCCTCTATTCTCTGCGCTTTCTAATTGGTTTTGGGGGAGGCTCTTCTCTCACTGCCTTGTTATCCTGATCATTGAAGGCTGTAGCATTTAGGCCCCCACTCTAGGGTAGTGGAAACCATTTTCCACTGCTACAGAGCATGAGTGAGTGTCTGAGAAGACAGTGAAATCTCCAAGTTCATGCTCTTGTTCCTTTATTAAAGCTGCAGAGATGTGGTCACTTGCTTTTCTCTCCCAACTGCCACCACTGTATTCTCAGTGCCAGATTCTTCTCCCAGCCCTCCTGTTGGGGCACTGGTACCCCAGCTGTGGCACAGTGGGAATAGAGGTGAACTGGGATGTAAATGATCTGAATTCTGGCTTCAGCATCAACATTGTCCCGGTGGATGGACATGTTGGTTACCTGGTCTAGGGTCTGTGTCTCTCCTCTGAGCCTCAAAGGATCCTGTATGACTTTATTGCACTGATCACAATTATGATTATTAAATAACTGATTATCTGGTTATTTGTGGCCCATCTCCCCAGCTAGACCTTAAGATCCAAGAGTGCAGGCCCCACATCTGTCTTGTTCATCTGCCATTCCCTCAGTGCCTAGTACAATCCCTCACTCATGGGGATGTGCTTTGAATATGTGTCGACGGAACGAACCTGTAAAGCAGAAGACATGGATTTGCTGGACACCCTAGAGTTCTTCCACTTCTAAAATTCTCTACATCTCTCCTACTGTATTTTCTCCAAAACAATCACATAAACACCCCCCTTTCTAATGTTTTGACTGGTTTTTTTTAACTGTAGTACCACAGAAGTTATAAGATAAAAATGGTGATGAATAATAATTTAATTCAAAAAGCATATTACTGATATATAAAATATGAAATCCCTCCTAAGAACTCCCCCTCTGTTCGCTTGTTCTCTATGAGTCCTGGCAGTGGAATGCCACCCTGCCTGGGCTTCTGAGTTCCCTCTGCCAGGGCCTGCAGGATCCTGTTGAACCCTTCAGAATAGGCCTGGTACTAACTAGTGGGCTATATGCATGGTTCTCAGACTCGAAAATCATTCTTTTAGCTGCAGAGCAGATAGTGTGCTAATTTCACATCACAGCACACACTGCTTTTCAAAGGGAAGAAGTCAACCTTGCTAATTTTCTGAAAATGAAAGAAGGGAGACTGTTTAAGAGAAAGCGGAAGAGTTGATGGGAGCTTGGCAGTGAGAGAGCCTTAGGGCTACTTGCTTTCTTCTGAGGTTCTCAGGTCACTTAGAAACTCTTTTCTCAGAGAATTTAGTTGAAAGTCTCCAGCTAACATGAGCCAATATCTGACCCCCTCCTCAAGCCCATGGCAGACACTGCTAATCAATCTTGACCCCCTTTTCTTTCCAAACCCATATGCAGCCTCAGACTCTTTTTTTAAAAAATTAAAAGCTTTTTAATGTTTATTTATTTTTGAGAGAGACAGACAGACAGACAGAGCGTGAGCAGGAGAGGGTCTGAGAGAGAGAGGGAGACACAGAATCCAAAGCAGGCTCCAGGCTCTGAGCTATCAGCACAGAGCCTGGCACAGGGCTTGAACCCACGAACTGTGAGATCATGACCTGAGCCGAAGTCAGACACTTACCTGACTGAGCCACCCAGGTGCCCCCTCGGACTTTTTTTTTTTTTAACACATTACTCCAAAAATGTCACCAAAGAAAATGAAACTAATGTGTGTTAAGCACTAGACATTTTATATACATTTGTCTGTTTTGAACCTTCTGGCAAATGTGAATGATCCCCATTTTACAGATGAAGTTTAAGTAACTTATACAAAGTTATCTAATAGCAACGTTGGTAGGGCTCAAAGCTTACATGTTGCCATGGCTTCCAGGGAGTCCTACCCTCGGGTGTCAATCTGACCACCAGGCCAGTAATGGTGAAACGTTCTTATGAGATGTGTCTCCACTTAATTGTCGCTGTCCATCCTCTGGGGCCACTTCAAGTTTATGCTAGTAAAAAAAAAACAAAACTTTGAAGCATTCTCTGTCAACCCTAAATCCTGTATTAGTGCTAAGTGCAGTAATAGGCCAGATAGGGCCACCCTATCATGTTTATCTACTCTCTTGCTTTATTAGATTTACTACTAACTGCATCCAGGGCAGTATTTTTTTTCAGTCCCCAGTGCCTAAGTTGGTGTTTGGCATGTATAAGTGGTCAGTAAATGTTAGTTATTTCAAATTGAACCTGACACAGAGGCTCACTCTGGGAACACAAAGGGTGAGGATAAAGGCTTATGGCAAATTGAAAGCCTTCTTGGCTGTTCTGAGAATCTCTCAGCCAGCCTTTTCCAAACTGTGTTCCACGAGATTTTACTAGGTATTTTATGGAAGGAGAAGTGCCCAGTGTTCAAAAACATTTGTAAAACTGCATCCTGTATCCTCTCTTTGACTTCACAGTGTATCTTAGTGCAGGCAAGGCTTTCTGAAGTCTTGCCGTAGAGAAACTTGATTATTTTTGTTTAATTCAGTTTTTTCTACATTTATTATTTTGTTGCTGTTGGCGAGGAACTCCTATTTACATTTTACTGGATGTGTGTTTTTGTGGAATTCTGTTCTGGATATGTTGCCTCAATTTATAATCCTTTCTGTGAAATAGGGGTCCTGAAGTCATAAATGCTCCAAGAAACTTAATGACTTTTTTTTATTAAAATATAATTAATATACATGGTTAATTAGTTTCAAGTGTACAATATACTGATTCACAATTCTATACATTTCTCAGTGCTTATCAGGATACATGTACTCTCAATTCTCTTTATCTGTTTTACTCTTCCTGCACCCACCTATCCTCTGGCAACCACCTCTGTATTTAAGAGTCTGGTCTTTTGTCTCTTTTTTTGGTTTGTTTGTTTCTTAAATTCCACAAATGAGTGAAATCATATGGTATTTGTCTTTCTCTGACTTACTTCACTTAGCGTTATGCCCTCTAGGTCCATCCGTGTCATCACAAATGACAAGATCTCATTCTTTGTTATGGCTGATTAATATTCCATTGTGTATATATGCCACGTCTTCTTTATCCATTTATCTATCGATAGATACTTGGGCTTCTTCCATAGTTTGGCTATTGTAAGCAATGCTGCAGTAAACATAGGGGGGCATAGATCTTTTTGAATTAGTGTTTTTGTTTTATTTGGGTATAAACCCAGTAGTGGAATTACTGGACAATGTGGTAATTCTATTTTTAATTTTTTGAGGAACTTACATACTGTTTTCCATAGTGACTGCACAGTTTGGATTCCCACCAATAGTGCACAATGGTTCTTTTTTTCCACATCCTTGCCAACGCTTGCTATTTCTTGTCTTTTTGATTCTAGCCATCCTGACAGGTATAAGGTGATATCTCATTGTGGTTTTGATTTGCATTTCCCTGATGATTAGTGATGTTGACCATCTTTTCATGCATCAGTTGGCCATCTATTTGTATATCTTCTTTGGAAAAACATCCTATTCAGGTCCTCTGCCTGTTTTTTAATTGGATTATTTGTTTGTTTGGTATTGGGCTGTGTAAGTTGTATATGTCTTTCATATATTTTGCAGATGACTTTTTTTGTTTTATTATTTATTTTTGACAGCGAGACAGAGGGAGACAGAGTGCAAGTGGGGGAGGGGCAGAGAGAGAGGAAGACACAGAATCCGAAACAGGCTCCAGGCTCTGAGCTGTCAGCACAGAACCCAGTGTGGGGCTTGAACTCACAAATCATGAGATCATGACCTGAGCCGAAGTCAGATGCTTAACTGACTGAACCACTAGGTGCCCCATATATTTTGGATATTAACCCTCTTATCAGATATATCATTTGTAAATATCCTCTCCCATTTAGTAAGTTGTCTTTTTGTTTTGTTGATGGTTTACTTTGCTAATGACCGTCAACAATTATTGTCACTGGAATTGGCAACTTCACACCACAATTTCTTGAAATTTGCCTCCAGTTCCCCATGACCTAGATTTGGGTGGTTGACTAGTGAGAGAAGAAATAATTGGGAATGGATGAACAGTACTATGAGAAGGAAAAACACTTTGAATTCAGAGAAATCTGAGTTAAAATCCTGGATACTCTGTATGAGTGAAGTGAGCTTGAGGGTATTAACTCCCCTGAGCCTTGGTTTCCCTGTTTGTTAAGTGGGGATAACAACCATGTCTATATCAGCATTAGATGAAGTCATGTATATACGATGCTACCACAGGGGGCTACCACAGGAGGCCTTCATTAAATAGCAGAGATTATAATGGACAATGAATGACCCTTGCACTTGACTTCTGGGTCATATTTTTAAGTTTCTTTCATTTTTTAAAAGTTTTATTTTATTTTATTTTATTTTATTTTATTTTATTTTATTTTA
>NW_024412396.1:52134608-52260197 GCF_014898765.1 Herpailurus yagouaroundi
GAGAGAGAGAGAGAAAATCCCAAGCAGGCTCCACACCGTTAGTGCAGAGCCTGATGCGGCGCTCGAACTCATGGAGCCATGAGATCATGACCTGAGTCGAAACCAAGAGTTGGATGCTTAACCAGCTGAGCCACCCAGGCGCCCCAAGTTTCTTTTATAATATCATTGTGAATAGTTACCATATTTAATCTTTTTGATACTAGGTATGGTTGCGAAAAGAGGTTCAGGGAGGGCTGTGAGTTGCCAGAGGTCACACAGCTGATACTAGGCTAGAAAGTCAGGGCTCAAAACCTAGGCTTCTGTCAGCAAAATGTGGTGCATACATACAATGGAATATTATTCAGCCTTGAAAAGAAAGGTAATTCTGATACCCACTACATGGGTGAACCTTAAGGGTGTTATGCTAGTGAAATAGGCCAGTCACAAAAGGACAAATACTGTATGATTCCACTTACATGAGGTTCCTGGAGTAGTCAAATTCGTAATAATAGCTCTTTTTTTCAACGTTTTTTTATTTATTTTTGGGACAGAGAGAGACAGAGCATGAACAGGCGAGGGGCAGAGAGAGAGGGAGACACAGAATCGGAAACAGGCTCCAGGCTCTGAGCCATCAGCCCAGAGCCCGACGCGGGGCTCGAACTCACGGACTGCGAGATCGTGACCTGGCTGAAGTCGGACGCTTAACCGACTGCGCCACCCAGGCGCCCCATGGAGTAGTCAAATTCGTAAAGACAGCATGTAGAAAGGTGGTTGTGAGGGGCTGGGGGAGGAGGTGTGGGCAGGCATTGTTTAATGGGAACAGAGTTTTAGTTTTGCATGGTGAAAGGAGTCCAGGAGATGGAACGTAGAGACGACTGTGCAATGCTGCACAGTGGTGTGAATGGACTTGATGGGGCACCTGGGTGGCTCAGTCAGTTGAGCATCCAACTCTTGATTTCAGCTTAGGTCATCATCCTAGGGCTGTGAGATGGAGCACCAAGCGGGGCGCTGCACTGAGTGTGGGGCCTCCTTGAAGTTCTTTCTCCCTCTCTCTCTCTCTCTGCCCCTCCCTGGCTTGTGTGCCTGCATGTGCACACACACTCACTCTAAAATAAAACAAAGACTTAAAAAAAAGTTTAAGATGGTAAATGTTATGTAATGTGTATGTAATCACCACCACAACAAAAATATTTAGGAAAAAAAAGTCAGGGCTTCTGATTCCAAAGGCAGGGCTCTTTCCTACACATAACAGCACTCCCTACAGAGGAATGATCAGCCAGGGTGGGGGTGGCCTCTTCCAACGCCCATTGTACTGAATTACAAAAGCTATAGAACTCACCTCTGCTGAGAAGACCCTCTTCTCCCATATCATTCTTCCAAGTGGCAAAAGCCCAAGGAGTTAGTCTTTCCAGACAGCAAGGGATTCTTGGAAAGAGGACTGATCCTCAGTCTCATGGAAACCACTTGGGTCAAATAACAATGATTTGCTAACATTGATTAGTACTTCTTCAACCTCCCAGTGCTTTTGTGTAATTTGCTCCTTATAACCCCTACATCAGTCCTACAAGATAAGTAAACTCTCCCCATTTTATAGATTGAGAAGTTAGGGCTCAGGGTGGTCAGTTAGCCCGGCCAAGCTCATGTGCAGTTTGTGGAAGAGCCAGGTCTTTTACTCCAGATCCTGCCTCTTAACCCCTGCACTGTCTGCAGGAAGAAGGGAAATGGAAGGTGCCTGCACCTCAGCTGTTTTTCCCTGATTTCTGTTCCCTCCTGTGATGCACTTCTCTCTGTCCTACGAAGATGAGGGACATCCTCTCATCTAGGTCAGTTTGTCTCCTGATTTCCTGGTGTTCAGGTGTCTACTCTTCTCCCTGGTTGGGTCATGCTCATTTGGGGAGGGTAATATCCACTTTTACCTAGGAAGTTAGCCTTTGGGCACTGTCTCCTGGCTGTGTCCACCTGCTATGAGGACTTTTCTAAAGACTTATCAGGCGGGAGCCTGTGGCAGGTGCCAACCTCACGGCCTAATACTGAGAAGTACTGTTTAGCTAGGGATGACTTTTGTTTGCAAGGCTTAAACATCTGGATAGAGGCTAAACTTGGCACTTTTAGTTTACAAGGCGTATATCAACAAGCCAGCACAGACATTCCTAATAACAACTTCAGAATGTGTTTATTGAATGTTTACTCTGTGCCTGGCCTTGTGCTAAGCCCTTTATATGGATCATCTCATTTGACCCTTATAATAGTCACATAAATTAGGTACAGTCAGTTCTGCTAGAATGCTTATTTCGAAAATACAAATTTGTTCCAATGTGATCGATCTATTAGGGAACAATTTGGGCATAATGCTTTTGCCTTTGATTATGCACAATTTTGTCCACAAGAAACACTAGGTAAAGGCAGAAAACTTCAGCAAGCCAAACCAGGCTGTGTAGAAATACACAAATGCACACACCTCAAAAGCTCCTTCAGTTAGCACGTGTGCTGTGAGCCACACCCTTGCACATCTGGTGTCACAGCTCTGTCCGGTGTCAGAGCATCCTCCTTTTACTATTTGGCAACAGCTCACAAGCTTCCTGTTTCCACGAGCACAGTTCAAGTCTTTTTCAAGGGCTCTACTGATGGTAGTATTTATATATTTCTTAATTATTTAACACATGTAAAACTGGTTCCTATTCTGGTTCCTATTATGGGTCACTGATGAGGTTTCTGGGTGTCATGCCCCAACTTCATTTTCCCCATTAGCCGTGTGT
Source organism: Herpailurus yagouaroundi (assembly GCF_014898765.1). Taxonomy (NCBI): domain Eukaryota; kingdom Metazoa; phylum Chordata; class Mammalia; order Carnivora; family Felidae; genus Herpailurus; species Herpailurus yagouaroundi. Next base: position 52,137,344 of record NW_024412396.1, read on the forward strand.
TTTTACTGCATGATTTTGCACAGTGTTGTGACTGTTAAGAATTGACACATGCTTCTAACCAAACTGATTACCCCGACATTATTTTTATGTGGACAAAGTAGAAGGTAAGGCTAAGCAATTTGACAAAAATATTTATAATAACTAACGGTAAAGTCAGGATTCAAACCCCAGATTGCCTTACCCCCATGTCTGTGCTCAAATTCCCTAAAACACTAACAAAACAAAAGCAGAAACCCTGGTGTCTGCACTGATCTTTGATTGCATGTGTAACAAGTAGACTCCTTCTTCCTCCAACTGTCAGTCAAACTCTGGTTCCTCAAGCCAGAGCCACTACAAGTATGTGAGAGCCCCTAAGGTATTTGGGTACAGTACTGACTGAGCCCAGGGGTGTGCCATCCGTGTTCCTTTCTGCTTTGCAGCCCATTCCTCACCCTGCTGCTGCCTTCCCTGGCTGGCTGGCACTTGACCCAACAGCTATCTCTCCCCTCCATCTTACAGGCTGGAGTTATTAGCACCAAAGAACAAAAGCCAGGAGAGTGGGACTGGGGAGGAGAGGGGGCTCAGTCTTCTACGAAGGCAGATAAATAGGTTCTGTGTTGAGGATGAAGTTAATACCACCTGGCCTTTTGTGGAGAGACATCTCTTCCTGTGTTTGAAGAGCTCAAACACTGAAAGCTGGAAAGAACCCCAGAACACAGGAAGCCCAGCCGCTTCGCTGCTGGAAGTTTGCTTTAGCTCAACTAACGAGATCGTTTCTGTATTTGTTCCTGAAGTAGAGGGAAGAACCTTGTGCTCACTCTCCCCAGGGGCATGAAAGGAGAGGCCATTGGGGAGATGCAGGCCTTGCCTTTTTTTTCTTCCCTCTCCTAACATTGTAGTCTGGTGTACTCTTCAATTGAAGGCCTGATCTGATGCTTGTGGGCCTGGGGCAAGAATGTACATGAGAGACAACGGGCAGCCTCCCTTCTTGCTACCTCCAGCAGCACGGAGATCCTTCTGGACATTTGTGTGGACACCCCAGCCCATAGAAGTCCATAGCTCCTGTAAATTGCTTTCCCTTGGCCATTTCTTGACACTAGAGTATGCACATTGGTGGACTGGTCAGCTTTTGGGAGAATGGACCCAAGGAAGAGACCCATGTGAATTTGGGGCAATTTGAGCAAGGACTTCTGAGTACCTGATTGTACTCTACAAAGGGCTTAGTGGCAGGAATTGCTGATTCCCAATGGGAACATCTAGTTGGCCCTGTAGACTCCTCAGATTCTGGGCTGAGATGTAGCTACAGGAGGGCCAGAGCATGCTCCTCCCTGTAAAGCATATCACCCAGGGCATGGGCCCCAATTAACCAGGCCTATGGTCATATTGCATTTGACCCTTTCCCTCTGCCCTGAGCTGTGCTTTTTTTCTCACTTCTGTGAGATGCCCTACATTCCTATCCCTGATTTGTTGCTTGATGGGTCAGATGGTACTTGTCCTGGTTTGCTCTTTTATTTAGAAATGTAGCTTGACCCTTATAAACTACTCTGAGTATGAGAGATATTGATAATGAGAGAGTCTCCTCTCTGGGTCTTAGTTTCCCTGTCTGTAAAACAGGATGAAGAATGTTCCTACCTGCTAGGGTTTTGGTGAGAATTAAATGAGATGAGGTATATAAAGCACTTCACACAGGGCCCTGCACACAGAATATTTGATAAATGTGAGCTTTAGTATGAGTTAGTAGTGTTTTGTGCCAGGGATATATAGACATTATATTTTATCACCACACTTACCCTGTGACATGTGATGCTGGACACAGCAATTGGCTCAGGAACAAGTGACCTAAGCTAAACCAATGAGAGCCTTCCCAGGGAATTTTACCAGTATTACCAGGAAATCGGCTGTTCCCTTTTCTCTAGAACTGACAGGATCCATCTTTGTTACCACAGGGGGACAACCCACCTGATCATGAGGGCAGCACAGGAGAAAACAGTTGTTCTTAATTAAGGAGGGGATTAAGACAGACCCAGAGTCTAATAGCAGCTCTGCCCCTCTGTCCATAGGCATGTGCCATAACATCTCTGAGCCTCCCTTTTCAATTGTAAATGGAGATACCAATATTAATCAAGATGATTTATTAACCATTCAATACATATTGCTGGTCACCTATAGTAGGCCAGACCCAGCTTACACACTGGGGATACAAGCAATGAATGAGAGAGACAGTGCTGCTCTCATGAAGCTTATATTTCCAGGGGGATATAAACAATAAAAGCAGAGACCCATCCTGTGATGTCAGATAGTGACTGGTGCCATGAGAAAGGAAAAGCAGGGTAAGTGGCAGAGAAGGGTCCCATGTTAGTGAAGGTGGTTAAGAAAGGCCTTCCTGAGGAAGTAATATTTGAGCTGATACCTGAAGAAAGTGAGAAATGGCCTTATATATGCCTGACAAAGACCATTCAGTCCAGTGCTTAGCACATGCATAGGCTGCAGGCAGGACTTGCTCAATTAGTGTTAGTTACTTCTATTATGATAGGGGGTTGAGGACTGGCTCTCATAACCTTGCACCTTCTCTCTTCTGGCCCCCTAGCTCTGGCACTCACACTGATCTTGATGGAAAAAATGCCTGATAAAAACAAATTCTGGCCCAATCTGGGGCTATTTCTGTTAGGAATGCCATGCTTAAAGCAGGGATGGGGGAGCAACCCAGAGAGGAAACATTTGGCTGCCATTGCCACACTTCACCTACTGTCTTTAGCATCACAACCAGAGAAGAAGTAAATTAGGGCATTCACCCTTCACTCAGTATCCAGCAGACACTTATGGTGTATTCAACAATAACCTCAGCCACAAGTACATATGCTCAGCATGGTTATTTTGAAGTTCAAAAGGAAACACTTTCCTGTAGTGTGGGAAGATCTGGTTCTTCTAACCATGGGGGAAAAATGAGGGACCCTTCATCTGCTCCTGTTGTGTTTACAGAGGGAGCTCTCCTGCCTCACCCTTCATTTGGTCTAGATCATTTCACAAGGGAGGAGTCCAAGATCCCCCCACTCACTACTTACACACACACACACACACACACACACACACACACACACACAGGAGCTCTGGGGAGGGTGGGGCAGGCTGCACAGCCAGCCTCTTGGAGGCGAGGCCCAGCCAAATCTTTTGGGATCCCACCTGGTGAACTCTGTCTTGGGTCTGACCTATTTTCTAGGAGAGAAAATAGAATATAGATTTAAATGCAGTGGTGCTCTGGAAAACTACAGGCCCAGCAGTGTGAGAAAATAAAACAGTGGGGGGGGAACAGAGGAGGTGTCAGCATGGGTGAGGATGCCTGGATCAATCTTATTTGTTTGTCAACTGCCTTTTCTTCTGCAATTTGCTCCCCTTTTTTTCCACAAAAAATTGATATACATACACACATTTACGTATTTACCTTTTCTTTGACCAGTCCTGGGGTCCAATGCTGGTTCCCCATACATAGACTCTAGGCTGCAGACCAGTAGCAACCACAGACAGAGGGAGCTCTGGGGATGGTTACCTAGGAAGTGGAATGGCAGCAAGGCATAGAATCAGAAATGCTCATAGCTGCATCCTAGGTCAGCCTTCCTTGCTCTGTGACCACAGGAGAGATTTTTAATACCCTTGTCTTCTCATATATGAAGGTAATAAAATTACTAGCTAACATTGAAGGCTTTCTAGATGTAGGTACTGTTCTAAGCTCCTCACAACCACACTAGGAGGTAGGAACTATTATCATCCCCATTTTACAGATAAGAAAACTGAAGCGCAGAAAGTTTCAGTAACTGACCCAAGGTCTACATAGCCTGTAGACCTGGCAATCAAGCTGTGGATCTCCCTTTCTGTGTCAATTCCTGTGACTTGGTCTGAGTCATATGGCTACACTTGGAGCTAAGGTGGGGGTGGGGGTCATCTCTACCAAGCCACATGGATTTAGTGTGGGAAAGGAGTTCCCCAGAAGATAACTGCGACTTGTTACAAGAAAGAAGGGGTAAAGGATCGACAGGCAATATAACAGATGATTCCCCCACACCCCCATCAACCTTTGCCATTTCATTCTGTTGGTCAGAATTGAATGTGGAGATTCAGGTTACTGCTTCTTGGGACAGGGGCCAGGTGACACTGTGTCTCTCTCTTCCTCAAGTTGGACACAACGTTCAGAACTGCCTCCAGCTCAGTGACACAGCTAAAAACTGAACCTGGACCCTACCCCTCACTGTAGGAAGCTTATCTTGGTGGTCTTTTGCCCCTCTTTGGTGAGAAGAGATGCTGTATATTTTATGCTCACGACTAGAACTGAGGCCAATTAAGGATTCAGGAGGGAAAACAAAAGAGACAAGAACAGCATTTGTTTTGACTCCTGCACCTGCTCTCCTACAATTTCTTAACCCTCCCTTGCCCCACTTCCCACTGAGGACAAGAAGGGAGGAATAAGACCCAAGGTGGGGGAGGGCTGGAACACATGCCTTCATTGACAAGTAGAAGAACTGAACCAAAGTCTCACACACACACACACACACACACACACACACACACACACACACACACACATCTTAGTTCCTGTGGTCTCTTGGTGTTTCCAGGGAGCCATCTGGTCAACATTTTTTGGTAATTCTGTCTGTGGTAATTCAAAGTGATACCAATCAGCACAGCTAACATTTATGCAGAGTTTGCCTTGTACTGAGTTAAGTGTTTTACAAGTATTTAATCTCCTAACACTGCCATGAGGGAGGTTTTGTTCTCTTCCCATTGTGTAGCTGAGGAAAACAACTCAGAGGTTCAGTGATTGATCCAAGGCCATTCAGTAGGCAGGGATTTGAACTCAAACCTGTCTCTCTCCAGAGTTTAAGATTGTAAACACAATGTTGAAATGGGAAACTTTGGGGTTCCAAGGTATCCTGTCTCCCTTGCATGTTGGTACCTCCAAAGAGCATGTTTCCATGAACAATGGTGTTGACACTGCCACCACTGAACTCCACCACGTGTAAATAGTTTGATATCCTGTTTAATGAAGGGGTATTTTAATGACCACTCTTCTAGGCAATCCATCAGTCACGGTTAATGGCCCTGCTTAGTTATTTATACAGAATGTTTTCCCTTCTTACCTCTTCTATTTTGCCACTTCTTGCTTCCACTCCACCCCTGAATCTAGCAACTCACCAGAAAATCTGAAAGGGGGTGTGGCTGAGGAGTGATTCAGAGCTCTCTAGAAGTCTTTTTGGGCAGATACAGCTTTTAGGGAATACAGGGTGTGGGCTAAAGAAATGCTCAGCTGTTGCTGTGGGTTTGCCTCTCCTGGATGTGGGGGGCACAGCTCTGTTAGGTCAATGCCTGCATTTTCCTGGGGCAAGAGTTACAGTTCCTAAGGAACTTGCTGAAGCTTTACAAAACTAATTGCAGCAAATTAGAGGTGCAGTGGATAACCCATTACTTACTCATGGGTTAGCTAGGAGGGTCTCTCCCATGGCTTCAGGATGCTCACTTTAGCCTACAAACTGAATTTGGGTTCCATATGCCCTTGAGAGACCTGGGTTTCTGTTGAATAAATGCTGGACTGGGTGGGATTCAAGAGGTCTAGTGTCTTATCTAGTCTCTGTACCTGAACTAAATGCGTGAACTTGCATGAGTCTCTCAACCTCTTTCATCCCCCATTTGAGCCAAAAATGAATTAAGCTAGATGATGTCTGTGGGTATCCCAGGTCTACCTTTCAATGATTCTAAGTGAGTCACCCAGGATTGCTTGGATGGCCAGTGGTTTTTGAAGAAGCCCCCTGTTCCATCTTCTTAGCTCAGGTATATCCTTTCAGGTTGGGTCTAGAGGTTTTAACAAAGTTTTGGCCTACTCTTGACTTAGCTTCTCAGCGCAATTCTATCTTGCATTTGAGGGTAGGAGGAGGAGATTGTGTTCATGAAGACAATGGGAGTGAACCGTTCTTCATTTTTTGAAAGTTCATTGGCTTAATTCAAATGTCAACCTTCCTAGGGCTGGATGTTTATTTGTAGTTGTCAAAAGTGATTTCAAATGGCAATTCCTGTCATTAATGATGGGGTGAAAAGCAAGGAGAAAAATTAAAAGGGGAGACAGGATTTCAATTTGTATGGCAAATGATCCACTCACATACAATCTCATGTACACACGCTGCTGTCTGTGATAAAGGATGGTCCCTGGGTATATCAGGGAGGGAGGGGATTATAAATGTTTTGTTATCTTCTGTCCTTCAGTCCTATATGGTAAATAATGCTGCAACTTGCTCTTAATTATTATGCCTCTTTTTCTTTGTTCCTCAAGGGAGTGGTTTATTATTATTTTTCTCTCTGTGGGGAAACTTGCTTGACATCATGTCCAGTGTTCTGTATCTGGAGGCGAGGAGGATTTGCTTGGGTGTTGTTGTATAAAAATCAACCAGAATATTTTAACCAATATTCTTGCAGGATTCCAGTCTGCTTGGCTTTTTTGGAGCCCTATCTGATTCCAGGATGATGTCTTTCCGGACAGATGTGAAACACCCCTCTCTTGCTACATGCACAGTGGAAAGGGAGCTTGGCCCCTCAGCTTGCATGGGTGGTTTTTGGGTGAAGGTAGAACTAAGTGCTCAGAGGTTGAGTACCTTTGGGGTCTTGCATGAACATGATAGTCATGCAAGGGCACGTTGCACTGTGTGTGTGTGTGTTTCTAACACTCTTCTTCCTTTTTTTCCCCCTTTCTCTCCTCTGCCTTTCCCTCTTTGAAAATGCTGCCACAGATGTCAGTCAAGGTCCAGGTGAGTTTCTGTGTTTGTACAGCTGCTGTGGAAATTTCCCCTCTGAAAGATTGTGCATGGTTTGACTCTGAGTGAGACCTTTTTCTAGGGACTCTTAAACAGAACAGAAATCTAAGTACATTGCATTTTCATTGATTTGGGTTGAGAATAAGAAATGCCTTGAATTAATGTGTTCATGTTGGTTTTGAAAACCATTTTAAAACCAAAGGAATGTGGTTCCCATGCTTATACAGTCACTTCCTTCTGATTAAAATTTCTGGGTGAATCAAAGAAATGGAAAATGAGCATTTTTGGAAAATATTTTTAAAGATTTTCTTAAGATATGAACTCTCCAATTTAATGAGCATTTTTGCCTTGTCATACATAAATCTACTTATCTTCTATAGTTTCATGTGGTTGAAAGTTGAAGATATGAATACTTAGCATAGAAAATATGTGATGAGAGAAGAAGTCTTATTTCTTTGAATTCTAAGAAATGGCTTTCCCCTGCCCCACAATGAAATTGGCAATTTTTAAAAGGTTATGTAACTAATACATGTTCACTGTATTTAAAAAAAACGAAAATATAAAGAAGAGGAATGGTTTTTGTCAATGAACAAATGGAAGAACGATTCTCATGCTAATTGTGCATTTCTCTTTTTAAAATGCATACTCATCCAGAGTTCTAATTGTAAGCATTGTGTGTGTGTCTGTGTGTACAGACATATATGTACACACAGACACACACACACAGGCTCGTATAAGAGGTTACAACCATATATGGATAAGAAGTGTGAGATGACTTAGAATGATTTGGAGATCATTCTAAACTGAATAGAATTTTGAGTTAAGAGGAGTAATTAACCTTACCAAGTGAGAAGGAATATCATCTTTCTTTGCTATTTTCACATATGTTTTCTTGTTTAGTCATTTTAACATTCAATTCTTATAACATCAATACAATTATATTTTAATACGATGGAAATTGAGAGCCCAACAGGTGAAGCCATTTGCCCAAGGTCATAGGGCTTGTCAGTGGTAGCACTGGGATTTGAATTTAGGACTTTGGGACTCTAAAGCCCAAGCACCTTCCATTGGAACATACTGAAAATTCCATCACTGAAAATTCTCAGCAACTGAAGGTCTTGTAAACATTTCCTAAGGGGACTATCATTGATTTTTTGCTTAGAGATAATGTGATGTTTTCATTATTAGCAGTCCTCTTTCCAAATGAATTTATCCTTCCCTTCTCTCTCTCTTTCTTTCTTTTTTATTTTTAATTTTTAAATGTTTATTTAAAAATTTTTTTATATTTATAATATTATTTTTATTGAAAAACAAATTTATGTATTAGTGGACTGACAAAAGTCCAAACTTGTGTTGTTCAAGGGCTTACTGTATTTCATTCTTAAAAAATATTTTTATATTAAACATAATTTTTGTCAAATTGGTTTCCATATAACACCCAGTGCTCATCCCAACAGGTGCCCTCCTCAATGCCCATCACTCACTTTCCCCTCTCCCCCACCCCCATCAACCCTCAGTTTGTTCTCAGAGTCTCTTATGGTTTGCCTCCTTCCCTCTCTGTAACTTTTTTTTCCCCCTTCCACTCCCCCATGGTCTTCTGTTAAGTTTCTCAGGATCCACATATGAGTGAAAATAATGTTTATTTTTGAGGAGGGGGGAGGGGCAGAGAGAGGCAGACACAGAATCTGAAGGAGGCTCCAGGCTCTGAACCATTAGCATAGAGCCTGACGTGGGGCTCAAATTTACGAACCATGAGATCATGACCTGAGTCGAAGTCAGATGCTTAATCAACTGAACTACCCAGATGCCCCTTCCTTCCTTCCTTCCATCCTTCCTTCCCTCTTTCCTTCCTTCCTTCCTTCCTTCCTTCCTTCCTTCCTTCCTTCCTCCCTCCCTCCCTCCCTCCCTCCCTCCCTCCCTTCCTTCCTTCTTTCCTTCCTTCCTTCCTTCCTTCCTTCCTTCCTTCCTTCCTTCCTTCCCTCCCTCCCTCCCTCCCTCCCTCCTTCCCTCCTTTCCTGTTTAAAGAATCACCCAGACTTAAGTAGGGTTTCTCACCATTGATCTATATGGTATATTACATAGCAAAAAAGAATAATACAGTTATCTCCAGCTAATACACAGGATTTCCCTTTTTTTTTTTTTCTGTCCCTACCTCACCTTTGAAAATAAGTGGTGGTTGAAATGAAGCACAGGACAGCATTTCCTAAGAAGATACCATTAAATTAATTTTCTATTTAATAATATTTTACTCAACAAATATCTATTGAGAATCTATTATGTGCCAGGCACTGTTCTAGGCACTAGGGATAAAACAGTGAACAAAACAGAAGACAATCCCTGTCCTCATGGATCTTTTATTCTACTTGAGGGAAGACAATGAACTAATGAACTGGATATATATGCACACCTATATACATATTATATATACAATATATACATGTATTGTATCAGAGGGTAGGCAATCAGCATTGTGGAGAAAAACAAAAATGTTAAAAATTAGGTTGCTAATTTATAGAGGGTGGTCAGGAATACGCTCTCTGTTCAGATGATATTTTCTGGAATACCTCAAGGAGGTGAGGTAGTAAGCTCAACACCTGCAATTTTGTTTGGAAAAGTGCCACTTGGCTCAACCCCTCCTCATCCTGGTTCCTGGCAGAGAGGTGACCCATGGTTCCCACTTTGGCTTGTGTGTGTTGTGTCCTGTCCAGAGGGTCCCAGCTGAGGGAGTAAGTGGGGCTGATATCCAGCCTGCATTCCTCTTGCCAAGCCTATGATCCTGGGGCTGCCTCTGACCAGGGGGCACCTTTTTGTAATTCTCACAAAGACATCTATTGGTCCTGGATGAAACAGCATGGGGGAGTAAAGTGCAGTGGACACACAGGCTTCTGTTTTTCCAGAGGGGTGGGTGACCCTCCCTTAGTTAACAGCAACTATAATTAGTCCAGCTTAGCACCATTGCAATGAGCATTGCATCACCTTATTCTCCTAATGACCCTCTAAGGTGTGTCTGCTGAGTCCCATTTTTTTGCGGAGGAAGTTGAGGCCAGGAGGTTAAATGTTGTGTTGAGGTCACCCAGCCATCTCGTAGCTGGGCCAAGAGAGGGTTCCTGCTTGATTCCAAATCTTGCACTCTTTGTTCTGCCCTTGAAGGGTCAAGAGCTGATAGCCAATCCTGTAACCACCTCTGACCCGGCTTTTTTGTGGTTTCTGAGCCTGAAACAAATCACTAGTTCAGAAACTTTCCTTGTGGCCCAGGACGTAGCAGGAGGCAGCCTGGGCTGCCTGGCCCTGGCTGAGGTCAGCGGCAGCCTCCTGCCTCTCCGAGCCCCTGGCCAGGCGGTGTGGAGCCAGCAGTGCTGTGGCTCTGAAACAAGAAGCCTTTAGTGGTTCACTGATTTTCCCCCCTTCCCCTCAGGAAGACAAATTGGGGATTTTATGAGCTAATGTAACTGTTTACCCAGGGGCCGCTGGAAGACTGTGAGGGACGATTGATTAATTTTACATGTTTACAATTTTACATGTAATTTATTGGTTAGCAGTAACACTACTGTATAAGACGCAGCTGGAAATGGGGCCTGGCAGGCAGCACCTTTCTCAAGGTTCAGGAGATGGGCTGGGGCTTGGAGAGACTGTCCTGGAAACACCCAGGAGAAAAGCGGCAGGTGGTAGGTACTTCACTGGACTTGTGTGTGGGAAGATCTGCAGCCCCTCCTCCTAGTCCCTAGGAGGGAGGTTTCAGATAATAAAGTAGCATCAGGGGCACCTGGGTGTCTCAGTCGGTTGGGCGTCTGACTTCAGCTCAGGTCATGATCTCGTGGTCTGTGAGTTCGAGCCCCGCGTCGGGCTCTGTGCTGACAGCTCAGAGCCTGGAGCCTTTTCAGATTCTGTGTCTCCCTCTCTCTCTGACCTTCCCCCCTTCATGCTCTGTCTCTCTCTGTCTCAAAAATGAATAAATGTGAAAAAAAATTAAAAAAAAAAATAAAGTAGCACCAGGCATTTGTAGGGTGCTGACCTGAAGGAGGTGAGGGACACTCAGCTCTGACTTAACTCTTTACCTCAACCCTCCCCTGTCCTCTTTCAGATGAGAAAAGCCTCAGGGAGGGTCAGTAACTGCCCAGAATCTCCAGCTGCTAGGACAAGACAAGGATCTCAGATCTGTCTGGTTCCAAAGAGTGTGCTCTTTTTCTTTGAAACCCTGGCATTTCCAAGGCAGAGTTGTGGGCCTCTTATCTGTGTCTGCACTCTTAGCTCTCTGCGCAGTGCATGGCACATAGTAGGGCCTCAAAAAACTTATTGAGCAGGGAGTGTGGGAACAAGTATCAGGGCATTGTGAGTCTGTAGGGTCCCTGAGCCATATTTGAGCTGAAAGGCCATCCTGTCCAAAGAGTACAACTATTTTACTTTTCAAAGGAAGAAACTGAGGCCCAGGGAGTGGCAGGGACATCTCCAAGGCCAGGTAACCAGTTTGTGGCCTGGAAGAGACCCTTGTCAGGTACTTATCCCATGCCTCTGGCATACTGGGATTTGTCAATGGTCTCCCTGTGCTGCCTGGGGGCAGGAGTGGGCAGGCCCAGCCCAGTACCATATCACACCCTTAGCTCTCTCCCTTTTTCCCTTGTGTTCTAGAACTCTCTCCAAGGGGAGAGCAAGCCCTTTGAAGGCGAGAAAAGATCTAGGAGGCAGGGAACAGTGCTGGGGCCTCTAGGTGTACGAACCCTCCCTTCCCCTCCCCCAGTGCCTCCCCTCCAGCCAGGAGGGGCTCTTTATGGTGCTCCAATGACAGTCTCTCTCCTCAGAAGGGATAATTTCTCAGACCGCCTGCTGATTAGAGCTAGAATTTAAATGAATAACTGTGACCTTGTGCAAGTGCCCTAGTTACTCAGAGGCCCGATGAGGAAATAGGCCTCTTGCTTCAGTCCATCAGAGCCCTGGCAGGCGCAGGAGGAGGGGCTGCTGTCTGCCGAGGCCCAGAGGAGGCCCGGTCTGCTGTTGCCCGAAGCAACTGATGGCCTTCTCTTGAGCTTCCCTCTGCCCACTCTTGATCTCTGCCCTCGGTGTCTTCCCCCTTCAGTTTAAGTCATCTCAAGGCTGTCCTTGGAGAGGGGACCTGATTATTTGTCCTGAGCCCTGCCCTGTCTCTGGGGAGTCCAGCCCTGTCTCTGGGAGGGACACTGCTCTGAACCCAAAGTCAGACGCAGAGCCGACGTGTCTGACTCGTGTGATCGACACGGAGGGTCTGCCCTAGAAGTTGCTCCGCGGAGGAGAGCCCCCAGAAACTCAGCCTCGGCTTCATGCAGGAGCTTGTTAGAAAAGCAGAATCTCGGGCCTTGCCCCAGACCTGCTGAGTCAGAATCTGCTTTTTTACCAACATGTCCAGGTGTATGTACACACATTAACGCTTGAGACGTGCTGACCTAAAGAGTCCAGCTTCTCCCCTCTGGGGCCACGAATGCCATGTTCCTCGTCTCTTCCATTTTTCTGGGTTGACAGGAGTTGGGAGGGAGGATGGGATTAGGGAAGGGAAAGGGAATGAACACTTCCTGACCACTGAGTCTGTGCCTGTCACTGTTCAGGCCCTTTCGATATAAGAATTTACATACTGCGAGTCAGGGGAGCTCAGGATAGAACAAGTTTCCATGAACAACTGCTCAGGGGCCAAATCCAGCCTGCTGCCTGCTTTCATATGGCCTCTGGGCTATGGATGGTTTTTCTCTTTTTAAATAGTTGAAAGCAGCAGAAATAATTTGTGATGCACACATTTTATGAAATTCAGACTTCAGTGTTCATAAAGTTTTATTGGAACACAGGCACACTTGTTTGTCTCTGTTTTGTCTCTGGCTGCTTTGCAAAGGCAGGGTTGAGTAGCTGTGACAGAGACTGTGTGTCCTGTAAAGCCTGGAAAATTTACCATCTGGCTCTTTACAGGAAAAGTTTGCCACCCTCGGTCTAGAGCATAGACTTGGAGCCAGATGCCTGGGTTGACATCCTAGCTTTCTCTCCGTATGAACAGTAGGACCTGTTCAAGTTACCTTCCCTTTGTGGGCCCTACTTGCCTCATCTGTGAAATGGGGACAGGAAGTACCTTCACCAACAGGGGCTGTTGTGTAAGTGAGCTCATGCATATCAAGTCTTTAGAGCAGTGCCTGGCACATGGTAAACCATGTATAAATTAGCCAGTATTGTAAGTTCTCTCATTTGATCCTTTCCACATGTTTTCATTTCACAGATGAAGACACTTGGGCTCAGAGGGTTTAAAACAAAAGATGTTCTTTGGTCTGTTTGGTCTTCCAAACTATTCACAGGCATGCCACCAGTCTTGTGCTGGAGAGCCCCTCGAAAGACACCTGCTATGCTCCCCCTTGTCACAAATTTTCTCCCATCCGTCCTGATCTTTATGCCTTCAGTGAAGAGGTCCCTCAAACGTAGATCCTGGCCACCACTGCTGTGAAGCAAGGCTGAGGAATCCCACTGAGGGGGAACGAAGGGACCGATACTTTTCAGAGGTTCAACTGTATGCCAGGCACCCATCAAGATGTTATATCCTTTGCCCAAGGTCAGAAGCAGGTATGGTAGGCACCAGGATTTAAACACGTATCTGGGATTTCTGCTCTCATTCTGCCTCCTTCTGGCTCTGCTACTTTCCCTGGGGGTTGTGTGACCTTGGTAAGTCATGCAACCTCTCTTTTCTTTAGTGTGGAGGGGTTAAATCAGATGGCCTCTCAAGCTTCTTTCATTCTGAGGATCTAGGATCCAGCCTCCAACTGACATACCTTGGGGAACAGCAATCAGGAAACTGCCTTCTTGGTTACCAAAGACTCAACAGTTCCCAACATCAGTGGTACCTGTACAGTATTTTGTCTTTTCTTTCCTATTCTTTTGGGCACATTTGCTTTTCTCCCTTATTTCTTAGGAAAAACACCTGAGCTTGTATTATGAGCCAGGCACTAAAAACCTAAGTTTTTGCACACATCATTTAGTTTTTTTGACATCCTCAGGAAATAGATTTTGTTATTAGGCCCATTTTACCCATGAACAAACTGAGGCTCAGAGATGTTAACTGACCAGTTCCAGCCAGAAAAAAGTGGCAGAGCAGGATGCAAACGCTGGTGTGTGTGGCCCTGGAGAGGCCTCATGGCATCATAAGTTTCACCAGAATGTACATTCCACAAAGGTGCACCCCTGTTCACTATTTCTATGCTCTGGGCCTGAAACAGTGCCAATAGATCATAGGAATGGAATAAATACTGGCTCAATGAATAAATAGTGCTCAGGACTCAGCTCTTTGTTTTACCCCTCACTCCTCTGAGAGAAAGTCTGCTTTTTGTATAGGTGTTCACCCTGAGATAGAAGGTAATTGAATCTTTATTCAGTGCCTGTCTTGGGCTTGGGTCAGTGGGGGATGCAGGCAGCAGGGAATTCACCATGGCTGTGCATAATTGGGTTGGAAGGGGGTCCTCAGCTGGGCTAACAGTGATCGGCTTCCAGCCAGTTGCCCACTGGGGCCGGGGAAAATTACCCCCCCCCCCCACCCCCACCCCTGGTTGCTGTGGCTCTTCTTGATGAGTAAGTGTGGGTGGGGAGCTGCTTCCTAGCCTGCCTCCAGCTTTGGCTAACTCAAGGAGGTAGACCACTGGCCCTTGGTGCCTTTTTCTACATCATTTTAAAATCATGTCCTTTACCGTCCTGGCAAGGCAGACCTACTAGGGTGCTGCTTATGGTCCCAGTTTGTTTCTTAGTTCTGTAGGGCAAGGTCAGAGTTAGAGCTGGAAAAACATCATTAGAAATATCTCACAGTCTCACTGGAACAGTACTGCCCCACCCCTCCTGATCCTGCCAAACACGTGGGGTATATATTTATTGCTCCAGTGATGATCAGGCATTGGTGGCATTAAGAAGAATCAATGAATGCTAAATGCACTGTAATGTGTGGGAGAGTCTCATTCAAAGATATGTATCCTCAAAATGCCATTGGTGAGACCATAGAGAAACTCTTCTAGACCAATTCCTGCCTTGTACAGGTGGAAAACTGAGACCAGAGAACTTCCGTATAACTTAGGTAAGTCACACAGCTTGTATATGGCAGCTTTGGTGACCTTCTCAGTCTGGAGACCTACCTAGCAAGGTCTGGTAAGGACCTGAGCTAAGCTAGTCGGTTTGTGGGGCTAGGTCTCAGGAGGGCTAGGGAGATGAAATGCAGCTGAGGGTTGAGGACAGTGGGTCCCCTGTGGGGCAACTCAGTTGACTATGACCATGGAGGAAGGCACCTGAAGATACACTAGGCAGGTGGTCTGTTCGTGCTGCCAGTTTGTTGGAAGACTGGTGTTGCCAAGAGGCGGGAGGTGGGGCAAAGAGAGGGCTCAGATGTACCACTCTTCTTAATAATGACAGTGATGACTACATATTTTGAGCCTTCCCTGTGTTCCATGAACTGTGCTAAGTGCTGTCCATACGTGGTTGCACGTGATTGTCACAGTGATCCTGAGAAGATATTTTACAGGAGCGAGGCATGGAAGAGTTAACTTGCTCAAAATCCCATAGGTAGTAAGAGGTAGACCTGGGATTTGAATTCAGGTTTGGGATGGTTTAGAGCAGTTGTTTGCAAAGTTTGGTAAGCATCAAAAATCCCCTGGAAAGCTAGTAAAGGAGATCCAGGGTTATTAAAGTAAGACATTTCCCCCAGGTGATTCTGATAACGACCAAAGTTTGAGAACCACTGTTTTAAAGCAACATGATCTGGGGGCGCCTGGGTGGCGCAGTCGGTTAAGCATCCGACTTCAGCCAGGTCACGATCTCGCGGTCCAGGAGTTCGAGCCCCGCGTCAGGCTCTGGGCTGATGGCTCAGAGCCTGGAGCCTGTTTCCGATTCTGTGTCTCCCTCTCTCTCTGCCCCTCCCCCGTTCATGCTCTGTCTCTCTCTGTCCCAAAAATAAATAAACGTTGAAAAAAAAAATTAAAAAAAAAAAAAGCAACATGATCTGGAAGGTAAAGGAACTTGAAAGCTCCAGCATTAGCCACTATTTTCTACCTTATAAACATTAAGGGAGGCAGGAAGTTGGAGGGGCAAGTGGAAAGGAGGATGGAATGAATGATTCCCCCTTTGAGGTCCAGTGGCACCTTAGGTTATGGGACTAGTAGAGCCATCATCATAATACATTATAGTCAGCTGTGTATTGTCATTTACAAGCCCCTTCTTTGGCCACTGTGGGCTCTCGAAGGACATGAGGTGTCATACTTTTTGAGAACAGAGATTTATCCATGCTTGTATTC
This sequence comes from Herpailurus yagouaroundi, assembly GCF_014898765.1. Taxonomy (NCBI): domain Eukaryota; kingdom Metazoa; phylum Chordata; class Mammalia; order Carnivora; family Felidae; genus Herpailurus; species Herpailurus yagouaroundi. The sequence continues at coordinate 52,153,380 of NW_024412396.1, forward strand.
CCACTACCTGTCACATTGTATGTGCTCATGAAACTGTTGTTAGAAACAGCATTTCAGGGATGGAAAGGACCCAAAAGGTTGTCAAGACTCTGTGCACCTAATTTTTTTAATTTCTTCTGTAAGAGTTCATTCAGACTTGGCTTGAACCCCTACCGTGATGAGCAGCTCATTGCTCCTTTCACCATTCCATCCCATTCCAAGAGCACTGAGTGTTCCAAAGCTCTTCCTTATTCTGAGTCACTCTAGCTTTTACCACCTGTATTGCTTCCAGCCCTTGGAGACACACAGAATAGATCTAATTACACTCCCAGTGTTTGAAGACGGGGCTTTTGTCTTTAAGGATTTTCTTTTCTAAAGGCTAAAATATCTCCAGTTTCCTTGGGCATTCTCATACAAGGGTTTTAAGTTCTCTCATCCAGATCATTGTTTTCCAAAAAATGACTTTTTTTTTTCTTGCATCCTTTCCAAAGAAGCATGTCCACACTACATACAGTATTATGGACATGTCCCAACCAGCTCATTAGAGAGTGAACCTACTGCTCCCTTTTTTTAGACTTCCTACTTGTATCAGTGGTGGTATGAAATACCTTTGCTTGTTTTTTTAATGACTATAGCATTAAGTAGAACATAAAGTCACTGAAAATCTTTATTGTTTTGTGTGCACTGCTGCTAAACCATTTCTCTCCCATTCCTGTTCTGTGAAATGGCTTATTTGACTTAGACTTTGGGATCATCCTTTGATTTTGTTCAATTCTGCCCTGGATTTTTAAAATCAAGAACACTAAGATCTATTAGGGTAAAGTTCTTTCATCTAGTGCATCAGCTGTCCCTTCCAGCTTCGTGTCATTTATGAGTAAAGAACAATTTTAGAAAAGTTCGTGACAGTTGGAGTGTAAGAACTTCTCCTTTGGGAAGAGTCTCTTCTAAAAGCCACAGTTGCAGATCCCTTAACCCTTAGGGTATAAAGCATGACTGCCTCCATTTCTTTTTTTTCCATGGTATTCATGCAAGAGGAAACCCCAACCCACCTTCCACCCTTAAAGAGGTGAAATAGTTTGGAAAGGCCCTGCCCCTTTCTTGCCTCTGCCCCATGGTTATACCATACAGAAGCTGTTGGTGATTCCTGGGTGACATTAGAAGAAATACTTTCTGTTCAGTACAGCCACCAAGCTGTAAGTACAATGTTGGTCTAGAGGCAAACAGTTTGTGGGCTCGTACAATTATATCCTACAAAGGGTTTAGTGGTGAGAATGGCACATGGTGGCAACATGGAAAGGCAAACCCAGAAGCTGGGACCTGAGTGCATCTGGCTTGGAGAATTAGTCTCAGGCTCTCTTTGTCATCAGTCCAACTATTCAGTTCATCCCCAGTACTATTCACGGCTCATGGAAAAGCCAAAAACGTATGTAAACGGGTGATTGTCCCAAGTGTCAGCTCATGATTGCTGTCAGGCGATTGATTGAAGCTTTGTTTACTGTCTTCCTTTTTGATTCTGGGTGGTGATCTCAGAGTATTAGTTTGAACCATTTAAAATAGTCATTTTTATAGGTCAAAAGCAGTCAACTCTCAGTTTTGTATGATTCAACCTAATAGCTGGCCTCTTTAGATATCATCTTGGTTCATAGAGGCATAGTGTCTTTGAGTTGGAATAGATTTTTGGTAATTATCTCCAGAAACCCCACTCTGACTCTCTTCTGTGGCATTTCTGGAAAGTGAGACTTCCCCTATTACTCCACCCTCTCTGTTCCTGCCAAATTTGCTTGCTCCCTTGTCTTACCTGTGCAACTTTCAAAATACTTGAAGGCAGCTCTCCTGTCCTTTTATTGCTTGCTCTTGTTTAGGCTGTAAGTAGCAGTTCCTGGAGCCATTCTTCACATGATGTCGTTTTGGACCCCTGACCATTTTGATTTTCTCCTTTGGACACATCCTACCTTGTTAATGCTCCTCCTAGTGTATGACACCATTTTCTGAACCAAAACCGTAGGTTTGGTACATTCAGTGTTGAGAAGAGGGAGGACTATTGTCTTATTTTATTTTGAGGGGATAGGAGGTGTTGTGCTTAAGTGCCAGAATTTACATTTGTCCCTTAAGATTAAATTTCACTTTTGCCTGTCCACATCCTTTTGGACTCTGATTTTGATATATAACAAATTAGCTATTCCTTTCAGCTTTAGTTCATCACAACATCCAGACACGTGCCAATGAATGTTTTCAGGCAGGTCACTGATCAAAATGTTGAGCAGGCGTAGGCTCTGCTGTAAACTGCTGGTGAACCCCTGATAGAACAAGGAAACTACAGTCCATGATGAAGGTCAGGGAATTGCCCAGGGGAGGGCTGGTTTGGGCACAGTTGTGGAAATAGGTGAAGGTTTCTTTCAGACCCATCTCTTCCCTTTAAATATTCCTCTCTCCTTTCCTACTCTATCTCCTGAGTTATGTCTCCTACCCAACCGTGCCAGACTTCCTCAGTCTGTGACTGCCTGTTTTTGTCTTTCCTTCACTCAAAGTCCCTGTGCTGCCCCTGTCTTTGAAGGAAGATCTTTGGTTTTGCTTTCTGAGGATTTCACACATAGGACAATGTCAATGGCTGGGGAACCTGAGTGTGTCTCATATTCACATTTGCAGTTTAATGAGGGGAGGTGGCTTAATAGCCCTAAAATATGTCCCAGTAAGTAAAGGCTTCATGTTTTAGAAGAATCTGGGTGTGGGGATTGGGGAGAGGGAGGGAGATGGTGGCCTTTTAAAAGGGCTCCTTATTCATGTTGGACCAGAGTCATAAATAAAGTTGAATTAATATCCAGGCACTATTTTCTGCTCTTGAATTCTCCAAGGCTTGTCTCTTCCTTTATCTACCAGCACTGAAGGAGGCAGTGTGGCTCGTGTCATAGCTACCACCACAGCCTGGAGAGTCCATCTGCTGGCTTAGAATCCTCACTTCACCACTCACTAATTAATGTGACTGTGGCTCTTAGGCCTTGGTTTCCTTACCTGTCAACTTGAAATTACAGCAATGCCTTTCCCATTGAGTTGTATTTAATAAGATGACACATAGCCATGTCTTGTCTGTAGTAACAAATATTAGCTATTGTCATAATTCTTTTTCCAGATTTAACCAGATTTCCTCTCTTTTGAGTACTTAAAATGTCAACTTGTATATTTCTTCTTTCTTCTCTCTTTTCCAAATTCCTAGTCACCCCGTAGTCACTGTGGCTTATGGATTCTCCTCATTTGGCCCCACCCCACTGCCACCTTCACTTCTTCACATCTTCTTAGTTCCTCTGGAAACATCAATGGATATTTCTATTACCTTCTGATTTTATGTAATTACCCTTTTAAAAAGTTCTTGTGGCTTCATAGGCGTTCAGTGTTAGCACTTGGCACTTGCAGCAATTAGTGACATTTAATGTCTCTACTTCAGCATGGAAAAAGAGATGATATATGTGGATTTTATACTGGGATAAGAGTTACCCTGGAAGTGAATGAAAGAAAGGTCTTGGCAGGAATCACTTGCTTTTTTTTTTCCTGAATTCTTTTTTTTTTTTTTTTCCTCCCATGACTTCTTTCCTCCCTTGAAATACTTTCCCCAGTTACTCAGGCAGAATGAAGGAAGGTAGGATGGATTGAAAACCATCTGAGGTGGGTGGGATATTATAGGTTTGAGAGGGAAACATTATTAGCTTAAATGATGAAGGCCTTCAACTTCTGGCCTGGTTCCTGAACACTGCATCTTCCTTTTGCCTATTTCAGTAAATGGTTTCTATTCTCTGTATCAGTCATTCTCATGACAGGCTTCATGATGGCCATAGCTGCTTACAAATGACTTTGCTTTCATAGCCATTTCCATTCTCCCAAGCTGCCAAAGCTGCTATCTCCATGGGGATTTTCCCAAAGGATGTAACAGTATTTAGAGGGCCATACGTATATTTTGCATATAATTTACATATGATTTACAGTCTGTTCTACGGCAGTTTCAATTTTGTGTGCCTTACCTACTGGTGATCTTTTTCTCTTCTTGTTCTTGCATCTACCCTGAGAACTTGCGCACACAGATAGGTAGGCACGAGAGGGTAGGATATAGCACTAGCAAGAGTGAGGTGAAGGATAAACATATTAGACATCTTATTGGGATCCAGAATGGTCCCTGGATCCAGCTAGCATAGCACCCTGTCAGGTTGTCACATCTAGATAGGAGACACTTTTCAGTTGCTTTCAATTTTTTGTAATTGTTTTTTTTTCTTTAAAGGTGCTGTAGTTCCGTAAGAATTCCGTGTTGGCAATTCTCAATATCCTGCCTATCAAAGACTCATCCGAGCCCACCTCTGGTTTCCTACCCTCCACTAGGTGAACTTTTATGGAGCTGACTTTTGAGTCTTAGTTGAGGATCTATTCAAATCCAGAGCTCATGATGAGATTGTTGAGGAAAGATGTGGTCCCTTTTGCTGCCCTGAGCCCCTGTTCCAAGCCATGTCTTTCTTGAACATCATACCCAGAATAAATGCCAAACTCCAAACCCAGCCAGGTGCTAGCTAGTACCAGGGCTGGCTGTGTAGCCTGCAGGGCTATTGCTGACCCTCTGTTGCTGAGGTTGATGAGAAGACCAGTCTTCATTTTTCCCCCTTCCTCATCAACCGCACAGATAACACACACCCAGCATAGATTCCTTTTTTTCCCTTACTAATTATATCCTTCTCAGTTAAGATTTTTTGAGCATTATTTTCTGTATCTATATTTGAAAGCCGTATCGTTCCCTTTTCTTTTTTGAATGTAAAATTTTATTTTAATGTTGAATATGATGGAAAAAATAAAAGAACCTCCAAGCTATCTTCATACTTCCCTCCCATCTTTCCCAGGTTAAGTCTCAGTGCTTAGCCCCTTTTTCTTTGATGATTCATTGACTTACATGGGCACAGACCCTCTCTTCCATGAAGGAGAGGTAATATACCCTGATATTTGTCCTGACTTTCCTGCAGACATTAGACCTACATTTTAAAATGCACCCTAGACATTTTTTGCTTAAGAGATTCTTCTGTTTTCTCAACTCATCATGCTTAAAACAGAGCTCATCATTGCCCTCACTGCCCATTCATCTCCCAACCCACCCCACCTTCCTATTTCTGACAATGTTCACTCAGCCTCCCATCCACTCCTCCCCTGAAAAACCTCATCAGTCACCCAACGCCTGTTGGATCCTCTTTTTCCTTTTCCTCCCCGCTGCCACGATTCTAATCTAGGCCCTCTGCCTGTGACGGATCTTTCTGCCTCTGTCTCTTTTCCCTCTCATCTATCCTGTCCGCACCATTGCCAAAGCAATCTTCCTCGACATCATTTTCCCTGGGTCATTCGCTTGCCCATGAACCCTCAGTGTGCCCCACCAGCTGTAAGATCCTTAGCCTTGAAAGTCAAGGCTTTCATACAATGGTTCCTGTTCTCATTCTTAAGATCACCTTTCATTTCTTCCTTATATGAACTGTTTATATGTGTTTGTTGTTATTTGAATAGCATGTATTACATGCCTACCATGTGCCTGGCAGTGTCCTAGGTCCTTCTGGAAAGTTGAACAGGAAAGCCCATGCAAATTCACTCTGTGGTCCAGGGCTTTGGATTCCCTCTTATACCAATTGCCCTGTCGTGTTACCTGGAGTGTCCTGCATCTCTTTAAATCCTAAACCATCTTCCAAGGTTAATTTCAAATCCCACTTTCCTCCAAAAACCTTTCCTCTACACCCAGGGTCCCCCTCACAGTCCTGTGGTCTTTATTGTCTGAATTCATCATTTGACACTTAGTAATAACCAATTCATTCATTCCTCATTCAGTCACCAAACATGTACTGAGCACCATCTATGTGTCAGTTATTGTGCTAGGTGTTGCCTCACACATCGGTATGTTTTTAAAGCATAATAAAAGTAACAACAATAACTCTTAGAAAGCTCTTACCATGTGCAGGCCCAGTTTTATGTATATTCACTTATTTAATCCTCAAAACAACCTATGAGTTTGGCATTATTATTATCTAAATTTTGCAGATAGGAAAATCAAGGCACAGAGATGTTCAGCAAATTTACCAGGGGTCACAAGCTAGAAAGCAACAAAGCTAGGATTCACATCTGGCTCTGAAGTCCTTGATCTTAACCCCTTTACTTCACTGTCAGATACGAGTAATATATATCACATGCATGTTTATGTAAATATAAACACATAACATCTTCCCAGTTAGACTCTACACTCCTACAGGTTAGTGACCATCTACCATACTTGTTTGAATCTCCAGTATCTTATCCAGTCTTTGCATCTAGTAGGTACTTGCATCACTTGGTTGGTAGATTGTTAGTTCTTCCATTCATTTGACCAGCGGGGGTGGGGGGGAGTGGGGAGTGGAGTGGTGGGGAGGGGTAGCAGCTGAGATTTTTAACAGCAGGTGGGAGAGTCTGGGAATAAGAGGGGACAGAAACCATTACAGAATAGAACTGGACACTCTGGGATTCTTGGTTTCCAGTTCTTGACCCTTCAAGCGTTGAGAATAGATTTGTATAAGAGAAGATACTGATATAAAAGCTCTTAAAAGTGGAATAAACTTTCCTTGTCCAAAAGCAAAATAAAACTTAAACCGTATTATGGTTGTAGTTTCTCCCTTCCACCATCTTATCTCTTGTCCATTTTGCTTCTTTGCCTGCAAAACCAATTTTAACATCAGGATCCCAGATTTACATTCTTGGTCTAATATTTCTATTTAAGATTTTCATAAGTTGAAGAATATGAATATCTTATCCGAGTGGCAGTACTGCAACTACATATGTAGCTTAATAAAGCCTGATAAGTACATATTTGAATTTAAAAAACACAGGTGGTGGGTTATTTGCCTTTTAAAAGGGTTCTTTCTTTTACAAAAGGATCCACTGCAGGGTTTCATTTAATATCCAGTTCCTCTTAATGCATTTATCATACAACTTAATTTACCAAAATTTGATTTATATGCCATTCTAAAGGGGTAGCTCTCAAGTTCTAGTGAGCATGGGAATCACTTGGGCAACTTGTTTAAAATTCAGACTTTTCCCCAAACTCCTTCCCAAGATTCTAACTTATTAGGGTCCTGGGTCAGGAGCCCAGGATCTTCATTGTTAATAAGCATCCCCAGGTGGTTGATGTAGGTGGTCCCTGAAATACACTTTGGGAAACACTGCTTTAAAGAAACACATCTAACACATAGATGAACCCCATCTCCAGGGCTTTGGATTCCCTCTTATACCAATTGTCCTGTTTACTCTTCATTCAGTACATTTTTTTTGACAATATCTATTTGAGTCAAAAAAAGACAAGACTCTACCACGTCTTCTCTGAGCTGTTAAACATCTTTAATTGTAAGTGTGAAATGTTTGTCCTTTCATTTTTAAATTAAAAAAAAATTCTAAACTTTCCCACTAGCTGTATTTAGACGTAATTGATGTACAACATTGTGTGAGTTTATGGTGTACAGGGTGTTGATTTCATATATTTAAATATTGCAAAATGATTAGCACCATAGCATTAGCTACCACCTCCATCTCTTCACATAATCACTATTTCTTTTTCGTGGAGAGCGTTTAAGCTGTACTTTCTTAACAACTTGCAAATATATAATACAGTATTAGTTTCTTTTCATTTTTAACCCCTTCTTTTGCTCTTAGGTTTCTTCTTGGATCTTCTTCTCATTTCTTTTTCTTTTTTTTTTTTTATTGTTTATTTATTATATTAGAGAGAGAGAGAGAGAGACAGAGTGCAAGTCGGGGAGGGGCAGAGAGAGAGGGAGACACAGACTCTGAAGCAGACTCCAGGCTCTGCGCAGTCAGCACAGAGCCCAGTGTGGGACTTGAACTCACCAACCACGAGATCATGACCTGAGCTGAAGTCAGACACCTAACTGACTGAGCCACCCAGGTGTCCCTTCTTCTTCTCATTCTTTTTTTTTTTATTAAAAAAAATTTTTTTTAACGTTTATTCATTTTTGAGACAGAGACAGAGCATGAATGGGGGAAGGTCAGAGAGAGAGGGAGACACAGAATCTGAAACAGGCTCCAGGCTCTGAGCTGTCAGCACAGAGCCTGACGCGGGGCTCGAACTCACGGACCGTGAGATCATGACCTGAGTGGAAGTCGGACGCCCAACCGACTGAGCCACCCAGGTGCCCCATCTTCTCTTTCTTAATTCTTACAACTCTCCTATGAATATTCACTTTTCCACATAACCCATCTGCCTGCCCCTGACCTCCCCTTTAGTGCTCTTGATCTGGATGGTGAAGGTGATGGCTTGGTCCAGAAATATCAGGCATTTTAGGAACAGTGACTTCCACTGAGGCTTCTCTTAGCCAAATATAGGGCCTTTTGTCTTCTCTCCTATTATCCTTTCCCAAAAAAGACAAAAAATTATTTTTTAAAAAAATCATGACAGCAAGTTAGTTTGGCATGATTCCATTCCTCTGTGAGTATATTAATCCTAGGTCTGCCAGAAATGTGCTTTTAAAATGTGGTTATAGGTTAATGAAATTTGTTTAAAAACTAGATTCCATGACATTTATGACACATGTATCTATGTATTTAATATATCATTGATCTTTTAAAACTCAGACGGTTGACCCCTATTTTGCCTCTGATTACATTTCTAAAGCTCTAGTAATCTCCAAAAACATTTAGGGATTTCTATACTTTATGGAGATTTTTCTCCTTTGTTAATCCTGTATGTCCCTGAATTTCGCTTTGGGTAAAGGTTCTGTGTGGTGATATGGAGTTTGTCAAATATCTCCAGTAGTAATAAAAGCGATGGTAGGGCAAATAACTGGTGCAGTTGGTTACTGGTTGGAAAATCTTCTCTTCTAACAGATCTATCAGAGTTTATGCTTCTCATGAAGTAATGAGCTCTTAATAGCCTCGTTTGACTTCCTTAAGAACATAGCCAGAGGTTGTGTTATATGTTAATTGGGATTTTGGTGCACCTTCTTTAACCCATTCAGTGCCGGTCTCTACCTCCCTGATCAAGGGCCAGAGACCTTCTAGGACAAGATGGGGGTGGGGAAGCGATGGAAGGCAAGGCTGTGGTCGGCACTGTCCAAGACAAAGGTGAGAGGGGAAACAGTTTCAGGTTGTCTGAGCAACTCTTGGAAGCAGGAACTCATTCCATTTTTGTAGAAAAGAATATCGTATCCAGAAAATAAAATTGGGTGGTAACCTCTGGATGGTGGGATTACAGTGGATTTATTTTTTTTCTTTTCTGAATTTTCCAAAACTGCTACAGTGACCATGTATTAGTGTAAAAAGCCATTTAAAAGAAAGAAGGAAACATGCTTGGCCTCACATCTTGAGTCTCCTTCCTAAGGGACCTAATCTTTACTCGATTTATTTCAAATCCTGAGCATTGCATAGAACAGTGGCGAGTGGAAGGTTCTCAAGGTGAGGCCCAGAGCAGTTCAGTAAACCAAAGAGTGTCCTTGACCCGGAGGGTTGACCTGGAGGGCCCCTGTTGTGTCAGCAGCAGGGAGGTGGCTTCTCAGTGTTGGTTGCATGTGTGTGAGTGTGGATGTCCTGCCACTCACTCCTCCTCTTACTTGAGAACTAATTGATGATTGCATTGCATTGGGGATTTTTAACTTTGTCTTCTTTCTTTTTTCCTTCCCCTTCCCCCCTCCTCACCCCTTTCCCCCTCTTTTCCTTCCTCAAGGCCTCTCCCACCTCATGATGAGTGAACAAGGTAGGTGCTTTGTGCTTGTGGCACTGCAGCTGCCTGAATTGCTTGCCTTTGTGCCTCTGGCTGGTTGCTCAGAGCCTCATTGTTGCTGGCAGGCCATTCGCTGCCTGTCCCTCCTGCTGTGGGCCAGGCTGGCAGCGTGGCCACCCTGTGGTGGGGGGGTACCTTTCCCGATGCATCTTGGTTTCCTGTCCCCGTCATCCCCTTGGCTTGTCCATTCTGCACCACCATTTGTCATTCTGGGCGCTGGCCCTGCCAGGCTGCCTCCAAGAGAGAAGCATGAAACAAGGCATGACGGCGTCGATAATGGGGGTGAATGAAGCTAATTTCAGAGCAGCAGAGCGGTTAACTTCCTCCTGCTCCTCCCCAGGCCCCATGCTGGGGCCCTGTGGTTGGGGGAGAGGAGCTGGGCTTCTCCCTGAATTTCACTCTGAGTAAAGGTTTGCTTTTTGTCTTCCCCTCCATCCTACTGCCCATTGTAATGACTTTCAGCCCCACATGGTCAAAGGAAGCCCTTGGGGGGTTGACTGTTTTCACTTTTATATAAAAGCAAAAACCACCGAAAGAACATGCTAATGTCTTCATGGCAGGATTCTAACTCATTATACACCCTGAAGAAAACTGCATATAAAGATCTGTAAATTCAGCATCTGCAACCTAAAATATTCAAATATGCAGGGAATGAGCTGTGCAGGAAATTCAGCTCAGCTAAGCACAGGGTGGGCTGTGAATGAAGCCTTTTTCTCCTAAATAAAAATTTTCCACATCATCAGCCTAAATCAGGATTTGAGAACTGAGCCTACTTAAAATTGTCTTTTCCTTCACTGTTCAATTGCTACTATTGTGTTTCTTCTGAGCCTTGGGATGATTGCAAGATTGGTCTACCTGCCTTGCCCTGACACCCAAAGAGTATACTTTAATTTCTCTTGTCTGTTTCTTTTGAAAATAAACACAGGACTCAGTGTCTCTTTTGGAGGGCCTAAGAAAAGGGGAAGATGGGGTCCTTCTGTGTTTCCTGGTTTTTCTTGATCTTTTGAGGAGGATGGGGCACTCCTGAAGGGTCAGTCTCCCTTCCCTGTTCCCTTACACTAGACCCATCAGATAGTGTTGCCATAAAGGGGAATATGCTTAGATACAAGAAACCACTCAGGGCTGAGAGAAGTTGCTTATGATGTCCAGGGAGCTGATGTGGGCAGTTTTGGGCATCCTGACTTGATCAGACAGCGTAAAGAGGAAGCACACTTTCCCAGTAGAAGTGTGTCCTCCAGACCTGAGCCAAGATCTATGATGTGCACTCCAGACTTTCAGTGAAGATACTGTCTGATACAGAGTGAGTGTCAAAGAACAGAGCTGGAGGCAGGAGGTCAGGTGAGTTTGCCAGTGTTAGATGGAACTCTGGAAGAGACTGGGATGAAGCCTCGCTATTCTTGTCTGAGAGTGAGGGAAGTTATCTGCCAACAGCAGGTAACCCTGAAGTGGGTATGAGCAGAAGGTGTGATTGATGTCAACCTGGTGTTTGGGAGCTTGAGAAAGTTAAGCACATCTCTGTGAAGCAGGACGACCCAGGCTCTATGAATTGCTGGATCTGGTGGCTTGACTTTGATAGCAAGTTCCACCAGAAAAAGCAGACCCTTGGAGTCCTGATGACAAGACCCCCTTTCTTTCTTGCCTTGTGCTCCCCTTTGCTCTTTAGGGGTCCTCCTAGCTTCCAACAGTGGCTTGGGGGTGTGATGGCATCATGTGGCTGCTGTGACTGGATAGACACTAGGCAGATAGGCTAGGCTAGTGGGACTTCTTTAATCTTGATTTGGCTTATTTTAGACCCTTTGGAGGTGCAGCTCAGGTGTTTTGGAGGGCTCAATCCCAACATTGTTATGAACAGCATGTGGAGAATCTGACCTGTACAACTCCTCCACTTTCTCACCCCCTCCTCAGCTTCTCATGGGTCCCTGGCATCAATGTGTACCTGAGTAGAGAATTCACACACACTCATGTACACATGCTCTGGAGGTAAGTCAAGTACTTTCTAGAAATAGAGTCTTTAGGCAATGAAAGAATGACAGACACAGATACTGGGAGTTCCTCTTTAGAGAGTTTTTCAAGAAAGGATGCAGAATTCTTCTGGGTGGTCAGTGCCTCTAAATTTTTAAGTTGCAGTTTGCAGTTTAATATGTTTTTAAGAAGGTCCTTTGATTGCATTCCCCTCCTTTCCTGTTTTCCTCACTTTCTACTCCCTTCTCTGTTCTTGCCCTGTGATGATTGTCTAAATAACCAACTCTGCTTCCCATCTATACTGCTTTCCTTCCCCTATTCCTTCAACATGAAAGAGATATTTCTGTCTGGTTCCCACGGATTCTCCAGAATTTGTATCTGATGCCTGAAAATATGTCTGGAAATATTTAGGTGTGTTGTGTGTGTACCACCTGTACATGTATGTGACACTCTTGGTCCTCAAGACTCATGTTAACATTGGGAAAATACCAGCGGACGTGGCTTCTCTGAGACTTTCCCTAAGCAGTTTTACATACATACCAGTTACATTGGTTAAGTGTGTGCAGTTTCACATACATGTGGCCACGCGGTGCTTTTGCATGCAGACTTGGTCACGTTCCTAAGGATGGGCCTGGGAAAAAACGAATGGGAAAAGCTTAAACATGAAGCTGGTGAAGGCAGCCTTGCTGGTCACACTGTTTTGGCTTGTTTAGACTTCATGTTTGTGCCTTTGTTTGTGCTGCTTTCTCAAGATATTGTAGTGCTGTTGCCTTTACTGTTGTGGCTTTTTGTTATGTATGTTACATTTCTTTGTGTGTCTGCAGTGTGCTGATGTTTTCCTCTCCCTGCTCTCTCCCTCTCCCGCTCTCTCTCTCTCTCTCTTACCGTCTCCATGGTGGACACCTTGCTTCCTCTACTTCATTGGACCTTCCACTTCATTTCTGTAGGTAGAAGTAAAGGTAGAGATCATTTTATTTTTCTCATTATAACTATCAATCTGCCTTCTGAAATATTCATGTATCCAAGGGGAATTGTTGATTCTGATGAATACAATCCAGATTATAACTGAGTGCTTTTAACAACAACTTAAATAAATAAATAAACAAATTAAAAAAAAAAAAGCCAATGCTATCATTTCCCTTCAGTGCACTTCGTGTTCAGTGGTTGGGGATCATTCCGAGTTGGCCTGCCTCTCTCGGAATCCAGGATGGGTCTTATCCATTATGGCATACTATTTCTAGCAGGAATGGGAGACTCTGAAAGTAGTTATGCCGAACTATGTTACTTAAACGTGGGATAGTCTAAGATCCCCTCCCAGTAAACGTGTTGAAGGAACAGGAGAGATGTGAAAGGGCCTACTGTGGTTTCTTTTACTCGGGGACAACTGCATTCAGGGACAGCATTTGTGAGGGAAGGATGATAGACAAGAAAGGGGAGAAGAATGGTGAATTGCTTGACATTTAATGTGAAATTTTGGAGATATTTGTGTATTGCTGTTTTCTCTTCTGTGTTTCCTGCATTTGGGGGAGTGGAAATGTTCTGACTGGGGGCAGTGGGCTAAGAAGGGTGGGACCGGGGCTGTGGAAGAACACAGGAATGACAGTGCATTCCATCCGAAGGAGAACACGGAGAGAGGTAACACTGGATTTTCGCTTCTGAAGTCAACATTTTGCCAGGTAGGCAGGGAAAAGGAGAGGTGTTGAGCAGGTGGGCTTGCTCCAGTGCTCTGACATGGCTTTCAGCTTTACACCTTTGGAGAGCACAGCTCACTCTGTGCCAATGAAAGCTATCAGAGACGTGTGCCCAAGAACCTGGCTCACCAGCTCAAACTGGAATAGCTGTGCAGGAGTGAAGGGAGAGGTTAATTGATAAATTATAAATGTGTATCTGCATCTGCATCTGGTTCTCCCCTCTTCCCTCCTAATTCTCCGGCCCCATCTCTGTGGATCTGTAGGCTGCTGCTTGCTGCAAAGGCCAACAAATAACAGGAATAGGAAGTGTGAATTCTGGCATGAGGATGTTGGAGAAAGAAGGGACTGATGGGTTATTGAACATGCTGATTTGATACTAGTCTGTGAATGGGCCATCTCTCATTTGAGTCCCATGCTTTACTGGATTTTTGAAGTTATGGATGGTTACCTTGGAAGCAGTTTGGTCCTCTCCATTTTGGAGGTGGTCAATTGCCTTTTTTTTTTTTTTTTTTACATGAATCACAGGCGGGTTCATCATTCTCTGAAACTTGTCATGGGAAACCCTTACCCTGTTGTGAGCTTGGAGCCTTTTGAAAAGAGGTGGGGATGAGGGAAGGGGAGGAGGAAGGATGAGTGGAAGCATACACTTGGCTGCCCCTTCCACTTCTCTGCTTTATTCAACCAGAGGTGCCGGCAGTCTCCTCATAGGCAAAGCCACCAATCCTTGCCCAGAACTCAACCCTTCTGAAGCACGTGGCGCTGTGTCCCCTGCCTCTTCTCCCACTGGCTTCTACGAGATCACATGAGAATCACTCTTCCTGTCTTCCTCCCTTCCCACCCCTCCAACACTCTCCTTTTCTTTCCCTAATCCCCTAAACCATCCTGCAAGATAGACCTTTTTACCTTTTGCATATGGGTGTCTTATTTTCTTTCTCTGGCCACTGCTGCTACCACTGAACATGTCCTATGTACCAGCCATTGTGCCATATACTTTATATGCCTTATCACAGTCCTTATACCTGTTTAATGGTGTAGGTGATGGTATTGTCATTGCTTTATGGATGAATAGAACAAGGCTCAGAGAGCCAAATTACTTAAGTCGGAGGGCTACTAAGTGGAAATGAAACCCAGAATCTGGGTCTCTAACCTCTACTCGTACTGCCTCTCTTGGATCCAAGGATGACTTCCGTGTATGTACCTCCCAACTATTTCCCTGGCACCAACCTGTCTCAAGTTCCAGCCTGTGACTTTGCATTCTGTGGCACACATATCCATATCACTGTCCCACTACTATAACCTCAGTATGTCTAAAGTCAGTCTTCGTATCATCTGGCCAGAATCCAGGTTCTCTTTCCGACATCCCTATTTTTGTTAATGGTGTCCCTATCCGCCTCATCACCCAGACTTGAAAACCAGGAGTTGCTTTCTATCCCTCCTGAACTTTTCTGTTCCCAGGTGATCAGTTGAGAGGGCTTGTTGGGATTCTTCTCTGGAATGTCTCTTGCATCTCTACTGCCAACACCCTAGTTCACTTCCCATTTAGCCCTTATGAGATTATTGTCTTAGCCTAATCAGTCCTCCCACCTCTGTTCTCTTCCAGTTTGTCCCGTAACTGAGAGGTGCTTAAACCCTGCTGTCCACCAAATGGAGTGCAGGATTAGCTATCTCATTGTCAAAGCCATCCATCCCTAATATGACCTTGTTTACCTTTAACCTTCTCTCCTGTTAATCTTAGATGCAAAATTGCTGCCAAATAGGATACCAGATAACCTTACTGGACCTTTCCTTGTCTCCTAGCATTACTTATTCTGTGTCTCTCCCCTGTAATAGCTCATTCCCCCCTTTTTTCCTGCCCATCGAAATCACACATAGATTTCATTTCCTAGTTGATGTTATCCTTGAGTGCTCCAATCAGAGATGAGTTCACTCTTCATGTATCTCTCTGATATTTTATATTAGAGTTATTTGAGAATTGGGGCAGTCTGCTCTACAAGATGGCAAGTATGTGTAAGACAAACATATTCATTTGTTAATGTCCAGATGTGTCTAGTATGGTAGGTTACATGTAGAAGGGACTCAGAATCTCTAATCCTTCTTATCCTGCTGTCAGTCATTTTCCTAAAAGTGAAAATAAAGAAAAATTAAAATTAAATCAGATCATGCAGCTCATCTGTTGAAAAGCTTTTGAAGGATTCTCATTGTATAATTGTCAACATGCCTTCCCAGTTTTATTTTCTACGATATTTTCCACTCCATACTATCACCCCTGCCAGCTGCCTTTCTCCTGAAGTCAACAACTCACTCTGCCTGAATCCACAGTATGATTTCCTGCCTTTGGTCTTTGGCCTGAGCTCTGCCCTCTTTCTCGAATGTCCTTGGAACATCCTTCTCCTCCTTATCATCCTTTAAAGCCAAGCCTCCTAGGTGTGCCAGATTTTGTGCTTCTGTTATAGAGTACCTGTGCCAAACTGCCTTGAATAAGTTTATTCATGTGTTTCAGGCATCCTCTTCATAAAGGACAGAGGCTGTATCTTGGCCATTTCTGTCACCCACACTGCACTTAGCTCAGTATTTGGTCCCGAGTTGTACAACAACCTGTGCCCCTTAATCACTACACTCATTTCCCTAACCCACTGAGCAAAGAAGCCCCAGTGGGTCATGGAATGAGGCCAAATGTTCTGGTTCCAGTTCTTTCCTCACCGAGGCCTTCTCTTGGCCCTGTGCGTGCAAGTGACAGAAGGAGATGGTCACGGATTGTATCAGAATAAAAGCGGGAAAGGCCTTTGGGTTTATTCTTAGGAGCTGGTCAGAGAAAAGAAAGCCTTACATCTTGTCATTCTTTACAGCTGAACAGCAAAGCAGTGAACCCATAATGGAAAGAATTATGAAGTTAAGTATACAAAACTGAGCAGGGTGTTTAGGCTATAATGATAATCACCACATTCAGGAGGCCTTTGGCTGCACTGAGCCGAAAGCAAAGTGACTACCTGGAGGTGGCCGACCAAAGGAGTTACTCAGCAATGTGCCTTGGTCAGCTTTTTTGACCTGATTTTGACAGTCTTTGTTTAAGTGTTTAGAGTGTGTCTTAGCCTCTATCCCCCTTTTCTTATTGATTTGGGGGTTGCCCATTGTGGGTTAGGTTACCAAATACTTTTCCTTGAAACTGAACTTAGAGTAGGTGTTGCAGACTCAAATGTCAACAGAGGCCTGATAGGTATCATCAAGGAGTAGATCTCATGTAAGAAAAATTCTAGGGTAAGCTCGACAATGGGGAGTACTGGGGACCGTGGCAAACTGGAGAGCACAAATCCTGTCTAGGGCAGCAGCCTCTGCTCCAGCTGCTTGCTGCAATGAAGAATGTGTGCCCAGGGGCACCTGGGTGGCTCAGTTCGTTAAGCAACCAACACTTGATTTCAGCTCAGGTCATGATCTCACAGTTCATGAATTCGAGCCCCACATCAGACTGTCTGCTGTCAATGCAAAACCCACTTCAGATCATCTGTCCCCCTCTCTCTTTGCCCCTCCCACCACGCCCGTCAAAAATAAACATTAAAAAAAAAGAATACACGTCCAATGCCACCAGTTCCTCAAGAAAAGCCAAAAGTGGATTTTTTAAAAAATATCAGCTCATGGCATCTCTTGCTGTATGTATGTATGACCACACACACACACACACACACACACACACACACACACACACACAATGATTTGGCCCACAAGCCACAAGTTTTTGACCTTTGGCTTGAGGAGGAAGGAGTAAGATATTCCTCTAAGATTTCTTGCTGAATGTCAATAGTGGGAAGTAGTCATGTTTGATTAAATTTCTCTTTGCCTGTGGCATTGGTCAGGGTACAGTAATCTCTCTTTCATACCCTAGGCACTCCTGCCAGGGGGCCTGATCTACATGTTGGGTGAAGTTGGTTTTGTAGAGTAGGGTAGGCATGCTTAGGTAGTGTATACAAATGCTAAGAATGTCCAGGAAGAGAGATAACAGACACCTGCAGTGATTGCCAAGAACTGGCATGATTTTTAAATAATTAGTGGCCGTTGGGATGAGCACTGGGTGTTGTATGGAAACTAATTTGACAATAAAGTTCATATTAAAAAAATAAATAATAAGTGGCATTTAATTTCTTTTTACCTTTTGCTTTACAGAACTCTTTATTACTGGACTAGATAGTGTTGACCCTAAGATCTACTTTAGTCCATCAGAACTTAGAGACCTCTTCCGATTTATTTACACGTATTTTTCCCCATGTAGATTTCATCATTGGCCTTCAAATGCTGAACTAATCAGTATTGGCCAAACTGGAAAGGGATAATCAAACTATATGAACTTGAACAGGATTTCATGTAGATTGTATTTTGCTGGTAATAACATTAAGAAAGCTGATTTGAGGAGTTGAGCCCTCTCTTGTCCCTGCTAGGACCAGAGAGCCCTGCAAATAAGTTACTGTTTTGATAGCCAACTGTTTATGCAAATTAGTAAATGCAATGCCAGCTACTAATTATGAAAATAAACTCATCTGTGCTCTATAAATATCTAATTATAATAAAATAGGGACAATATTACATTTCCATCTCTTGCCTCATCTGTTTCTCAACCACTACTGATTTGTCCTCTTGACAACGAATAAAATCACTTTGTTTTTTAAAGAAGTCTGTTTTCCATGTTTTTCCCCCTCCTAATGTTTTGAAAGTCTGCGGGGGAAAATAGATTTATTTTAAATGTAAAAGTAAAATTGCCTGATTTTAACAACTCTGTGTTTTTGACATTGACATCTTTGAAATGCTGCTTTAAAAATATGAAATGTTTTTTTTAATTTCCCTGTTTAGAAATTTTCATTGGACAGTGAGGGCTTTTTTCTTAGAACAGTTGTTTCTTGGAGCATTTTTAAAAATGTTAATGTGAACAGATTTATTAGTAAAATGCATGATGGATCAATGGGATATTTCAATTAAATTCCATTTGAGCACACGAGGGAAAATATCTCTGAGATTTCTAAGCAACATGCTTATTTCCTCCTCAATTATCAATTTGGGTTAATCGATTACACACAGATTTTTTTATCTGTGTATATATATCATAAAACACTTTCTCCTCGAAGGTGAATACTGCTCTGCTTGTGTAGACTTTTGTCAAACCAAACTGGTTAATCTTAGGGGATGTATAATTTTCAGCTGCAGATCTCTGTGGATACTCATATAAACTTAGCTTTGACAGCACCTACAGGTAAAGGATCTCTCAAATTAAATTGTAATATCCTTATGACACATCTCATCTATAGAGAGAATTTAAAACAGTAGTGTGATGGAAAAATATTGAATAAGAGAACAAGCAAGTGCATTGCCTTATATGCTTAGGCTTGTATGTGTCATGGTCTGTTTCTCAGGTGTGCAGGGCAGTATAATGTATCTGGGTCTAGATAGAATTTCTCCAAATACATATTCATAGGTTTATAATGGTTAAATGTGTTCTCACATGTGGCTTCCGTTTGAGGTGTACTGACAATTATACATTCTAGGGTGCTGTGCATCTGAATTTAGCATATTGTCTGCTGTAACATTAGAAAAGCGATGTTTATTCAACATTCCACAAAAACTGACAGAGAGCCAACGATGGGTTGGGCCAGGTGCCAGGTGTTGAGTACACAGGGCTGACCGCACTGATATGGGCCCAGCCTCTGACACCTCGGTGACAGTTCATAGGAGTTTGAAAAGGACTTACTGATGTAACAACCACCTCTCCTCCTAACATTCTAAATAAATTCTGTTTTCAACTTATTAATATACCTAGAGTTTTAAAATTAGTTTTATTTATTTTACAGGGAAACTTTCAGGTAATAATTTAGTTCAAATCACCCACCCTTTAAATTTTCAGATGCAGAAAAGAGAATTTGCTTTGCGTGTGAACAAGCCGAGTTTTCATTTATTCACTCATTCTTTTATTGAGAGATAGCACACACAGTGCAGAGTATATAAAATCCACACAGCTTAAGTGTACAGCTTAAATATTTTTTAACCCATATTCATCCATGTTGTTACCGTTCAGATCAAGATACTGAACCCATCACCTGCATAACATTCTGTCGTGCTTTCTGTCACTTATTTTTAATAAATGCATGCATTCTCTGCTGCCTCCAAAGCTGTGCATATCCACGTAGTTATCAGCAGGCAGGCTCCGGAGTGCTTTCATTTTCATTAAGAACAACTAACCTTGTGAGAAAAGGAGGCATTGTGGTTTTTTGCTGTATCTAAACAGTCACAAACATTGCCCTCTGATGAGGTGTAGCTTTGCCCCCTGTCTTTGAAGCCGCTCGGATTTCCTTCGGCACAAAGAGAACATCTAATTGATATCATTGGGCTTTTCTTCTTCTTTTTTTTCCTAAGGCATTAGTGGCTAGTAGAACAGCAGAGGTAGAAAAGACCATATGCTTTGTAAAAAGCCAGACTAATAACACTTTTTGATGGACGTCTGATTTTTTAAAGTGCCGCATCTTTCATTAAAATTTACATGTAAAATAAGGGCAAGCGTGGTGACATGAAAGCTAATGCAGCTTGCACATCTTGACATAATAACAATCACAAGAAACTGGAGATCCCAGATGGCAGCTTGGCCTTTGCCATCCTTTTAATAAGCTACTAACTGCTAATTATTTCACTCTTTTGGGCAAGTTAATTTACTGTTGACTCTTAAAGAGATATTGCTCTTTTTCCCTCCACGCCACAAAAATCAGAGCCCTTTCACCTGGGCTGTAACAAGAGCTTCCCTGCAGGTTGAAAGCTTGTCAGCTGATTGTAACAATGATGGCAAGTACTGGGGTGGAAAATGTTGCTTAATACATAATATTTCTTTGTATTCTTTGGATGTAGAAATTTTTTTAAAAATCTGCTTGGGTAAGGATCCACTGTGTGTGTCTAAGAGCAATAATAGATCAAGGAGCCCCGTAAAAGGAGAGGATCTGAAATTTGGAGCCTGCTTAAGAGTGAGAGAACAGCTGCCTTTTAAATGGTTGCTAATTCTGACAATTAATGTTGTTTTGTGAGTGTGATTTTCTGTGATCGAAGTTAGGAGGGATGATGGTGTGTAATAGCTCACTTCCTAAGCTTTATGGTGATGTAGCATAGTGATGAAAGAGAATGGGGTCCCACATGTTCTGGAGCCCTTTTAAATGAAAAGCCTGCCAAACATGCTTTTTTTTTTTCCTGTGCTTCAACTTTCTTAGGATGAGTTCATATTTTAGCACAGATGCAGATTATTAACTAAGGGTGCAAGTGGGCTTGGATGCATCAGGAGTGTTTGGAAAAGAACCTTGTTGGCAACGTAGCTGTCTGACAATCAAAATAGTTACTTAAAGATAAGCTAATGATGGTGCCTTGCAAATGCCTGCAGATCCACTATTGAAATGAGAGTCAGTTCTTTGGCTTGATACTTTCCGAAACTAAATCTCAAACCTCAGATACTATTGCATGTGTATGTGTTTGTTTTAGAATTCTCTCAAAACAAAATAACATGGGTGCTAAACAACAAACAAAGGTAGGGAAAGCTCTCAACCCATTTTCTTGAAATATTTAGACCGAGCTTAGTGTGTTACTATGATCAGTTGTTCCCTGTTGGTAAATGGTTTAAAATATGCATTGAGGAAACACCTTCTCCAATTATTGGTGTTCTTTCTGAACGTGAACTTCGTAAGGTGAGTTTTCTACTGCACCATCATGTCTCTAGGGACTTGTGTGTTATTCAGCTGATGGGAGGGCTGTGGAGGTCAATCAAATACTAACCATTTGCTTACTGTTTAAGTCTAGAGGAGCCAGAGACGTTTTAAGTGTTATGGTCCTTTAAAAATAGGTGGCTCAGTTGAGCCTCTGACTCTTGATTTCGGCTCAGGTCATGATTGCAGAGTTCCATTAGTGAGATCTAACTCTACGTAGGGTTCCGAGCTGCTTGGGATTCTCTCTTTTCCCTCTGCTCCTCCCCAGCTTGCACTGTCTCTCAAAATAAACAAACTTAAAAAATACTAACAATTTGCTTACTGTTTAGGTCTAGAAGAATCTGAGATGTTTTAAGTGTTATATTTCTTTAAAACTTGTGCATCACCTGGTTTCAAAATAGCCCGAAGGAAAAACATACGTGCGTGTGAATTTGAGGAAGTTTTGTCATCTTTCAGAATCTGATATTATACAGTGTGTTCAGCCAGATTGCCACCTTCTAGAAGAATTTTGAGAAATGCTCACAATATTTGAAGAAAAAAAATCACCAAGAAGAATAAGTTTTCAAAACATAGGTTGAAGACAGATTTTTTGACCACAGGACTTCTCAGAGCCTTTGTTATGAAAATGTTGAGTTATGCATCTTTAAGAAAGAAAATGTAGTTTTCAAAGTTACCCAAATTTATTTGATGTGAAATGGTTTTTTTTAGGGGGGGTGGGGAGGAGGGCACGGGGAGCCTGGGAGGTTCAGTCAGTTAAGTACCTGACTCTTGATTTCAGCTCAGGTCATGATGTCATGGTTCGTGAGTTTAAGTGCCATGTCGGGGGTTCTGCACTGACAGTGTGGAGCCTGCTTGGGATTCTCTCTCTCTCTTTCTCTCTCTCTCTCTCTCTGTCTCCCCCTCTGCCTCTCTCTCTTTCAAAATAAATAAACTTCAAAAAATTTACATTTTGGATGAGGTTAGCTAGAATTAAAACTAGTGTTCAGTTGAAAAACTTTGGACTAGATAATTCTCAAGTCTTTTCCAAGTCTAATATTATGAGTTGTAACGTCTCTAGAATTTGAAAGAGGCTTTTGGATTGGCTTTACTCAAGAATCTTTGTGACTACATTTTCTGTTTTGATTGGGAATAGTTTTGAGGATGGATTAGTTTCAATAGGGAAATTACTGCTTCCTGGTAAAATGCATAACACAGATGTTAAAACAACTGCAGTTTTAAAGACACTAGTCTTGTTAAAACGCTGGCAGTTTGTATTACCTAAGTACTCGAACGGATCTCCATCTCCTGTGTGTAAACACGGCTCCTGATAATGGCCTGCTTCACTCCAGGAAGGGCTGATCTCAGCACAAGATGAGAAAATTACTGGGAACTTTAAGTTTTATTTGCTTTGAAATTTGGAGCTTGTGAACAGTCGTTGTGGTTATCTGTCCACTTTATTGCTGAGACCATTCTCGCTACCACTCTGAGAATTTGACCATCAGTGGCTTTGTTTTCCCCAGAGAGTGAACATACAGGTTGGAGAAATTCTTCGTGGAAAGAATGACTTGTACTGTGTTTAGAAATCATTGGCTCGGCTAAGGATTTTGTGGGCTCTCTCATTGCAAGGCTGAAGACTTTGTCCTATTTATGTGCTGTCTGTTCGGTATGAAGTGGCCACCATTGATCCGTCTGTTTAGGCCATCCACCTGGGGCTGTTAATCTGGTTGTGGAGACTAGTTTTCTGAACCAGACATACCCTGCTTCGTTCTCCCAAGTGACCAACGATGAGCATTTACAAAGGTCTTGGCCAAAACTGTTATGGGTGAGATTCCCAGTTGTAAACTAATTGATCCATGTGGCAATTGAGCTTGGAACACCAGATATCCAGGTGTGAATAATTCTAATGCAGGGTCAACACTTGGTATAGAAAGGGCACTGAGCTAAGTGTCAGAAGACTAATTCGAGGTGCTGGGGAAGAAAACATGATAGATGAGAGTGCTGATATTGGTGCTTGACACATGCTATATAACCTTGTTAAGCCTTATTGTCCTAATAAGTAAATTGGGCACAATAATACTACATACTTCACAGCATGGCTGGGAACCGGTGAGACAATGTATATCAAAGGCTAATGTTAAAGCTTGGATCTAACATTAAAAAAGCATTAGTTATAATAAACATTAACAAAAAACATTAGTTATCAGCATCATAAGTACATATTTTCTGTATCACCGTGGATCTGGGGACGTTGAACAAATTAATCTTGTTGATCTTCTATGTCTTTGCCTGTAAAATACATACTTGGTAAGTTTGTTCTGGGTAGTAATTGGCATCATGCAGCTAAAGTGCTGTGCAAATGAGACTGGCACTACACAATGTTAAGGAGTTAGTAGGTTATAAGAACGTACCCTCCACAAAATTGAGGGCAATAAGTGTATTGGTCACCATGGTATATCCAGTGCCTCTACCAGTGACTGCCTCACGGTGGAAGCGACTCAGTGAATACTTGTTGAGTGGGCACTAGAAATAACCGAGCTAGTAACTCTTAGCAGAATTTGGTAACGTGGACAGACCCAAGCTTGCTGTGATTCCATTATATTTGGACTAGGAGGTCTTTGGGCACTTCCATTGCAAGAGGGAACCATTGGCCTCTTCCTTTAGGGCCTCCCATAATAATAATAATAAAAAAAAGTAATCTTGATAAAGCCAGTTTGTTCTTTAGGTGTTTGGTGGATGTGTTTGTTCCGTATGTATGCACAAAGAGTTAAGGGATTTCGTTCTATTACTTGATGAAACTACATGAACCATGAAGAAAACAAAAAAAAAACCATTTAGCTAAGAGGTACTTTATAAAAAATGCTGATCTGCTTCCCCAAATTTTAGGAGCATGTAATTTCAGAGCTCAAAGGAAGCTCAGAATTCCTTCAGTTCATCCCACAGTGATTTTGTGGATGACAAAACATATGCTAAGAGGGCAGAAACGCCCTGTTAGTTGCCACAATGATAATTTGTCATGTTGTTGGTGTTGGACCCAGACCTTCTGACTGTCAGTGTTATTTTCTTTTCCCTCCCACCAACTTGTCATCATCACTGCAAGAACTGTATTTGTTATAGATCATCCACAGGCTGCTGAGATCATTATTGATAATGCAGTGTAAGAAAGGTTCAGGAAAAATCAGAGTGTGGGCACTCTAAAAGAAGATGTTTCTTAAACACGTGACTGCTGCCCTGAGAGCTGACTGCTACCCAGCATTTGACGCTGTCCGTAAATTGCTCTGACTTTGAGGATTTTAGAATTCTTTGCACCATTTATGGACTGGCCCTGTCAGCTGCTTTGTTTTGGGCTTAAAGTAAGGTGGTGACACCAAGATGGTGTTAGAGAGCTTTCACACCCATTTGTTTTTTTCTTTTTACTGTCCTGTGTTGCCAGTTTATAAGAGTGGATGCCCGTGAGGAAATTCACTTGGGACTAATATTCCAACTGTTACTTAATGGTTTTCCCACTTCCTTTCTTCCTTTACGAATCGTTTGGTAATTTTATTTACAATTTTTTTAACTAAAAAGGAAAATTCCTTTTTTTCCCTCAAGTATGAACTATGTATCTTTAAGCCGATATTATTCCTTCGTTTTCTTCAAAAAATAATTTTCTCCTTCAGGGTTCGCCGTGGGTCTGATGGATTAAACACTTTTGGGGGTGTTGATCAGCACATGAAATCCGTTCTTAAATTGTTGCAAAACTACCTTCCTTCAGACTGTTTTGATCACAAGGGCTCTCAAGTGTCAAAGTCATTTGGAGAACTGGATAGATAAAATGCATGAGCACTAAGCTTTTTTTCCAGGATAGAATAAATAAATGTGTTTTCTATTATGTGCTCAGCTTTGATAG
Organism: Herpailurus yagouaroundi; assembly: GCF_014898765.1. Taxonomy (NCBI): domain Eukaryota; kingdom Metazoa; phylum Chordata; class Mammalia; order Carnivora; family Felidae; genus Herpailurus; species Herpailurus yagouaroundi. The sequence continues at coordinate 52,178,352 of NW_024412396.1, forward strand.
TGATTTGTTAAAAGGGGAAAAAAGAAAGGCAATGATATTAAATATTTACAAGAGTGATTTAGTTGTATTATCTTGTGCGCTGCGTCTCTGTTTAATAGTGAAATCAGCTACTGTTGAAATAAATGTCATTAAACCAGTGGTAGTATGAAGGTCACTGACGAGTCAAGGTTAAAGTAATTTGTGGAGAATAATGATTTTTGTCAACATTCCAGATCCCTTCCTGTTTTTGTCGGCTTTCCTCCAAAAATAACAGGAAAAAAATACATTTGAGGATTCACAGCCTCACTTTCTCTCTAGCATCCTTTATGCCCTTTCTGGCCAACCCCATAGCTGGAAGCCTTTTATGCATTTTTTGTTTCATCCATTTAGTGGACAGAGACGGGACGTTCTCCCTAGAGGTAAGCGGTTGCATTTCCGTTTACTGGCTCTTCTGTTGGCCCTTGCTGGGCAGTTTGTTTTAGAAGTAAGAGTCAGTGCCTCTTCCTTCTTGGAGATGGCTTGTCTTGCCTGAAATGATCCTTAAGTTTCCCCACCAATTCCTCTCTACATAAAGCAATTTTTTTTAAGCTTGAATTACCATGTTGCGTTAAAGACATCTCAGAATGATCACATGGTATTAGCCCCATTTTCACAGGCAAGAAAACAGAAGTCCAAGGTTGCAAAAGTAGTTACAGAGCTAGCACCAGAACCAAGATAAGCTTAGCTTTGCCTGACCTCAGAGCCTAGCCTATCATCACTTCAATTAATTTTATTGAACTTCAGTTTTCCCTTCTATAAAATGGGGATAATCATATATTATTATAATATATTCTCAATAGTGCATATAGATAATATTACATATAATGTATTATAAACAATACATTGTTTTACTGGTAGTAAATTGAGAAGCAAATGAACTAACACATGTTAAGTGCATAACAAGATGTCGGGTTCTTGCTGTAATTTTAATAAATAATATGTTCCCTCCATTCTTGACAGTAACAACAAAGTTTAATTGAATTTAACAAGCAATGAGCACAAGGGATACACAAAGTGAATAAAAATCAGTCTTTGTTCTTAAGCAGCTCACAATACGGTAGGAGGAAAACACCTTTATAATGAATTCCAAAACCTATTCATGTATTTTTTTCTTTTGTCTTGGGTTTTGTCTGTACCAAATGCTACTTAACATGTGAGAGCCTTTTACTAGGGGCAAGCAGTTTCCCATGAGGTTGAGATATTATCCTGACATTGCTGTGGCAGCTACTTGTGGCTTGTTTTCCAATCAGACTGTGTTTACCTGACCCTGAAGTCCAGAGAGTAGGCTGGGAGAGCAGGATAGAATGGAGAGATAGAGGAAAGTAGTGGTGTGTGTGTGAGGGTAGACTTACTGCTGTGACAAACAGTCCCCAAATCCCCTAAGTTTAACATTAACAGGTTTCTTGTCCACGTCGCCATTTACAGTGCAGATTGGTGCATCGTGGAGGAGGGGTCTCTGGTCCACACAGTCATTCAGGCACCTTCCATCCTGTAGCTTTGTCATTTTCTGGAACCTCCTCCTCCACTGCATTCAACTGGCAGATGGAGAGAAAGGGAGAAGAAGAGGGAGCTTGAAGGATTATTTTCTTAAAGCCTGGAAGTAGTGTGTGCCAGAACCCAATCACGTGATCCCATCTAATTGCAAAGGAGGCTGGGAAATGTTGTTTAGCTGTGTGTCTAGGGGGACAAGGAAAGGGGGTTGGTGGATGCGATGACCGAAGCTGCCCCAGTGGGTGGGTTGTGTTCTCTTCTTCCATCATCTTGTGTCAGGCCTGTTAGACTTCTGCAGCCTACCTTCCTTCGAACTAACAAACGCAATGCCTCCATGGTTTCTGCGAGACAGAGGATCCCTGCCCCTCCCTTTTTCTATAATATATACATGTATTTCATTTTAAATAAAACCCTCCCGAGTTACCATAATGTTTCTCAAAGTCAGAAGAATCCTCCTGGATACTCATGAGACTAAAGACCTTTAGTTCCTGCTGTAGAACCCAGAATCTGCAGGTCTAAGTAATTCTTATAATCAGTCAAATTTGAGACACACAGTGCTCCTGCAAATTCCAAGGAAGAAAGCAAACCAGAAAGGAAGTGTCTGGCTCTGTTCAAGTGTTGTATATTGTTTAAAACAAATTTCACATTTAGCTTAGCTTACAAACCTACTTGTTATGCGTGAAATTTTATTATAGCTTTTTAAGGGATTTGATCTCAATCTTGCATCCAGAAACCAACAGCTAGAAATGTAGTTGGGATCTTAGCCTACATTGATGAAGTGGGGCCAGATGCCCGATTCTATAGCATTTTGTTTTATTCTGATCATTGGGTAAGAATAGCTCAGCATCTTTTTTCCCCTCTTCATCACTTAACAAGGGACACCCTTGATTAACAGACTTTTTTTTAATGTTTATTGTACTTTCTTTGAGAGAGACAGAGAGCATGAGCAGGGGATGGGCAGAAAGAGGGGGACAGAGGATATCTGAAGCAGGCTCCATGCTGACAGCAGCCAGCAGATGTGGGGCTCAAACCCACCACCTGAGCCAAAGTCGGATGATCAACTGACTGAACCACGCAGGTGCCCCAGAAGAATTTCTTGTTGCATTAAGACAATAATAAAGAGGAATCCAGGTTTAGTAGGCTTGCTTATTATTTGTGGCTGACTTGTGAATAGTCAAATGATGGCAAGCCATTTTAATTTTTACATTTGTATTATCTTACTCTAGTATATGTATAGGAACCATTAAAACCATGATATTTTGAAATGCACCCCCTTCCTGTAAAGCTGGGCCTTTATCCCTTTGGCCGTGTTGTACTTCTGGAATGGATGTCAGAGTGTGGATAATTCTGGGCTTGTGACTCTTTTCTTTCTCCTGTTTTATCTGCCTCTTTTTGTGTCTTTGTGTGCAAGTCTATGATTACTATTGAGTTTTCTCCTAAATGCCAGCAATTATCTCACAGGTGGAGGGATTAGGAAAGAGCCCAGAGCATTGCACTGGGATTACAAGAAAGGCTGCCTCCACCCGCTAAATATAGTGATGGAGGGAGTGGAGACTTGGAGGGGGGCCGCAGAATCAGGGGAGGGGTGGACGTTTTGTTTCTGATATTTAACTCCTTAGATGGAGTGAAGGAAGAAACTCCTGATGAAAGAAAGGATTAAAAACCTAAGCTGGCTTGGGGTTATTGTTTCAGAGAGCTGGGGATGCGGAAAGGCAGGACAGCTAAATTTCTGTAGCCGGTTTAACCGGCCTCTTCATCTGAGAGGTTTATTTATTTTTTTTATTATTTTTTATTTCATTTATTTTTTTGGTCTGACCATCTGTTTGGGGGGTGGGGAGGGGGAGAAGAGAGCCGGGAGGGTCTAATATATGCCCAGGCCAAGAGAATTTTGGTGAGACATTATCTTTCTTCCCAGCAGGGAATGATTTATTTACCTGGTATGTCACCTAGGAAGCTTTCAGCTGCAAATAACAGAACTTTCACCTCAGCTGCCTTAAACAACAAAGGGAATTTATGGTCTCAGTTCTTGAAAAGTCTAGTAACTCAAAGGATTTGACCAAGACCTAGTGTCTCACTTTGCCCATTTTTTGGCTTTGCTTTCTTGGTGTTTGCTTCCTTCTTGGCAGGCTGCTTCCCTAGTGATCCCCAGATGGCTGATGGCCATTCCCAGGGTGATTTGCTTTTCGGTTCATGTAAGTGAGAAGAGTAGCAATCTTCCCCAGCAATTCAGCAACGTTTCTGGGGTTTCCAACTAATTGGACCATCGTAAGTCAGATGTTTGTCTCTGACCCAATCACTGTCGTCAGAGGGATGAATTTTGCTGGTATCTGAGTCCTGACTCATATGCTCAAGATTCCAGAATTAAGGGGAAGAGTTGGTTTTCCCTGCAGCACAGGAGATTCAGGGGGAGGCTGGATATTTGACCCCAAGTTTTGGGACTAGGGGAATGGATGTTGTGTAGCGGAAGCCAGCTGCACCCGAATGGGAGACTTGGAAAAATCTGAAGCCAAACTCAACCAAGTCCTTAATCAGGAATCAGGAAACTCTGGGTGTGTGTCTTTCACCCTCTCCGCTTGGCTGTTAAGTGCCCCTATTGCACGAGGAGAGGGTATCAGGTTGGGGGGGGGGGTGGCGGGCGTGTAGTAGCAGAGGCTCTACTTGGAAGCAGAGAGCTGCGAGGCGAAGGCCACTGGAATCCTGGCATCCACGTAATGAAGGAATCCGTATCTTGGGATCTTACTTTATTGATGTGAAAGGAGGCGGGGAAAATGTCTGCGGGGCTGGAGGGCATGCCAGGCGCGACTTGCTTCAGGTGAAAAGTGCTCTGATGGAGTCGCATCCTCCTGCCTGGATCTCGGGCCCCTGCCTAGGTCAGCTGACGTGGATTGCTACTGATGGATGGCGGAGTGAGGCAGCCCTCTAGTCTCAAGTGTGTTTTTAACGGAGTGGCTCTCAGTAAATATCTCTTTCTCAAATGCCTCGCCTCATTCACGGAGTCTTTCTTTTTAGCTGCTGCTTAATCAGCTGCTGCCCCTTGGCACACTGACCTAATTCTCAGCCACACATTTTGTCTGGGCTTTTGAGGCGGTGCCTCCCTAGTGTCACTGCTGACGTTAGCTCCACCTTGACCTGTCACCACCACTCTCATCACCTCCCTTCCACCCCCCATGTCACAGGGGCCTTTGGCTGAAGGGGCAGCCAGTGTGGCAGGCAGAACAGAGTGGGTCTGACGGAGCTACAGTAGTTGGAAGGATGTGGTTATTGCATCCAGACCAAGCCCCTGGAGGGCAAAACCCCCTCTCTGATGGACTGCTGCTGCCCCTTAGCAACAATGTTGCATTTGACCTTTCTGAAACTGCTGTTAGGCCTGTGCTTCTCACAGTTTAAGGTGCATATGTATCACCCGAACATCTTGTTAAAATGCAGGTCCTCATCTGGGAGGCTCGGAGTGGAGCCTGAGATGCTGCATTTCTGTCAGGCTTCCGGGGGAGACTCAGGCTGCTGATGAAGTGTGGTCCGCACTGTGGAGGGGCTAGTCTGTAAGGCTGTCACCTTGAGCCTTATATGGTTCCTTAATAAGTCAGAATGTAAAAGAGAAGAACAGCATGTCTTTGGAAGTAGGTGGGGGAGCTGAGACCCAAATTCTTAGGAGTCATTTGTTATCTTCAGGCAAGCCAGCAGAAGCCTGGTGAAACTCAAGCCTTCTCCTCTTTAGATGGTAGAGGTGGAGTGATAATCTTTGCCTGTCCCCATGTCTGTATGGGGTATGGTGACATTGGCTTACTTCCCGGGAACCTCAGGAACATTCAGTCATGGTGTTTGTGACAGATACACATTCCCACCAGGAGAGAAACATGGCCGTAGCCTATATTTCCATCTCCACCAGACTCGACCTCATGTTCCTAAAAAAGCCTATGTCTCTAAAAGATCACCTCTGGGACCCAATTCTGGGAGGTCTACATGGCTCCCAAGCTCCCATTCTATGCTGGTTATAATTCTCAACAGGTAAGAACATCATATGTGTCCCAGCCTCAAGTCCCACCCTTTGTTCAAATTCCCCAGAGCTTCTCCTTACACATGAGTGGTTGCTGGAGGCCTGGGAGACCCATGGCGGTGATGACATACATTTTTGCCAGCCTGGGGCTGAACTCTGCACATCAGCTTCCTGTGGGTATGCTCTCAACCAAGTTTCTTCTGCATATGCAGTGTTGGTCTCGCTCTCCCTGTGTTCTGTACAGCCTTATTTGATCTTATTCTTCCGATTTCCTCTCTGTATAATCCCCCAGTAGGAATCAGATCTAAACAACAGCATAAAGGAGGAAATGCCTAGGAAATGTAATCTGATGATACAACAAAGCAGGACATTTAACTGTCTGGTTGACTCCATTGTTTTATTTGGAGGGAAGTATTTATTTACTAGAGGGAAGATAAAAGAAGCCTGGGGTGGCTACTGGAGACCAGAAGTGAGTTAGGTGGCTCTTATTTCACAATTAGTTGCCTGTGCCTATGTTGGCTAAGGGATCTATGATGAAGCTTGGCTCCGATTTCCAGCTGGCAGTTGCCAGGGTTCAGGTGTTTACCTAGTGCCTTCAGGGATACCGCATAAACAGCTGTAAGTAGAGCTAGTTATTCAATCCGCTGTGAGAAAGGTTAAAGTGTGGGTCTTAGGGTTTCCCTGGGGACTAATCCAGTTGCAGGAGAGTCAGAGAGAATGCACACCACTTGGGGGAATTGGGGGGGGGGGCGGCGCTTGCCAGGATGTTGGTTGTTATTGTAGTTACAAATGCAAATGTTTGAAACTTAAATCTGAATTTAGGCAGCAGGAGGAGATACAGGGATGGAAATGAATTATTTATTCCATCATTGGGGTCTCAGAAGCGTGGAGTGGGCGTTAATCTCCTCCACCCAGGAGCCTCTGAGCAGGCTGGAGGTCGTCTGTGCGAGATCTGACCTTATCTGCTCCTGGCCAGACACCTCGCCTTCAACTAATTTGCCTTGAGAATAATCCAAATAAGACCCTTTACCTTGCTGTTCATAAGAAGAATGTTAATATTTACCTAGCATGTGGTCAGAGCAATGAAAATGCTTGTGTCTGTGATTTCTTTTAATCCCACAATTTCCCAGTGGGTCTGAAGGGAGAAGGGAAAGGAGGCCCCAGCCGACTCCCGCTGTTGGTTTGCTGGGTGTCACGGACATGGTGTGCATTTCTCATGTGATATGCTCCAGCTGAATGTATACCGGCCATTGCTTCCACACAATAATCCAGTGAGGGAGCTTCTGTTGTTCCCATTTCACTGATGGGGAAGTTGAGGTTTAAAGACATTCAGCCTCTTGGGGAGCCTGGGTGGCTCAGTCAGTTAAGCATGTGACTTTGGCTCAGGTCATGATTTCACGGTTCATGAGTTCGAGTCCCACATCGGGCTCTCTGCTGTCAGTGCAGGGTCTGCTTCCGATCCTCTATACCTGCCTCTCTCTGCCCTTCCCCTGCTCACATGCTCACGTGCGCTCTCTCTCTCTCAAGGAAAAAAAAGAGAGAGAGAGAGAGAGAGAGAGATTCAGCCTCTCACCTAGGGCCACCCAGCTCTGAATTATCTTTGCTTGGATTCAAGTCCAGGGTGCTAGCATGCCCCCGTCTTGCATTCTTTCCACTGCCCTAAGGGAGCAGATGTGATCAAGATATTTAAAAACTTTCCCAAAGCTACCAAGGGATAAGCAAATAGTTCAGGGATTACAGCTACCCCTAAAGACCGAGCCAAGTCAGTTCCCCGTAAAGAACTGTTATGTCCCTTTTCACACCCTCCTGTCCTCTCTGTTTCTTTCTGGTTTATAAATATTTGTATTTGCGAACTCTCTTTTCCTCTCTTTCTCTTCCTGTCCCCTGCTCTTTAGTGAACACAATGAGGTTTTATTAAGTTTCCCTCGAGGCTCTTAAGCTTATTCTCCTTGCTAAAACTTTTCTGAGGCAGTTGCCTAATGCAAGGAATGGCAGGTCTAGGTGCTTTCTACCTTTTTGTCTTTAGTCATCAGGGCAGGGTCTCTGGTTCCATGGTAGAGGGAGGGGAGGAGGGGCCAGGCATCTTTCTCTGACCCGTAGTTTTGAAGTATCAAGGTCCCTGAGCCAATATAGACAGAGCTATACATTTGACAGTGCATTCCGCCTTCGTGCTTTCCATGGGCTCCAAACCAAGATTGGTCCACCCTTCCACATCCATTTTTTGCGTGTCTGTTGTGTGTTGGATGTCAGAGATTTGGAGATTCTGACAACCAGGAGTTGTCAGACAACCAGGAGTTACCTACTTGAAGGGACCTTAGCACAGATTGGGGAGAGCTTTGAGGGCATATCAGGTGGGGACTTAGGGTACATGCTTTTTGACCATTCACCTTCTTCAATGAACTTAACATCAAACTCCTGCTTCTTCTACACTTCTTCCTTTCTATCACACTACCTCAATCTCTAGGGCAGCTTTGCTGTTCCTTTAATTGGCCCTTGAATCTCACTTTCATGTAAACTGGAAAACTTTATTGAGCCTCTAAGGGTTATTAGGGGCTGGGGCTTAGCATGAATAAGAATGAGTAAGATAGGCCGGCTCCTTGCTTCAGAATGCTTACAATGCTTTGGGGGAAGAAAGCTGTCAAACATATAATTGCAAATGCAGAGAATGTTAGGAAAACTCAGGGAAGTGGAGCAGAGGTTGCACTCTGTGGCTATCTGGAGAGCGGTGATCATTTCTCCCAGATTCTAGCTCTGTTTGAACATGCATCTCTTGCGTGCTCCCCCTTGCTCTGGCTGCCCTGTGGAAATGTACTCTGGAGCCCATGTGCTCCAACAGCTGTATTGCGTTATGTTTTTGGGTAGCCCTATTAAATTTCTCTTTGTTCTCAGTCTCTGTCATGTTTCTTGCCTTGATGTACTATCTTTTGTTAGGACCACAGTCAAAACTCTGTGCCCCATATGTCACTCTCCCAACAAAACACTTTTGATGCCCCCTATGGGCTAGCCTTACCGGATGAAGCCCAAGCTTCTTAGCTTGGCTTTCAGTATGCCACATTTTGGTCTCACCTCAGCATCCATCCCTTTTAATGGAACCCTCTGCCAAAACAGAGTTAGGCTCTGCTAACTCATGACCCTCCAATATCCCAGGTGCCATTTTGTCTCCGGGGCTCTTCTTACGCTGGTCCCTTTATCTTGGATACCTTCTCCCTGATTCTAGCATGCGTTAAAGTTTAAATCAAGTGTCACTTCCTCTGGGACACTTTGCCTGACTACCTCAGCTCTTCACAATGTCACAGAGCTTTGTAGTACCACACAGTGGCCACTTACCCTGTATTGTCCCCCTCTATGGCTCGTATTTCTTTCTTCATGTCTCCCCAATCAGCCTGTAAACTCTTAGAGGCTAGGCACCTCCTTTTCTACTCCTTGTGATGTGACCACCATGATGCCTCTACAGATAGACGCCTGATGATTATAGGATGACAGATAGGCTATATCTGATTAAATAGTTTTGCACAGAGTTTCTTAAAGTGCCAGGCATAAATATGTAACCAAGAGATAGGGGACTCATAGGATAAGAACCTGAGGAGTTAAATGCGAACTTAAAATTTTATGTGTCTTCCCATGTTCAACCTCTGGATATATTCAAGGTAGTATTGTTTTTGTGAAGGATGAAGAAGGGTGGTATAGGGGCTATGGAAATTGAGAGCAGGGGTAGAAGAGAGGAGCAGCATAGAAGGAGGTGAATTGAAGGCAGTGAAGAGAGAGCACAAATCAAAGAGCCCTGGTGTGGACAGAGAAGCCCAGGTTTCCACATTTCCAGCTGCGTAGCTTGGGGAAATCACAGCACACACAGAACCTTGTCTGTTGAGAAGGAGTGAGTTAGGACCCTGCCTTGCCTGCCCCTGGTCTGTTGGGAGATCAGATGAAAGCCATTTATAAACTGCAAAGTACACTGTGAATGGAAAGGAGGGTTGTTACCATAAATGGCATCATCACCGAATCCTCCCAAAGCCGCAGTGTGGCAGGGATGTATCAGTGGATAGGTCTGTTGTGGCAGGAGGGAAGAGGCCAGACTAGAAGGAGCCTGTGGTGAGACCCTGCAGGCCCGACAGTAGTGCCGCATCTGCGCAAATGTTCTCACGTCAGGGCGCTGTTCCCCAAGCCCGGTGAATGTAAAGAAGGGTTAGGTGTATGTGCCCTGACCTTGCCTGTGACAGGTGCAAGTGAGAGGCCAGTCCTAGGATACTAAAGGGTCCCCATTGCCATGGTTACTGTAGAGGGCTCGTGGGGTGTCAGCATGGGCATTGGACCTGGGAGAAGACCTGGGTTGTGGTCTCCTCTCTGTACTTACCTACCATGAACAGTTTCTAGAAAGGCAGCATTGGTTTATCAAGTGCCAGAGACTAAATACTTCATTGCCATGATCTTGCTTCCATCTGCAACACTATGAACTGGGTACTACTACTATTCTCCTATTATAGATGAGAAAATAGGTTCAGCTAGTTAACAGACTAGCTCATAGTAACTATGAGAAACAGGAGCTGGGATTGGAACTCAAGTCTCTCTGCCAATCCTGAGTTCTTAACCACTAGACTCTGTTGCCTTCAACTTCTCACAAGCTCAGTCTCCTCATCTGTGCCATGGGGATAATGGTATCCATCCAGCTTACCACGTGGGGTCTGAAGATCTGGTGAGGGAATGGATATGGAAGGACTGTGTGCACTGCAAAGTGTATATGTCTTTGTAAATATTCACTGAGCACCTACTCTATGCCTGGCATCACTGTGGGTGCTGGGATACAAGAGGGGATAGGACAGCCAAGTCACCTGCTCACATGGAGCTACATCTGAGACACAACCCATTAATAGAGCTGTCAGAAAATAGGAAGGGAAGAAAAAAATAACAGCTATCTAAGAACAGTTGTGTTTTCAGAAGGGAAGAAGTCATATTAATGGGGCAGCCATTGCCTTTACATCCACCTTCATTCCCAAGTATAAATAACAAAACCAAATTAAGAGATGAAGGCATGATAGAAATTTACAAAGTCAGTTACACAGAACAAAGTAAAGAGAGGGAATTTACAAAAGAACAAATCATGTCAGGACATTTTGATCAGTATAAAAAAGCAAATCACAGTTCTAGAAGGTGAGAAGTATGCAGTGGATGTAATATATCTAGATTTTAATAAAATCACTTGAAGGAGAAATGGCCTGAAATCTTGCCTGAGAAATTAATTCAAATTGGCCAGGGTAGAAACCGTGCCATTCAGAGTGAGAACTGGCTGGGAGATGGGGGCGAAGGGTGTGATGACAAATGACCGAAGCTCTCGGGGTGTGATGGGGTCAGGTGAGAAGACCCAATTTAGCCATCATCACTTAATGATCTGGGAAGAACGACTAAGCTCCTGGTAATGACGTTCATACATGATGCTAAATTGGGAGGTGTCACTGTGATGGCTCATGGACGGAAGCACAGAATATGAGGATGACAGTCAAGGTCAGGAGGCCATGGCCATGCAGGCAGGAACAATGGGAGAGGGTTGTAGGCAAGGACAAATGGAATTTCCTTGAGAACAATCCTCAGACAAAAATATGTGTATATCAGGGTGCCTGGGTGGCTCAGTCAGTTAAGCGTCCAACTTTGGCTCAGGTCATGATCTCATGGTTCACAAGTTCAAGCCCTGAGTCGGGCTGTGTGCTGACAGCTCTGAGTCTGGAGCCTGCTTCAGATTCTGTGTCTCCCTCTCTCTCTGCCCCTCCCCTGCTCTCATTCTCTCTCTCTTTCTCTCTCTCTCTCTCTCTCTCTCAAAAATAAATAAACATTAAAAAAATTTTTAATTAAAAAAATGTGTATATCTAGTAGTATCAGAACAAGAATGTGAGACCGGGGTCCTGGAACATGCAAGGATTTATCTTTCCATGATTTAAGCAGAATGTGAAGACTGGCCAGGACGTATGTTTTGGGGAGCAAAAAGACATCTGGGCCATGGTAGATATTTTAACATCCATGGTCCTGTCAGTTTGAGTCCCTTCCTTCCTCTTTTTAATTTTTTTTTTTTTTTTAATTTGAGAGAGAGAGAAAGAGTAAAACCTGTGAGTGGGAGAGAGGGACAGAGGGAAAATCTCAAGCAGGCTCCCCACTGAGCTCAGAGCCCAATATAGGGCTCGATCCCATGACCCTGGGATCATGACCTGAGCTGAAACCAAGAGTTGGGTGCTCAACCAACTGAGCCACCCAGCCACCTCCTTCCTTTCTCTTGAATGTGATAGTTTAGAGGCGGAACTACTCTGATTTTCAGAGTGTCTTTGACCTAACAGAGCAGGGGCTCTCATGACACAGTGTGCACATTTGTATCCTGACTCTATCATTTAATCTGTAAAATGGAAAAATAATAGTACTTACTTTTGGGGTTTTATATGGATTATATAAATGGAATGGGTATACATTATGGCTGGTATATAGTAAGTGCTTGATAAGCATTATTAATATCATTATTATTTTTATCATCATGAACATCATTATTGCCCTGTGTGTGTGTGTGTGTGTGTGTGTGTGTGCGCGCGTGTGTGGTTTATACCTGTAGAGGTATATACCAACTTAAAATATATAATGTCTTTTCTGATTAAAGCAGGGGAAGACACATCAGAGAACACAGTCTAAAACTGACAGAGTGAAAAGAGCAGGTCAGAGGATCCAGATTGTTTCCTAAGCTCTGTTATAGGTGACTGTGAAGGAGTCATTTTGCCTCTTTTCTCCTGTTTTCACATCTGTAAACATCTGAAGCTGAACTTGAGGTCTTTCTAGCTCAAAAAGTTCATGCAACTCTAAAAACAAATACAAAGTGAGTTGGGCGTCTTATTATCCAAGTTGTCAGCTTTGGAGTATATCTACTAGCACATATTAATTACCCTACAGACCTATTCTGTACCAGCAATGCCACCCATGAGCGAGTTGACTGGCTCATACAATCTTAGCACCGAAAATCCTGCATCCTTAGTCCTGGACTGCATCCCTTAGTCCTGGACAAACCAGGATGGTTGGTCAGCCTGCCTATGGGATAATTGAGACTGTAGGAGTGCTGCATGGCAGTCCAAATACACATCTGTAAGAACTGAGTAGTTCTATTGAGCTCATGGGAACCATCCTTAAGAAGCCATCTGACATTTTTCATGGGGAGGTGTCTTAGCTGGGCTGCTATCATCAAATACCACAGACTAGGTGGCTTAAACAATAGAAATATATTTCTTACATTTTGGATACTAGGAAGTCCAAGATCAAGGTGCAGTTCGATTCAGTTTCTAGTGAGTACTTGCGTTCTCATTTGTACATGGCTACCTTCTTGCTGTGCCCTCATGTGGTAGAGAGAGAGAGACCATATTTCTTGTCTCTTATTAGGGCATTAATCCCATCAAAGGCCCCCACTTCCAAATATGCTCACATTGGGGAGTTAAGGCTTGAATGTATGATTTTGGAGTTGACACAAATATTCAGTCTATGGCAGGAGTGGGCTATTCAAAATTGTGTTATCCGGGAAAGTATTGCAGTGGAGGTGCCAAAGCATTCTTGTGGCCATTCCTCATATCTACATTGACTCAGTCTCACTTAATGCTTTTTTCCACTCAGGATTCTTCTTGGCTACTTCCAGCCTTGAGGAGAATAGTAAGTCTTAGAAAGGCACCACTTCACAGGCTCAATAAATGGAGTGAGGCTCCTCTGTGGAAAGAGCGAACTGAAAAGAGGAGTTGGTCTTGTTTTCTGGTGCTCTATCTGGAATAACATATTCACTTTTGGATTCTTCAGGGACTAAAAAGGTGACAGATTGAAGGGTGCTGTGAGGGCGTCATCCAGATGATTGACAAGCTAGAGGAAGTAATTGATAAGAAGGAATAAAAGAACAAAAGACCATGCATCAGGCGGGTGCACGTGTGTGCATGCAGGGCAAGAGAAGGTAACTAGGGCGCCCAGGAGGGTAGAGTGGGATGAGGCAAGGCACCCGAAGGGAAAGTGGATGGAGACAAAACTGCTTTAAAGCTACACATTTGATTCAGCAAATACTTATTTAGCGTTTACTTATCCTGTGTCCTGATCTGTTCTAGGTGTGGGGATCACACAAAGATGATTATCAGCCTATCTTTGTTCTAGTGGAGGGGATGGCAGAATGTGTAGCCATGAAGAACGTGGGTTTACTTACTAGCTATGTTGCCGTGGGCAAGTTACCAACCTTATCTGTAGAATGGGCCTAAGCTGGTGTGTTTGGAGAATGTCAAGGATGCCAGTAAGTCTGGAGCCAAATGAGTGACAGGAGGGTGGTAGGTGATGATACCATGGCAGGAGTATCCGTCAGAATGCAACCAAAGAAGCAGAACAATGAGAAGCTGGAGATTATATGTGGATTTATTATTGGCCTGTTGCGGGTTCAGCATTGCTTCACACCAATGAGGTGAATCAGCAGATCAGCAATATGCATATGGGCTGCAAAATGGCTGCTGGTTTTCTTCCACCCTGCAAGTGTCCCAAGAGTCTCCCTTGAAGCCCACTCTGAGTGGAAGCATAGAAGAAAGGCAATTAGACAGTTCAGCCTAGCCAACCGATATATTGCAAAGCCACCACATGGCATGGGTGAGTGAGAGCTCCTAGGAAATCTAGAAAAACAAATCTTCATGAGACTTTCTTGGCTGTTCACCCACGAGACAATGATTCTTCTGCTACGGTGCTTTCTCAGGGTGAGGTCCCTTTGGTTTTCCAGCAGTTACCCAAGTGTCCAGATGGTAACTAATAAGAAAGGAGATTTGATTCATGTTCCCTGGGGTGGAAGACTTTAGTTACATCAATCATCATTAACCATAGCATCATATTCAGCTATTTGATGCAATACAATTCGATTGGTGTAATTATTCCACGTAATAGAAATAAAAAATCAAATGAGCTTGGCTCTGGGGAATTGCAAAAAAAAAAAAAAAAAAAAAAAAAAAAAAAGGCTAACGCAAGGGTGGGGACATCTTTCCATCTAAATTTGATCATTCATTTGTTTAGTCATTCATTCCACAAATATTTGTGCTCAGCACAGGCACATTAGTGGGCTAAGTATAGAGGTGATGCATAAATTCTGAAGCATTGATTAAACTTTCAGTGTCCTAAATACCAGGCATACAGAGATGGACCTTGATATCAAGAATCTTCCAGATATGTAATTTTAATTCAGTGTAATTAAAAGTATGCACAGGGGTGGAGATACCACTGGCAGGAAATGTGTCATTCTCTCTGGGCATCCAGAAAGGCTTTGAGACAGCGTAATTGTGTACTGGCACATAAAACAATGTCTAGGTGAGGAGCTGTCAGATACATGAGGCAAGGTGCTATCTTATAACTGCAAACCTAGGCTGTAGAGGAAGTGTAGCAGGCACTTGGGGTGGGGAGAGAAATTCTACCACATGGCCCCAGTCATAGTGCTAAAAGCCAGAGATCTTTTCGTGCTCATCCCAGAATGGATTCTACAGACTTGTCTTTTCACAGGAAATATCCTACTCAGAAATAGTTTGTTTGGTGGGGGCCTATTCTCCTGTAATCTTTGCCTTTGTCTACAGCATGTTAAAATAAGAGAGCTTCTGATTCAGAGGAGTTATAAAAATAATATAGTAATTACAAAGTTCACTTTCGTGACTCACTTTGCTCTACATCATGGCACTCTACAGGGAGCTCTTCTTGGAGTTAAAATCCCACTTGCTGTTTATATTTTGAAAGTATCAATGGATCCAAAATTTTGAGGTTGAATCATTTGGCAACATGGAGTCTGGCGGAGAGGGGTGGGTGCCAGCGTGATGAGTTTTCAATGTTTGTATATGTCTCTTTAAAAAACGAGGGAATAAATTGGCCGATTTGTCATGATTACATCATGTGCAGTGCTTGATCACAGAGTACCTTGTTTTGGATTTGTATTTATTTTTCTCTCTCCCGCTCCTATCTAATTGCCCTCTCCAGAATGGAGGCTTCCACTGCCTTTTGGCTTCATTAACGGCTTTCATTTTCATTAAGAGCTTTGCGCTAATGGACTGTTATAAAATGCACAGTTGTTTCTTGCAGTCACCGCCAAATGACTCTTATCCTACTGACAGTTTTGTGCATTAGGCCAAAAAGAAGCAGGGGGTGAGGGGGGCAGTGGGAATGAATGAGAAGTATCCAAACAGAAGATCTACCTACCTCTCTCCTTGATGTTCTTTAGGGAAGCTTGGATGGGCACCTAGAATTCTATGAGTGTTTTCTATCTCTTCTGTTTTAAATGCCTCTTGGTTGGCAAAATGGAGGGAAGGCAGAGAATAGGGAGCTCATTTTTCTATAATATTTTGGAATTTGAAGTTTTTTGGGAATATGACTTGCAGAGACCTCGCAAGAAGGAGCATTGATAGTAAGATTTCATCAGCCTTGCTCCAAATATGCATACATTCATTATTATTGTTTTATGAGCATCAAAACAATTGGTGCTCATTGGGCCATAATTGGTGTGTTTTCCATCATATGCTATGGGAGGCCCTTTACTGATGCATGGTTGCAGAATTTGATTTCTTTATAAAGTAGGCTGGTCTCTGTACTGTTAGTATCACAGCAATGGGATACTCCTATATGATACTCCCAGTATCACACTTTATGAGATTTAGATTTTAGATTTCCACCCTCATCCCCTTTCTGTTCTCTCTTTATGATCCTTCCTTCCCCAAAATACTGAGAAAATCTCCCTCTTGTTTCACATGGAATAAACCCACCCAATTTTCAGTGGCCTCGGGAAACTCTTCTACTCCAACCCTGTCCCAAAACAAATTTTAGTCTCTCAGACAACGTAATTCTCTCCATCGTATTGCATTAGTCTCAGAGATGGTCTAAAACTCAGGCTTTTTACTTTTCAAATCTCTTTTCCACAGCAGAATTTATCTGCTTTAAATAAGAGATTCTGCATGAGTAAAGCCATCATTAGGTAATGATATACTTGTGTTTTGTTTGAATTTGTTTCATCTGTTGCACTTCACAGGAGGGAGCAAAGATCAATCACATTTTAATAGACTGACACCTAGAATCAAGTTTTAAAGTCTTTATATTAACTAATTATTAAAATCTTTGCAATTAGATTTTTAATATGTACTTAATATAGATGTTAGTATTCTAATTAACATCTTTGTAAATGGAATGATAACCTGTACAGATTTGCTAGCAGTTCTTTCTTCTTCACTAAGTACACACCCACTTCCTCTTTTTGAATAAAAGATATTGGTAAATTTCCTACCATTTCTCAGTTTTATGTTCTCATATATTTTGAACATTGGAGCCAGCATCTGTTTGCTTTTGTGTTTGAGCATGCAAATTCTAACAGGTCAGGGCTCTGGCTCTTATATTTTATGCAGGGTATTTGGCTTGTCATGAGCCTATAATGTCAAAGAATAACCACAAGGATTTACAAAGCCCAGTTTGAGAAAGGTCACCAAAATGTATAAGTTGACTTTGAGAGTGGATACTGTAGATTTGAAAGGAGGATGATTAAATCTAAAACCTTCACTAAAGTTTGGAAAACACTGGCTGGATTTGTGATTTAAACGCCCTGGATGATAAGCCTCCTTTCCTCATTGTATCCTCACTTATTTCTCAGTTCAGCTACTGAGTACCGTCTTTGAAAGTACTCTTCTCAAAAAAAAAAAAAAAAGGAACAAAAGTTTGACCTTGTTAGTTTTAAAAAATGCATAATGGGATGGAAGAATGATACATGAGATGAAAAGACGAATTTGAAATGTTCCGAGACCCCAAGATGCAAAGCATCCTCGGGGTAGAGAGAACAGGCTACATGTGGTCCTCCCAATCTCAGCTCCAAAAAGGCAGAGTGTTTACCATCTTTGGAGAAGCTTTATTCCCAGAAAGGACCAATTATAGTTGAATGTAATCCAGAAAACTGTGCTCAAAGGCTACTTCCTGGAACAGGTAGTGCACAGTTCCAGGATTTGTGGACAGAAGAGGAAGTGCTGTTCACGACCAGGGGGATGACTGCAGAGTGCACGGCACCTGAGGGGTGATGACGATTGGCAAGCTGGAGATTGGGGAGTGGGCTGAGGACGAGCTGTTATTATGTGATGCATCTGAATGTGAGTGATTATTCCACATAATGATGATTTTATCTTGAGATCCAGAATTTCACTCTGCTGCCCATTTATTGGTGGACAGTACCACAGGCTCCCTTAAAACAAGGGCCACTTAATTATTGTCGGCCTAGCCGATTCAAGAAAAACCATGAAACAGCTGAGTGTTAACTCTGTAGTTTGATGTTGAGAAATGACCATGATCTTTGGAGTTAAGCTGATCTGAAGTCAGAATCCTTACCTGTTTTGTGACTGGTTAAGTCACCAACCTCTCTGAGTCTTTGATTCCTCTTCTGGAAAGGATCTGAGAATGAGGAACTGCCCACAGTGCTTTGGAAGTAAACAAGTTCATGTATGTAAGTAAAGCAGGTAGCAGAATACCTAGCACAAGGCAGGCCCTCAATAAATGATTTTTCTTAATTTTCCTTCAGTTCCCTTCTTGCTCCTTCATCACTTTTCCGGTTGGCCCCTGTTCTACGCCACAATTCTTCAGAGCTGTGCTCTACTACCCTTTCCATGGAGCTCGCTGACAAAGGTTTTAAGTATCAAGCATAATACTTTATAACCTTTTACAGACAACTTTGGAGCATTGCATACTTTTTGCGACCTAAAGGAATGAATCCCTGATGGTAAAATTACTGGTTTATTGGCTTGCTGGTATAGGAGTCAGTTTTGTCTGCAGCCAGTCCCACCCTGGTGTCACAAGGTATAAATTTATGAACATTGTCACTCTTTTCTTCATGTGGCCTTTGTTTACCTAGTTGTAAAGTTAACCTGGCTATGAAATGCAGGGCTCCCAGGACTGCTTTAATCAGAAGAATAACTTACAGTTACCATGCCAGTGACTTGTGTGCCCATGAGATTCTGCACAACTTTATTGGTAAGTTTACTGTGCTGGACCTTTCCAGAGATTGTGCTTCTTGATTTGGTCCCTGGATAAATTTGCAAGTGCTAATCTAGTTGTTTGCTGGAGAGCATCCAAACCTAAGGCAGGACTGTTTTCCCTTGGATTGGTAGGCATTAGATTGCCAGGGTCTTGGGCTCTGGTAAGTTCTTGGTCAGCCACCCAGCTGTAGGGAGAAGGGATTGTTGGGGAACATGGTGGTGGTGGGGGTATGAGGCTAGTGCTTTAAGGGATTTGCACCTGTGACTTCTGAGTGCAAATTCAATAGAGATTGACTGAGTGCCTACTATGTTCCATGTACATTCTTGGCATTAGCAGTGTGTCATAAAATGAGACCATTGAAAACATTTCTGATCGTTATGGGTCTTACATTCTAATGGGGGGGTGGGCATGAAGCATCAGTGGATAGGAGTGGATTAGGAGTGTGAGTGAGGAATGGAACATTTTATATAACGTGGTTAGAGAGATCTCACTGAGATTGTGATATTTGAATGATACACAGGGTAAACATCCAGATCAGGAGTTGGGTGGAGAGTGGACCGGTGGAAGGAATACTTTGGAAAAGGTGAAAGCCTTCCTGGCATGTTTAAGAACAGCCAGGAGGCCTATGTGCCTGAAGCAGAGTAAACAAGAGGGAGAAACATAGGGGATAGGTCAGGAGGTAGAGGGGGGACATATCTCATAGGCCTTTGATGGCTGTTGTATGGACTTTGGCTTTTACTGAGAGAAGTGGGAAGTCAATGGAAAGTTTTGAGCAGAGAATCTCACTTATATTTTCATAGAAGCCTTTGGGATGCTGTCCAGACAATAGACTGATGCGTGCTAGGAGGGAAACAAAGGGAGCTGTTAGGAGGCATCCAGGTAAGAGGGTAGGGTGGTGTGGGCCAGGGTGGCAACAGTGGAGAGAATGAGAGTGGGCATATTCTGGGCTTATCGGGAAGGGAGAGGCATTAGCGTTTGCTGTTAGTTTGGATGAGGGGGACAAGAAGAAGAGAGGGATCAGCAATGACTCCAAGGCATTTGTCCTGAGCAGCAGGAAGGAAGGTGTTGCCCTTGACCACAATGGGGAGACTGAAGGAGGAGGCAATTAGGGCAGAAGTTGCTGGAGCCTAGTTGAGTCATGTTAAGCCTGAGATGCCCACATTTGAATTTGACATCCAAGGGGAGATATAAGGAGGTGGTTGGGTTTGAGGTTGAAGCTTGGGGGACAGGTTTAGGGTTAGTTATAGTTATAGAGCTAGATATGAATTAGAGAGTCATCAATATGCAGATGGCAGTTAAAGCCAGGGCACTTACCAGAATCACTTGTTTTTAGTTAGATTTTCCTGCCTTTGACAGAACTCAGTCTCCCCGAGTAGATTTGGGTAGACCCAGTAGCCATGGCTGACTTCTACTTTGTCTGCCTTTTTGAGGTTTCTATCTGTTTAGATTCAGGTATCTTTGGAGTGGAAAGTCTGCTCCCTGAGGAGGCTACAAGATGATCCACCAGGATGTTAGGAAGAACATTTTAGAACCTCTCTTTATCTTTGATTTTGTCTTTAAATTTTTCTATTTGCCTATGTGTTGTGATATGCTTACTATGTGGTTACAACTTCTAAAGAAACAAGGTGGGAAATTAAAGAAGTTTACAGACCACTGCCTGGATGAAGGAGAAAGGGAATGTTTATTAATTTAGGGCCTCTAAGGGGAAAGAGAGGAATAAGGGAGTCCTGTTTCTTTGTCCCTATTGGAGTAAGATGGACATCCAGTATGCCTAATGTAGAAGGAATCCCTTTTTATTTTTTTAATGTTTACTTATTTATTTTGAGATGGAGAAAGAGAGCACAAGGAGGGGAGGGGCAGACCGAAAGGAGGGGGAGAGGGAGAACCCCAAGCAGGCCGCATACATGACCTGAGCCAAAATCAAGAGTTGGACGTGTAACTGACTGAGCCACCCAGGTGGCCCAGGAATCCCTTTTTAAAGGGGACATCCAGATTCCATGAACACTTGTTGAAGCACCTCCTAGGACCAGACAGAACAATGGGCAGTTTCACTGACATTATATCCTTAGCGAACCCTGGAAGGTTGAACCAGAGAATCATTCCCCATGGAGGAACAGGAAAGGAGCTACTTGGCAGTGGGCACAGGGTGGGAGCCTTCTCAGGACCCTCATGGGCCCCTGGATAGTCCTTACTCAAACAAGGGAGGTATCCTTCCAGGCTCTCACCTCAAGATGACTGTTTTCTAGGCTATCACCCCATGGAGTTCCTAATTTGAACAATTCCACTTCTTTCTCCAAATCCCTTTTGAGGTTCAGAAAATACTCTTCATATCTTGAGTCTACACTTGAAATGATAAAAATAATTGGGCAATGCCAAGTAGTGGGCAATGGTTCCTTTGGGAGGAACAAAGTCTGTTGCACCTTAAAAATCTTTTTCTCTCTTTCTTAGGCTTTTATAGGAAAGTCTCAAGTTCCACCCTTTGTCTGTAGTCCTCAGGCACTTTGTCAGCTCTTTTTTATCATTAGTTATATTTTCATATATTGTATCTTATTTCTCAGGCTAGCCTGTAGAGACTTTGAGGGTAAGAACTTGTCCTAAAGCTACTTCAGGCTCCTTTTCTATCACTCTCACCTTCTAGTGCTTTGTACCTGGTGGGTGTTTAGTTGCTCTATTGATTGATTACCAATATCGTTAGTTCAAAAGCCTCAACTCACCAGCAAAACAGAAAAAGAGCATTAAACAACTTACGGTAGCCAAAAGGAAGGCAGCCACAGCCTGTTCACCCCACTTCCCACCTCCGGCCCCCTTAGTTTGCTAAGTATAAAGGGGAAGTGTTTCATGAGGCTCTTGCAGTCTACTGAGGTCTCTGGATCATGACAGAAATGATTTTGAGACTGAAGTCTCTCTCCACCAAAAGGCTTGTCTCCAGCTCCATGAAATGTAAATCCGGGAACCCGTGGGGAAGGTACAAGCAATCAGGTAAGGCTAATGGGCAAGAATGTGAGTCTAGAGAGAACATGGCTAAGGTAACCAGAACCCCAACTCTGAAGGTTTTGCCTGGGTTCACAAAAGACTTCCAGCTTTTCATTTTAAAAAGGGACTCCACAAAACAGACTCAGGAGAATGTATTTTGGAGCTGTGGTCTTCGAAATTCAGAGTGCCTCTGAGTCACTGGGGAAGGCAAGTTAAATCCAGATTCCTGGGTCCCCTCTCCCAGAGAGTGACCCAATGGTCTGGTGTGAAGGCCCAGGTATCTGCATTTAATATGGTGCTTGTATTTATTTACTTTGTGGGTGGTTCTAGAGACTACACTTTAGACAACTGCCATGCTTTAACTCGGAGTTGTGAGTGAGGCTTGGGTCTGGGTTCTTTGAATAGGTCTGATTGTCTTTAATGTGTTAATTATCTCTTTGCCAGTAGCTGCCTTTTCTCCTGTGTCCTTGATCCTCAGTTGACTTTCAGTTATGCCTGCTTTCCCAGGCCTGAGTTTGAACTGGTGCAGAAGACAAAAGGATACTTAAATATATTCATTTATTTAGTAAGTGTTTCCTGAATATGTGTTTTGTTCCAGGCACTGTTCTAGGCATGTGGAGTAAATGGGTGAATAAGACCAAGACCCTGCTCTTTGGAAGCTTCTATTCTAGGGGCTTCTGGGTCTATATTTATGGCCCCAGAAGGAGTTCCATCTCTGAAGCTCTAAGACAATTCCAGGCTTCAAGTTAGCAAGTGTGTGCTTGGCACTTGCAGAGGCCTTCTGCTCCACATTTTAGAGACGGGGAGGAAAGGAAGAGCCTATAGTGGTTGAGTGACTTGTGTGCAGTGACTGTTAGTCATTAGAGACATAGCAGGCAGGTGTTTCAGTAAACACGTTTGAAGAGTAAATGTTGACATATGATCCCCTCAAGGCTCCCTCCTGTCTGCCCTCCTATGAGAGCACTTTTGGGGGAGATGGCCAAGGGACAGCATCCTGTTGGATACAGTGCATTGCACTGGGATGATGGCTTTGTGCTAGGGTTAAGACAAGTCATTTATCCTTAGGTGCCTCTGTCTCTCCATGTGCACATTTCAGGGGTGTTGGGTCATATATATGTTTATAACCCAGGTCCTACTCTAATTTTCTTAATTTCTAATTTCTAAGAATTTTCTGGAATGTAGTCTAAGCCCTGATTTTTGTTCAAGTACATTTGGTGTCTGCCTCAGTGGTGTCTTGAGATGTGAAGTCATAGCTTGCTGTAATTTTCGCTTCTGGGGCTAGGTATCAAGTATGCCTTCACAGCAATGGACATACTGGGCCATAGAGAGCAAAGAACCAAATGAAAGAGGGAGATGGTGGGTTCCATGATTGTACAGAGAGGAAGTTGCATGACCCCTGTCTTTGACCTTCAGTTCAGGGGCACCACCCATTTCCACACGCTCTAAATTCTGGTGTCCTGGAACAAAGCACTGGTCACTTATCCTAGTTATGGATCTTGTTGTGTTGTAAGCATCCATGATAATTAGTGAAGTAGGCAGCAGGGGTTATGAGAGAAAGGGAAGGTAATGGGGAGAGCAGGGGCACTGGGAAGGCAGAGCATCTCTGGGGATGATAAAGTAAATGCTGACCTGGGCTTGGGGACAGCTTCCTGCCTCCATCATCAGGAGGGAGCCAAGCAGTCTTTAATTGACTGGTGGCTTCTTGCCAGTGCACAGGGCCCGCCCTGAGGTTGCAAAGGCTATTCAACCCTGTGTCTTAGTAGCACTGGAGAGTTTTCTAAAGGCTTAAGATCTAAACAAAATTTCTCTCTTTCAAGCATCCTAATTTATTCTACTCCTGGAGCCATGCAAAGGCCACGGTGTGTGGTACTAGTTTTGATATTATTTTCCCAAGAGGCCTTTATTTTTTAACTTCCTTTATTCAGAGCACTGTGAGTTGAAGAGATGAATAAAGGATGTTTGGGGCAGTGAAGTATATAGGAAGATGGGCTTACAGTCAAAGTTTAAGATCCTGAGGGTCATTTCTGAGCCAGATTAGGTTATCCTGGAGCTTGGTGACTTTGGAGTGCCCAGGCAGGAGGTGAATGGACAGGTGAATACCTGTGGGAGGATGGAGAGTCAGGGCATGTATTGTATATTTCTCTCCTCTCCTTGGCGATTAGGTTGTTATTACTAAGAGTGAGCCAGACCTTTCGGGCCCCAAAGAATAAATCATTCCCAGCAGAGTAAATGTCGTCTGCAGACATATTTGTGACTCCCACCAGCTCTGCCCTTTAAGCTGCTTCTCTGTAACATTTCCATTAAAGCTGCAGGACCCAATACAATGGCCACTAGCCACATGTGGCTATTTATATTTTAATAAGTTAAAATGAAAGAAAATTTAAATTTTCGTTCCCCTGTCTCACTAGTCACGTTTCAAGTGCTTATAGCCACATGCACCTAGTGACTAATAGCACAGAATTATAGAACATTTCCATCAGTGCACACATTCCTGATGGAGCTGCCTCAAAGTACCTGGGGGACTAGAACCCCAGGGCCTGTGTTTGCAGGTGGGGACGTGGGGACCTTCTTTCTCAATGGGTCCGGCAGTTGCCACATACCCAGGGCCTACCTGATGACCAGTCCAGGAATGGAAATGACAGACTTATGGGGCACAGGGTGGCAGGGAACTTGCTGGGATTCCAAAAATGGGTAAAATATGCTAAGCATAAGGACTAATCAACTTGGGGTGAATTCGATTTACAAAGAAATAGAAGCAGCATCCAAGCCAGGAAAATATAGTCTCTGGTTACAATCTTGGACTTCACAATTGAACACTTGAAGAGGCCTTTGAGAGGCTGAGTGATGTGTGCAAGGTGTGGAAGAGGTTAGGCTGAGACAGAGTTAGAGCCCCTGACAGAAATCTTTGCTTTTTGTGTTGGACACACTGCTTCTCAAAGAAGGCAAGATTATGGCCTGATTGGCCATAATGAGTGGCTTTTCTCATTTGACAAGGACACCTGTTAGGGCAAATAGATTAATTGTCTGGGGGTCTTTAGGCCCGTTAAGCTTTGTGACGACCCAGTTGTAGAAGTTGAAAGACAGAGGGAAGTATTGTTTTTGAATCTTTACCACATACTAGGCACTATACCTAGTCTTTAAAATATATTGTCTGATGGGAAGCAGATATTTTTCACTCATTTTATCAGAAGAAGAAACCAGGCTCAGAGAAATTGAGAATTTTGCCCAAAGCCTCAAAGCTAAGCAGCAGGTGGGGTACAAATTTAGGTTGGTGCCATTCCAAAGGTCTTTGCACCCTTTGGTGCAAAGCAGACCCAGTTAGTGGCAACAAGGCAAGGGACCAGGGACCCTGGACCAGAGGTGCATGTATGGCATTGCTTGCATCTGAAAGTATGAGTTGAAAAGAGTGTCAGCAGACCCTGGGGTCACTCTTTCTCAGACAGGATTCTTCCAGCCATGTAACTTTGGAGTTGGGTGGATACATGGGTCTACCAATTGTTTTGGAGTCAAGAAGAGAATGCTTCTTTTAAACTGCTGGCAGAGAGGAGCACCTAGCTGATTCCTGCTCTGCACACATGTGAGCCCTTAAGATGAGTTCCCTGAATGTTGAGATGCCACATAAAAGTAGATCTCTTTCTGCAGTTAGTTTGGCTCCAATCATTACTACCAGGGACTTGCTTAACGAGGATGCTGAGGGACCGTTTTGCTGGAGTTTCTGAAGAAGGGAAAAGTAGATGGAGGGCATTGGGATGGAGAAGTGCCCCCACAGGGAGGTGGGAAGAGGGATTCTAGACTCCTTTTAACCTAGAACCTTCAATAACTGAGAGGATGGCAGGATGTATTCTGCCAACAGCTTGAATTCATAGAGGCAGAAGGGGTGAAGAGATGGCAGAGAAGAATGTTGTTCTCATCCAATGGCTTGCACTAGTTCCTGGGAGGGAAGCATGCCTTGGAAATACTAGCTCATCAAAAGCTTGATTTGAAGTAGGAAGTCCAAGAGGGAATTGAGAAAACCAGCCACCAACTGGCAGACAACAGAATTACATCCTCTAGGATGGTGAATGGAGGAAAGAAAGGCCATGTTGTCTCAAGAGGACCTGTCTAATGCTTCTTAGGTCTTTAGGTTTGAGGATGGCTATTTCCTTTACCCAATATAGCCTTACAGGAAGGGGCCTTTGGGAATGAAGTCAAGTGTCTAACTCAGGACAGTGGAAGTCTATCTTTTATTTATTGCTGTGTAACAAAAAGATTGCTTATGACAACAATTTGTTATTTTTCATCATTATGTGAGTTAACTCAGAAGTTCTGCCCCAAGTACTTTTGCTGGGGTCATTTATACAGCTGCCTTCATCTGCCAGATAGGCTGGGATAGATGATCAAGAAAATATCTCTCACCTACCTGGGGCCTCTGTCTCTACCATATGGCTTATTCTCTTCCAGAGCCTCTTCATGTGGCCCCTTTCTTCAACAGGATAGCCTGGACTTCCCTGTAGCATGGTGGCTGGGTTCCAAGAGAATGAAGTTGGAAATTGTCAGGCTTCTTAAGAGCTAGGCCTATAACTGGCACAGTGTCACTTATGCCACTTTGTACCTGTCAGAGCAAGTTTCAAGGCAGCCTAGATTCAGGGGGAGGGAAACAGACTATCTGTTGATGGGAGAAGTGGCATGCACACATAAGAAAAATTATTGGCGGGGCACCTGGGTGGCTCAGTCAGTTAACTGTCCAGCTTTTGACCCTGGCTCAGGTCATGATCTCATGGTTCATGAGTTTGAGCCCCTTGTTAGACTCTGTGCTGATAATGCAGAGCCTTCTTGGGATTCTCTCTCTCTCCCTCTCTCTCTGCCCCTCTCCTGCTCATGTGCTCTGTCTCTGTCTCTGTCTCTGTCTCTCTCTCTCTGTCTCTCTCACAAAATAAATAAACTCAAAAAAATAGAAAAATTATTTGCAGGAAAATTGTCATAGGAAGTATGATATAGTGACATAAGAGATGACAGTAAGAAATATGTATTTGCTCTTCATCTCCAATTTCTGGCACCTAGACCTTCTAAAACCCTTGGAATTTCCTGAATGACAAAGGTGAGGGAGGCATCTTTTGTTACTTATAATAAGTGCCTTTCAAGATACCAGAGTTTATGCTAGTGAGATGACTTTTGATGGGCTCCTAGATAGCTTCAAGGGTGGGAACCAACTGCTTGATTAGAGGGTTAGACCTTTTAGTTCCACCCCCCAGCTTTCCCAGGAAGGGGAAAAGGGATGGAGATTGAGTTAATCACCAATGGCCAATGATTTAATCCATCATGTCTCTGTAATGGAACCTCCATAAAAACCCTAAGGGCAGGTTCCAAGAGCCCCTGGGTTGGTGAACACAGTGAGGTGCTGAGAGTTTGGTGCACCCCTCCCCCCTCATACCTTGCCCTATGTATCTCTTCATTTGGCTGTTCCTGAGTTGTAGCCTTTATAATAAATCAATAATAATAAGTAGAGTGTTTTCCTGAGTTGGGTGAGCTATTCTAGTTAAGTATCAAACTCCCAATTTATGGGTTGCAATATTTAGCACATAAAAACACAGGATGCCCTGTATTTTAAATATGAATTTCAGATAAACAAAACTTTTTTTAAATTATAAGTATATCTCATGGAATATTTGATACTTATACTAAAAAGGGCATTTGTTGCTTTTTAAAGATTCAAATTTAACTGGATAGTTTATATTTTATCTCACAGCTCTGTGATAATAGTGGTTCTCCAAGGGAGACATTCTTATGGGGCCATGGATGGGGGCTATAGAAGTTAACTGGTGTCCATAAAATGTAGTCCAAGGCATAAATATTTTGAAAAAGCCCTTTAGGTTTGCTTCTCAAACTCTAATATGCACACAAATTGCCTGGACATTTGTTAACAATGCAGATTCTGATTTAGAAGTTTTGGGATAGGATCCAAGATTCTGCCTTTCTAACAAGCTCCCAGGTGATGTCTTGTGCTGGCCCATGGACCACACTTTAAATAGCAAGAAGTTTGGTTTGTAAAGTGCCAGCAATAAAATATTTTTTGCCTTTGCAGACCATAGGGTCTCTGCTACAACTACTCACCTATGATGTATCAGGAAAGCAGCCATAGACAAAATGTAAACAAAGGAGCATGGCTATGTTCCAATCAAATTTTATTTACAAAAATAGACGGTGGACAGGATTTGGCTTACCGCAGGCTGTAATTTGCTGACCCCTGGGCATGATGATTTCTGATGTGCTCCTTTCTCGAATGAGAATCCCTGGTGCAAGGAAAGGAAGGCTTGTATCCCTTGTACTAGAAGTCTGTGGTTTCAGGGGTTCAGAATTGTCCAAAATCCCTCACCCTCAAGTACACATCTCCCACTTTGTACATAATTACTTCAACTCTTCAACTAATATTTGGTTCTCTGTTGAAATGCAAATTCCCCAAACTAGGAATCATTTATGCTCATAAACAGCTTTTACATCCCAGAATAAGTGTATTTAGGATCCCTCTTGAAGGGGAATAGAAGAGGACCCTGAAATAGGAAAGTTGAGGCTATCATTCACTTATACTTTGGCCTGGGATAGGACAGCTGATCCTTACCTTGCCTTCCACCTTTAAAGTATGCTTGCCCATGTCAATCATTAAATATTCATGTGATTGGAGAGTACTTGGGTGTGCAGAATAGAGGTTGCTGCATCAACTGTCCTGTTTGCCTGAGTCAGAGACATTTCCTGGGATGTGAAACTTTCTGAGAAGTTCTGGGAAAACCGGGATAGAGTTGGAGGGAGATAATGAGCTCTCAGATGAGCCATTCCCACAATAATGATTTGGTGACAATACACATATCTCCATTGAGCTCAAAGGCAGTTAGAAAAGTCTCAAAGGAATATCCGTTTTGTTCTACTTGAACTTGAGATAGGAGGGACTGCCACAAGTGACACTTAGACTACCGTCTTCTATATAGGTTGTGGGGCGGGGGGTGCTTCCTAAGGCCACATCTCATGGCACTTTACACAGTTACATGCTCACTTGGCACTTGCTGATGGTGACAGTGGTTTGATTGGTGATAGTAATAATAATGGTTATAAATAACAGCTATCATTTATTGAGTGCTTCATATATGTCAGGTAAATTATGTGTGTTCGCATTCATTATCTTATTAAATGCTTTCACAGAAGTTCTGTGAGCCAGATACTATGATTTTCTCAATTTTACAGATAATTGTGGTTTAGAGAATTGTATTGACTTGTCCAAAGTCACATGGCTAATGTATTGGGGTTCAAATCCTCTAGACCCTTATTATTCATGAGTCCAGGGCACCAAAGCCTTTCCTGCTATGCTCTCCAGCTTCTAGGAGCCCTCTCCCAGTCCCCTCCCCTGGTATGGTGGGACACTTGTGTCTTTGATAGTATATTTTGCTTCACTGAGTCTGTTAACCTTATATGCATTTAAAATTTTCTTTTTAATGTTTATTGATTTTTGAGAGAGAGACACACAGAGCGTGAGTGGAGGAGGGGCAGAGAGAGAGGGATACAGAATTCAAAGCAGGCTCCAGGTTCTGAGCTGTCAACATAGAGCCTGACGTGGGTCTTGAACCCATGAGCTGTGAGATCATGACCTGAGCCAAAGTCAGATGCCCAACTGACTGAGCCACCCAGGCACCCCACTTATATGCATTTAAAAAATGTGATTAATAATACTTAGATTGTCCTTTTTCTCCCCCATCTTCCTCCTCCTCTTCCCCACTCCCCCTTTTTTTTTTGCCACAGCCACAGTGAGATGGGGCTTTGAGTCTTTGTTTCCTCTTCTCTAATATGGGATATCATAATCTTGCGGTTTTAGCTAGGGTGAGGTCAAATTAAAGGATGGTAGAAAATTGCGTTTTAAACATCAAAGCATCACTGTTGTCATTATCTGCCCCTGGGGCCCCCTTCCTTTTTGTACATGCTGTCCCTTCCTGCTGAGAGGTAAACCCTGTAGAAACTGATGTCTGGCTAAGAAAGGGTACAGTAATGTTTTTAGGGCAGTTTACTCTATTCAGAGTACTTTCAAATGATTTTATTTAATTCTTATACCAACTCTGTGAGGTAGAATCAGAAGGGAGCTGAAGCCTAGAGTGTTAATGACTTGCTTACATTGCCACAGCAAGTGTGACAAAGCTAAGGCTTAAAATTCACTCTCTTGATTCAAAATCTAGTGCTTCCCACTAGATGGCTTGGTTAAAACCAGAGACAAAGGACGAGCAGCTGTCAGCAGGAAATGTCTTCCAGCCATTCGTTCTCCACCTTGGCTGCACATCGCAATCACCTGGGGAGATTTTAAAAGTCCCCAGGCCAGTTATTCCAAATCTCTGGGCAGGGGACCCCAGCATCAATATATTGTAAAACTCCCCAGGAGGTTCAGTTGCAGGGAAGATGGAGCACACAGCCTTAAAGTCCCCAGAACTTCTATTAAGCAGTGATGCTTGACTCTAGCTGCATGTTAGAATCATCTGAGGAACCCTAAAAAAAATACCCGTGCCCGGCCCCATCCCAGATCCCAGAATTGGGATCTCTAGGGTTGGTGGTTACTATTAGTTTTTAATTCCTCACATGATTCCACTACGTGGCCAGGGTTGAGACCCATAGCCTTATGCCATCTCTTTGGCTCCAAGATGGCTTGCTATCCATTATGCTGGATCCTACCCCCATTTTTCCCAGCACTTTCTCACTCGGTGAAAAAGACACGTGCTGTGTAGTTACTATTGGTCCAGCTTGTGGTTTTGTGCTTTTTGTTATTTGCCACCGGAAGCAGCTGGTGGATAAGATTATCCTGGGAACCACACCCGACCTTCTTACCTCTGGGCGTATTGGAGTCCCTCAACCAAAGAGTGCCAATCAGCATCTACCTTCACCTACCACGTAGGATTCTCTCACGTGGCAAAGTTTCTTAAATAGGTAGCCCAGGCCAGAGGAAGAGACGCTGACTTGATTGAAATTCCTCTGGGCTCGTTCACTGACTGACAGCACATGCTCATTAATATAACGGAGCAAGCATCCTCCCTTCCTCCTGCACATGAGGCACATGCCCAGAAGCCAGGCTGGCACCTGCCTTCAGGATGGCGGAAGCTGCCTCTCTGATGTGGCTGCTTTCATCCGAGGCCTTCTGGGGCCCTTGGATAACCACATCTTCCGAAATGGGGGCTGACTCAGCTTTGCTTTGTTCTGGAGTCCACTCTTCACTGAATGGTGGTGCAGGGGCAGAGCCCTGTTTGTCAATTGCTCACTGTGTCTCTGCTAATAAACCTTCACCCAAGTCTGGTCCCCTTGGACCTCCTGGGGATGCTTGTGACAAAGGCAGTTTCCCACACCCCACCTTGCTCTCAGAATCTCTGGAGGTGCTAAGGGCTGGGGATCTGAATTCTTTGCAAGCTCCCCAGGCATTTCCTGTGTCTTCTGAAGCATGACAGCCGTTGCACTAACATTGGTATGGTTTAGAAAGCCTGGATCCACCAGTTCTCGGGAATAAAGAAGTGAGACTCTTGGGCTGTAGGGCATTGGGTTGGGAGAAAATGGCTCAGGTAAGTCAGGAGAAAAGGCAATTGTGGCAGCGCCTAGGGACGGTGACACTGGAGGGTGTGTGTGCGTGTGTGCGCATGCCTATGGCCCAGCCTGGGGGGCAGCTGTCATGTTTGCTCCTTAGGTATTCATAGCCAATTGCTTTCATCGTTCCTCACTTTATTAGCTTTTGCCAAGTAGTTCAGCTTTTACTAAGGGCACCCGGGTTTATGGCAGCAATATTTCTCACAGTGTCAGAGATAAAATATCAAGCTAATAACAGACTCCCTGCTAATGTGAATCACACGAGGAAGGCAATCTCGTTCGGGAGGAAGTCCTACCAGAGAATGCTAAGTCTTAAGATTTTAAGAAAGCAGTCGGTGGGATTGGATACACTTTGCGCTTGCTAAGAAGATGAAATAAATGATTTGTGGTAAGTGGTAACAGCTGCAGAAAAGAGCATTTTCCTACACCTGCCTCTTCCTACGGGACTAGGGGCTCCCAGAGGCTCAGGCAAAAGGCCAGAGATTTCGCTGTGGGATCTAGAGACTTCTCCTCTTCTCTGCTCCTCCCCTTCATTTTATTGTCCTTCTCAGCTTCAGTGGGTGCAGGAAACCAGTTAGTTTCCCCCATGTGCTCTAAAGAGGAACCCATTATAGGATGATGGGGTACCTGGGAGGTCTCTTGGTAATCTCTGAGATCTCCCCTCCCTCTTCTCCTTTACATTCCGGCACCTGCTGGGCAAACCTATGGCTGCAACTTGTTGCGGGGAATTTTTTTTTTTTTTAATTTTTTTTTTTTCAACATTTATTTATTTTTGGGACAGAGAGAGACAGAGCATGAACGGGGGAGGGGCAGAGAGAGAGGGAGACACAGAATCGGAAACAGGCTCCAGGCTCTGAGCCATCAGCCCAGAGCCCGATGCGGGGCTCGAACTCACGGACCGCGAGATCGTGACCTGGCTGAAGTCGGACGCTCAACCGACTGCGCCACCCAGGCGCCCCGCGGGGAATTTTAACAAGACTGGGGGGAGGAGAGGGGCTGCAACTCCCAAGAACCTCAGGGAACAAAGATGCTGCTTTTCTGTGCCATCAGCTAGATCCCTGGCGACAGGCCCCGAGTGGCATGTTGACTTGAGAACTCTGCAGGGCCTGGGGTGGCTTGTGTCACACCAGAACTTCTGAGAAGGTGGGGGTGTTTTTGTATGGGAAGGCCGCGAAAGGCTGTAACTCCATTCTTCCGCAAGCCTGAGCTTAAGAGGTGGATGCTCAGGAGAGGGGAGGTCCTTCACAGCCCAATAATGAGGCTCTGAAACCATTGCTGCACGCTGAGATCTGAGGTAGGGGCAATAAGGGAAAAGGGACAGCACCCTGTGCATTTGTGCCCCAGGCCCCAGGTCACTGGTTGGTCCCTGCCACAACCTTGACCTCTTATTTTGCCACCTTGGGGGTCACCAGAATCAGATGCCCATCTGCTCAACACCAAACAATTGGACCAATTCTAATATCTTTTTTATCTGTTTCTGGAAGATGGGTCCCACTTTGATGACCTCCTTCCCCACTTGGTCCCATCTTAAGAACACACATGAAAACTTGCTCTCTCCACTGGGGAATAATTGAAGGGAAGTGTTAGACTCTGTGTGAGTCAAGGACAGCCTCAGAAATAACCTCAGTCCCTCCTTGAAACAATTGCAGCAGTCCTGTGGAAGAGGGAGGGCAGGTATTATGGCCTCCATTTTCTAGGTGAGGAAACAGGCCCAGAGAGGTTAAGTGGTTTACCCACACTCACACAGAGAGTTCACAACACAGCTGGGATGAGATGAGGTCTTCTGACTTAAATCTGTGATGCATCCAACATCTCACCTTACCCAGAAGAGCCTCACTGTTTATTACACTGTCTGCACATGCTCTGATAACTGCCCACACCACCTAACCCGGCAAACCCACATGCCACGAGTCACATGGTTAGGTCACAGATAACCCTGAGACAAAACGCCCGCTGCTGAGTGGGCAGGGAACAGCAGGATTCTCCATCTGGGAGACCAGTGGGAAGTGGTGGGAGAGGGTGGTTTGTGGGCAAGGGCTCGTCCACTAGACGTGAGAAGAAAAGCCGTCACATTTTTGCATGCAAGGCAGGAAGGAGGGCTTGGCTGACAGTTCGGGGGGGGGGGGGGGATGGATGGGGTGGGAGAGTGCATGAGGCATGAGCAGTGATGTGATAGAGGGAGCACATTACAGGCAATTACAATTTGAATAAGTTATCAATGGAAAGAAGTAGAGGAGTAGAAAGCTGTTTTATTAACCCCCTGAAGTTACGTTCACAGCATTTTGAAAAAGTTTATGAATTGCTGTGAATTATGAGCTCAGTGACAAATGCCGATACTAGGAGGATCCCTGGCTGCAGCTTCTGGAGCAGGAGATGTTTTATGGGGACGATTTAAAACAAGAGTCTTATGTATTTTAAAACATCAAAGGAAGAAGAAAAAGAAAGAGCTCAGGGAGCCTAATGAATTTACCTGCCCGTAAGCAAACTTTGCTATAAATCCTACCTATGACTTCTCAGTGTTATCTGTGTTCCTTCTTTTGATATTGTACATTTTCTCTAGGCACACTGCCTGGGGCTAATGTCCTGTGTGTTATCCCAAGGAGTGTTTTACCAAGACACTCCCTGGATGAGATAGGAGTTCCAAATAGAGATAAGACCATGTGTAACTACTGAAGTAACTACTGAAATCGGCCCCCCCCCCTCCAATATTTCTGTTTCTGGACAACAAAAGGTAAGGTGAGTATGAGCCAATTACTTCTTCAGGGCTCCTGCAGAGCTCTGCTGATTCTGTCCTATGGTGACTCTGTTCATGTGTTTTCTCCACTACCCGACTGGAAGCTAGAGGCCTCGGTCCATGCAGCCTGGGAGACAGCATTCAGCTTGCAACCAGGAGCCCAGGTTGTATCTGAGCTAGGCCCTGGGCTGGCTTGGGAGTTAGTCGATCAGAAGCCCATGATTTACCCACCATTAAAATGGGTAAAAATGTCAGACCTCCCTGGCTCATAAGCTTCGGTGAGAGGCGGTAAAAGAAGGGAGATACCAAAGGAGGGTGAAGTAGTTGCAGATGGTTTTTGTAGACGGAGTGAGAGGGTGCTGGGATGCTAGGTGGCTTCCATATATTGTTTATCTTGTAATTCTGTGGGGTAGGTGTTAGAGATTTTAGAAGAAAATCTCCCATTTTAGAGATTAGGAAACTGAGGTTCTGAGAAGTTCAATTATAAGGAAAAACATGTTGGAAGTGATTTGAACCTTGGGGGCGTTTGGCTCCAAAGCTCATGCTTTCCACCATACTAGGTCCTCCATGTCTACACTGGTAGAAAGCTACTCAGCATCGGCATCACCCAGAAATAGGTCAGAAATGTTACTCGGTGGTCTTAGACCTGTGTATTTGGAGGCTGTAGTTTAACAAGATCCCCAGGTGATTCCCATGCACGTTCGAAGTTGAGCAGCACTGAGTTAATAGATCAGAGGTAGAAGCAAAGCAACGGAAGGGGTTGTGTGCCCAGTTTATGGAGAGGGAAGGATTCATGACCAGATGCAGAGGGAGAAGAGTGAATCCTGGCCTGGGCTCTGCAAGTTTGCATCCTCTGCATGCTTGCTAAAGGAGTCTCCTCACCTTGTATCTATCACGTAGTGGTCAGGAAAGTCCAAGGCATGAAGAGGCACAGGTTCTGGGTGAGGAATGAGGTGGCACACATTTACTCTCTGGTCATTTGGACAGTGCCCTCCTGTGGATGAAACACGGGATTTGGAGACATAAATTCAAACAAGTTTGAATCTGGATCCAATGTGTATCAGCCAGGTTGACCCTGGAGCATGTACCTCAGTTTCTTTTATCAAATGTGGTGGTCACACCCCTTTCAAGGGGTTGTGGTGAGGATTAATCAAGATAAGGAAATGTATAGCACAGAGTCTGGCTCAACACATGCTCTGTGAAGCTTACTGCCAATTTCACCAGGGGTGTCCTGGAAGTTTGCTCAGGGAACATGGGAGAAACTTCCTGCATGCAGTTGTTGCCAATGGGGAAGCTGTTAGCCTGGAGTAAGGGGGTGGGTGTCACCTAGTAGGGCAGCACTTCTCCAAGTGGGGGACCCAGCCCAACAGCATCTGTGTCACCTGGGAACACGCTGGAAACGCAGCACCCTTAGCTTGCCGAATCAGAAACTCTGGGATGGGACTCACCATTCACAAGCTCTCTGGGTGACTGGAGAACCATCACTTTAGGGGCTTGGAGATCAGACACCTGAGGAGTGCCTAGTTGGTGGTGGGATATTTGCATATTCTTGATCCTGGAGCATGTCCTTTGCGGCAGACCTCATGTGCTCCAGTGGGCACTGAGGCCATGTTACAATTAAATGATCACTTATAGGCGGTCACCGTGCATAGGGCACATGGGCAGCCAATTCATTAACAAAGAGTAACTTTTTGCAAATTAAAAAATGTTAATGATCAGTTTTGAAGCATTGAAAGCCTATCAGGGACCACATGCCTGGAATGAGCATTTACCATATGGTGCCTTTGGAAGCTAATATTGATTCTCATTATTTTAAACGATTACAAACATTGCAGGTGTTTTGTAATAATCTCCATTGTCTAATTAGAACATGCGTGAAATGAGCTCATTCTGCCTGCTAACGAATATTGATTTGAACAGCAGAGCCCTGGTGCAGGGGAAGGGCTGGGGCTGTCTGGCCAAGTTGCCAGCCAGTGCCAGCCCCCTTTATCCCTAAATTATTAATCCTGGGGATATGGGGCATTTTGACAGGCAGGCATCCATGGCACCCTAACCTGATTTGGGCCTGCTCCAGCTTCGGTGTCTGTTCCCATCAGAGCAGGAAGCTGGATACTTTGGAACGAGCGTTAGTACTTTCGTGGCCTTCCCCTCCTTTCTCATTCCCCATCTCTTTTCTTTTTCAGTTTCTACCTCTTGTTCATGTTTAAACAACTCTATATCTAAAGGTTTTAAGGGAAAGCTGGAATTGGACATTACTTGTTTTAGGTTTCAGTTACACACTATATAGTTACAGACTTCAGGCTGATTCTTAGTATTATCTCTCCAACAAAACCAGAAGCTCCTTGAAGACAAGGCCTGTATCTCTCCTTACTTTGTGTTCCCCCTCAAGGCCTAGCAAGTGCATTATAAACACTCAACAAAGGAGGGCTATTGTTCTTCATATTATTCCTAGTCAGTGTCCAAGGAATGAATGGATGAGTGAATGAATGAAGGAAGGAAGGAAGGCAGGAAACAACTCTTAGGGTGATACTTTGTGCTAAGTGGGTGTTTCACATATGCATGCCTATTTTCATTTATCAATCTGAGAATTTACTGAGCACTAATTATGGCACAAGGGAAAGAGCTTTATGAGATGTGGTTCCTGCAGACTGGAAGCTTGCAGTCCTCCCAGAGAGAGAGTGGTTAGAATGTGGCGTGCTAACTGCAGAAATGGTTTGCACAAGGCTCTCTGGGAGGCTGGGGAAGGAGCCCTGAATGCAGGCAAAATGTGATGCCTGGGCCCGGTGTTGAAGAGCAAACCATCATTAAGCAGAAACTGGTGGGGAAGAGTGCCCCACAAAGGCATCCAGGAGTTGGGACTCTGGGACAGCAGTGTGGCCAGAGCATGGGGGGTGTGTGTGGTGAAGGGGAGGGACTGTGGCATTTTAGAGCCAGAGAGAGAAGCAGAGGCTAGATTATGGAGGACTTTGTCTATCATGCAAGGAAGTTAGGATTTTATTCTGGAAGTGAAGGGTCTATATTAAGAGAGTTAGCTTTGCATTTCATTTTATAATTTTTTAAGATTTATATTTCAGGAAGATCATCCTGCTAACATTGTAGAGCTAGAAACTGGAGGCAGGGAGATCAGCAACAGTGTGTCAGAGAAGAGATGAGAGTCTGAGCTAAGGCTGGTAGGTGGAGGAAGCAGAATGTAGACATATTTAGGGTATGAGGGTTTACATTTAATGTGAGAACATTATTTGCTTTTCTTTCCTTGGTTATGAGCAAATAGAAAAATCTGGAGAATAATGTTACAAATACCTGTGTGCCCATTGCCCAGCATGAACAAATATTTACATTTTGTCAGATTTTCTTCAAATCTATTTTTTATTCTAAAAAATTTTAAATTATGAATAAAGTTTCTCTGCTTAGTTTCACCTGCCACTCCACTGCCATAGGCATTCATTGTTAAAGATCTGGTATGTATCTCAGTCCAGGCTTTTCTATGATAGTCTCATGTTAAATATTCATATGTAGTATTTGTGGAAATGGCTACCATACTTTTCTGCAAATAATTTTACTTAGTGTTGATACATTTAGCTCTAGTATATCCGTTTTGTTTGTTATATAGTATTCTGTCACACTGCTGTATTTTCCATTCCCACATTGGTGAACATTTAGATTGTGCAGTTATTTGCCTTTGCAAACATTTCACCTAGTATGAACATTCTGCACTCTTCTCCTGCGCACATGTATGAGGGTCATTCTAGGATGTATACTGGAAATGGAATCGTTGGTTTTAAGGAATATACATTTTCAAATTTAGCACACAGTGCTAGAGACTCTCTGATATGATTGTACCCATTTAAACCCCACCAGCAGTGGACATTCTGTTTCTCCATGTGCTCTCCAACGCTTCCTATTATGGGCCTTATAACGTTTTCTTTCTCTGATTTTTCTTTGCATTTCTTTGATTATCAGAGATATTGAGTAACTTTTCATGTGTGTATGGGCCTGAAGATTTCCTTTTCTCTTAGGTTACATGTTCATATTCTTTGTTCATCATTTGGGTTGCAATTTTTGGATTGATTTGTTAGTGTTCTTTATATATTCTGGATGCCGGTCCTTTCTCTGTATATACATATACATCTACATATGTACAGGCACATATGCATATGAAATATAAAATACATATGTGTATATGTACAAATGTGTGTATATATTTATAAATAATACCTTATTACATTTTATCTCATTTTTACATTTTTACAAAACCTGATATTGTCAAATTAATTTGGATCTCCATGAGTTGTATTTTATGTCTTTTATAATAAATATTTTCCTATTTCAGTGTCATAAAAGCTCCTTTGCATACATATATTATGTATATATACACACATATATACATATACATATTATTTATTTATTTATTTATTTATTTATTTATTTATTTATTGGTGACAGAGAGAGAGAACATGCATGAGCAGGGGAGGGGCAGCAAGAGGGAGAGAGAGAATCCCAAGCGGGCTCCACTCTCAGGGCAGAGCCCAATGTGGGGCTTGATCTCACAACCATGAGATCATGACCTGAGCTGAAATCAAGAGTTGGGCCCTTAACTGACTGAGCCACCCAGGCGCCCCAGGAATACATTTTTTAGGGGAACCTGGCTGGCTTGGTTGGTTGAGTGTGCAACCCCTTGATCTCTGGGTTTTGAGTTCAAGCCCAACATTGGGTATGGAGATTGCTTAAAAATAAAATCTTAAAAAAAAAAAAAAAGAACATATTTTTTGCAAGTGGTACAAGACATAGGGAATATAATTCCATTTAATTTTTTCTTTTAAAAGCTAATTGCCCCACAATATTTATTGGATAATCCCACAGATTTATAGTGTTCCCTTCATTATTACCCAGATCCCTTGCAAATCCTAGTCTCTTTCTTTTCTGTCCATTGGTCTATGTGTTTACCCCTGAACAGGCACCAGAGCGCTTTAAAAAACTGCCATTTTAGCCCCTCCACCCCAATCCCATCCAGCACCATCATGAGTCTTCTCCTGGGGATTCTAGAGAGTTCCAGTGAAGCCTAAGACTATCATGACCTGTTGTTGGGGAAACCTGGTCTCCTGGCTGGCTCCTTGGGGGCATTTGCTGTCTGTGCTGTCTTTCTGTCTGCTTTGTATGAAAATCAGAGTACAAAAAGCAAACCTCTGGCTTTTCCATCATCTCAGAAATGGTCTTAAGATAAAAGAAGAGAGATTTGCATTTGGCTGAGGGAGTGAGTGAGGATGTAACTGGAAAAAGTCTCATAGACTATAGGCCTCCATGGCATCTCAGACCTAAATGTAAGCAGAGATCACACAGCTGGTGGCTGGGCCAGTCCTCGGAGAGTTTGCTGTCATCAGGAAGGCCATGGGAAGCTTTGGAAAGTTGGGCACCATATTTCTCGAACTCAGGGAGAGAAGAAATTTTGGTCTTCTCTAACCTGTATGTGACTACACACACCATCTTGGTTTGCATCAACCAAAACTTCCTGGGGTAGCCACTCCTTCCTCTGAGAGGGCTGGTATGACTGGTTGAGTCCCACCTTTTCACCAAGCATCCTGCTCCTCTTAATACAGCCCCCAAGTGCTTGGGTCATTGGAAGAAGGATGTGATTGGGCTGGGAGTTTGAGTCTTCCTCAAATTTATGACTGGATAGGACAGATCCTACCCTCTGTCACAAGTGTAAAATCCTAGATTCTTGGGACTGGAAGGACCTGCCAGATTACCTTGTCCGTTATGTTCTTTTGTGGTGGTAGATGGGGAAACTGAGGTAGGGAGAGGTTTAGTAGCTAGTCCAGGTTACAGTGCTAGGGAAAGACAGGGAACACTGGAGAATCCAGGCTCTAGGTTCCCAACTAAGTTTACTTTTCACTCTGCTGCTTCCCTTGACTGGAGAAAAAAGGATTTTGAGGAAAGAAAAAAAACCCCAGAAACCTCTGCAAAACTCTTCTTATGTGTGTCCCTTCCCCTAGTGGCCTTGAGAGCCTGGAGTTGTCTATGCCTCGGGACTAAGGGAGAACTACATTTCCAGAGATGTTTGTACCTGGAAATAGGCAATTTCTATATCCTCAGAGATGGGTCCCAGGGGTACAGATTGAAATTCAGAAGGGGATAAAATAAACCTGCAATAATTGTGAACTTCTGGTTTCTTATACAAAAAGAGCTTCGTAGTCTACTGGGATTGTTTATGGAGGTAAAACTTCATTCCGCAGTTAGATTCTTTAAAAAGGTCATTTGTAAGTCAGACCTTAAAAAATAAAGTCCTTTTATTCCCATTGACCTGCACTTTTATTTGAAAAGTATTCTCACTTGATTTCTGATTGATATTAACTTGTTAGTGAGTATTCACACTATAACTTTATGTTATTTATTTTAGCAGATGCCATCTAATAGTTATACCCATAAGAAAAATCTGTCTGAAATGGGAAGCATCATTTGAAATAAGAATCATCATCCAACTTAATTAGGTCTATATCTTCAAAAGAGAGAAGCCTCTGTACACTTGTGGAGTCTGGAAGAGAAACTCGCAGAGCATCATATCTACTGTGTTCTATTGGTCAGAGCAGCCACAGAGCACAGTGTCAGGGGTCACGGCCCCTCCCAGCTTCCTGATGGGAGAAATGTCAAAGCATGTGTGATTGCCACATTCCCCTTTCTACCTCTGTCCATCTGAAACCCAGAGTAGACATTTGCCCTACACTGTTGCCCCAGCCTCTCCTATCCCATGTCCAAATTTGCCACCAAATCACCCATCTTTGAGTGCTGCAGAAGTCATACATGGCTCTTTCTGTCCTCTATCCTTCAGCACAATAGGAACTCAGTCCAGACAGATGCCATCTCAAGTGATTACTGGGACAAATTTAAGGGAAGTATTCCTCAGCGGCTGCAATACTTTGGGACACACGAAGGGTTCTGGGGCCAGATTTTCCTGTTTCTAGTGCAGCTTGCACTACCTTTTGGCATCAGTGGTAAGAAGGGAGGAGTTTTTGCTTTTAGTCTCATCATACCTAAACAATGAGTGTTTACTAAACATTTCCTCTCTACTGCAAGTGACTCTTGTGAGATAAAAATGCAACACCCATTAACAAGGTTTATGTGCTTTCTGAGGGAACAAGGACTGCAAAAATCTCTGGACACTCTTAGGCCTTAAGATGTCAGTGCAACGTTGAGAGGGTGGAGGGAATCCACCGTCTGTGGTGAGACATTAAGGGTCAGCACCCAAGTCCCAGGGGGTGATGCTGAACAAGGTGAAGCAGATGAACCAGAGACTTTCCCTGGAAGCAGGGGAAGCAGTAGGAGGGGTTACTTACGTGGCAGCTCTTCTCCCCTTTCGAAAAATGTTCATCAAGTCAATGTCATCCTTGCCTGGATCATGACAATAGCCTCCTAAGTGGTTTCCTCATGTCCTTAACTAAATAATGTTTTCAAAATAAAATCCTGTCATGTTACCTCCACTTTCTCCCTGGCTAATAGCTTCCAAAACTCAGGATAAAAATAAAACCCCTAACACGGCCACTAACAAGGCTTGCATGATCTGGCTCCTGCCTGCCTCACTGCCCACCATGCCCCTCCCCCCTACCCCCAATATCTCAATATAATTCCCATGTTTGCAATTCTTTAACCACACTGGCAAGTTTTCAGGCCACATATGAACCTACTTCTCCAGACACAGGGGCTTTACATATGCTCTTCCTTCTGCCTGGAATGCTTTTCTCTTGCTCTTTCTCTGAGATCCCATGAATTCATTATCCACCATCCATTAATGCAGTATAGGTGGGGAGGGATAAGCCATTCAGAGAATCACACAATCATAGTAGGAAAGGGACTGGCAAGGTTATCACCTCCAGCTGCTCTCAGCATGGGCAACAATGGAGCACCTTCGTCCCCATCCATGTAACATTCAGATTTGTTCCATTTGTGGTGGAAATGCCAAATCTGGTGGTAACCTTTCTCTTAAAGGCAACCTTGGAAACTGGTGGTAGAAAATCTGAGACAGGAGAGGAGAATTAAAAAATATGAATGGCAAGGGAAGGGACAATTGTTAACATAGAAATTCTCTCATTTTGTCATGGTCTGAGTTGGCCCTCTCTCTTCTCAGATGGCCTTAGCTTTCAAGCCTTAGAAAATCTCTACATTCTAGCCTCCATGATTTTTACCTGATGTATCCAGGGTCACGCAGTGAACTAATACGAAAGGTGGGACTAGAGCTCTACCTCTTGATAACCAGTCCAGTTCTCCTGATAAGGAGCATGCATGAGTCAGGAGTGGATGGGATATTTCAACACTAGCCCTTGATTTTCAAGTCCTCAAGGCAACAAATTTACATGGTACTTTCCTCCATCTCAGAAAGGGAAAAGCTTGGGACCCCTCCCAGGTCTTTAGTGACTGCCTTGCCCCTTTGGACCCTGCCTCCCCGTCCAAATTCTCTGCTTTTGCATTCACCCAGTCTCCCTCCAAGTGGAAACTCATTCCTCGGGGTAATCAATGTCCCTCTCAGCCAGAACCCTGTTACCAGGGAAACCATTCCAGGCAGCCCACTTAGGCTCATTGAGATGCAGCTGCAGAGCCTAGGGCCTGCATAAGGGCAACTGCTATCAGAGTGGGCAGTTTTTGGCAACTCTGGAGTGTTTTGTACCAAGTGGGACATGGTAATTATGTATTTGTGGCTTTCATTATATGCCAGTTTAATTGTCACGGCTTCATTGTTGTTTTTTAAATTTCTTTTTTCTTTTTTTCTTTCCCCCTAGACCACTCAGCAAAAGAGTGAAATTGGTGCCATAGGGCAGATTTCTTTCTGGAAGAGACACTCACTTGGGTGGAAAAATAAATCCAGTGACTTAATGCTATCTGATTGATCAGGAAGTTTCCCTTAAATAGTAGAGTTACAACCCCAACATGTTTGCCTGTGAGCCCTCACCAAGGGCCTAGCATTGTGTCACTATGAATGTCAACAATAAAAGCAGAGTTGGGTTTGGCATAGTGATATACAGGTTCTCTTGAAGAGAGGGACCTTTAGAGGACACGGAGGTCACGGTTCCCTTTCCTGTCAGGCTTCGTTTCCATACTGGCCAATCTCTGCCTGTGTGACTGTAGGTTTTTGAATTTGGATTTCTCTTATAAAATTTCATCTTTGCCCTGTCCCTTGCTCATGATAGTTTGGAGGTATGGCTTCTATTATTTTAACCA
Organism: Herpailurus yagouaroundi; assembly: GCF_014898765.1. Lineage (NCBI taxonomy): Eukaryota > Metazoa > Chordata > Mammalia > Carnivora > Felidae > Herpailurus > Herpailurus yagouaroundi. Next base: position 52,221,341 of record NW_024412396.1, read on the forward strand.
TAGTCAATACAGGAGGCTCCCAATGTAGGCAGGGGACAATTTAAGCAGGTGATTTTAATTATGGTACCAAAAAAGAATGCTGTTTTTACCAAAGAGTCGGACATCAGATTTCTTAAGATAGCTAGCTCTGCAAGTGAGTCTCCAATATGGTAGACATATGTGGTCAATTTACATGTGATTTGCCTGGTAGTTCATCAATTGGATGATAACAGTGGCAGTCATAGCAATAGCTGACATGGATTGAGTGCTCATGATGTGACAGGTCATCCCAGCTTTACTTACATCACTTCCTTTGATCCTTGCCTCACTTACAGCGGGTTGTCACTGTGATGCATACCACACTGGAAAGGCTACAGAGAGGGTCTCTGCTCAGTTCTCAAATGAGATGAGCAAGTTGAGAATATAAGATGGGAAACATGGGCTTCAGTCCTGTCTCTACTCTTACTGGCCTGTGAAACCTGGAGCCAATCACTTAAACTCTTTGAACCTTGGTTTCATTTTGGGCAAAGTAGGAGAGAAGTGAGTTGTGTGTTGTATGGAGTGCTGTGGTGGTGGTAGTGATGATGGTAACTAAGCTAATGTTTACTCAGTGGTTACCGTGTGCTTTGTTTTGTTTTAGTTTTTTTTTTAAGTAGGCTCCACACCCAGTGTGGAGCTCAAATTCACAACCCTGAGATCAAGAGTTACATGCTCTACTGCCAGAGTCAGCTAGATGCGCTGGTGGTTACCATGTATTAAGCACTCTTCTAAGCACCATACATGGATTATCTGATTTAATCTTCATCGCAAGTTGATGGTACTGCATTAGTTCCATTTTTCTGGTGGGGAAATTGAGGCACAGAGAAGTCACACAGCTACTAAATGGTGGGGCCAGGATTCTAACCCATGAACTCTACCTCCTGATCATTCCCTGTTACTCTGTTGCTGATAGGATCAGAATGAAAGACCTCAGTCCTTGCTGTGATTATGAGGGGGCACCATTGGAGGTCTCCATAATTTGCCTCAGTCTGTACTGCTTGTTTAAAGACCATTATGAAGCAATTGGCTTCCTTACTGCATTTAGGGCCTTAGATTCCTGTGGGAAGACCCTGTCTTCTCTCTTCACTACAGCAGCTCTTCTCCTTACATGGCTGGGTTTGTGACTAAGAACTCTTGGGTAGCTACACATCCGGCTGGGAGCTGCCCAGCTATGCTGCTTGGATGATCATCCTCATTTGATCCTGTCTCTTGGGATAAATCCCAAGCTTTGGATTTGGTGAGGGTCAGATTTTCCTGCCTTAACTGAACATTCCATCCAAAACTCACTGTTGCTTGGAAGGGCCTTGGGTCATGTATTATTCAGAAGGGTGGATGAGTTCTGGGCCAGTGCCCAGACCCTGGAAGAAATTATCTGGTAGAGCCAAGAAAATTCAGTCAGGGGCCTTAAAGGAATTCAGCATGGTCTCCATTGCTCAAGTTGCCTTTTTTTTTTTTTTTTTTTTTTTTTTTTTGGTAATGCAATAAATGTTTTTATTATAGGAAGAGATTTTTTTATTCTTTTATACTAATAATTTGAGTCAGTTTATAGGAATGGGTAGGTGGAGGAATGTGATTCAGTAGTGTGTAAATGGAGCTACAGTTCATTTTGTGGGACCATTATTTTTTTCAGGTATAATTTCTTAAAGAAAATGATTTTCAAAGCTGATATTAAGTCATATTCAATGACAAGTAAGCAGTGGTTCTCAACCTTGGCTGCACACTGGAGTCAATGGGGAGCTTTGAGAAATTCTGCTGTATGGTTCTCACCCCCAGAAGTTCTGGTTTTAATTGGTCTCAGGTGTGGCCTGGGCATTGGAATTTTTAAAGGCTCTCCAGATGATTTTAATGTGCAACCAGGCAGGGCCAGCTTCATAGGTAGGCAAACTGCAGTCACCGTGCTTAGAAGGGCCCCACACTTGGTTTGAGGCTCCCCTGTTGCCATCTTGGAATTATTAATAATTTTTGAACAAAAGATTCCACATTTTCATTTTGTGCCTAGTCCCATAGATTTTGTAGCCTGTTCTGCAGTTGGGGTTGTGAGCCCCTGGACTAGAGTAGCAACCCTGCATAAAAGAGAATTCTGCACGTGCCAGCTTGTGGTCCTCCAGGAGCAACATGTTAATCAAGCATAGCACTGGTACCCATGAGGGTTTAGACATGACTTCGTAATGTCGTACCTTACTGTTCTTTTTTTCTTTTCGAGAGACTTTGAAAAATTGTTTCTAAGATAGTTATTAACCTTGCTATCCAGTACTGGTTTGCAAGTACACACTTATACCACTAGACACAGTGCCAAGAGGCCTGGCATGAACCCATCTTTCTAGGAGGCCTCTCCTGTGACGGAGGCTTTGGCAGGTGGACTCCCTGCAGTTGCCACACACCCGCCTGCCTTCTCTAGAACCTTGTTCCATCATCAGTTTCTCCTGGTCTTTCTTGACTTTTTAATCTCTCCTTTTCTCCTGGCACTTTCCCCTCTTCTAAAAATAACTTCCGTCAAATTTCTACCCTTAACCAAGACACTGTTTGGAAGAGGAGCTGCCCCTCACTGGCTCCATGTCCTTAACTCTTCGTAGCTTAGCTTCTAATTCTCCAGCTTCCCAAAAGGACTTTTTTGCAAGGCTGCTAGTTCCCTCCTCATTGCTGAAAACGCTTTATCTCAGTTCCCATCCTGAACTTCTCTGGTGACTTTGACAGTGTCAGAAGGTGTTTCCGCATTGTTATAAACACAGGTTTATGGGCCCCACCCAGACTACTGAATCAGAATCTCTAGGGAAAGGGGCCCAGCAATTGTTTAAAACATTCCTTCTGGTGATTACTGTGTGTGCTAATGTTTGAAACAACTGCTTTATATATATTTATTGAAGAAATTGCATCTTAGCCCTTGTGAGACTTAATGTGCTAACTTTAGTTTCTAACTTCAGGCATTTGCTTTACGTGTAGCGCTGCAAGGCGGTTGAGAGTAATGATGAAGAGCATTGGCTCTGGAGTCCCTCTACCTAAACTGGAATTCCAACCCTGTGACTTACTACCTGTGTAACCTTGGGTACCTGAGCTTCTTCATCTCTAAAATGGGATTATACTACCACCTACTTCATAGGGTTGTGGGGAGATTTAACTGTAATACACATAAGACACTCAGAACTGTGCCTGCATATGGTAAGAATTCAACAAAAGTTAGCTTTTAGATTGTATAGGTATGCTTTTTTGTATTTGTATTTAAATTTTATTTCCTCCCAAAGCTAAAGTTAAAATGATCCACAAAGGAATGCCAAATCTAATGGGTTTCTATCTTTGGCAGCTTTCCATGTGGTTAATTGCTCCTGGTTTAGTTACTGGGAAAGTTGTCTTTTTCTCCTTAGGTTGAAGCACAGTCCTCAGCCATTATTTTCCTTCTCAGGTACCCCAATCCATCTTCAATGTATATCATACTCTGATCAGAGATAATGATTTCCCATGGCAGGGGTTCTTGGCTGGTGCTCCTTAGCTAGCTAGGACTCACTGATTTATTGTCATCTATAATCTTACTCTTAGTCTGGTAGTATTGAGTTAATATTAATGTGGCCAACAATAAAGTATTCAAAAACTAGACAAGGAATATGATTGTTGAACTTGTAGAGAACTGGTTCTGAAAATTTCTGAATGTTGGAATCACTTGGGTATTCAAAACAAAACAAAACAAAACCAACAACAACAACAACAAAAACTGACAAAAAAGCCACACTCAATATGCCCAGGTCCTACCCCAGATCAACTAAATAAAAATTTCTGGGCATGAGGCCTGGCATTGGTGTATTTCTAAAGATCCCTGGGTGAACCTGATATTCTATCAGAGTTGAAAATTATTGATGTAGAGTGAGACATGGGGCTCAGCATTGAGAGGTAGGACATGGGACCAGTTTCTTGGGAAAAGGAATAAGCCCTTGTCTCTGTTGACCTCTACAACTTACTTAGATAAAGTGGCTCAAATATATTGGAAGAGAACAGCCTACAAAGGGCCAAGAGGGAGCTAGAGATGGACCGGATGATTTAATGGGTCATCTCTTCTGTAGTTAATTTCTCTAGATCTCTTGCGCTATATTGATTTTGTAAATCGCTATTGTCACATCTGCCCCTTCTGCCCGTGGGAACTGGTGGGTCTTAAAAATTGAATTGAGTGGGGAGGGGTAGTTTAATCAATATCAAGATTTATTGACTTGGGACATTTATATTAACTGTAGTGAAGTCAGGATTAATTTGAACCTTTTCAATACTTGATTAAGTGGCATGGTTTGTGTTATCTACAAGGTATTTTGCAAATATTATCCTTTATGGATTTGGTACAGCTCCCACCTCCACTTCCTGAAATGACTTCCCTTGTTTGTGAAGCTATTAGGATTTATATTTTAATAGCAATCAAATCAAGATACTTTTCAAAGGCCAAGTTGCAATTGTAGGGAGACACTTGTTTCTGCTTGCACATTAATTCTTTCAAAATGTGTTTCTCCCTGAAACACTTTTTTTTTTTCTACACTCGGGTTAAATTTTCAGCAAGTTTATTTTTGGGAGCAGGAATTAGAGATGCACATATTATAAAAATTCTGTTCTTTGTGAAAAATGTGCCTGTTGCTTTAAAAAAAAGTCAATAACTACTTTGTTTAATTAAATAATTAATGCCTCTCCTTTTACCAAGAAGGATTTCCTCTGTCTTTTTCAAAGGGCATACATAAGAACACTTCAAACACAACCTGTTCTTAACGGGGATGTTTTTCATATCATTATGCATAAGCAGGGCCTCTGTGAGGAAGGAGAGAGTTTTGAGTTGTCTGGTCTCGGGGAGGGCACTGCACCAAATCTCTCTTGGTCTCTTGTTGAAAAGACCTTAAATGTGTCTGTAAGAATATGGCCTTGTTTTGTGGGATATAAGGCGGATCAAACCTTGTCATTCTCCCTGGGATCTGACTTAAACTTGGTAAGCAGCTCGTTGTGGCAGTGGGGCACACTGTTGAGGGAGTCCTTCCGGGTGTTTCTCTAAGGACAGAATTTAGTGCAGTGTGAGCTAGAGAGGGCCAGCTTGTTCAGACATGACTTGAGGCAACAGCTATCGCACGAGAATGGTTAGATTGGTTCAACTGACTTGGATCAAATGGGTCCTTTTTGTTGATAAAGAAGTTAAGATCCTCTTGTCAAATCTTCCAGGCCTTTAAGTCTTCCTCTTTGCTCTTCATGCATTGCATTTAGAGTGTCCTTGAGTCAGTAAGGTCATTCCTGCTGCTGGCTGCCAGCCGCTTACCCACTGCCCCTCCTTCAACCTGGCCAGGGTTTGTTGCTTTGTTTTCACTGCTTATCACCCGTGACTTCTTGGCAAGGTCTTGGAGGGCATGAACATCCACTCTGCATGACCCACCACAAAGTACTTCTCTAACCTCTGATGTTGATAAGCGCTTGCCAAGCCTAACTCTTAAGTACTTGGCAAATGTTAGCTATGCCTCATCTATTTCCTTTTAAAGATGGGCAAAGCAAGGGCAAGACAAGTGAATGATAATGATGGTGAAGAAGATAACTGTTTATTGAGAACCTATTATGTGCCAAGTCCTAGAGTATATCAGGCATAGTTACAGTTTCATTAAATCTTTATAAGCATGATATAAGTAGGTATTGCTGTCTCTACTTACGATAAAACTGAGGCGCATACAGGTTGATTACATTACTCAAATTCAGTCAATGTCAGAGCCTCAATTTGAAACCAGTTTTACTTCAAAGTCCATCACAATGCTCTGCCCGGATCTGATTGTTCAGCCCCTGGCTATGTGTTCTCTGCCCAAATGGAGAGTCTGCTGTGCATTCTATACTTTGAGTGCCCAGGAAGCCTTGCTCCTCTTCCACTTATCCACTGTGAGCCTGCCTTCTCAAGGCTCTTAATTTAAAGGAATAAAAATCTGAAATGTTTTAGGGTTTTTCTTGTCTTGTGTTGTCCTAAGTTACTCAGAATTTCCTGGAAGACAGCATCAGATGAAAGGCTTATTGTTTTTGAGAACTCTTTTCTCAAATTTTTGCCAAATTGAAGCCTTTCTGGAGCCCTCATGCAGCCTACCCAAGCTAGGGCTACGAGGAGCCTCTTCTCTCATAGTTCTTTATTCTTTTTTTTTAATTTCTTAAATGTTTATTTATTTTTGAGAGAGAGAGAGAGAGAGAGAGAGAGAGAGAGACAGAGAGTGTGCGCGCGCTAGTGAGTCGGGGAGGCTCCAGGCTCTGAGCTGTCAGCACAGAGCCTGATGCGGAGCTCGAACTCATGAACCACGAGATCATGACCTGAGCTCAAGTTGGATGCTTAACCGACAGAGCCACCAAGGTGCCCCAGTTCTTTATTCTTTTTATACTCCTTTCACAGCTCCCGGGCAGTAGGGCAGGCATATTGTTCCTGTCCCATAGACAAGGAGACTGAGATACAAAGGGCTATGTTGACTTCATTGAAGGGACAGTCAGATAGAACCTGGATCTTATCACTCACAGCCCCTGGGTGTTGTTACCAAATCACACTGCCTGTCAGTCACCTTTTTGGCCATATTTACTTGAGTGGATAAGATAGGATTTTGTTTCTTCTGTAATTTGTCTTAGAGCAAATCAAAGAAAGGTTAGTAACTAATATCTATCAGTGTCACTGGAAACTAAGGCTTCCAGCCCATGTTACCAGGGGAAACTCTGGCTTTGGAGTAGGGTAGGGGGCTATAGTAGAAGATAACTAGGTGGAGTAGTTGTCTTTATGCATAGCTTGGAGGCAGATCATGGACTTCAAAAATCAAGAGCAGGAAGATCTGGATATCCAAAACACCTGAGAGAATAGTGTCCTCAAAAATAGAGTGCTTATTGCAGAGTTCATAAGTGCTAAAACTTCAATTTATTTTATAATGAAAAAAAAAAAATGTTGGGTGGCACAGTCGGTTAAGCGTCCGACTTCAGCCAGGTCACGATCTCGCGGTCCGTGAGTTCGAGCCCCGCGTCAGGCTCTGGGCTGATGGCTCAGAACCTGGAGCCTGTTTCCGATTCTGTGTCTCCCTCTCTCTCTGCCCCTCCCCCGTTCATGCTCTGTCTTTCTCTGTCCCAAAAATAAATAAACGTTGATAAAAATAAAAATATATATATAATGAAAAAAATGTTTTAACATATTTTTAATATGTACATTGATACTAGCTAGCATCCTCAAATGTCTGATGTCAGATGATTCCATATATCATCGTATTTACGTGTCTTAAAGGAAAGGCAGGTTTTTGAAATACATATTTTTTTAATGTTTTATTATTTATTTTTGAGACAAAGAGAGAGAGTGAGCAAGGGAGGGGCAGAAGGAGATAGAGAATCCCAAGCAGGTTCCATGTTGTCAGCACAAAGCCTGATGCAGGGCTTGAACCCACGAGTCGTGAGATCATGACCTGAGCCGAAACCAAGAGTCACATTGTTAGTCGACCGAGCTAACCAGGCACCCAATACAGACATTTTAAAGGAAAGGAAAGCTTTGATATTGGTCCTTTCATCTGTTCATTTGTCCTCGGTGCACTGGGACATCACATTATAGTTGTGTCTGGTAAAGTGAATTTATGGGTTACACAATCTAGTTTTTATGAAACTAACCTTCACAAAATAGACAAGTGTTTTATACATACTCCTCTAAGGAGACCTTGGATTGAAAATAATACCAGTATTACGGGTGAGAAGCAGGAAAATGGCAGAGCTGTCTCCTCTGCTCCTAACCTGAGCTCTTTGTCAGCCATGGTATGATGAAAAAACAATAAAGGTATAATCAGGAGTGACATAACATCAGCCACCAAAAAAACCCTCAATAAGACCATTTGAAATATAGAGTTGTTTTCATTGCTGTTAATGGCAAACCTTTCTCTAAGCCCCAATGTGCCTTGAAATGTTGCTTAGTCATACAGTAGAAGAACCATTATGATTAGCAAGAAACTTAAAAATATTTTTATTTTATCTGTATCTCATTCATTCCAGTTTCATATTTTGGTGTAGGTTTTATAATAATTTCCATAATGTTACAGTAGGCCTTGTACATAATTTGCCAGAGTTTATATGTATATAAATACATATTTACATGCATACTATATGTATATATATCATATATTATATATATATGTATATATATGTCATGTTTGTGTGCTCAATTTGAACTGAAACCATTATGTATTAGGGAAGAGTAGCTGCTATAAAAAATGACTCCAAAATTTATTGGTTTAATAAAATAAAGGTTTATTTTCTGCTTATGCCTAGGCCAAGAGTAGGTCAGCTGAATAGAGCAGATAGGCAGATACTCAGAGACCCTGGCTTTTTCCGTCTACTGCTTGCTTCAGTCATGCATCCAGCAGAAGAAATAAGAGGGCATGGAAGATCAGGCATTTATACGTCAGGTTTAGAAGTGGACACATCACTTCCACTCATATTCCACTGGCTAGAACTCAGTCATAAGCCATCATTAACTTCAGGGAAAGCTAGGAAATATTGTCTGGGTAGGATTCCAGTAGGTAAAGGAAAACTGGAGAACAGTAGAATTATGATAATCTTGATCATAGCAGAAGATTGAAAACGTGTGGAAACTACTTAGTTTGTAGATGTTGGACAACTACAAAGATAATATTGTGATTAGAATCTGATGTGCCAGGGGTTATTCATCAATCCAACAAATGTTTATTGAGTGTTATGCAAACGCACTATTCTTGGCTTTGGTGACATAGCAGTGGGCAAAACAGACAAAAATTTCTTGTACCAAGAAGTTTACATTTGAGATGGTGTGCTGAACAAGAGAGGCTCAGGTGAGTGTGGGAGCAATGCAGAATGGAGAAAAGAGTAAAAGGTGACATTTGAGCAAGTTCTGATTTTTACCAGTGGGTTAGGACTGTGGACTCAGGTCTGGCTTCATATCCTGGTTTCAGTAGTCACCCACTTACCATGTGTTCTTTCAGCAAACTGCCTGACCTCTCAAGCCTCAGTTTCCTCCTGTGTAGATGGGGATAATGACAGTGCCCAGCATGTAAAGATGTTCTGATAATTAAGGAAGTAAACCTAAAGCTCTTAGTGTAGTACCTGAACACAGAATAAAGTCTCAATAAATGGTAGCTATGGTAATATCACCAAGAAAATACTGACAATTATTAGGAAGGATGAAGATGTTATCTAAGCAGGTTACCTCAGCTAGTGATTTGCCATGACAAGTTAGGTCTTCCAGAACTTTCTTATTTTACCATCTGGCTGGTTATTGTTGTGCTTAACATTTAATGTTTTTTATTTTTTTATTTATTTTATTTTATTTTTTAAATTTTTTTTTCAAACGTTTATTTATTTTTGGGACAGAGAGAGACAGAGCATGAACGGGGGAGGAGCAGAGAGAGAGGGAGACACAGAATCGGAAACAGGCTCCAGGCTCTGAGCCATCAGCCCAGAGCCTGACGCGGGGCTCGAACTCACGGACCGCGAGATCGTGACCTGGCTGAAGTCGGACGCTTAACCGACTGCGCCACCCAGGCGCCCCAATGTTTTTTAAAATAAAAATGCATATTTACAAAAGTTACGTATTTAAAATTAATGCCTACCTATAGTTGAAAATATTGAAAGTATGGGAAAGCATAAAGAAAAATGGTAATCACTCATAATCCTACTATTCAAACACAACCACTTTTATCATGTTGGTATATTTCCTTCCTGTCTTTTTTCTACAGAGGCTCAAGCTTAGGAAGGCACAGAGTGAGGTCTTCAGCTTGGCACCAGTTATTCAGGGTCTATAATCAAAGTTGTCTCCTGCCCCTCCACAGTCCTTCAGATAGAAGGTTCTCTGTAGGAGTAGGCACAGCTCTTCAACCAACCTAGTGGGCTCTTTGCCCTGTCTCATTCTCATTCTTGATGCTTTCCAACTATACGATTTCAGCTCCTTTATTGGAAATGTGCTGGAAACTTCTGTTCCCTGAATACTAACCAACATTTTTCTTTATATTGCTGCTCTGTACTTCTGGGAAATTATGGGAGGCCAGGTGTACTTATAAAAATATGTATATCTCAAAAGACAGAGGTGCTTTCTCAACTTTTTCTTGCTTAGTCTATGGTAATCAAAGACCTGCCTTGGCCCTTGGAAGCCATGTGCTAAATAAAATCACCATGGGCTCAGTAAAATCAGTCAATAAATCAATCACTATTCATTCAGGAGTGAAGAGGCTCAATACTTATGTTCCTCTAGTAGTCACCTCATTCTCATCGTCCAGTAATACCGGTTGTATGCTTACAATTCACAATCAGCAATCATTTATTTGGGCTCAACTACTCTGTGTCGACCCTGTATGTGAGGTCCTTTCATAAATGTATGTGCCATTATCTCTTAAGAGAAACAGAGAGCAAAGGATAGAGGACATGGTTCAGTTGAAAGAAAACCTGTCCTGGAAAGGGTTTTTGGGGAGGGTGGGGTTGGGGTAGGGGGGATAAGAAAGGAATAAGCTGAAGCTGGCAACTGGGCATTTGGAACATCTTGGCATTTTTCTGAATCTGGTCCTGATTTCATTTGGATTTTCCCTGAGTCAAAGTTTACTTTTGCCTCTCACCGGCTTTCTTCCAAGGTATAGATAATGCAAATTGATAATGTAAACAAAGCTGTGGGGGAAAGATCTTATTGCAACACTAAAGACAAATATTTTCTTTATTCCTACCACTAAGTAGGTTTTCAACAAAAGTCTGGGGAATGACTTTAAAAGGTCTTGTAAATACCTATTCCTTACAAATAATTGATATGTGAATCGCACGCCTCTTCTATCTATCCATTGTAGCTGGTAGTCCAAGAATTTTACTAGCACCTTGGCAGTTTTAGCTAGGGGAAAGTAAGAAAATTACCATTTAAAATGCCATTATTTAGTCATTTTACTAAATCGGGCTGGCCTTCCTTATCCCTTATCTCATTAAGGTGGCTTGAGGAGTTTATAATTGGACATGCGAAGTGAAACATGTTTCACACAGGGAGACACTCAAGAGCACTTGCAAAACAGTGTAGAAAACAACACTAGTTACTAGGGCGCGGGGCATGGAGGAGCCATGAGCCCAGACTTAGTTTGCAACCAGAGGTGTCGGGAGTTAAACACCGGTGTCCTGGTGGGACTTTGTTTCAATGCCATTCACATGCTTCCTAAAATGGTATAGAAAAAACTGGAGATGTAAAACTGCCATGGGTGTGGCCATCTGCTCTGGATTTAGACAATATTGAACTGTTGTGAGTTCCCAAGCCCCAAAGATAAATATCTAAAGTTTTATAGAGTCCTAAGAAAGACTTAACGATATAGTCATGAGAAGTCACACCCTGAGCACTAAAACTCCTACTTGACCTGTAACTGCAGCAGGGTTATAGAGTAAACACAATCTGTTCATGTTCTACAAATTACTCCTTACCTGGGATCACGTGCTGGTCTCCCAGGTTGGACCAGCACCACAGATGAACAGAAATACTTACTGAGTTGGGAGTCAGAGGATTCAGGGTCCAGCCCCAGTTTTGCAGGTTGTGGGGTCCCAATACCAATCACTTAATCTTCTGTACATTGAAATGTATCCACCTGTGAAATGGAACAGATAAAGTTCATTCTATAGCCCTATTTTATAAATGAGAAATCTGGGGCTCAGAGAGGTTAAATCATGTGTCCAACATCACACAGCTATTAAATGCACAACTACCAGATGCAATGGTGCTTTGTCATGAATGGTTTATGCAAAAGAAAATGCTATTATTATACTTGTGAAGGCAGTCTTCAGAATCTCGGCAAGGCTAGACTTCTTCATACATGGCCTCTCTTTCCCACTTTTGGAGTTTTGATTCCCTTCTTCCTAGTGCCTGGTGTCCAATTGCTTTTCCTATCCTTTTAGCTTCCCTCATCCTTTTCCATCACCTGTCCTCTCAGATCTGCTGCTATGGGCAGTTTTTGGTTTCTAACCATGTCAACAAACATATTCTATGTATTCCTTCAAAATATGTCCTCCTAGCCTGCTCTCTTCCTGACACTTGAAGTAGGTTCGTGTATTAACAACCCAGGGTGGAGCATTTGCATTTTAACAGGTATTTATTGGGAAAGCTTTGACCCAGAGTCCAAGATGGAGCAGTGTGTGTTTGGGAAGCGAAGACTTTTTTATTTTTTCTCCAGTCAGTTTATAAGCTGGTAGAGCTTCTGGCAGAGAAGATGGCCTCACTTTGCTATAGGGTTTAGTTAAGTGTAATTGGTGATGTTGTGGGACTAGTTCAAAGAAGAAAGATATGTAAGCAAGAGCCAAAGACAGTGTTAACAGGGTGAGGCTCAATAATTCCAATTGGCAAATCATAAGCATTGACTGGAGAGGTGGTTCTATGTACTTGTTATCCTGGATTAAAAAGAAAAGTTCACACTGTGAGTCTGCTTATGGTAAATATATCACTAAAAAAATAAAATTCATGTATTTGGGATCATCATTCCCCACCCCTCCACCATCCCCCCCAACCTCTGGCTCATGTGTTACTAGCCCAGCCAGTGATACCTTCTGAAGATCTCATGGAGCCATTCTGACCTCTCCTCCACCCACAATGCGAAGGCTGAGATCATGCTACTATCGTGATCTTCTGACTGATTTCCTAGTGTCCAATCCCTCCTTGCTCCGATTACTCCAACATAGTAATCTGGATGACGGATTTAGTTTTCCTGTCTCAACTCTTGACACTCAACCAATGCAGCCCATGTTCCGGGCACACAGAACTTACTGATTTTGCCATGATTTTGCTATTACACTTTTTTTTGGTGTGCACTGCACATAATGTTCCCTCTTCCTTTACCTCTCTGTTTTGTAGCTGCTTCTTCATCTTTCCAGATACTGCTTCAATGTTACCTCCTTGGGATGCTTTCCCTTGAAGTAGTTAAGTGGTTCTTACAACTTTTATTCCATTTGCTATTGCATGTGTCAGACCATATGGTAATCATTTGCTTTACTTGCCTTTACTCACCTCCAGAGTCTAAGTTTTCCCTAGTACCTGTCACAGCAACCTAATAAAAAAAAACAGTGTCTGTAAATGAATGAATAAGTGAACAAATGAATGAGTGATGAACAAGTATCAATTTCATACCATCCGGATACTTTGAGTAGCATCAGTCGCCACACTAAATTTAAAATCTGATTATCAATGGATGTCTAAGGTTGGACCAAGATGTAAACTTTAGAAACAATTGTTATAAGCCTGAAGGAAAAGCTCTCAATGGCTAAAGCTCGTTCTACATTGTGTCTTTGCAATGGAAAGGGTATCAGCCAATTAAAGAATCCAGCAAACAGAGCACCTATTTTTGATACTACTGTGAATACAAGAGGTAGATTGCCCTGATTTTCAAAGAGTTGATACTCCATCCGGGAAGTTGGATTTGCAGAGTTCTTAATATGTATTAGGTATTGTTTTAAACTATAATTATGTTAACACATTCGATCCCCACTGAAACCATAGAAGGTAGGCACTAGTATTATTCCCCATCTCATAGGAAAAGGAGGCACAGTGAGTGACTAGTCTACAGATATGGGTAGTGATGACTAGGCATTGGGGCTTCAGAGTCTGTCTCTTAACACTGTGACATGCCCACAGTGACATAATGACACTCTACAGAATTGCAGAACAATATGAGAGAGCATGGCATTATGGTGGCAAATAGTCCCACATTTGATTTCCGGTTTTACCAATTGCAAGGTACTGGTGCTGTGCATTGTATTAGAGTTATTGGAGATCATCTAAAAAGTAAGGATATGATAATGTGTTGGAAACATTGTACATAGCTGCTCACACATAGTAGGTGTTCAGATATTTATTTATGTTTCATTTTTAATAAATGGCTATCTTCCCCTTCCTCTTGAAAAAAATTGGTAAAATATATATGTTATAAAAAATAAATGGCAGTGTATCATAACATAGGAGACATTAGAAGAGGTCAGTTGGATTGACCAAGGCAGGAAGCTTAGGTAGAATAAAGAATCAGTTCTGGGTTCACGCACCAAAGGCTCTATCAAATATTCATGACATTATCATGGTCTGGGCTTCCTGAAAAGGAACCATCTAACCTGATGTGCACTCTCAAGACCTAGATACCTTTGTCCTGTTTAGACCCTGAACTTTTACATTTAAAGTATCTCAAGTATATTAAACATCAGAGGTCATGGATTTCAAGTCCAAAGGAAAAAGGGAGCTTTTCACAGTGGAGATGGCTATTTCTCTGAGGTCAGAAGGGACAGTAGTCATCAGGAGGATGGGAGCAAGGGTGAGATGGGAAAGGTGCTGTTCTGAGTAGAGCAACATCAGACAGCTCACCATGAAGCAGGTGCCACAGAGGACTCACATATGCGACAGCAGCAGCCTATGGCAACTGTCTTTTGCTGCTCCTTAATAGCCTCTTTTTCAGCTGATGAACAGATATTCCACCTGTGTGGAGCTGGCTTAATGCAAAAACAGCTGTGTCTTAAATATATAAACACTCATCAGAAATCTGTAAACCAGGGACAAAGCCATGTGGTTGTGTATCCTCTCTGTGGTGCCTGTGAAAAAAAGCTGTGTGTGGAGACAGCACGTGTATTATGTGTACTCCTGAATGGAACAGAGGTCAGAGTGCCCATTCTTCCCCCAGTGTGGTGATCCAACAGCAAAGGAAAGGCTGCTAGATGTGGGAAGGGCTGCTGGATGTGGATGGAGTGGTGGGGTGGGAAGAGGAATCAGTGGTGAGATGGAAATACAAGGCAAAAGAAGATAGCTTGTGCCATCTGCAAATGAGATGGAGCCCTCCTGAATTCCTGGCAGATTCATTGAAATGGACTTGATAAGGAACATGGTAAAACTCATCACCCACTTTTTCTGTACAATTTCTGTGTGAAGAAAAAGACCCATGTGTTTTAGGCTTTTTAGCTTGGACCTGACAGATCTAACTAGAGCTGCTGGGATAATGTTTCCAATATTCTTCTTCCTTTTTTTTTTTTTTTTTTTTTTTTTATTTTTGGCTTTGAGTGTGTGCTTTTATTTTGTGTTAGTAAGGTGAATTGTTGAGCTTTTATGGTTTGTTTGAATAATGGAAGATGGACAGTTTGAGCTCCATGTAAGCATGAAAATGGTATTGTGTAAAAAATAGATCCCTAGTGGGTCCTAGTGAGTCCTAAGATTTCCTACATACTGATTCACATTTAGTTATGGTGGGCATTATACTTATAAAACAATTCTGTAAATATTAGATAACAAGATCTTGCATTCTTTGGTTACATACCAGGTTAGAGAAGCAACTTCTAAAGTACTATAGATTGAGCCAGACATGTTTATGTGCCTAAGGGGACTTTCACTCCAAAGAAATCTTTAGTATGAGTTTTATGGTTGTTTATTGCTTAAAATAAGAAAGCTTCACTAATCAATGGTTAAAAGTAAGGATTAGTGAGAACACATCAAAGTATACCTAGAAGTTTGTAGTTTTTTAAATCTTGTCTGTATTGCTCTTTTAAATATGTCATGTGACACAGTTCATAAGTATTTTTAATACTTCAAAATATCAACTTTGACCAAAAAACATAATTTCCATAAAAACTGTGCTACAACCAGTGTGATGTTATATTTATTTGAGATATGATCTATATTTGCTGTGACCATCAATTAGTAGTTGCCTAAACTGAAGTCCTAGTGTTTGTGAGGAAATAGCTTTAAACATGAGAATCATTTACAATTCAAAGCCATATTGAGAAAATATCTGTATTAATTATAAAATGTTTTCCATCCTGGTTTCTGTCATTGAATTCCAATTGTAACACACTCAAGTAAAAGTCAATTCTTTCATATTTCATACTAGCAGGGACTTAAAACTTTTTATAGATTTATGTTTCCTAACCCCCCTGTAATTAACTCTCTTAAATTAAGCCCTTGCCTCCAGCGATGCTGTCTATGGTGCCTCCTGAAATTGTAAAAAATGAAAGTCCAGCTCTATCTCCCTTAAAGTATGTTAGAACTGTGGGGTTGGAAGGGACTTTGGAAGTTATCCAAAATTCCCAAACAGAGTTAGGATTCCTTTTACAATTGGTCCTTAAGACGCTATTTAAGTTTGGCTTAGCCAGCTTCAGTGAGTGGGAACTCGCTGTATTTCACTATTGAAGAATTTTTAGTTATTAGGACATTCTTCTCTATAGTGGGTGCCAATTTATCTTTGGAGCAACATGAATATACTTATCTACTTTTTCTTCCAATAAACAACACTTTAAATATTTGATGAGAATCATCATCCCACCTTTCAGTATCTTCAATCTGAGATCCCTCAGTTGTCCAGCATTTTTATGGTTGTAAATGTTTTACTTTCCTATTCTGAACACTTTCTATTTGTTAGCACTCTTATTAAGATGTTTCAGGACATGATTCATGCATTCATTACATGCCTATTAAGCTCTTATTATGTGCCAGGAACCAGGGATGCAATGGTAAATAAGACAGGCAAGGCCTCCATCCTCAAAGGTATGGGCAATGAACAAGTAAATAAGAAATATACATAATGTGTTTTCAAGTATTAAGTGCCATAAAGAAAAATTCTGTAAAGCATAGAAAGCATTGGCAATAAAGGAGGGCTATTTTAGATAGGTAGGTATTTTAGATAAATTGCGTAGTCAGGAAAGATATCCCTGAATAAGTGGGCATTTAACCTGAGACCTAAGAGCTAAGGCAATATAAGTGCAATAATCTTGAGGAAAGCTGTTCCAGGTGGGGAAACAGCAATTGCAAAGGCTCTGAGGGGAAAATGATGTTGCAGAAGTTACTAACAGATGAGGGTCCATAGCTTTTCCCCCTTCTCATAACTAACAAGGAACCCTGTAAAGCAAAGTCTCTGTGTTTCAGTCTCAGTGCAAATTCTCCTTTCCACCTGTTCAACTTATCCCCTCCTCCTTGACACGCATTTATGTGCATGTGCACACACATACACACACACATTCTCTCAAAGATAATATCATCTCTGCTATATGAGTTCTTAGGAATTTTGTGATGCAGAATTTAAAGACTGAAAAGGGAGAGAGTGAATCAGATTGGCAGGAGGAAAATGGATATGCTTAGTCAGGGAGGCATCATTAGAAGTTGCAAACTCAAGTTCTTACACAGGCTAAGGGTAACATAAATGAGTGACACAGGTTGAGCGTAATGCATTGAAGAAACGTGGCTCCAGTTGTCACATATTCCATATAAACAGGTCAGCTCCTACTCAGCTAAAGAATATTGTTGGAATGCATAATGCAAGCCCATATTGCCATATGTCCCAATTTCTCAAGAACAGCAACAGATCTGTTTTTTTATATGAGATTTTCCATTTTTAAAGACACTGCCATAGGGATTTCTACTTCCAGGAAGATATGGTAGACATATTTCTTTCTAGTCTATCCATTAAATATAACTAAAAACCCTGAACACTATGTTTAAAAGATAAGAAGACACTGAAAGGTGGAGAGAAAAGGGAAAATCAGCTAAGGACCCTAGAACCCAAGGAAATATACTATTGTGAGTTACCTGTTTTTGTTTGTATTGCCTCCTGTATTCCAGAGTTGGAGCTAAAGAATCTGAAAAGCTGGAAATATCAACGGGCATAGACAAAAAACAAAAACAAAAACAAAAAAACAAGAAAAGCTTACTCTCTCTAGCTCCCAAATAGGAAAGGGGAAGCCTAGCAAGACAAAAATTTAAGAAACAACGACTCTGTTCCAGCCATATAGCACAGAAATATTTAAGGCAATCATGTAATAAACATGAGAGGGTATGGAAAAGGAAGGTTTCTTTACTTCACCTTAATGAGTAAAGTAATAACACTAGTAATTGTGATAAGTGATGTATATGTAATGTAATACCCTATAGAGCAACCACTTATAAAAGCTACAGAAAGAGATATACTCCAAAACACTATAGGTAAATCAAAATATATTTCTAAAACAAAGTTCAAGTAATCGGCAGGAAGTCAGGAAAAGAAAACAGAGAAATGAAAAGCAGAATAAACAATAAAATGTTTTAACATATCAGTAATTACATTAAATGTAAATGAATGTAAGTGGTCTAAATATACCAATTATAAGGCAGAGATTGGCAGGATAAAAACATGATCCAACTATATACTATCTAAAAGAAACTCACTTCCAGTATAATAATATAGGCAGGATGAGAGTAAAATGATGAGAAAAGTTGGATCATGCCAACATTAATTGAAAGGAACTAGGAGTGGCTATATTAACCTCAGATAAACTGGACTTCAGAGCAGAGACTATTACTATCAACAAAGAGGGACATTATTTAATGATAAAAAGAGTCAATGCACCAAGAGGCCACAGCAATCCTGGATGTCTGTATATACTAAATAACAAAGCTAAAAAATATGTGAAGCAGAAACTGATAAAACTGAAAGGAGAAATAGACAAATCCACAATTATAATTGGAGAGACTTCACACTGTTCTCAACAACTGATAGAAAACTACCCAGGAAATCAGCAAGGAGACATGTGTTTGTTGACTAGGGCTTCCATAACAGTACCACAGACTTAAACAACAGAAATTCATTTTCTCACAGTTCTGGTGTCCAAGATCAAGATTTCAGCAGGCTTGATTTCTTCCAAGGCCTCTCTTTTTGGCTTGCAGATGGCCACCTTCTCATGTGTCCTCACATGGCCTTTCCTTTGTGGTACACACATCCCTTGTGGTGCTTCTTCTCATAAGTCATATTGGATTAGGGCTTACTTTATAACCTCATTTAACCTTAATTATCTCTCTAAAGGCCCTATTTCCAAATCTGGCCATAATGGGGATAGGGCTTCAAGATATGATTTTTTGGGGTGTGTGGGGTGGGGGACAAAATCCAGCCCATAACAACATAGAAAAACTAAACAACATCATCAACCCAACAGGATCAAATTTGCCATTTATAGAACATTCCATTCAACAGCAGCAGAAAGCACATTTTCCCTTCCAAACATCCATAAAATATATACCAAAATATATTACATCCTGGGCCATAAAACAAACTTCAACAAATTTAAAAGAGTTAGAGTCATACAGTGTGTTCACCAACCAAAATGGGATCAAACTGGAAATCAATAACAGGAAGATAACAGGGAAATTCTCCCAAAACTTGTAAACTAAAGAAAATACTTCTTTAATATTACTTCTTTAATATTACTTACTTAATAACCATGAGTCCAAGAGGAAGTTTTAAGAAATCAAATAATACATTAAACTGGAAATAAACATACAACATATATGCAGGGTACAGCCAAGCAATGGTGAGAGGCATATTATGGAACTGAATGGATATTTTAGAAAAGAGGGGAAGTCTGTAGTCTATCCCAAACAACAAGAAGAAAGAACCAAATTAATGAAGTTGGAAACAGAAAAACAATCTAGAAAATCAACAGGGGGAAAAAGAAATCATTCCTTGAAAAGATTGACAAAATTGACAAAACTTTACCTTGACTGATAAAAAAAATAGAGAAGACACAAATTACCAACATCAAAAATAAAATAGAAAATTTCATTACAGACACTGTAGACAACAAAAGGTGCTATAGACAACACAAGAAAATAACAAATTAACCCTACACACATAAATTTGACAACTTAGGAGAAATGGGCCAACACCTTAAAAAACACAATCTACTGCAACTCAGCCAATATTAAATTGATAATATGAATAGACATAAAACTATTAAGAAAATTGAGTCAATAGTTTAAAAACTCCAAAAAATAAGTCTCCAGGTTCAGATGGTTGCACTGGAGAATACCACCAAACAGAAGAGTTAATGCCAATTATATACACTCTCTTTCAGAAAATAGAAAAGGAAAGATCACTTCCTAATTTATTTTATGAAGTTAGTATTACCTTGATACCCAAACCAAAGATAGTACAAAAAAGAAAACTACAGAACAGTATCTTTTGTGAATATAGTCATAAAAATCTTAAATGAAATTTTAGCATAAGTAATTCAGCAATATATAACAAGTATGCATCTTAAACAGATGGAGTGCAAGAGATGCAAGGCCAGTTCAATATTGGAAATTCAATCAATGTAATCTACCGTAATAATTGGCTGAAGAAGAAAAAAATTGCATGACCCTATCAATTGATGCAGAGAGAGCATTTAACACCCATTCATGATAAAAACTCTCAGAATAATAAGAATAGAGGGGAGCTTCCTCAGCTTGATAAAGAGCATCTACCAAACACCTAAAGTTAACATACTTACTGATGAGTGACTAAATATTTTCCCCAGGATCAGGAACAAGCTAAGGATTTCTGCTGTCATTACTCTTATTCAATGTAGTACTGGAAATTGTGGCAAATGGAATAAGGCAAGAAAAGGAATAAAGGACATAGAAATTGAAAAGGAAGAAACAAAGCTTTCCTTATTTGAAGGTGACGTGATTCCTTACATAGAAAATACCAAGAAATCTACACACACACAGACACACACACACACAACCTCTTCTAGAACTAAGTTTATCAGTGTCACAGGAAACAACATGCAAGAATCAATTGTAGTTCTGTATATTAACAATGAACACATGAGCATCAAATTGAAAGTATAATACCATTTATAATAGGTCAAGAAAAGAAATAACATAGGTGTGAGTCTAACAAAGCATATGCATGACTTATATGCTGAAAACTGGACAATGCTGATAAAAGAAATCACAGAAGATCTAAGTAAATAGAGAGCCATGGATGGTGTCAGGGATTGGAAGACTCAACATACTAAAGATGTCAGTTCTCCCCAAATCCAGGTTGTAATGGGTTGAATTGGGGCCCTTCCAATGATATATCTACATCTTAATCTCTGAAACCTATGAATGTTACCTTATTTGAAAAAAGAGTCTTTGCAGATGTAATCAATTTAAGGATCTTCACACGAGGAGATCATTCTGGATTATCAAGGTGGGTAGACATCCAAGGCAAGCATTTTGTAAGATACACATAGAGGAGAACACAGGCACAGAGAAGGCAGCATGAAGATGGAGTAGAGAGAAAATGTAGCCAAAAGCTGAGGAGTGACGTTAGTGCAAGAAGCTGGAAGAGCCAACGACGTATTTTCCCCTGGAACATCCAGAGGAAGTGCAACCCTGCTTACACCTTGATTTCAGACTTCTTGTCTCCACAACTGTGAGAGCATACATTTATGTTATTTTGTGCTACCAAGGTTGTGGTAATTTGTTACAGCAGCCGCAGAAACTAATACACAAGTTAAATACAATTCCTATCAAAATCTCAGCAAGATCTTTTGTGGAGATAGACAAGATTATTGTAAAACTTATATAGAAAATAAAAACAAATAGACTGGCTAAAATGATTTTGAAGAAGAATAATAAAACAAAGAGCCTACTCAATTTTAAGACTTACTATATAGATACAACAATTAAGACTGTGGTATTGATGGAGGGATAGATCAATGGGACAGAGTAGAGAACGCAGAAATGGAGCCACAGAAATATGCCTACTGATTATTTTAAAAAGTGCAAAGGTAATTCAATGGAGGAAAGATAGCCTTTTTAACAAATGGTGATGGAGCAATTGGATATCCATAGGGAGAAAAAAATGAACCTCAAGTCTCTTATACAAAGATGAGTTTAAAATGGATCATAGGCATATCTGTAAGATGTAAAAATAGAAAACTTTAAGGAAAAAATAGGAAATTTTCTTTGGAATCTAGGGGCTAGGAAGAGTTCTTAGACTTGGTACCAAAAGCATAATCCCTAAGAGGAAGAATTAATAAATTGAGCTTCATGAAAATTAAAAATGTTTGCTCTATGAGAAATGCTGTTAAGAGGATGAAAAGACAAGCAAGCTATGGAGTGGGAGAAAATATTTCCAAAGCACATATCTGGCAAAGGATATGTATCTAGAATACTCAAAACTCAATCCTCAAAAGTAAAAAGAGCTCTCAAAACTCAACAGTAAACAAACAAACAAACGCACAAAGAAAACACCCAACAAACTTACTAACAAATGGGCAAAAGATGTGGTGATACACTTCTTGAATGAGGGCCAAGAGAGGGATGAAGAAAAATTTGTGGACTGGTGGTTAAAAATACTCCAGAACAGCCATGTGACATGAAAGTAGAAAGAAAAAGTGGGTTTTTGTTAATGACACATTTTGCTATGTATTTGGGTGATCTTTCTTGTTTTTAAGAACTTAAAAAATTAACTAATGTATTTTTTAACTATAATATGACAATGAGACTGAGCCATGTAAGATCTAGTTTTTTAAGGGTTACAAGTCAATGTTAGAAAATCTTGTGGTTACAGTTAACCCTGGGAAGAGCCTGCAGTATGTATATATAAATAGAGAGGAGAGTCAAGGAGAAATGGCTAAGTGTATATATACTAAAAATAGTGGATATTGCTTGCTTTGCAGACCCTTGCTACTCCTTTTCAATTGGTATGTAGCCATGGTTGTTGGTAACTTTTCTTACTAAGGATTGTAAGATTGGATTGTTTCCAATTCATACCTAGAATTCTAAGGTAGCAGTGCTTAGGATACATATGGAGACATGGTCTCCTGGGGATTTGATGGAGTGTTGCATGATCTGGATGATATTTCTGACCTAAGAGCACATTACAGAAGGGGAGTGGGGGGACCCTATCTCTACCTGCTTATCATGGTCAGTCTGGATGTTCATGTGTCATTTTAGCCACTGACTACTGGTTCTGGGCAGAGGGTGAATGAGCTCAGGTGCACAGAATTGAAAGGTAATGAGAATGATTAATCAAATTCTTTCCAGTAAGGAGTGCCATGTGCCAGACTCTGCCCTGGATAACCCTCCTACATGTGAATCAGAGGCCAGGCTCTGCCCTTAGGTGTCTGGTATCTGAGAGTAGACATCTGTGCTTGGAGCAAACTGTGAGTGACTGGAGGCCACTTTTGGCACGATGTCTTTGCTTCATCAGGCTTCTTTGCCAAGGTTTGTTCACAATCTCCTCTGGTCATGCTCATTTAGTTATGGAAAACAGAGTGAACATGAGTAATGGGATGTGCAGTTAGCTGTTGGGGAAAGAGGGCCCCAGTGGTAAGCCTCCTGCACAGTGGAAAGCCCCATGTGGTAACTAGAAAAGCTCCATGTGGTTTAAAACCAGTGTAGAATAATACCTGGATAATATATCACTCTGTTGTTGGCATATTTATTTATCTAATTATATCTATCTGTCTTGTATCTAATCTAATTTTAGAGAAATGAATAGGAAGGAGTTGATATGGAAAGACCTGGGTATTGGACTATTTGGATTTCTTGTTAAGATCTCTAGAGTAGGTGCAATAATCCATTTAGGGAACATATATTATCCTACAATATAAAGTCCAGTAAAACATATAAATTTAAATCTCCTCATTTTGAGGCCAATAGTCTTTGAGTTCTATTCCTGATTCTACAGCTAATTAATTTATCACTCTTGGGGGTTAACTTTCCTCATCAGTAAAGTAGGAATTATAATATCTATCTGCCAGAGGCAGATGGGGTAGAAAATGATGCCTGGCCCATAGTAGGTGCTTAGCAAATGCTAATTATCACCTGTACCTAAATTCTAACCTAGAAAGATTTTATATCTTGACCTTAGAAAATTCCCTAATAAGGTATCTTTCCTAGTGGGGGCACATTTTTTTCTGACCCTAGGTTAATGCTTTATTCTGCATGGCATCTACATGGCAAAGAGCCAACTGGTTTAATAGAAAGGCACTGTGATACAGAGGAAAGAGAAGTGGATTAGCAGTAAGGATCACTGGGTTCTAGCACACATTCTGGGTATCAGGAAGTGCTGTCTTAAACCAAACATTGATTTATTGGAAGAGGAGAATCACTGGGATCACTGGGAGCCTAGAGGACCAGGTGTTGAAAACAGGTGGGAACGAAGGGAGCTTTGGGGGACTACATAGCAGGAAAAACCTGGCCAGCCCTCGCTGTGCTAGATATATGTGAGAACCATTTGCTCTAGATTTAGCATTGGGTGAAGAGCATCCAATTTGTTGAGCCTGTCGTGTGTCCATGCCTTGGCTGCTTGAATATGGAAAAAGGGATGTTATCCTCAGTTCTGCTTTCATAATGTACTATACACTGTAAGGATTTCTTCCAACATGGGAAGGGTATGGAGTATTGGAAAGCTGTATCTTCCAAATGACAAATGTCCACTGTGTGCTGATATTAAATAGCTGTGTGAATTTGGAAGTAATTTCATATTCATGCTCCTCAGTTTATTAATCTGTAACATGAGAGATCTGGACCCTACCAGCAATTTTCAACTTAAAAAAACATTTTTACAGGTTTATTTCTTTTTGAGAGACAGAACACAAGTAGGGTAGGGGGCAGAGAGAGAGGGAGACATAGAATCTGAAGCAGGGTCCAGGCTCTGAGCTGTCAGCACAGAGCCCGATACGTGGCTTGAACCCACGAACAGTGACATCATGACCTGAGCCCAAGTTGGACATTTAACCGACCACCCAGGCGCCCCTCAACTTTTATTTTTAAAGAGTTAACCAGTTTTATCAAATGAAACCTTATTTTGATACCCACGATGTAAAGCATGCAAAAGTAGACCACATGGTGTGGTTGAGGCAGGAGGTGAGGGTGAAAGAGAAAACTTTGCTCGGCCTCCCATTCCCCATCCTATATTCTGTTGCCCGGCCACTGCCCTCTCAAGCTTTGAAAACTCCCAGACTTTGAAAACTTCTGGGCTTCCTTAAAGATAGATCCTCCAGCGTCCCATGAAGCCAGTTTTCAAAACTGTGCTTCAGCATATACCAAATTAGGAAATTTGATTAAACTTGGTTTTCTTGGGGCGCCTGGGTGGCTCAGTCGGTTGAGTGTCCGACTTTGGTCCAGGTCATGATCTCGCGGTCCATGGGTTCGAGCCCCGCATCGGGCTCTGTGCTGACAGCTCGGAGCCCGGAGCCTGTTTCAGATTCTGTGTCTCCCTCTCTCTCTGACCCTCCCCTGTTCATGCTCTGTCTCTCTCTGTCTCAAAAATAAACAAACATTAAAAAAAAATTTTTTTTTAAACTTGGTTTTCTTTCATTTTCTTCTTTTTTTAATTTTCTTTTTTCTTTTTTAAAATTTACATCCAAATTAGTTAGCATATAGTGAAACAATGATTTCAGGAGTAGATTCCTTAATGCCCCTTACCCATTTAGCATTTTCACAAAATTTAAACCAGGGAAATAAAACATTGTAGAAGCCCCAACATTTTCTGTTTACTTGTCACTCTTTATTGATAATGGTTGTTTCCTATGCAAACTGACTAGAGGAATCTGCTAAAGAACTGAGGAGAAATTTGGTTTAAGTCACACTAGGAATTCCCTCCCAAAAAACACCATGCTTTACATATACCGTACAGTTTCACCCATACGTAGAAAAAAACCAGTAAAAGGAAAGCAAAGAAAGCAAAATGCTAATAGGGGATGCTTTGGGATAATAGTTAAGGACAATTTGGATTTTTTAAATTTTTTATTCTCCCTATTTTCTAAACTTTGAGCAACACACATGTGTATAACTTTAGTAATCAAAAAAGGTTAATAAAAATGAGCACATTTCATTCAAAAGTAATTAAGTTAATTAAAAAGATTATTAAGTCAGCACTAAAATTGAAATTAATATTGTTAAGAAATAGCATATTATTGACTTTAAACTCAATGAGCCAGCACAGTTATAAATTTAAGGACCCACATTTTTTGCATTTACAAAGGAGGCCATCTTACCCTTTCATATGGTGAATGTGTCTTATTCCCCCAGAGACAGAAGACCAGTGATTGGATAATATTCTGTGTATGAGGCAACTGGTGGCCATTCTTCAGGTCAACTACATGGGAAGGGATTCACTCTTTGGATGCTAATGTCTGTTCCAGTGCAAATGTTTAGACTGGTGCCAGATTCAACTTCAGGCATCTAAGAATTAATCTCCTTATTTCTTGGTACCATATCCTAGATCTACTGTCTTGTAAGGCCTAGAAGGTAGGACATTCTTTGTCTCTTCCGTTTACTGTAGTCTTGGCCTATGATACCCACAAGGAGCACTTGACAAATGCTATGAGATCCCACGGTCAAAGATAAGCCTCCAGGATGATCTGTGGCAAGTATTAAAATACACCTTGACCTTTAGAACAACTGAAGAAAACTCGTCTGCATTTTATTCCTTTTTCTCCTCTATAAGGAACTCTAAGGTAATTAAGTTTAACTTCACCAGAAAATAAAAAGAAAAAAGTCTCATTTTCAGTATCTGACTGTCTCCTTAAGGGAGATGGGAGGATAATAGATGGACAGATAGATGGAGGCAGACAGAAATGGTTACAGTAGTCAGATCTATATTCAGTTTATTATGTTTGATTTTCAAGTTAATTGAGTGTTTTGCCTTAAAATTGTCTTTTTCTTCCTCTTCCTCTCTTTGCTGTAATTTAAAAGGAGATAGATAAAGGCAAAGAAAAATCAATTTTAAAGTTTGCTTTCCAAAGTTGCTTCAGGATCTCAGTGATCATTGCTTTAAACCCAGCACTAAGCAGTCACATACAGCTGGCTTCATGGTGGCCCCTGTGATGAAGGGTCATTTGTGGCTGTGGTAGAGGGAAGCTAGGAAGGTGGGAGAATATAGACAACAGCATCTCATCCAGAGAACTGGAAGTCACATTGTGATTTTCCATGGGCCATAGTTTAATGTCAGATCTCATGTTTCTGCCTAGCATGACAATGCCTCACATTTGTTTACAGAACACATTTGTACTTATCTTTTGTGATCCTTACTTACCTGCAAGGTAGAAATGGCCATTCTCATTTTATGGATGAACACACTAAAGGCTAGAGTATATAAGTGACCAACATCAGACAGTTAAATGCTAGTAAGTGGAAGCACCAGAACTTGCATCCTGGACTTTGGATTCTAAAGACAGTACTGTGTTTGCTATTCCCCTTAGCTGTGATGACTAGATTATACCGTATCTCATTTTGGAGGTTTGCTGTTATGCTCACCCCCAGATCTAGGTCAATAAAATGGCATTTTCTTCTTTAAGTTCTTTCTGACTTAATACTGGAAGAAATGATTTACTTAGTTTGGAGAATATCTTTAATCTTTATTTTTTTTTTTTAATTTTTTAATGTTTATTCTTGAGAGAATGGGAGACAGAGTGTGAGCAAGGAAAGAGCAGAGAGAGAGGGAGACGTGGAATCTGAAGCAGGCTCCAGGCTCTGAGCTGTCAGCACAGAGCCCAACATGGGGCTCAAACTCACAAACCGTGGAGATTGTGACCTGAGCTGAAGTTGATGCTTAAGTGACTGAGCCTCTCAGGCACCCCTATCTTTTGCCCTTATTTAAAAAAAAAAAAAAGTGTACCAAATTATTTGATTCCATTGGGGTTGGCTTAATGAACTCCTTTTATTTTTTTTAATTAATTTTTAAAGAAGTTTATTCATTTATTCTGAGAGAGAGAGTGGGGGGAGGGGCAGAAAGAGAATCCCAAGCAGGCTCCACTCTGTCAGTGCAGAGTCTGATGTGGGGCTCGAACTCACCAATCGTGAGATCATGACCTGAGCCAAAATCAAGAGTCGGTCACTTAACGACTGAGCCACTCAAACACCCCATCTTCATGAACTCCTTTTAAAGTTATGCTAGGGGTTGTTATGGCCAAGTTCAGAGAGATTACTGCCTGTGTTCTCCACTAGGATTTTGATGGTTTCCTGTCTTACATTTAGGTTTTTTCATCCATTTTGAATTTATTTTTGTGTATGATGTAAGAAAGTGGTCCAGTTTCATTCTTCTGCATGTCAGTGTCCAGTTTTCCCAACACTTCTTTCTTAACATGTCTCTGGACATAGGGGAACAAAAGCAAAAATGAATTACTAGGACCTCATCAAGATAAAAAGCTTCTGCACAGTGAAGGAAATAATCAAGAAAACCGATGGAATGGGAGAGGATATTTGCAAATGACAGATAAAGGGCTGGTATCCAAAATCTATAAAGACCTTATTTCAACACCCCAAAAACAAATAATCCAGTGACAAAATAGGCAGAGAACATGAATAGTCACTTTTCCAGAGAAGATTTCCAAATGACTAACAGACACATGAAAAGATGTTAACATTACTCATCATCAGGGAAATACAAATCAAAACCACAATGAGATACCACCTCACACCTGTCAGAATGGCTAAAATTAACAACTTAGGGCACAACAGATGTTGGTGAGGATGTGGATAGAGAGGAACACTTTTGCACTGCTGGTGGGAATGCAAACTGGTGCGGCCACTCTGGAAAATAGTATGGAGTTTCCTCAAAAAGTTAAAAATAGGGGCGCCTGGGTGGCGCAGTCGGTTAAGCGTCCGACTTCAGCCAGGTTACGATCTCGCGGTCCGTGAGTTCGAGCCCCGCATTGGGCTCTGGGCTGATGGCTCAGAGCCTGGAGCCTGTTTCTGATTCTGTGTCTCCCTCTCTCTCTGCCCCTCCTCCGTTCATGCTCTGTCTCTCTCTGTCCCAAAAATAAATAAACGTTGAAAAAAAATTAAAAAAAAAAAAAGTTAAAAATAGAGTTAGCTACCCTACAACCCGGCAATTGCACCACTAGGTATTTATCCAAAGGATACAAAAATGCTGATTCGAAGGGGCACATGCACCCCAGTGTTTATAGAAGCACTATCAGCAATAGTCAAATTATGGAAAGAGCCCAAATGTCCATCAACTGATGAATGGATAAAGAAGATATGGTATATATATAGAATGGGATTTTACTCAGTGATCAAAAAGAATGAAATCTTGCCACTTGCAGCAACATGGATGGAACTAGAATGTATTATGCTAAACGAAATTAGTCAATTGGAGAAAGACAAATATCATATGATTTCACTTGTATATATTGAATTTAATAAACAAATTAACATAAGGGAAGGGAAGGAAAAATAAAATAAAATAAAAACAGAGAGGGAGGCAAATCATAAGTGACTCTTAAATACAGAGAACAAACCGAGGGTTGCTGGAGGGGAGATAAGTGGGAGTATGGGCTAAATGGGTGAAGGGCATTAAAGAGGGCACTTGTTGGGATGATCCTTGGGTGTTAGATATAAGTGATGATTCACGAAATTCTACTCCTGAAACCAATACTACACTATATGTTAACTAACTTGAATTTAAAAAAAGTTATTCTAGGAGTGAAGTTATTAGACAAGATTATCTTGACTATCTAATAGGAAAAACATTCCATTAGAAGTTTTCATATGACCTTGAAGTGACCTTAAGTAAGTGAGTTAGCCTCTTGGGATGTTTTCTCTGTTCTGCAAGGGGCTTGATAATCCCTGTGCTTTATTCCTCATAGGGTTGGTAGAGTAGCTAAGTCACAGAAGTAGCTGCCTGAGTCAAAAGGCTTGGTTGCATGTGATGTGTAATCCCTTGCAGGGACTGGGGCTGCAGGCTGAGATGTGGCTGAAGTAGCTTCTCTCTTGGAAATGAAGGCCATCAGTTATAAACAATGTTTCTGAGAAATTCTTTGAGAGACTAGTCTCTCTTGCATCTTTCATCCACATCCCTCCCATTCTCCCTTCTCCCAGAACATCTCTGACCCAATACAGGCTCTCAAATAGGCATGTGGAGAGTGCCTGTGAGCTGATGCCTACTTTCTTATGGTGTTAATATGTATCATATAGTCTTACGTATTTTGTGGCTGATATAAATTATTTGGCCTATTGAGTAAAAAGCAGTCAACATATGGATGTCAGAGCTAGAGCTGCATTCTGAGGACAGTTGATAGTTATGCAATTTGGGTGAAGTAGAAGGTTTCTAGGACTGTTCCACTTGATGTCTGCAGCAGCCCCTCTCCTCATCAAAGTATAATTGCTCTCAAACAAAGCTCATTCTAGTAACTTTCAAATGAAAATTCCACTGATCTCCAATGAGTGTCAGCCCAGAGTCAGATACTCTCACATATGACCTCACTGAAAAATTGACTAGGCGTGGTAAATACTGTAATTGTTATTTTATAGGTGAAGAAGCTGAAGCTCTCATTAAATAATGTGCTCAAAATCCCCTAGCGAGTAAGTGGTTGAACCAAGGTTCAAACTTTGTGTTTCTGACTCCCTAGTGTAGAGCTCTTTAGACTACACTTAGGTTTATTAGGTATATGCCAGCCACAGTGAAATAGAACCCACACTACTGTCATGAATCACTGCATCAGTCAAGGTGAAAAACCAATTTGTAAGCAACATTCTACCAATGATCCTGAAATTTGAGGGGGGGGCAGAGAAGAGGGAGAGTTTTGATAAGAGATTTGGCCCTCTGCCTATTATTATAAATAAAGTTTTATTGGAATACAGTCATGCCTATTTGTTTCTATTTTATTTCTGGCTGCCTTTTTTTTTCTCTTCAATTGAGGTATAATTGACATAACATTGTATCAGCCTCATGTACAAAGTAATAATTCAATATTTGTATGTACTGCAAAATGACCACCACAAGAAGTTTCAGTTCATCTCCATCATAACACACAGTTACAGTTTTTTCTTTTTTTTTCCTGTTTTTTTGTTTTTGTTTTTGTTTTTTTTTTAAGTAAGCTCTACATTCAGTGTGTGGCTTGAACTCAAGACCCCAAAATCAAGAGTTGCATGTTTTACTGACTGAGCCAGACAAGTGCCCCTGATATTTTTTTTCTTGTGATAAGAACTTACAAGATCCACTTAGCTGCTTTTGTTTCTGGCTGCTTTCGCTCTGTCGTTGTAGAGTTGAGTCACTGTGATGGAGATCATGTGGCCCACAAAGCCTAAAATATTTACTGTCTAATCCTTTACAGAGTTTGCTGACTTTTGGTATAGAACATTTAGAAAACAGAGAGAATTATAAAAGAGGTAAAATGATCCCTAACCTCTCAACCCAGAAATAACTCCTGCTGCAATTTGCTGTATTTCTTAATGTTTTTCTCCTGTTATTAAATTTTTAAAAAGTATAATTTTAATAGCTGAATAATATTCTTTAGCATTAACGTATCATACTTTAATTAGTAATTTTTTTCATATAAGTTCAACTTTTTTTAATATAAATAATGTTATAATGTACATCTGGGCACTTATGCCTTGTTAGCATAAGTCTTTGCAGTCAGATTATTGAAGTTGGTATAAAAGTTGTTTAAAGTTCTTGATACATATTAAAACACTGCCTTCCAGAGAAGTTACATCATTTTACTCTTAACTCTCCTGCAGAGCATGGGAACCAATACCTGCCTCGGTAAACCTTTATCAGTATTGAGGAATATATTTTCTTTGAAATTCTTATTATTAGTGACTTGAACATTTTCTTATTTTTTAATGCTATGAAATATTTGTGTCATAGACCTATTATTTTTCTATTAAAGATTTAAGTTTTTTCCTTATTCTTTTGATGGGCTTTTTGTTGATTAATATTTTTGTCACTTGGTAAGATCAATACATACTTGTGGCAAATATTTTTTTCTTTCAATTTTACTTCTTAATTTTATGATGCTCTTTGAGAGGCAAAAATATTTGTTTTTTCTATAGCAAAAACTTGTTTCCTTTTATGATTTCTCCAGTTGCTTTTTCTGTATACAAAAAGACTTTCCCCATTCAGAGGTTACATAAATATTTATTTGCATTTTCTTATTGTTTTTAATTTACTTTTTAACCTTTATGAAATTTATTTTTGACATAAAGTACTAACCTGAATTATTTTTTTTTTCAAATTTTTTCAAGTTTTTGTATATATAAGACTCTCTCCTGTGCTCAGTTCATCTTTTAGCCATTCTTGTACCAGTTTCACACTATTTTAGTTGTTTATAGCTTTACAGGACAGAGTTAAGATTAATACCCAGTAGAAAAAATACTCCTTCATTATTCTTTATTTTATGCATACTCTTTAAAAAACGTAAGTGCTTATGGGACTTTACCATGAGCATCTAGAGCAAAAGTTCTTAAACTAATCCTAAAGTGGCACACCACCTCTTTTTTGTAAATAAAGTTTTATTGGGACACAGCCCCACTAATTTGTGTATGTATTGTCTATCATATCCCATGCTACAATGGCAGAGTTCAGTAGATGTGACAGAGATTACATGAAACATAAAGCCTAAAATATTTACTGTCTGGCCCTTTACAGAAAGTTTGCTGGCTTCTGGTAGAAGATTTGGGATATGGATTCAAGTAGATAGGAAACCAATGTCATAGGACCCTACATCTCAAGACATACCACAGATTCCAAGTAGAATTTTAGCTTCTTGCTACAGTTTATTGCATCTCTGTTTTTACTTCCTTAGTAAGGAGGAAGTCAAGATAGAGATAACCTTTTGTCTGCAGTTGGACTTCTCACTAGCTATATGTATTGCTACATTGACAGGACATTTCTTCCCAATCTGACTTCTCTCTACAACCCTGGCTGCTTCTTTAGGGGGTATCAATATCTAATACTAATCTACATAAAATAAACACTACCATGTAAATCAACTTCTTGAAAGATCATTCCATAGCTGGTGAAGTGAGTATTTTAGATAATCCACTGCTCTGATGAGCTCAGCACTGTCCCTCTTCATTTGCCCAGGCATATAGAAATTGGCTATATGTCTGGATTAGCTGAGGGCCCGAGGTGGGAGGGGTTGGAGGTGCTTTGATGAGACAAACAAGAGGTCTGAGGTCATGAAAGGCAACAAGGATTGCTTAGAATGTCAATTCTTCAAATGTGTGAGTATATCTAAAAGATCCTGCATGACCCTTCTCTGTAGCCCATGTGAGCCATGTGCTCATGGAGAGTTTGAGGTGTACTAAAGTGGGATCTCTATAGGTTTTAAAAATTGAATAGCAGTATCTCCACAAGGACACAGTACACAAGCCTCTGTTTGGTTGTTTATTTTTATTACAGTTTCAAAACTCTGGCTTTTCTCAGTGGGAAGCATCAGGCTTCTCTTTGTGTGGTCTGGAATGGGCTTTTATGCACTTAGCAGCATGCTATGAAAGATTGTTGTAACTGGTCAGAGTTCCATGAGAGGCTGACTGGAGCACCTAAAAAGTTGTGTGTGCACATGCATATTTGAGTATGTGTGTGCCTACACACACACACACACACACACACACACACACACACACAAAGAGAAAGAAAATAGAAAAGAAAAAGGAAGTTTTTTAAAGAGCACATGTATTTTCTGGTACAGTCTCAGAATGATGAAAGAAAAAAATATAGTGGTGCAAGTTGATGCAGAAATAAATATTTGCATAAGAGCCAAGAACTAAAAATAATTGTTTAAGTATTATTTTTCACCTTCTTGGAATATAAAGATAAGGTATGGTTTCTCCAGCCTTAAGACATTTCCTTTCTTTAAACTGTGCAATGATTATTTTAATAGGGATGTGACAACTCTATGGAAGGGTAGAAATTGAGGAAATGGGGAAGCAAAGAGGGTGGAAAGAGTAAATGTAAACAAAGAGGAAAAGAGAGACCAATGAGACTAGGAATAAGAACAAAAGTGTTGCAGAGACCTACTAGTGAGAAATGTTGTTTGATGATAATCTTTCACAAGAAATCTCGTCTTAGAAAAAGTCACTGGATGACAAATATGTCAAGGTATGCAACTGAGACTGGGCATGGTTTAGCTATCCAGGGCTCCACTGTGGGGATGTTAACAGTTTTGAGGTTTGGCATAGTTGAATATCTATGCTCAATGATATATATATATATCTCCATCCCATGGGCTATTAACGTGACACATACATACTCGTTAGAGATCATAAATTCTAAGAGCTGATAAGAGCTCCTAGAAGAGTAACCTCCTACCCAGTGTAGAAATTCCATCCTATGATAGCTCTGACAGAGTGGAATTATCAAATTATTAGATATTGAAAGCTTAAACCCCAGAGTTGTAGCTAAGATTGTAGGTTTTAGGATCAGAAGGTCTAGATTTGAATCTATGCTACTCCATGTCCGGGTTGCATCCTTAGGAAGGCTAGTTCAACCCTTTAAGCCAAAATGAACCTGTCAAGTGATGATAATAGCATCTCCATTTGGAATGTGGTGAGGGTTAAGTGAGATGGTATGAAACACTTAACACAAGGTAAGTGTTCAGAAAATGTTATCTATTATTAGTTGCTGTTTTTATTATATCATCATCTCTTGTATTATTTTAGATTATGTATTATTTTTATCTCTTGTAGTCTCTTCATTTTACAAACAAGGATCAATCTGGAGAAAGCAGTCATCTGCATTATTGAATTGCACAGGAAGACTTTAAATCTAGAGAAGTTGAATAAGTGTTTAATGCCACTATCTCTCTGAAAGTTTGTTGGGTATATTCTCTGTACTATCTCCTTCAGACCAAAAGTGCATCACATAGGATAAAAGAATAGTTTGCTAAATATGATACCTCAGGCTTTGAACTAAAAAGAGGAGGGGTGATTTACTTTTGGAAAGAGTGAGGCTAAATGTTAAAGCAATTTTATTTACTGAAAAAATAATTATAATTCCTAGAGTATTGTAGAGTGGGTAAAAGGAATGGAGATTCAATTAATGTTATCTTTGAGAATCAGAGGCATGGTGATGAATCAGAAGAGAGAAGTTCTGCTTCTCAGAGCCTAGACTTTTTACTCATCTACTAGAAAAGAGAATACCGTTCTTTAGTGTTTATGCCTTGTAAATGGGCATGGCTTATTTTACATCCAGCGAGTTCCAGGAAAAAGACCCAGCCAGTAAAAACAATCAGAGAATACATGTGAACTTACCATCCCCCACTTTGTAAAAACAAACATTTTATTTTGAGACAATTGTATATGCCCACGCAGTTGTAGGAAATAATACAGAGAGACCCTGAGTAACCTTTACATAGTTTCTCCCTATGATAACATCTTGCAAAACTATTATACAATATCACAACCAGGATGTTGACATTGATATTAGTCACATCACAGAATATTTCCATCACCAGAGGGATCCTTCAAGTTACCCTTTCATAGACAAACCCACTTCCCCCACACCTCACTCCCACCCTCTTCTTAAAAACTGGCAACTAATCTCTAATGGAGAACTAATCCCTTCTCCATTTGTATAATATTGCCATTTCAAGAATGCTAAATGGGATGATATATTATGCAACTTTTGGGATTAGCTTTATTCACTTAGCAAAATACATACCACAGTATATTTAACCATTCACCTATTGAAGGATATCTGGATTGTTTCCAGATCTGGCTATTATGAAAAAAGCTGCTCTAAATATTTGCATACAGACTTTTATATGAACATACACTTTCATTTTGCTGGAATAATACACAGTAGTAAAATTGCTAGGTAGTTGCCTATTTAGATTTTTATGAAGGAGCCAAAGTGTTTTGCAGAACTGCTGTGTAGTTTTACGTCTCCACTAGCAATGTATGTATGATCCATTTTCTCTACATCCTACAGCACAGCGTTGTCACTTTTTTTTTAATTTAGCCATTCTGATAGGTGTGTAGTAATATCTCATTGTGGTTTTAATTTGCATTTCCCTAATCACTAATGATGTTGAACATCTTTTCAAATGCTTAATTATCTGTGTATCCTCTTTGATGAAATATCTCTTCAGCTCTTTAGCCTGCTTTTCCAAACAGGATTTTTTTTTTACTGTTGAGTTTTGAGATTTCTTTACATATTCTAGATACTAGTTCTTTGTTAGATATATAGTTTGCAAATATTTTTTCTCACTTTTGTTAAAATTTTGATGAAGACCAATTTATCAAGTTTTCCCTTTATGAATTGTGCTTTTGGTGTCATATCTAAGTACTCTTTGCAGAGCCCTTTATTCTGAGGATTTTCTCTTATTTTTTTTTCTAAAAATGGTTATACTTTTACATTATACTTCTAAGTCCATAATCCATTTTGAGATCATTTTTATATAAAGTATGAGACTTAAGTCAAGGTTCAGTTTTTGCCTGAACATATGGATGTATAATTGTTCTAGCACCATTTGTTGAAAAGACTATTTTTCCTCCTTTGAGTTGATTTTGCATCTTGGTCAAAAATCAGTTGAGCATATTTGTGTAGGGTCTATTTATGGGTTTTCTATTCTGTTCCGTGGTCTATATGTCTCTCTCTCCACCGGTACCATACAGTCTTGATTATAGTAGCTATATAAGTTTTGAAATTGGGTAGACTAATTCCTTGCACTTCACTCATTTTCAATACTCTTTTAGCTAGTCTAATTCCTTTTCATTTCCACTTAAACGTTAAAATAATCTTGGTTACATCTACAAAACAAATCTTGCTGGGATTTTGACAGAAGTCATATTAAATCTGTATATCAATTGGGGAAAGTTTAAATCTTTACTATGACAGGTTTTACAATCCACAAACATAATATGTCTTTTAATTTATTAAGATCTTGTTTGAATTTTCTTCATCAGCATTGTGTAGTTTTCAGTGTTCAAGTCCTATTAGATTTATATCTAAGTACTTAATTTTTTTTTGAACAATTGTAATTGGCATTATCTTTTTTCTTCCTGGAGAGAACTCTTGCCTATTTTTCATAAGTACATATAAAGTTATATACATATGTATATACACACACACACATATATATACACACACATTATATATATATATATATATATATACACACACACACACGCATATAAACAGTATAGTTGACACACAATGTTACATTAGTTTCAGGTGTACAGCTTAGTAATTTGACAAGTTTGCACACTATGCTATATTCACCACAAGTGTGGCTACCATCTGTCCATATACCGCTATTACAATATATTATGCTGTGCCTTTTATTCCTGTGACTTATTCATTCCATAGCTGGAAGCCTGTATCTCCCTCTCCCCTTCACCCATTTTGCCCAGCCCCTCCCCATCCTCCCTTCTGGCAACCATTAATTTGTTCTCTGTGTTTATAAGTCTGATTTTGCTTTTTGTTTATTCGTTTTTTTTAAGATCCCACTTTTGAGTGGAATCATATTGCATTTGTCTTTCTTGACCTGACTTATTTCACTTAGCATAATACCCTCGAGGTACATCCATGCTGTCTCAAATGGTACAACCTAATCCTTTTATAAGGCTGCATAATATTCCTGTGTGTGTGTGTGTGTGAATGTATCCCACATCTTTCTTAACCATTGTCTACTGATAGGCACTTTGGTTGCTTCCTTATCTTGGTTATTGTAAATAATGCTGCAATAAACTTAGGAGTGCATAATACCTTTTTGAATTAATGTTTTCATTTTCTTTGGATAAATAGTAGTGGAATTATTGGACCATATGGTATTTCTATTTTTAATTTTTTGAGGAACCTCCATACTGGCTATACCGATAGTGGCTATATCAATTTACATTCCCACCAACAGTGCGTGAGGGTTCCTTTTTTCTCCACATTGTTGCCAACACTTATTATTTCTTGTCATTTTAATTTTATCCATTCTAACTGGTGTAAGGTATTATCACATTGTGGTTTTGATTGGCATTTCCCTGATGATGATGAATGATGTTGAATATCTTTTCATGTATCTGTTGATAATCGGTATGTCTTCTTTGGAAAATGCCTATTCGGGTCCTCTGCCCATTTGTTACTCAGGCTATTTGTTGTTTTGGTGTTTGGTTGAATGAGTTCTTCATACATTTTGGATATTTACTCCTTATTGAATATATCATTTGGAAATATCTCCTCTTTGGTAGGTTGCCTCTTCATTTTGTTGATGGTTTCCTTCACTGTGCAAAAGCTTTTATTTTGGTGTAGTCCAAACACTTTATTTTTGCTTTTGCTTCCCTTGCCTGAGGAGATATATCTAGAAAGATGTTGCTACAGCTCATGTTAGAGAAATTACTGCTTGGGTTGTCTTCCAGGATGTTTTTATGGTTTCATGTCTCACATTTAGGTCTTTAATCCATTTTGAATTTATTCTTGTGTATGGTATTAGAAATGGTCCATTTTCATTCTCTTACACGTAGATGTCCAGTTTTCCCAGCACCATTTATTGAAAAGACTCTTTTTGGGGCACCTGGGTGGCTCAGTCGGTTAAGCGTCCGACTTCGGCTCAGGTCATGATCTCGCGGTTCGTGAGTTCAAGCCCCGCGTCGCGCTCTGTGCTGACAGCTCAGAGCCTGGAGCCTGTTTCAGATTCTGTGTCTCCCTCTCTCTCTCTCTGACCCTCCCCCGTTCATGCTCTGTCTCTCTCTGTCTCAAAAATAAATAAACGTTAAAAAAAATTTTTTTTAAAAGAAAAGACTCTTTTCCCCATTGTATAATGGTATTATCTTTTTAATTTTCATGCCCACATGTTTATTGTTCATATATCGAAATACAGTAGATTTTTGTATGTTTATCTTATGTGAGCTCACATATTAGTTCTAGGTGTGTGTGTGTGTGTGTGTGTGTGTGTGTGTAGATTCCTTGGGATTTTCTGTATTGAATATCATGTCATCTGCAATTAAGATGGTTTTGTATGCATTTTATTTTTTTCCTTGCCTTATTTTACTGGCAAGAATTTTTAATACCATGTTAAATAAGAACATCTTTGCCTTGTTCCTGATTATTAGCTGTAGGGTTTTTGAAGATGTTCTCTATCAAGAGAAGGAAATTTTTCTTTGTTCTATTTTTTTCTGAGAGTTTAAAAAAGTTATGAAGTAGTGTTAAATTTTGTCAAATACTTTTTCTGCATTGCTTGATAGGATCATGTGGCTTTTCTTTGTTAGCCTGGGAACATGGTAGATTATACTAATACATTTTTGCATATTGAACCAATCTTGCATCCTTGGATTAAACCTCCATTGGTCCTGGTGTATAGTTCTTTGCATATATAGCTAAATTTTGCTTGTTAATGTTTTGTTAAGGATTTTTGTGTCTGTATTTATGAAGGATATTGATCTGTAGTTTTCTTT
>NW_024412396.1:52260597-52333238 GCF_014898765.1 Herpailurus yagouaroundi
TTATTTGATGTCTTCGTGGTCTGTAGAGATATCTTGTTTAATTCCTGATTGATAGTTTGTACCTTCTCTTTCTCTTTTTCTTTCTGTCCAACCTTGTTGATCTTTTCAAGGAACCATATCTTTGTTTCATTGATTTTCTACATTGTTTTTCTGTTCCATTTGTATTAGTTCTTGTCTTTCTTCTTTCTCCTCTTTGGTTTAGATTCATTTTGTTCTTTTTTTTTTAAGTTCTTGAGATGGGAACTTAGATGATTGATTTGAGACTTTTCCTCTTTTTTTTTTAACATAAGCAGTTAGTGCTATAAACTTCCCTCTCTGCACTGCTTTAGCTCTGCCACAAATTTTGATATGTTGTATTTTTATCTTCCTTCAGTTTAAGGTATTATTTGACTTAAAATTCCTTTTTGACTGATACATTATTTAGAAGTGTTGAGTTTAGTTTACAACAGTTTGGAGGATTTTCTGTTATTTTTCAATTAGATTCCATTTTGGCTGGTGAATGTACTCTATGATTTCAATCCTTTTAATTTTGTTAAGGTTTGTTTTATGGCCTAGGATGTGGGTTATTTTGGTGTATATTTCATGGATACTTGAAAATCTGGGTATGCTTTTGCTGTTGGGTGGAGTTTTCTGTGAATGTCAATTAGATATGATTGGTTGATGGTGTTGTTGAATTCTGTAATCTTGTAATTTTCTGTATACTTGTTCTATCCATTGGTTGAGAGAGGGGTGTGTAGTTTCCAACCATTATTGGATCGATCTCTTTCTCCTTTCGTTTTTAATAGTTTTTTCTTCACTTATTTTGCAGCTCTGTTGTTTGGTGCACTCACACTTAACATTGTGTTGTCCTGGTGGATTGATCCTTTTTTCATTATATAATTATCTTCTCTGTACATGGTATTTTCTTTGCTCTGAAGTCTAATTTATTTTATATTTATAAAGCCACTCCTGCTTTCTTTTGATTAATGTTTGCATGATATATGTTTTTCCATCATTTTACTTGCAGCCTGTCTACAATCATTTTATTGAGAGTGATTTTCTTGTAGATAGGATTTAGTTGGGTCATGTTTTTAATCTATTCTGCCATTTTTGGGGGCCTTTTAGTTCATATATTTAGACCTAACACATTTAATGTCATTATTTATATGTTAGGGCTTAGCTTTCCCATTTTATTTTATTTTTTCCCTCTTTGTTCTCCCTGTTTTTTATTTCTCTTTTCCTGCCTTCCTGTTGGTTACTTGAACATTTTTTTAGATTTAGTGTTTTGATTTATGCATAGTGTTTTGAGTGTATTTCTTTCTAAGTTATTTTTAGTGGTTACTCTAGATACACACACACACACACACACACACACACACAGATACACAAACATAAGCATAGTCTACTGGTGTCATTATTTTAACAGTTTGTGTTAAATGTAGACACCTCTTGTAAACTTCCCTTTATGTCCGTTTACCCTCCCCTACCTATAACATTACATATCTTGTCTACATACATTTAAAACCACATCTGTGTTATAATTTTTATTTCAATTTTCAGACATAATTTAGAAGAATCACAAGTAGATTAAAAATCTACTTTGCTCTTATTTTTGCTTACCATGTGTTCCCTTCCTTCCTGATGCTTTAAGATTCTTTTTTCATTTCCTCTGTTTAGAGAATTCAATGAGTGCTTTTTTAATGTTTATTCATTTTTTGAGAGAGAGAGAGAGAGAGAGACAGAGACAGAGTGCAAGTGGGGGAGGGGCAGAGAGCGAGAGGAGGACACAAAATCTGAAGCAGGCTCTAGGCTCTCAGCTGTGAGCACAGAGCCTGATGTGGGGATCAAACCCATAAACTGTGAGATCATGACCCTAGCTGAAGTCGAATGCTCAACCAACTGAGCCACCCAAAGGCCCCCATGAGTGATTATTTTAAGGTAGGTGAGATGGCAACAAATTCTTTCAGCTTTATTTCATCTGAAATTATTCACTTTCCCTAATTCCTGAAGGACATTTTCACTACAGATTCTAGGTTGGGGCATCTGGCTGGCTCAGTTGGCAGAACATGGGACTCTTGATCTCGGAGTTGTGAGTTTGAACCCCATATTGGGGGTAGAGTTTACTTAAAAATAAATTTTAAACAATGATTATAGTTTGACCATTGTTTTCTTTCAGCATTTGAAAAATGTGCCATTTCTTTTGGCCTCTGTGGTTTCTGATGAGAAATCCACTGTCCTTTTAAAGATTTTTCCGTTATTGGTAAGGTGCCATTTTTCTTCAGCTGTTTTCAAGATTTCTTTTTCTTTCTTTAATTTTGGAATTTTGGCTATGATATCTTAGCTTGGGCAGCCATAACAAAATACCATAGGCTGGGCTTAAAGAACGTAAACTAAATTTCTCATGGCTCTGGAGTCTGGAAGTCTAAGATCAGGATGTCAGGATGGTTGAGTTCTGGTAAGAGCTCTCTTCCTAGCATGCGGATGGCCACCTTCTCTCTGTGTCCCTAGATGGCAGATCTAGATGATCTAGATGATCTAGATCTAGATCTAGATCTAGTCCCTAGATGGCAGAGTTCTCTCTCTTCCTCTCCTAATAAGGCCACTAATCCTTTTAATTATGACCACATTTAATCTTAATTACCTCCTAAAAGCCTTATCTCTAAACACAGTCACATTGGGTGTTAAGACTTCAACATAGGAATTGGTGGGGAGGGGAGGGGACACAATTCAGTCTATTGCATATGTCATGGTGTAGATTTTTTTTGGATTTAATCTGCTTACAGTTCAGTCATCTTCTTGAATCTGTAGGTTGATACATTTTACCGGTTTTGGAAGTTTGAAATCATTACTTCTTTGAGTACTTTTTAAGCCATGAATCCTTTCTTCTGTCTTCTGGGATTTCAATGACATAAATATTAAATCCTTTGATATAGCCCACAAATCCCCGTGGCTCTGTTTATTTTTTTCTGTGTCTTTTCTTTGTTGTTCAGATTAGGTAATTTCTTTATTTTTTAAAAAATGTTTATTTTGAGAGAGAGAGTGAATAGGGAAGGGGAAGAGAGAGAAGAGGACAGAGGAGCCAAAGCAGGCTCTGTGCTGACAGCAGAGAGCCTGATGTGGGGCTCAAACTCATGAACCATGAGGTCATGACCTGAACCAAAGTCGGATGCCCAACCAACTGAGCTACCCAGGGGCCCCCAGATAGGGTAATTTATACCTTTCTATCTTCCAGTTCACCAAATTTCCCCCTCTGTGTCCTCTATTCTGCTGTTGTGCCCATCCACTGAGTTTTTCATTTTGGTTACTATGTTTTCGGTTCTAAAATATCCGTTTCCTTCTCTTCTTTCATTTTATTCTTATTTATACTATCTATTTGCTGATACTTTTGTTTCTTTGCTAATACTCTGTATTGTTTTATTTGTCTTTTTATAGGCCTTTTTATAGTCTTTGTCCGATAATTCTAACCTCTTTGTCATCTTGGTTCTTGCTATGACTTGTGATCTTTAGTTGAAATCTGAAAACTTTGGTTCCTATAAGATTCTGGGTTTTATTCAAACTTTCTGTTTTACCGGGCTCTGGCTGACAATGCTATCAGGGAAAGGTGGGGGGAGCCACCTCCTTACTGCCTGGTCCTGGTAGAAATCTAAGTTCCCTATTTGCAATTGATTCCTGAGGGTTAGCTTGTTATTTCTGAGCAGAGTTTGGAGACCTGGCTAGGCCTCACTGATACCTCCTTATCTGAGAGCAGTAGTGATGCTCCCAAGTAGCCTCCACAAACACCATGATGGTAGTGGAGGAGTTGCTTTAATACCTCTAAGGGGTGGTAAAAGGCCTCCTCTCATACAAACCCAGAAGGGATGGAAAGTAGTGCCTTGTTACTTCCAGGTGGGAGTAAAAAGATCCAGGCTCCCCATATGGTCTCAAATGACACCATGCCATGTGTGTGTGGGTGGGGGTGGGGGGTTGTTATTGCTTGGCAGAGATGAAAGTCCTTTCTCCCACTTGGCCTGCATATCACACAGGTAAGAAAGTAAGATGCCTCATTACATCCTGGAAGTTTAGGTTCCCCACTTGGTCTTTGCTGGTCTGGGTAGGGGTGGCTGACAGCACTTTTTTTGTGGTGTTTGGCTGGATTGTGATTACTTTATAAAAGTTTTCTGCCTTCCTAGACCTTTCCTGATTCTTTGGTTAGAGTTAACAGGCTTTTGATGGGACTTTTTTTTCACTTGCACTGTACAGTGTTTCCATCTCCAGTTTATCCAGCATCTAGTCTGAGACATATGAGATGAAAAGAAGACTCAGGGAACTCACTACTCTGCTGTTCTTTAGGTCCCAGGGCCCCTAGTAAGTCTACCTTCTCTCCACCTTTCAGAATCTTCATCTATCTATATCTATATCTATATCTATATATTATATATGTAGATATATATTAATACATATAAATATATAATATATAAATATATAAATATATGTATTATATATAATATATATTTATACATAATGTCTAGGGGTTTTAGTCATACTTTTTTTTTTTTTTTTTTTAGTGCTTATTTATTTTGAGAGAGAGAGAGTGAGAGAGCAGGGGAGGAGCAGAGAGAGAGAAAG
Organism: Herpailurus yagouaroundi; assembly: GCF_014898765.1. Classification (NCBI taxonomy): domain Eukaryota; kingdom Metazoa; phylum Chordata; class Mammalia; order Carnivora; family Felidae; genus Herpailurus; species Herpailurus yagouaroundi. Next base: position 52,265,182 of record NW_024412396.1, read on the forward strand.
AGAGAATCCCAAGCAGTGCAGACCCTGACATGGGGCTTGATTCCACAAACGGTGAGATCACGACCTGAGCCTACATCAAGAGTCGGATTGGGGCGCCTGGGTGGCGCAGTCGGTTAAGCGTCCGACTTCAGCTCAGGTCAGGATCTTGCGGTCCATGAGTTCGAGCCCCGCGTCAGGCTCTGGACTGATGGCTCAGAGCCTGGAGCCTGCTTCCGATTCTGTGTCTCCTTCTCTCTCTGCCCCTACCCCCTTCATGCTCTGTCTCTCTCTGTCTCAAAAATAAGTAAATGTTAAAAAAAAAAATTAAAAAAAAGAAAAAAAGAGTCGGATGCTCGGATGGCCAACAGGCACATGAAAAGATGTTCAACGTCGCTCCTTATCAGGGAAATACAAATCAAAACCACACTCAGATATCACCTCACGCCAGTCAGAGGGGCCAAAATGAACAAATCAGGAGACTATAGATGCTGGAGAGGATATGGAGAAACGGGAACCCTCTTGCCCTGTTGGTGGGAATGCAAATTGGTGCAGCCGCTCTGGAAAGCAGTGTAGAGGTTCCTCAGAAAATTAAAAATAGACCTACCCTATGACCCAGCAATAGCACTGCTAGGAATTTATCCAAGGGATACAGGAGTACTGATGCAGAGGGGCACTTGTACCCCAATGTTCATAGCAGCACTCTCAACAATAGCCAAATTATGGAAAGAGCCTAAATGTCCATCAACTGATGAATGGATAAAGAAATTGTGGTTTATATACACAATGGAATACTACGTGGCAATGAGAAAAAATGAAATAACGGCCTTTTGTAGCAACGTGGATGGAACTGGAGAGTGTGATGCTAAGTGAAATAAGCCATACAGAGAAAGACAGATACCATATGGTTTCACTCTTATGTGGATCCTGAGAAACTTAACAGAAACCCATGGAGGAGGGGAAGGAAAAAAAAAAAAAGAGGTTAGAGTGGGAGAGAGCCAAAGCATAAGAGACTGTTAAAAACTGAGAACAAACTGAGGGTTGATGGGGGGTGAGAGGGAGGGGAGGGTGGGTGATGGGTATTGAGGAGGGCACCTTTTGGGATGAGCACTGGGTGTTGTATGGAAACCAATTTGACAATAAATTTCATATATTAAAAAAAAAAAAAGAGTCAGATGCTTAACCGACTGAGCCACCCAGATGCTCCTTTAGTAACACTTAATAGAAGGAGTAGGAGAAGGGATGCCTTACTTCATCTTCCCTGAAGCGGAAGTCTATGCATTTGCCTTGAAAATTCCAAAATACTTGACAAATGTATGATAAGCTGATGGATCATTTGATGGTTAATTACAGACAGGCTTTAAAGACTCAGAGACTCCTGGGAGCTGTCCAAGCTACTGGACTCTCCAGCTTAGTGGAAGAGAATTTTTCATCTGTCTTCGTATTTCTAATGACCTTGAATTTTTCTTCTGTTTTCATTTGTTTTGGTGCCAATCTCCAACTGCTGTGACCTGTCCTATAACACTTTAACCAGCCTTTTAACTGCTGTCCTGTGAACCCATGCTTAGCTGGGCCTTAATAACTGGCTATGAATTGGCTATTTTTGACAATAATTTGTATTTGATATCACTGTAGCCATCGCCTAGTCTGACTGGATTTTTGGAAAGTCCACAGCACTGTAGTGATCTTCAACTGCTTGTGTCAATGTTACCTCTAGTCATTGAATTGCTTTGTTTGTGGAACAGTAGAACACGTTTTCTGGAAAAATACAAAGCAGAATGAAAGCCCTTCCCTCGAGATGCTGAATAGTTTCAGAGTGAAACTAGAATTATTAAAACTAGGGGAAAATTTCTGGGACCTTTAATCTATACAGTATTCATTACTTTTAAGGTGTAAGGAACAGAAAAAAAATAATTGGCTATTTCGAGTTTTGTTATTTTCCGCTTCTGTCAATTTTGAGTATTGGCAGAGAAATAACTACGAAACATTTTCCTTTGTTCTACTAGGAATATTGAAAGAGGATGCTGCAGCCATGGTAGAAAAAGACTTTTTTTTCCCTGTAAAAGAATAGCTCTTGGAAATAGGAAAAATATAGCAGTCTCTCATTATGAATTGACCTTGGAGCTTAGAAGTAGTAGTTATTCCCCCTACTCTCCCATCCATTCCATTACTAATGCAGTACGTAAAAGGCAGAAAGATGAAGTTTGAAAATTTTGGTGACTCCTAAAGAAAATTTGATCTGTCTTCCTTTATCTGATGGTATTTTTATTGGTTGTGCTTTTATGACTTAACATTCCCTTCCCCACTCTCCACCTCCAACAGGCAACAGTTTCCCTTCTTGAGATTTATGGGAATCTTTTATAGAAATTTTACCTAGATGTCAGTCTATTAACCCTCAGGTACTTAGTTTGTTTCATGGGGATTACAGACATTGGAAAAGGAACTGCAAAAATACATGGACCTAAGAATCCTCAAAGGACTTGGATTCCAGTGAGCTAATGAAGGGTATTGAAGGCATTTCATCTGGTGTTTCACTGGACTGTGCATGATGCCTTATAGGCATTATTTAATTAAGCATCATGATTTCCTAAAATATGGATTTAGTATGTAAATGTTGGTCTCTCTGTCTTCAAAGTGGAGATACCCTTTGTACTGAACCCTCCCTCAAATTTTTCTAATCAAAGGCAGATGTTAATTGTCTTTACTTGCACAAATAGCCAGTGTCTGGCAAGAGACGACTTTCTAACTTGTATGAATTGGCTATTTCGAGTTTTGGGTTAAATCTATAACTCAAATTTCACTCCTTGATATAATATGCTGAAATAATCAGGATAATCTAAAAGACAATACCTGACAAAGGAACATAGTTATGAGTTTATAAGTAACTGGTTTTGGTAATTTTTAGTGCCTGGACCAGATCAAACTAGTTAATTGCAGAGCCTGGATTTGATCCCCGGTTTGCTGGATTACAAAGTCACACAACTTTAGAGAATGAGTTATTGTACTCTTTAACATGGTGTTTCATTCTCACTGAACATAGTAAATGTTGGATCACTGAATGGATGATGAACTGTTCTGAACCATGTAGCTTATTATGCATCACACATTATGTACCATGCAAGACTGCCAGCTAACAGTCTATGCATGGTCTTCTGAGTACTGATAAGATGAGGGAGATGGTACTTTCTATGTGCCCTGAGGATATTATGAGTATTAATAAGCTAACATCCATGAAGAAAAAGTCTACCAACAAACTCTTGTTATTTGATGACAAAAAAAGTCTAAGTGAGTGAAAAGTCAGAATAAGTGGCTACTTAGAATTTTAAAAAATTATATTCAAGAGCATTCAGTATCAGAACAATGATTTATTAAGTGGATTTGTGGGTCTGTTTTATAGAATGTATAATATTCTTAGGAAGCTTATATTTTCATGAATTATAAGCAAGAAGGTGCTGTGCAAGTGCTTAAAAGCATTTTCTTATTTTAAGAAACTTGGTTGGGGGCGCCTGTGTGGCTCAGTTGGTTAAGTGGCTGACTTCGGCTCAGGTCATGATCTCACGGTCCGTGAGTTCTAGCCCCACGTCGGGCTCTGTGCTGACAGCTCAGAGCCTGGAGCCTGTTTCAGATTCTGTGTCTCCCTCTCTCTGTCTCTCCCCTGTTCATGCTCTGTCTCTCTCTGTCTCAAAAATAAATAAACGTTAAAAAAAAAAAAGAAACTTGGTTGTTTTTTGGGAGATCATGAGCATATGATATTTTTTAACAAACCCTTTTATATACCAGAAGAGTAACTTGAAGATTAGTTATACATATATGGTCACAGATTTCAATTATGAAAGATATATATGATTTAGCATTTACTGTCTACTCAATGTGGTAGAATAGAGCAGTTTAATAGTCACTTGTTCTGAAGTTAGATGGGTCTGGATTTCAATCCTGAAACCACCCTTAATCATAGGACTGTGGGAAGGTTATGTAGCATTTCCAGTACTAGGTGTCCTCATTTCTAAAATGCAGAGAATACAAGTCATACACATCTCATAAAGTTGGGATATTCAATGTGATAATATGTGAAAAGTTCTATGAACAATATTTGAACCATAATAAAGGTTAACTGCTTCTATTATTAATATTATTGTTAACACTATTAATAAGTGACAAGAATGATGCTTTTTCCCTGTGACAGTTTGGGTAATAACTGAGTCTATATTTGTTAGCATCACAGGATGGTAAATCCATATATAGCATCCTACCCCCTAATTTCTGCTTCTTGCCTAAGGTAGGAGCAAAGAAATGACAGATTCAGTCCAAAATATCCTTGGGTGGCTCAGCTAACCCTGGGATTAGGTTAGGGATTGAGGACTGCTATGACATAGGTCTGAAAAAAAGGGGATTTCAAGATCCTTGTATTTACTCTAGGGTATTCCAAAAGTTTGCCACTGCCTTGAAACTGCGAACCAGCCAATGTGAAGAAGGGTCCCCAGGGAACTGTTTGCTGTAGAAAGAATGCTGACTTTTGCCCTAACTTCTTTTCTGCTCACTGCAATAGCAACTTAGCTTCATAATGTCCTCTCTTGTCATGCATTCTGATCAAAGTAGTTATTTAAAGGTTGTGGCTAATAGGAGAGTAGGTACCCCCGGTATTTCCCAGAACAGAGCTCGCATTCTGGGAATCTTGGGTCCATGTGACTTCCTGAGTCAGTGATTCACACTGAGCAAGGAGATAGGTTTGGCATGACACAATCTGCAGATTCGAAGAAATCCCCTGAGAAAGGATGAGGCTGCTGAGAGTCCCCTTTGCTGGCTGAAGCTCCCAATGTATGCACAAAACACCCTATCCCAGGCCCCAGATGTGTGCAGGTTTCTAATTGCCAGTGCTGCACTAAGATTTGAAGGGTGAGAGAGTTGCAAAATCACGAACACCGAGGGCGGTGTTAGGAAGGCAGCTTCCTGCACACTCTTGTAGGTGTTACTGAGATTATCAATTGCTCCGGGAGAAACACAGGACTGGAGGGCTTAGGGAATGTGGTGGTCCCTCTCTTCGCTGTTTCTGCACCCTGAGGTTGATATTTCCCAGAGACATGCACCCTGCATTTCCATTTCTGCAGTGAAATTAACTCGAGCTTGGCAGGTAAGTCTTTTAGGTCACCTTTAAAAAAAGGTATGTGAGCTGTGGTGGGGGTGGGCTATATCCCATTCTCTTACCTTGGACGTATTTTATTGGTGCAAAAGTGGTATTTGGAAGCTTAAATGTGGAGCAGAGGTTTTGAAGAAGCCAAATTAACTGCGTGGCCCTTGGGGGATAAACAAAAGGAGGGGAAGGGGACTTAGGCATTTACTCCCTAATAAATCTCTCATTTTTCTTGGAAATTTTGCCTGTAGGCTGTTCCTGGCTCCAAAACAGGGTCTTTGGCATGAGTTACAGCCGTGATCTTCTCTATTTTCTATGTTATTTTTTTTTTTTTTCTATTTTACTTACTACTGCATGAGAGCAGGCAGACAGAAGCGGGGTTGCACGTTGTCAATACAGGCTGCAGAAGTCAATAAGCAGCCAGACAGGGAGTGAAATTGGAGGAGGCAGCTATAGATTTCTTAGGTTATTTCTTGTGAGTTTTTCAGAACTTGTGTGATTCAGGCTTGTCAGATACTATTTTGAGCTGGGCTGAGACAAACACATTCCTCTGGTGCACCAGATGTTGTCTGCAGCCTCCCAATTTCCAGAGGCACCTGGGTTGGTTTTCTTGGATGTGAGGGAATGTCCAGTCAAGGGATAGGAATGAGGGAATAGGAAATTACAATGGAGAAAGTCAATGTTTTATTGCTCTGGAGTTGGGTGGAAATCCTAACATAACCCTGGAGATAATTATTAGGATAGTAGTGATGGGCTTGAGGGAACGAAGGACTGTGCCTTATTCATTTCAGTGCATGGATCAGGTGGATACTCAATATATGCATGTTGATCGAATATTAGTACCAACATGTGTACTTTTTGGGTGAGGTCAGATTGATATTATGCCTTCTTAGAATAACAAGATGGAGTAATAAGAAAGGCTAATCCTGATTGGTGGGTAAATTATTAAGATATGAGTTTTGTTGAATAGTAAAATGTCCTCAAATGGAATCATTGGACAGGGACATACAAACATAGAGCCTGCCTGCCTATCCATCTCAACCCATCTCTCTCTCTCTCTCTCTCTCTCTCTCTCTCTCTCTCTCTCTTATTTATTAATCACCTGATTCCAAGAGAATTTCAGGCAGCCTATAAGATAGACCTAATGCAAATTAGCATTATTAGAGATAAAAATGACAGGTGATAAGGCTTCATTCAAAGGTCAATCTTCTGTGGTTCTGCAGTGACATGGCCTACAGATAACTGAAATACAAGAGTAACTGTAATTTTTATTTTAAACATTTGTTTTAACCTTCCCTTCTAACCTCATACCTTACACTGCAAGCAAGAGCAAAGTAGACAAATGCTCAGGCCCTGACCTTTCAGAGGCCCATGAGGTAAAGCTAGCAAAGGGTAGGTAACATAGCACAAGTGATTGAGTAACATGGAGGGCTGGTTGAACATTCTGCCCTTGGGAGGCAATAAAGTTGATAATTGGGTGGTCCTTCTCGTATCTTAGCCTGGGCTGGTCTTTCATAGCCACAGCGTGTTTTGCTTACTTTTTCTTTCCCTATTTGAATCATGAAACGGAAGAGCATGGTCTCCCTTCCCATCCTGCCTTATAAAATATTCTATTATTTTCTTGCTACTAAAATATTCTATTATTGCTGATCACTTCCTCTTCAGCTCAGTGTGTTTGTCACCAGCCACAGTTTACATAAAACATAGACTTCCTAGAGCTTGAATTGCCTTTAGAGTGGGTGCTGGGGACAGGGAGGGGGATTCCGGGTATGCTGAAGAATCCCTGCAACTGCCAGGTCTGGGAGCCTGGCTGGGAGCCAGAAGGATTGTGGACAGATGCTTAATATGCTAGGTTGACTTGGCTAAGCTAATATTCCCAGGTTCTGACCTGGAGCTGGGGGAGGGACACATTCATTCACTCAACCTACACAGAAATATTGACATAATGTCTGCTATGTGTAGGATATAGAGTTCTTGGCATACTTGGCAGTCAACCACAAGGGTCTCTTTCCCCAGGAAGTCCACTCTGCTACCCAAATAGATGTACCATGCCATTATTTCACTTATTTCTCTGGGGAGGGAAAAGAGCTTTATTTCACAAATTTATTTCACCCATTTATTTAGAGCTTTATTTCACCCATTTCACAAATGATACAGATTGATGTTTTAAGCACCTTGCCTAGGATTGCACAGCTAGTGAGTAGATAACTCATAATTGAAATTCTGTTTACGTCAAAGTATGGGCTATTCCAATGTCACTGTGTATTTTAAGCAAAGACATATTCAGAAAAGGCTCTTCTATAAGACATACTAAGGGCTGGAAAGTTTGGTTAGGGAAGCTCATGGGGGAGTAGAAATTAAGGTGGGCATTGAAGGATGAGCATATGAGAAAGAAGCGCATTTGGCTTAAAGAATAAAGAAGGTTTACTGGCTCACATGTAATGGAGAAGATCAGATAATGTTGCCAGGACTGGATCTTTCTGTCTGTTCATATCTCCTGCTGTGTTGGCTTTATCCTCAGGATCTGCCAATTGCTCTCTGGACCCTCCCCTTCTGGCAGCAGGATGACCGCAAGAACTTTAGTCCTCTGCCTAGTCCTGAGCTCACTTTTCCTCATTGGACCCAACTGTGGCTGGGCAAAACAGGAGATACCGTGATACCTTCCCTCAGAGTGCATGAGTAAAACTAGGAGAGAGGCAAATACCCCAGAGGAAAATCAGAGTGGGAAAAGGGGACTAGATGCTTGGTAGCCCACCGACATCCCCTAGCAGAGGATTTAGAAAGACAAGGGAGCAGTGGTGGTAACTGGGGGTATAGCTGGGTCTGGGTCAGGAGTCAAGACACCAGCTCTGCAACTCTGCTTTTGCCAACCGTGATGTCTTACAATGTTTTCTGACCATTGGAGCCATAGTGCTACAACTTGATAGTTTCTTCCTGCACTTGGGGGTTGGGGGTGAGAGGTCTTACAATAAAGAGGCAGAAGTGAGTACACCCAGTAAGGTAGAGTTATATCAGGTCCTTCCCCTGGCTGTTCTCCTAATTCCCCACCTCTGCTCTGAGGATGCACAAACCCTGTACCCTAGTGATGCATTGATGTTGGCTCCTGGCCACTCCCTCCAGTGTGAGTTGGGTCTGAAAGATCACCACCTGCTCAGAGATAAAGCAGGGTGAACGAGACAGAGGGTCTCAGGGATTGGAAGCCTATTGAATGGCCCTAGGGGGATACAACATTTGTTGTTCCACTAGCCCTGTCCCAACCAATGCCTAGATTTGCTCAAGGAGCTTATGCACCTGGGGGCATATGCTAAAGTCATGAGTAGGAAACTCCATGTTTGGCCCATTGAAATATAGAGCTTGCATGTCTTTTTATTTCTCAGAAAAAGCAGCATGGTAATAAGAAACAATATTGTCCCAGGAGGAATCAGGAGACACAAGTTTGGTCTGGGCTCTGCACCTACAATTCCTCATTTAACTTTTCTCCAAGTTACTTTTATTTCTGAGTCTCAGTCTTATCTGTAAAGTGGGAATAAGTATTCCTTCCAGGTGTGTGAGGATCACACACAAAAAGTAGGCAACAGCTTACCTGATGCTAGTAAGCCCCCAATGGAGTTTTTCCTCTCTTCCTTCCTCAGATAGAATTATTTTACATACAAGCCTTGTTATTCTATCAGGAAAATCCAGGGTTATGCTTTGGAAGGCCATTTCTGCCTGTGTTTGTGTCAGATTGGATTTAGCAAGTGCAAAGGGCTACCGAAGTGACTTGATAGAATTATAGCCAGGATTCAGAGGACATTGGGAATCCTGAGCATTGACTCTTTGAGTTCCACACTGTAATCATCCTTTGAACTTTCCTCTACCCATGGCCTGTTCCTCCATGAGTGATGCCACCCCATGCCCAGCTACACTTGGGAATAATCACAGCCTCCATGTCTTTGCCTATTTTTTTCTGCTGCTCAGCCTCTCTATGTTGCCTTTACGTATCCCATCAGCCAACAAAGTCCTCTTGATTTTATACCCAAATCCCTCTTAAGTCCATCCCATCCTGTCATCTCCAATGTTCCAATGCTACCTTGTCCCTCACCGGACTCTAATAATTGCTGCTTCACTGTGCATGGCATAAAGAGGAACTCAATAAATGGCTGCTGAACAAGTGAGGAATGAGTTAATGAGACAGATGAAATTTAGTGAAATATTTATTTAGGCCCTAAGTTTCCAAACCTCCCCTGTTTGTAAGATGGGCATGGGTTGTTATTTCTAGGAACACTTATAGGGAAAAAAAAAAAAACAAAAAACACTAGGTGCATTAGCTACCAGCTTACCATGTTGAAGTTACCTATTTCTATTTTATAGAGTTGTTTAAGAACTACATGTCAGGCAAAGTTCTTGTTTCCACAGTGAAGACCATTCCCAAGTCTTCCCTTGCCCTGGGGGGACATGCTATACCATTTCCTACTCCTCTGAGGTCTCATTTCACCATCCTCATTGAGCCAGCCTCTGGGAAACCTGATCTAAGCCTGTGTAATGCTAGAAGTGCCCGCTTAACAGCTTGGCAGGGAGGAGAGGCGATTTACTTACCCGACTGAATTACCTGTTTACACTTCTGATCTCCCTAGCATATGTCAGGACAAGAAGATAATAGAAGAAATTGTTAACACTGCATGGGACTAGTGCATCCACATGCAAGAGAGATTTAACACATGAAAATGCTTTCTGTGCTGGTGAATCTCTTTCTCCATCTGAGCTGCCTTCTTCCCCTCATTTGCCTTGCAACAAATTTTCCTTTAAGTATCTTTGCTTAAGGTTCTTTCCCCCTGAAGACAGAAACATCTAGCTGACAGCTTACAACTCTCTACTGATTTGATGGCAGCCTAGGGACTAAAAAATAAGCCTATCCTATAGGTCTCTCTAAGGAGCTGACTCTAGGATGCTACAAGTATCTGTTCAGAAAATTCTCATGAATGTGACTGTTCTCAAAACAGGAAGGGAAGAGAATTCCCTGGTGGGTCTCCCTTCTGCATGCTGGAGGAATGAAGTTGAGGCAAAGTCATAAGCCAGTCATAAGTCAGGTTGAGGATGGAGGTTTCTGGTAGAGTGGGTTGGGGATTCCATTGCAGGAGGAAGGCTATTCTTGAATGGCTGTCCAACATGACTTGTTTGTTTCTCAGTTACTAATAGAAATTATCCACTTATCTGAGAATCTCTCCTGCAATGTCATACTTCAGGGCTTGAAATTTCGTCATTAGAGATCCATTCATAAGACCATGGGATGAGACACACATGCATGAATCTCGTTGTAGTACCCATGCCAAGGGCCACTCAGTAAATACTTCTGGAGTCAGACATCGGGATGGTTGCTATGAATACAAAGAAAAGGAAGTCATATCATCTACTGCCCAGGAGTGTACAGTCTGGATGGTAGTGTCCATCCTAAGAATAAGGAGAATAAGAACTAACATACCTAGTTCTTACTCTATGTGAGTCACTGTTATATGTGCTCCTCAGTTCTGGTCAGGAGGCTGAGAGGCAATAAAATGGCACACAGATAGAGGGAGGTTGTTGGAAAGAGAGCCCTCAATCTCTACTGTTTCTGCTGCATACTGTGACCCTGAGACTTTTTTTTCCTTGATGCCCTTTCAGGGCTGCTTTAATTATAAGGGGGTGGAAACCCAACCCAAACTGCTTTAAGCAAAAAGGGAATTTTAGTGGAGTCCATAAGGAGAAAATCTAGGGTTTGCTCTGGATTGAGGTACAACTTGATGCAGTTTCATGTGATATTGCCAGGTTTCACGTTCTCATCTTTCAACTTAGTTCTGTTCTCCTCACCTCATGATCACAGTATTAATGCAGCAGCTCCAGACCTCAGTCTGCATAGTTTCTGTCTCAGTTGGGTGGCGAGGAGGGGTGATCTAAGATCTCCTTTCCTGAGTAATCAGAAAAAGAATCCCTGGCTTTTCTTCTATTGACCCTATTAAATTGTCTGCTTATTCCTGGAGCAATCACTGTGCCCAAGAAAACAGGTTATACTGATTAGCTCAGACTAATTGGCACAGGGGTGGAATGAGAGTGAGGAACCAGTGGGCCCCCAAGAAAATTTAGTTTACCATAGAGAAAGGAGATAATATCCTTTGCTGAAAACTTTTCAAGTGATGACTTAACAGCACTGCTCCTTCAGACAGCATTTTCTCTCCAGGGTCGGCAGCATCCGCAAGACCAACACCTTCTTTTTCTCCTTCTTACCATTCAATATATGTACTTTATTCTCAGCAGTGTGTCAAAGTAGCTCAGTGGCAAGAGGAATAGAAGGAATGGCTAAAGAGACTATAAGAATACACTGGCTTTTTCAATGGCCCTGTAGTTCCTTCAGTCTTGAGTCAGGGTTCTTATTCAGAGCAGAGGGACCCAGAACATCTTTGGTCCCACAGATGGTGTTGGTTGGGTACCGGCATATGGGGAGATATGTGGGTGGGAGCAGCTGATGTCAGGAGGGCTGAGTTGGAACATTGGATTTGAATCAGGAGAAAAGTCTTGAGGCTTCAGTTGATGAAGAGAAACCTTCTTAACTAAAAGATGTGGAATTCTGGAAGCCTCTCTGTAAGAATGATGAAAAAGAGGCCTAACTCTGAAATGATTAAAAGACTGCTGGACACAGTCTTGAAGCATATATATGGGAGCTACTAGAAGGGGAGTCAGGTCCTCTTGCCATGAGTACTTCTTGTCAGTGATTTCCTTCCCTTGGCCCCTGGGAGAGACAACCTGGTGGAGAAAGCCTACATTATTTAACTGTGTGACTTTGGAGGATTTACTTAATCTTTTGAATCTAGATATCCTTATCTATAAATGGAGATTTCATGAAGAATTGTGAAAATTAAATGAAATAATTTTATGCAAAAACTAGTACAAGCTTGGGCCGGGGTAGACAATTTAATCAATGTCATTTTCAGGTTTTTTTCTCCCCATCTATAAGCTCTAGTTTACAACTAGACTACAATAGTAGTCTATAGTCAGCAATTTGGAAGTTTTTCTCTCAACTCAGTACATGACTTCATGATATAAAGCATGTGGATAATGAGTGACTGAAATTAACTTGTCATTAATGCATTTATTTTGGATTTAGTATTTTTTGAGCAGTTGGACCAGACCATGGAATACTGGAGGTTTTCTGGCTAGGTGGACACTCTGCCCCAACACAGACACACCTCCCCCTGTGATGCAGCATGGTCCCTAGATCAGAGCCACTTGTGTTAGAATCCCAGTTCTGCCCCTAACTAACCATATCATCTTGGGGAGTGAATTAAATCTCTAACCTCAGGATCTGGATTAGCAAAATGGGGATAATAATACTTGCCCAAAAAATTACTGTAAGGATTTGAGACAAGTCATGTAAAGCCTAGTCAGGTTATGATTCTCTACATTGTTAGTGCCCACTCTGTGGAATTTTACAATTTAAAATATCATTTCCCAGGTGGTAGCTACACTTGTGATGAGCATAGCATATTGTATAGACTTGTCAAATCATTGTGTTGTACACCTGAAACTAATGTGCCATTGTGTGTCAACTATACTTCAATAAAAAAAAAATAAAATAAATTAAAAAAAAACCACCATGATTTCCATGCAAGGCAGTCCCTGGAAGGGTAGAGGCCTAGAGTACCTCATCTGGTGTTGCAGGAGCCCCCATATTGGCCATACATATATTAAATCAAAGTACACCAGACCAGTGACTCCTAAGCTTTCTCTGTCCAAGCATAGGGTGGGGTGGAAGTCAGTTTGCTTTTTCTAAGGGATAACCCTGCCTTCATGCTTCTGTGATTTACTTATAGAAGAGATGACCACATTGGATGAGAGGTTAGATTTCATGGACTTCAAATGTCCTTTTCTAACTCTGAGATTCTGGGTGCCTACAATTTCATTTCTATTTGGGAAGTAACCTTTATAATTGGTAATGGTGTGGTCTTAAGCAAGCTACTTAACCCCCCATCCCTTAATTTCTTAATTTTAGAATGGGACTAATTCCAGTGACTACATCTTAGGATGGTTGTGAGATTTAAATGGAAAACATGTGTCATTGTTTAGTGCAGTGTGGTACGATGTTACTGCTGCTCACAGATACCCAGTTCTCTTCTCATTTGGGCCATGTCAGGGTGACACTTTGTGGGTCCCTTGCTGTTGGATGGGGCCATATGACTAAGTCCAGTCACTGAATTGTGGGCCAAAATAAGGTCTATAACTTCTGAATCAGAGAATTTAATGGCTGATGTACTACTTTTGGCACAGTCACATTAACATTCAGGATGGTGGCTGTTCAGTATGCCTGAATTCCCTACCCTTGGTCAACATATCATGGAATATGAGGAAGAATGACTCTTGGTGTTTTGAGGCACTGAGAGTTTGGGGACATTTTTGCTGTTGTATAACTTAGCCTATGCTGACTGATATGTACAGTGTTTGACCTGAGATAGTAGCTAATATTGGGCACTTACTATGTGCCAGGTACATGTTAGTTCACACTTTACAAACATACTCTAGAAAGACATATCATGATTATCCTCATATTTATAGGGGAAAACAAAGGTGATAAATGTTGGGTAACTAGCCCAAGGTCACCCAGCTAGTAAGTGGTAGAGTGAAGATTTAAACCATATCATCACTATTTTGCAGACTCTATAGACCAAGTCTGTGGTTTCCTAGTATGATTATCTAATATTAATTCTTCAGCTTCAGACCCTGTTGTTTCATTTGTAAATGATCTCCTTCATTGACTATTACTCTGCAGAATGTTGGTGAGGTTAGGAAATCAGCACAGTGGACTTCCATGGTTATCTAAATCTCAAGTTGTCACAGGAAGTCTCTCATTGCTTTGCTTAACCACTTTTTGGTTTTTAACTTATTATTTAAATAAAAGTCTTTGGTGTGGGGACAAGAAACCTGCTAAGAGTATGAAAGACTTTTTTTTTTCTACCTTTGCTTGAAGGCATCAAAATGATTATCTTGATTCAGGCTTCACAGAAGCAGAGAGTGAGATGGGGATTCATATGTTATTTATTGAGGGAGTGCTCTTGGGAGAAACCTGTAAGGAAGTGAGGGAGGCAGGAAAGTGCAGGGGAAGAAGCTAAGCAAGGATGTGATATAGCCTCAGCCTAGCCTCAGCTTGATCCCATGGGAGAGCTATAGAATATGATTTGTATCACAGAGCTTGTCCTGCGTTGAGGCAAGAGGATTGAGTTTTTATCCCCCTGAATCAGTTGACATTGGCCTTAGATGTAACCTCCCAGGCATATCCAGGTTAGGTGGTTCCCACTGGCTAAAGACAGTTTTCCAGACAAATTTGCAGGTGTGAGCCAATTAGCAGCCAACACCTGTAGCAGTTGGGGAATGCATGCACCTGCCAGATAAGGGAATCTGGGAGATGCACCAATAGCATCTACTACAGTGTTTGAGGTCAGTGGCTCATCCTTTTCAGATTTGTGCTTTTTCTGGGAATGATAGGGTCAAGTTAAGGAGAGGCAGTGAAGTCTGTAACACAGTAGTGGAATGTGGTATCAATGAGGCCTTAGTACATACTTTTTCTTGATATCCAAGTGGTGTGCACATGGCTGTGAGGACTGGGTGGGCACAGAGCTCTGCCATGACCTTTGGATCTGGAGCTAATACATTTTGTCTGGTCACCTGGAAAAGCTCTTACTTTCTACCTTTTTAAATGGGCATGGTGGCTGCCGAAAACGTTTTGGCAATTCTTGGGTTGTTTTCCTTCCTAGTGAAATAAGTAGCTTCAACCTGGTACAGATTCAACAATTTAGCCCAATAGTATTAATGCTAACACCAATATCAGCACAGTTTATGAAGTGCCTATTATGTGCCAGGGGCTTTAGTTGTACTAACTATTTTATCTAATCCTCCCCATTAGTCTGTAAAGTAGGAATCATAGGATCTGTTTTATGGTCCAGGACAATAAATAACAGGGAAGGTCGGCAATTTGTCCAGGGGCACACTGTTAAAACACTTCGTATAAAAGTAGTAAAGAAAACAAATCCTAGCATCGAAGAACAGAGGATTAGGAGAAAATGGTGAAAAGCCATATCGTCACCAAAAAGTACAAAGTATCATACTGTGTAATAGGGAAGCCCCACTCTTTTTAGTAATATCAAAATGTTGTTTTGTTTAGTGTGGGGGGAGGAGAGCAAGGCAAGGTTCACATGCTGGAGATGGGATTTGATTCCAACTCTGTCTGACTCTAAAGCTGAGACATCTTATTACCACACTGTTTTAATAACCATGTGATTTAAAAATGTCTACCTGCTGGGTCCTGAACCATAAATTCCAGTATGGAAGAATGGCTAACCACCCAGGCCTTGGAGACAGACAGACCTGAGTACTGGCTCTATAACTTGGGACAAGTTATATAACCTCTCTCAGCCTGTTTCCCATTTGTCAAATGGGGATAATGATACTTAGCTTGCATGACTCTCATGTGGATTAAATGACATCATTTATATAAAAGGCCCATCATGTAAAAAACCAAAAAAATAGCCAGTCTATACTAGTCATTATAGTACATCCATGAGGATTCTAGCTGGGCAGAAAAAGACAGTTTCAACTCTCTGTTGTTTAAAAATAAACTACAAAATTTGGTGGCTTAAAATGACAATGATTTGCTATTTCTCATGGCTGTGGGTTGACTGGGTGAACCACCCAGTTAGTTATGTTCCATATAATGTCAGTCTGGTCACTCATGGTTACATTTAGCTGGAAGCCTAGCTGAGCTCCAAAAGGGATGTCTAAGAAGGCTGTAGTCCTCTTTCACATGCTTCTTATCACTCAGTGGTCTAGCCTGCACTTCGTATATGGTGACTAGATTCTAAGAGCTCCAAAGTGGAAGCATCCCTGCCTATTTTCGAGTTGGCACACTGTTACTTCTTTAGGTAAAGCAAGTCACATGGCCAATCCAGATTCAATGGGCAGGGAATCAGACTCTAAGTCTTATTGTGCAGAATGGCTTGTATATTGGAGGGGGAGGAATTGTTGGCAGCTGTGTTAGCGTTCTCCAGAGGAAGAAAACCAATAGGATATATACAAATATATATAAAGGGATATTTCTTGGTTCACACACTTATGAAAGCCAAGAAGTCCCACAATCTGCCATATGCAAGCTGGAGACCCAGGAAAGTGGTGGTGTAATTCAGAGCAATTCTGAAGCCCTGAGAATTGGGGATGAGGTGGGGCTGATGGTGAGTTTGAGAGCCCTAGAACTAATGTATGAAACCAGTGCATGAACCAGATGGATGTTTTAGCTCAAGCAGAGAGTGAATTCACCCTTCTGCTCCTTTTGGTTTTATTAAGGCCCCCAGGGGTCTGGATTAGGCCCACTCACATTGGGGAGGGGTATTCTCTGAACTCAGTCTACTAAATAAGATACTAACTTCTTCCAGAAATAGCTTCATGGACACACCCAGAAATAATATTTTACCAGCTCTCTGGGTATCCCTTAGCCCAGTCACGTTGACACATAAAGTTAACCATCAAAGAAGCCATACTTGGAGACTGTATTTCATGGGGCATTTATTCTAGACCTTACTGTCCCAACAGAGTGCTACACTGGGGATACAGATATTTACCATGAAGGCCAATACTCTGGAGAATGGGTTAGTGTTTTTAGAGAAAACTTCAGAGGACCTGGGGCTTCAGTTGGACCCTGAGTGAAGGATGAAAAATTTCTATGGAAAAAAAAGGAGAGGGTCTATCGACTGTTTTGATTGTTCACCCACAGCAACCAGCATAAACTCAGTATGAGTTGGGGAGGCAAGGTGGAGACCCTGATTTTAACTGTCAAATTGATCTAGAGTTGTCAGATGGGATAATTTAACCCTCAAATGAGGGTGATTTATCCTGTGTATTGTAATCAGACAGTCGTCTAAGTTGCTCCCCATGAGCTCTGGTAAATCACTTTTAGTACATATTGAAAGTGACAATATTGTATTTTATCACCAAATTGCCGTCTTACAGTAATAACTAATGCATGTCATCGGCTTTGGCTCCAGTGCTGAATTACACTTACTTGGAGGCGCATAGATCCAGACAGGAGCTGTCACTTCCATTTCCTTGCCCATACTGGGGCCAAGAGGCTGGTTGGGAAACTGTGAATGATAGGTGGATGGTAAGTTCTTTGATGACTGAAGACAAGGATCTTGTTTAGACAGAGAAATAAGGACTGGTCAGGAATCAGGCTCGAATTATCTCTTACCTGGATTCCAGCTACTGCCTCGTAACTGGTCTTATCACCAGACACCTCAAAACCATCCTGCCCTAGAGCCCCCATAGTACCCTTTCTGAGATGCAAGGTACACCATGCCAGCCCCTTGCTTGAAACCATCACAACCTGTCATGGCCTGTGGGATGTTGTCCATGTTCCTTAGCTTCCGCCTACAAGGCTCTCTCTCCATGGTCTGGCTCCTGCCCAACTGTCCAGCCTCATCCTGCACTACTCCCATCTTGAATTTTCTGTTCTGCGTGCACACACACACACACACACACACACACACACACACACACCATGCTCTGCTTCTCTGCACCATTGTTCTGTCCTGATCTCTGTTTGGAATGTGCTTTCCCGGCTACCCCACACTGACCTCCTTTGCCTAACCAACTCCCCAAGTCATGGATGATATTCCACAAACATCCCTTTCTGGAAGCATTTGCACATGCTTTCAGGCTGTGCTTGTGATGCCCTGGGCATCTTACTCTCCTTGTTGTTTTACTTGCCACATTGCATTATCATTACTTATTTATGCCTCTAGCTCTACCACTAGACAGACAATGTATGAGCTCCTTGAAGGCAGGACCTTGTTTTAATATTGTTGGTATCCCAACCAACCAGCACATGAATGATTAGCCCAGAAGAGATGCTCAATAAATGTTTGTTGAATTAATGGATTTGTGAAGAGAGCTCTTAAGGCGGTCACAGAAACACATGAGCAGTGGAGACTTAGAATTCCCACCCTGATTCTGGCTTTCCCTTTAGCTAAGGGTTTTCCTGTTTTGATGTTACATATCTGGATTGGAATTCATGTGAGTATTAACTGCGAAGGTGAAATTCATATGGCTCTGGGACAAAAGCCTGGGCAAGGGCAAAGAGATATATTAGTTTGGTATTGCTTGGAGGTATTTTTACATTTAGCATTAAGTGAGAAATTAAGCAAATCTTCACACCTATGAATTTGAGATCTGCTGTATTTCTGGAAGTAAGGTTGGATGATCATTTCATTTGTGTTGGTGGATTGGGGATGCCAAATCTCACGAGGGTCCTAAACTATTTGTATTCAGTTCCCTGTTCCCCAATCTTGCCCTTAAAATTAAAGAATGTGAGAGTAAGTTCTGGATGTGGCAGGAGAAGGGAGAGTGCATTCCCACATTACCAGCCAAAATACATAAGCTCCTTGGAGAGAAGTAAAAGGTCTCTGAGCCCAGGAAGTGGATCTCTCCTTTCATACTGCAATCTGTAGGCAGACTGGGCAAGAAACTTCTTACAGGCTAGGAGACAGATGTCAGTGTGTGCTTTACAAGGAAACAAGGCAAGTGCAGGAACAAGGTGGTAGGGGTCTTCAAAAAAGAAAAAAGTCATTATGAAAATGACTTGTGAAAGTCATTTTGGTAGTAATGATAATAGTACCATTAATCATAACAATAACGATTTTTATATGTTGAAAGTTTTCTACTTGCTTGGCACCATGCCAAGCTTTTTACTTGGACAACTTGATTTCAACTCACAACTTTACAAGGCAGATAAATTTCATTTCCATGCTACAGATGAGGCAAAGAGACACAAACTTGCCCAAGGTTACATAGCTGAATAATAAATAATAAATGAAGGAACCGGGATTTGAACCCAGACAGTGTAACATAGCACTTTAGACCTAACCTTGGCACTATATTATTTTCCCAATAATAATAGTAACAAGTGCAACAAATGTTTATTGGATGCTAATTCTGTGCTGGATACATTGCCAAGCCCTTTACACGGAGAGTCTCATTTACTCTTCAGCACAACCTGTGGGGCAGGTTTTTATTTTTGTCCTCATTTCAGAGATGGAGTGACTAAGACTTACAGAGAGATTCAGTAACATTTCCGAGGTCATGCAGCTAGTTCATGATTGAGTCTGAATTCATTCTTAGGCTCTGTATCTCCTGAGACCCTAGTCCCATTTTTTATTTTGGTTTGGAAAGCATTTTCTACCCCATCAATCTAGCTCTCCCTTTTAGCAGCCATTTCTCATCTCCTACCTGACAATAGGACACAACGAAAATTTTCATCTTCTTTGAGGGCAAGGCCATATGGCAATGAAATGTATGGTGGATTCTGTTGGGGAGTGTGGGCTCCTGAAGCAGTAGTGGTCAAGAGCTAACTGTATATCAGAGTGGATGGTGTTAGATTTGGGTGACTGGGAACCTGTTTCATGCCACTGTGTTTGAAGCCAGATGCAGTGTCATGATGCTGCATTAGGGACTTTATATTGATGGCTAAGGGAAACTGACCCCCTGTAGGTTTTTAGTACATCGGTGGTTAGGACTTTATGTGTGTGTGCATGTGTGTGTATATGTATAGACAGATACACACAAAGTCCTGACTACCAATGTTACCAACACACAGTTTTTTGGGGGTAGGAGGGTACATTTGTATGCAGAGCACTCAATTTATGCTTTTGGGCAGGGAAAACTAAAAACAAACAAACAAATACAAACAAACAAAAGTGAAGTGGTACCATTTGCCCTAAGCTGACTTGGAAGTCTAAGCAGAGAGATAAGGCAGATGAGTATATGGACACTATTTTCATAGATTAATTTGGCTGATTAGTGTATTTTAACACCATTCATTCATTTATTCATTCATTTATATGTAGAGAGAGAACACAAGTGGGGAAGAGGGACAGGAGGAGAGAGAGAATCTCAAGCAGGCTCCAGGCTCAGCACAGAGTTCGATGTGGTGCTTGATCGCACAACCCTGGGATCATGACCCGAGCCAAAATCAAGAGTTAAATGCTCAACCAACTGAGCCACCCAGGTGCTCCTTAAAACTTTTTGAAATCATAAAACCTGAAAAAATTTTAAAAAATAAAAACCTTTATGAAACATTAAAATTATAATCTTCATGTAGGAAAGGTAATAGAGCAAAGTTTATACCACTTTGCAATTAGTGATTCATATCTTTACATGTGAGTGTCAGACTTTTGAAATGCTATTATTAATAAAGTTAAGAGGCTGCTATTGGGAATGATGCGATAAAATTTATCTATCTTTTCATCACTGTATCTGGGTCACCAGAAACAAATGTGATCATTTTCAACCTCCAGGTAAAACACTTACACTGTTCACCTTCTGGTGCTGTCATTTGTTGCACTTGGGAACAAATGAGCAGCTTCAGGGTAAGGATGGAAGAGTAATGTGTAGGCAAAGGAAGAGCTAGGAACTGGATTAAGAATAGATATTCTCACCTAAAAACTATGAATTTTAAGATTACCTATAGGGTCCACCTCAATTTAGGGAACACCCCATGGATCTGAAAAATGGTAATTGAAACATCCTGGACTGGCGAGGAGACTATTGATAGCTTAAGTGCTGAGAAGCCTCAGGCCAAGGTGTCAGCTTTCATGTGATGTGGTGACCCTGACTTTGGTCCGTTGCTATAGGCAGAACCTCTAGGTCTTGTCTCAGGACTTTCCAAACAGGTTCTCAAAAGTGGGTCCTGGTGATGAAGAGTGGGGGCTAGGAGGAAGCACCCTTTCCCTTCATGTGGCAAAGACTCTCTGGTTGATGGTGACGATGGAAAGGAGAGCACAGTATGGGGACCCAGAACTCCCACCTCTAGACAGTTTTCTTAGGAAATGCTAGAGAATTACTACGGCATGGCATCACGAGTCATTGGAGGATGGGAGGAGTGACTCACCTGTCTGAAAGTGAAGTTCTGTCGTCAAGGCTGTTGTTCTGTGCCCATTTCTCTTTCCCCCCCTCTTTTTACCTCTTTTGCACCAGGTGAAAAAGGCTCAGGGCATGGCTCGACAGGTGCTTTCCCAGGTAACCATCCCTGGACTGGGTGTCCAGTTTCCCCTTTGAATGTCCCTGCATTCTTCAGAACTTTTATCATCACTGCAATTTTATATCCATTCTTGAGGTTATTAGATGAATGTGTGGTACTTCCTATGAATTGTGTGTTTTGTCATTTTTGATTACCTCCCCAGTATTGGCATATAGTAGTCAATCACAAATGTTTGTTAAATTGTTGGTTTGCAACCCTCTAGGGAGCTTCCCAGTTGTAATGTGAAACTGGCCCCTGTACTCAGAGGGCAGAGAGACACTGAAGGAAGAGGCAGGGGTTGGTAGGTAGAAGTTTTAAAAATAGCAAAGGGAATTTACATACAGGATTTGTCTTGGGTGGCTGCAAGATGAGTAGATCCTTGGATCCACCTGGCAAATGTTAAAAGTTTACATAAAGGCCTTAGGGTGCCTGGGTGGCTCAGCTGGTTAAGTTTCTGACTCTTGACTTTGGCCGAGATCATGATCCCAGCGTTGTGGAATCGAGCCCCATGTCAGACTCTATGCTTAGTGTGGAGCCAGTTTAAGATTCTTTCTCTCCCTCCCTCTGCCCTCTTCCTCCACTCACACTTGCTCTCTCCTTCTCTAAATATAAAAATTATATATATATATATATATACATATACATAAACTTTTATATATATATATATAATATATATATATATATAAAAGTTTATGTAGAGCCCTTAACTATTTGAGTCCCTGCAAATGGTTTCAACACCACATCACCCTCTCAAAGCCACATCCTTGGAGCAGCCTCTGGGAGTGTGAAAGGTAAGGAGAACCCACATTCCCGAGACAGGGGTGGGGGCAAGGGGCCCTGAGTGCCTGGGTCTACCTCACATGTCAGTTGGCAGTCACATCTTTTCAATTACATTCCCTAACATAAAGGCATAAGTAAACTTTTCAGAACAAAGGTTTTGAATAAGCTGGTAGGGAGACAGCTAATATTCTGAGGTGAATTAAAGAGACAATAGTGTTAATTGAGAGAAAGCTTCCTCTCAGAGTCACTATGTCTTTTTTTTTTCTGGGAATGAGTGTGCAGTTCAGCACAAAACAGAGCTAAAGCTTAGCATTCTAATGTGAGCCCATCGATCAAGAAATCAATCAACACTTATTTATCCAGTGCAGACTGTGTGCCTAGCACAGTGCTAGCAGCTAAGACTTTTGGGAAGTAGCTTTGCCTCTTTTCTTCAGTTCAAGAAATAGGGTTACTAAGATCTGTAGAAGTATGGAGGATGGAGGGCTAGGGTAGGGGCTTGGGTGGACAAACTGTTGGATGATTGCTGTAACTAGAAAAGTACGGTGAGAAGCCAGTGGCATTTGAGCTACAGCATTTTCTCTGTGGGACCCAACACCCTGAACTCAAAAGTTACTCTTTCCCAAGTAAGATGTGGATAGGAAAATGGCTCTGATAATTATTGCAAAGGCATCATCTTAAAAACAAATGAAAATCACAAGGTATCTACTTGAACTTGGAAGTATGAAATAAAGGAAGCAAACTGTTCCCAAGGGGAATAATTGTGGAGTTAGTGACTCTGAATTGTGTTGAGTTAGCAGGGTTCTGCCTGTTAGGTGTGGGATGGTGGTGGTGTGGGGGGTGGTCTAGCTTAATTAACCTTTCTCTCTTGAAATGTGACAAAATGTGTATCCCGCAGCTACTCTGAGATGTTGATCTCTAAAAATGCAAAAGGAGAATTCCTCCTCAATCACATTTGTATGGAAACAAAGGATAGGAAGGGAAGACATGCCTGTGAGAGGAAAGACTATGTGGGCTATCTATACATTCAGATGCCAAAATGGCTGCTCATTTTCAGCCTCTGCCCTAATTTTTTCTCTCCTCCTGGAATCTATGATGAAAGTTTACATTTGGGAGACAGGGGAACAAATCAGCCTAGGTTTTTAGTGTGCTAGGAGCTCTTTATAACCACCCCCACAGCTCCTACTCCCTGGGCCCCACCCATCAACACACACACACACACACACACACACACACACACACACACACACACGCAGTGTTCATTGTTTGGGAAGTTTGAGCAGAGTTGTCTTCTGAATGACAGGGCCTCATCAATGTAGAATTTGTGATAATCTGGTCCTTGGGCTAAAATGTTTCCACATTATGGAAGTGAGGAGTTGGGGGAAGGAAAGGGGTTTGTTAATTAAGACTAAAGACTAACTGTTTGCAAGCCTAGCCTAGTTACAGCTGACTCTTATCTCTTGGTGCAAACATTTATTGGTTTGTCAAGACCTCTTTCTTCTTCTCTGCCCCATGTAGTCATTTTATTCATAAAAGGTAATAAGTTTGCATTTATTCTTAAATGTCCTTTAATGCCCAGCTCATTAGGCAGTCCAGTTAGGACCTCTTAGCTAGGTTTTACTGTATTATTGTTGTAAAAAAAAGGGATACTAGCTTTGAGAGGAAAGTTGTCTGTCTAAGGAAATATTTTCCCCCTATGGGCATGAAAACATAAACAAGCATATGCAGAAACTGAGGGGTAGGGAGTCAGAGCATCCTAAGTGAATTCCAGGAAAGGTGATTAGTAGTCTAGGTTCAAGTGGGAAGTACATCCCATGGGAACTCTTGAACAGAACTAAAGGCCACTCTTTGGATGAGGGATTCCTATGTTACCCTGCTGGGGATGGAGCTTTCTTCTCCCACATTTATCTCCCGCATTTTTACTACCATCTAGTTGTTTCGTTATTGCGTTGCCATTACATCTGTCTTGCAGGAGATACTCTCAAGGAAAGTCTATCTGGATGTCTTCTTTTCCTGTCAGTCTTCATGTCTGTCTGTTCTGAATTTGGATCCAATGTCTACCCTTAGACCCTAGGCCTTTCCCCACATCTCTAGTGTGGAAGCTCTTCAGCCATGGGGTCTACACTCCTCTCTTCATTCTCAGGGCCCCCAAAGGAATCAGGAAATGCCTGGATAGACTGTTGGACCAAAGTTCCCGTCTTCCTCCCTCTGTGGGTTTCGATCACTTCTTTCAGTAACTAGGTTAGTTTAATTATTTATGGAAGGACATTCATAGTGCAAGAGGAAATGTCCTGTAGAGCATTTATCAAGGAATTGGCCTTCGTAATCTGATTCATCCCCAGAGCAAAAGCAAAATATCTGGGCTGATGATTCAGTTATTACCTTTGAGGGGATGTAGGATGAGACATCTACAGTTGGTGGGGTTTGAATCACTGTGGTTGACTCAATAGATGAACCTAGAATCTGCAGGAGGTACAAAGTCTGTGTGTTGTCCCAATCCTTCCAATAGTATAACGAAGAGCTCACTGCTATTGTCATCAGTGTACAGTGTGGAAACTGAGGCAGAGAGAAATTAAACAGCCTTGCCCAACATTTCTAAAATAGAAAGTAAGGTAGAGTCTGGATTGG
This sequence comes from Herpailurus yagouaroundi, assembly GCF_014898765.1. NCBI lineage: Eukaryota > Metazoa > Chordata > Mammalia > Carnivora > Felidae > Herpailurus > Herpailurus yagouaroundi. The sequence goes on from NW_024412396.1 coordinate 52,289,754, forward strand.
GAAAGAAGGAATCTAATGCCATAGCTATGTTTGTAACACTCTAGAATCCTGTCCTGTACAAAACAGTCTTTTGGTTGTTCACCGTTTTATGTCCCTGGATTATATGATCATATCCAGCTTCCTAGAGCTGGATCTACTGATTGGCATAAATGGCAGGCTCAGCAGTTGGTCAGGAATCTCAGCATGATGATTTGGTGGGACTGGAAGAAGAGATCTTTCGCAAATAGAGCCAGGATCCAGTGTGCCTAGGACGAGCCAGCCTGCTTCTGCCACTCCCTCCATCTTTGACTTAGCCAAGCTCCTTAATTTTTGACAGTCTCAGTTGTCTCATTTGGAGGATAACAGTAGCCTCTACCTCTCACTGGGTTGTGAATATAAAAGAAAGGAGAGAGTGCATGGAAGGTACTTGGTAAACAATTAAGAGTTTTAAAAATTTTAGCTGAGGTCCTTTGGCCCCTTACAGTATGACCCAGAAATCCCAGTTACCCTGGGATACTGTTTCCCAAACTCTAGTATCCATAGGCATGGCCTGGTGTTAAAAGTTCAGTTTCCCAGATTCCTCCATAGGTGATTCAGGTTGGACCAGGTGATGCTGATGCAGAGATCCAGAGACTGCCATGGAGAAATTCTGGCTCAGAGGCCGGCAGAGTCCACGTTTTCCACTAGAATCTCCACATTCCTTCAGTCTTTTCTTACCCTGAGATACAAGTGTTAGAAACACCCTTAGCAATGCAGTCCACTAAAGGCTTTATAAGGTCAATGAGTAATAATTTAATTATTACAGGATGCCATCCTGGACTAGTATATTTTCTTCCTCTTCCCCATATCCCCTCTTGGCTCCCCGCCCCTCCTCTTCCACCCAGCTTCTATTTGCACCATAGTCCGTGGCATTTTTGAACTTCAGGGCTCCTGTCTGGCTCATTATTCATTTAGCTGAGGAACTGCAGCACCTAATTAATAGGAAATTAGCTGTGAATGTAACATTTGGCCTGTAGTCAAGGCACAAGAAGTTATAAATATATACCATGTGAGTGGCCTGGGCACCTGATTCCTGGCAGCTCTAGAAGTGGTACTTCCTGTGTTGTTCCAGGAAGTGCAGTCATAGGTCAAGGGCATCTGGGAGCTAGGGGTTACTGGCCCAGAGGGCCAAGGGGATTATGCTGGGGATCACAAGGCCCTGTCTACTTCATCTCATTTCACAAACAGCACATTTGCTTTCCTCAAGTTTAATGTCTCTTCAAAGGCCAGGCTGGAATAGAATTGAAAAGCAAATTGGAACAGGGGCTGGAGAGGCCTTACAGGAAAATTGTAGGGTCCCTCACAGGGTGTGCCAAGCACTGTTCCCTCAAAGACACTGCAGACCTACTCTTGTTCCAGACACTTCCATTTAGCTTCTTCCAGAGGCATATGAGTTCCAGCTTTATGTAATACCCTGATAGTAGGGACTTGTGCATTGAAGGCCATGCCCCTGATGCCCATGGTTATGGCCCATGGAACTGAGGCCCAGAAGGATTAAAAATCCTGCCCATCGAGCTAGGGGCAGAGCTGGGATTTGAACCAGGGTTCCGTAACCCCCATGTCGGATGTGTTTTGTAGGACGTCAGCACTGCCTGACTACCTTAAAAGGAGAGTCCACCTGGGAGGAGAAAACTGTTTTTAAAAGCACCAGTAAAGAAAGGATTGAGGAGGAGAGGAAGGAACCAATGGTCAAGGGGCACCTCTAGGGGTTTTGCTGGTGTGGAGGAAGCAATGCCCAGGGACCAGAGCTGAAGTTATTTTCTCTAGATTCACCTGATTCAAGTCATCTTACTTTTCTTTTTCTCAACTTCCCCAGCAGAGAAGTAGGAATTGTGCAACCTGTCTTTTCCCTTGTGAGAGTGAAATCTGCTGATAAAAGGGTTGGTTCAAATTCTAAGTCTGTTTGTTATGACCCAAACCGTGAAGGTGGGGTACAAGAGAAAGATGCTGGGTTGTTGGCAAAGCAGGTGGAGCCGGGAGGAACAGCCGGTCTGACTACATTAGGGAACAGAAAGCCCAGAGTAAGTGCAATATTTTGCCAGCTTTATTTAAGAGATCGATCGAAGCCTCTTTAACACAGGCTTCTACCTGAGAGCGATATAATGAATCCGGCATTTATGTGTCTCTGGAAGGAGGCTTCTGAAAGAGGAGAAAAATAGAAAAGAAATTGCATCTTTGGGTAGGTCCCAGAAGGGGCTGCTCTGAATGAGGGAAATAACTCATTGACGATGTCACAGAGCAGAAGAGAGACAGAGAGGCTGCATGTTGCTTAAGCTGAAGGAGGACAGATTTTCCCCTGGAAGTAAAGTGTGCCGCCAGCCTTGCTCAGGGAAGGGAGTTATAAATCAGGGCCCAGCGGAGAACACAGGTGTCACGGCTGCCCTGAGAGAAAGATAATACATTTTTCTCTCCCCACCTCTACCCATTAGCCAGGGGCATTTCTTCACATTCCTCTGAGGAAGGGCTTTGTCCCTCTTGGTTTCTTATCCTCTGGGCAATGTTACCAAATCTTTACCATCCCAGCCAGTGCTTTGGCACAAGATGGCTTTGGAGTCAGAAAGATTTGAGTTCAAACATCACATTCTCCACTTATAAGTTTCCTCACCTCAGTGTACCCTCAGTTTCTTATTGTATTAAAAATATTGGGTAAAACCTATTTGAGGGTTTTTTTTAAGAGGACTAAATGATATAATAGTCAAAACGCCTCATATAGCATATGATACACAGTTGGGTCTTAAAACAATTATTGCCATTATTGTAATATAAATAAGAGGGTCAAGAATAACACTTGAGACTTGGAAGTCACTAATTAATCACTTTCTGTTTTCTTTATCAAGGTCATATCGGCAATAATGACGTTAAGAAAAGATGGTTGATACTTTGTTCTTTTGTCAAATTTTACCCTCCCTCTAGCCAATCCTAAACCACAGTCTAGACCAAGGTCAACCCCAACCCTAATCCCAGCCCTAGACCCAACTTGACCCCAAACCTGTATGAAACTGTAATCCCTGTGGTCTTACCAACCCTATCCCAACTGCATTAGTCAGCGTTCTCCAAAGAAATGGAAACAATAGGATGTACATATACAGAGAGAGACACTTATTATAAGGAGTTGGCTCATGGCACTGTGGAGTCTGGCAAGTCCCAAAATCCGCAGGGTGAGTTAGGAAGCTGGAGGACCTAGAGAGCTGGTAGTGTAGTTCCAGTCTGAGTCCAAAGGCCTGAGATCCAGGAGGGCTGATGGTATAATTCTAGTCTGAAGGTCAGTAGGCTTGATGGCCAGGAAATGTTTTAGTTAGATTCTGAAGACAAGAAAAAAAGCCAATGTCCTGGTTCAAAGGCCACCAGGTAGGAAGGATTCTCTCTTATTCAGGGGAGGGTCAGCTTTTTGTTCTATTCAGGCCTTCAACTGGTTGGATGAGGCTCCCCCACATTAGGGAGTACAGTTTGGTTTACTCAGTCTACTGATTTAAATGTTAATCTCATCCAAAATCACCCTCACAGAAATACTCGGAATAATGTTTGACCGAATATCTGGATACTATGTGACCCAGTCAAGTTGACATGTAAAATTAGCTATCACACCAACCTTATCCCTAACCCTATCATCAACACTTACTCCAAGCCCAAGGCCAAACCCAACCCCACCCTAATAACGACTATTAAATATTGCTAAGCAATGTTAGTGCCTCAGGTTTCTTCTTTGTAGTGGGGATACAAGTCCTATTGTAGCCACCAAAGCTGCTAATCAGGGTGATGAAGTCACACTGGAAAGGAACTCAACTTGATAATATACCTCTGGAATGTGGTGGAATTGAAAGGGAAAAGAGATCGTAAAATAGATTCTCACTCAGATAGTAACCCAATATGATTAATACCTGCCTTTGGAATGAGGAACTGCTCAGACACACAGAGAGACTACCATTTATTGGTGCTGACTCCTGCCCCATTCTCTTGGCCAAACTTTATTTTAATAGGATCTGTGTGAAATTGGGATGGCCAGAGACAGGGCATGGGCACAATGCTCTGAAGATGTCTTATAAATATTGTCAGTATTTATACTCAGGTCATTTGGGTTTCTGCCAGATTCCTCTCTTAGATTTATCTCACATGATAAAAATGAAGCTTCCTGGTTTTTAGAAACAGTACTATAAAATCACAAAGTTTTAGAACTGAAAGGTATGATTAGCCCAGTGGTTCTTAACTTCAGAATAACTGATACCTGGGTGCCAATTGGTCCATCTCTGTGGATGAGCTCTGGGCATTGGTATTGGTGTTTTTGGAAGTATGCTTGTAGCACTACTGTTGCCAAGTGGCTCCACCATCTAGACCAAACCGCTCATTTTACAGCAAAAGTGAGACTCAAAGACTTTAAGTGACATCATAAAATCAGATATCTAGGGGCAAAGCCAATATCCAATGTCTCACAACTCCTGGTCCAGTGCTCTTATCAAACACCATACCTTCACTCAACTTGTTTTGTCAGATTTACAGCCAAAGAACAATGAAACCATCTAGAACCTTCATGGTGAGTGGTACTCTAGCTTGGCCCATGTGAAGTTTTTCCTGCCATACCCGCTTAAAGCCTCTCATTCCTCGGCACTGGCTAGCCTCTTATTCAGAGAGGTAGGTACACTGGGGCAGAAACAATTCTTTACTAAACCATTTGGAACAATAAAGAAGTAAATCCTAGCCCATCAACCTTGACCAGACAGCCGAAGGTCGTGCTCACTTGGCACTTACCTTATAAAGACAGATTGCAACTTTGGGGATCCATTTTGTTGTTGTTGTTTTGTTTTCCTTCTGGGCACTTAGAGTTCATGTTCGCCAAAGAGAGTCCTGGGAATTGTAGGTCTAATGCTATTAGCATCTGCTTCATCCTCCATTCTTTTCTAATCTTTAAAAGGTGTTTAGATTTTTAATGAACTTTCACTAAATACTAAATGAATTGTTATTTTTAAATAGCTGACTGGAATGCAGCTTAAGTCTTTTTTTTTTTTTTTTTTAACTTTTTCAGTGTTTGTTTTTGAGAGAGAGAGAGAGAGAGAGAGAGAGAGAGAGAGAGAGAGAGGCAGAGCGTGAATGAGGGAGGGACAGAGACAGAGGGAGACTCAGAATCTGAAGCAAGTTCCAGGCTCTGAGCTGTCAGCACAGAGTCCGATGCAGGGCTTGAACCCATGAACCATGAGATCATGATCTGAGCCAAAGTTGTATGCTCAACCAACTTAGCCCCCCAGGTACCCCAATCCATCTTAAATTTTGACTTAATGTATTTAGAAAATATGGAAGCCTCTGAAACAGGCCAGCAAGGCAGCATGTGGCTTTGTCCTGGGTAGTAGTTCTTTATCACCCAGAGTATACATAGGGGGTTCAGTATTCATGTAGTCATCATTTAAATAACGTTTATGCATTCCTCCTGGGTCTAGAGAATTTGGCACGAGGGAAAATTGAAGTGAATCAGACTCAGCACTTGACCTCAAGAAGCTTAAATTGAGGATGAGCACCCTCGAAAACCCACACCATAAACAATATGATGTTTCCCAAATGTTCTACAATAGGAGTTCAGGGATTAGTGAAATTACTTGTGCTTGAGGGATAGGGGAAGATTCCAATGATACTGTGACGATTTAGCTGAGCCTTGGAAAACTGATGGGATTTAATAAAGAAATAAGTGTAAATCACGTGGGAAAAGGAACAGCATGAGCAAAAGGAGACAAAGAGGAGGGAGGGGATTTTTATGGGGGTATATTTGTTTTTAATATGGTAGGCAGGGGAGAACCAAATGAAAAACTTTAAGTGTAGAAGTCAGGGACTCTTAAGAGTTGGATTTACACTGTTTCCTCACCATATCTCTTAGAGACAGTGTTATCGTTATGCCCACTTTGCAGATGAGGAAACTAAGGCTTAGAAGTCAGTAAGCCAGTGAGGGGCAGAGCTAGGATTGGAACCCAAAGACATATTCTTTCCAAAGCCAGGATTCTACCACGAGTGTTCAGAGAGAATGGTGGCACCATTATGGGGGAAGAAGAGATAATGCATTCACTTTGGATGTGTTGAGTTTGAGGCACTCATGAGACCTGCAAGAGGAGAGGTGAGTTTGGAGCTTGGGAAAGAAGTAATACGAAAGAAAAGGAGTTTGTTTCTGGAAGTTACATCCCAAGGTTGGCATATTCAGAACACCAGTCAAGTTGACTCACCCTGTGGAATTTCCAGATGGGAATTCTCGCAGCTCATCTGCAAGGCTGCTTCTTAGTGTGTACATGGTTTGCCAGACCTCTCTTCAAAAGCTGCACTCAAGGTTTTCTTTTTTTGAAATATCTCGGCTCCTCTCTCCTCCATGTGTGCTTACAGTGCTGTTTCCATTTTTCTGAAGGGACTTTGCAACTTGCTGGTCCCATTGCTGGCTGCCAAGATGTGCCTTTGAGAAGCATCAAGCTGTTCTGCATTGGGTGGAGCGAGCACTCCTAACCCTGTGACCCCACTCATGAAAAAAACCCTTCAGTTGTAGGAGGAGCTAAAGATGATAAGCATGTGCATGGAGAAGACAGTTCTTTCCAGCAGGTCGAAAGACGGAAGGGCAGCAGGGAGCTTTGGTAGCCTGAGAAAGCTTTTGTACCTCAGGTTAAAGAGAGATGTTCAGTGAAACTCCTTCTGCTTCCAAATCCCTTGTTGTTTCCTGACTTCAGTTAGCAGTGCTATAATGACTGGAACTAGAACTGTCTGGCCAGGGGGGAAACTGAGGCAGAAAAGCATGAAGAAGACTTAGTCAAGGTGTTATAGTCTTTGGCTAAGATCCTAGAATTCACAACCCTCAAGGATCTGAGGGTCGGAGCCTGAATTAGTTTTCTATTGCTGCTGTAACAAATTATCACAATTTTAGTGTGGCTTAAAGCCACATGCATTTGCTAGCTCTCAGCTCTGTAGATTGGAAGAGCAGGCAGATTCAGATGGGTCCTTTGTTTAGGGTATCATGATGCTACAATGAAAGTGCTGGCCGGCTGGACTTTTATCTGCAGATTCTGGGAAGAACCTACTTCAAACCTCATGCCTTTACTTCCTTGCAGTTGTAGAACTGGAGTCCTCATTTCTTTGCTTGCTGCCAGTTTAGGGCCACTCTCAGCAACTAAAGACTGCCTGCATTCCTTGTCCCATGGCCCCTCCTTCATCTTCAGGGCCAGCATTGGAACATCAAATCCTACCTATGCTCCAGTTCTCTGACTTCCCATTTGTTATCAGTTGGAGAAAACTCTGCTCTTAAAGGGCTCATGTGGGTAAATCGGTCTACTTGGGTAATCTCTCTTTTGCCATATGTATAACTTTGCTAAGACTGCCATAACAAAGTACCACAAACAGAATGGCTGAAACAACAAAATTTTATTGTCTCACAGCTCTGGAAGCTGGAAGTCTAAAATCAAGGTGTTGGCAGAGTTGGTTCCTTCTGAGGTCTGTGAGGGATGGATCTGTTCCAGGCTTTTCCCTTTGGCTTATAGAGAGACAACTGTTTTCATGTTCACAATGTGTTTTCCCTCTGTATACATTTCTGTATCTAAATTTTCCCTTTTTATAAGGATACCAGTCAAACCATATTTAGGCCCTCCCTAATGACCTCCTGATTAATTACATCTGCAACAATCTTATTTCCAAATAAGGTCACATTCTGAGATACAGAGCTTCAACATGTGAATTTTGGTGAGTCAGTTCAACCCATAACGCCATCTAATAGCATATAATCATGACGGTGATGTCTTATCCTATACACAGGCCCTGCCCACACTTGAAGGGGAGGGGATTAGACAAGGGTGAAGGTCATTCCCAGGATTTTGCTTGTCACAGAGTCCCTGAACCTGGGCCACTGCTCAGTGGTCAGGACCAGTAGAAAGGAGACACTGGAGAGAGTAGTGAGAGTGGTTCAGTGGACTGTAGACCATGATCAAATAACCAGGAAATGAAGAAAAAGCAGATTCTGCTGCACTCAACAAGCAGCTGTGACTAAGAGGAGGCCAGGTGGTGAGAAGAGAGAAAAGCTGGGCAGAATAGCAGTTTCACTCAAATACAGGAGACCTGGGCTTGTTTGTTGTCTGGAAATAACCAACGTAGAGAGATTTGCAGTGAATAAATGCCTCCAACTGTTTCTGGTTGTTCATGTGCCCCCTGGTGTGGAAACTTGACTTATTACCCTATAAGGATTTTGTAGAACTCACTATTAAATGGCCTCTACAAATAGATATGTGTGCAATATGGCTGAGTTGTAGTTACTTTGGACACCCATGTTTCCTTACTCGTGGTCCTGAAAAGCTCAGTCTTAATATCACAGGAATGCACTTATATTTGGTCTCCACTTGCCTGATTCTTTACAAATTTTGTGTGATTTCCTTGGAAGGACAGGTTTTATAGAACTTAGTAATGGTAATGGCCACCACTGATTCAGGGTCTACCTTATGTATCATGAGAAGTGTGCTCATAGATTATTCTTCATCTCCCTCCTACATAGTAGACTATTGCCTCCATTTCAGATGTGGGGAAATAGTCTCAGAAGGCTTCAGAGCTGTGGCTGAGGTTATAGAACTATTAACGAGTGATGCCAGGCTCCTACATCACTCTGGTTTAGTCATTACACTCACATTGAATCCTCTCTTAAAATTTGACAAGTTTCTTCTTTTTGAAAAGTTCACTATTGGGGCGCCTGGGTGGCGCAGTCGGTTAAGCGTCCGACTTCAGCCAGGTCACGATCTCGCGGTCCGGGAGTTCGAGCCCCGCGTCAGGCTCTGGGCTGATGGCTCAGAGCCTGGAGCCTGTTTCCGATTCTGTGTCTCCCTCTCTCTCTGCCCCTCCCCCCTTCATGCTCTGTCTCTCTCTGTCCCAAAAATAAATAAACGTTGAAAAAAAAATTAAAAAAAAAAAAAAAAGAAAAGTTCACTATTTCTATAGGATGTACTCAGAGCAGCAAATTTTCTGTGAAAACAAAATCATAGTGTTCACCTTTTATTCCCCTCCTAGTCCCAAACTCCTGGGCTTCCCAAGTAAGTCAGCTATTTGAGAAATTACTCAAGAAAGAATTTTTATCTCCACCCAGAGTAATTCATTGCCACGCAAAGAACAATACAGAGACATTTCAGCCAGTGTGACTTTTTCCAAAGGTCATACACACTGGTGCCCAGGGGTTTGTGATGGACATTGTGCCCAAGGCACAACATTGCATTTGCTTCTCTTTCTGGATACATTTCATCATGAAAGTGTTTGCAGGGCTCCATCTGCTGACATACAATGGTCTGTCCTCCAAAATGGGGGCCTGTTCTTATTCCCAATGAGATTTGTGGATTTTAGAAGATATTTCAAAGGAGCACTACAGCAGTAAGAACCTAGAGCAATCGGAATTCAGGGGCATGGAGTGCAGAAATGACAGGCATGGCCACCAGACTTTGTAGACTTGAGAAGCAATGACTTGTGCCAGGGTGAGAGTGCTCTGGAGAAAGATGTGGAGAGAAAATCACAAGTCGAGTGGGCTTTGGAGAAAGTGTAGGAGTTTGTTAGGTGAATTGGAAGTAGAAGGTAGGAGAGAAGGGCATCTCAGGTATAGACAAGATACAAAGATTTAAATGTCAATGCTTGTTGTGCTAAGTGGCTCAAGTATAAATGATAATATTACTAATTTTACCATCATCTCCATAATAATAAACACAAGCACTTATATATGATCTACTCTATGCCAGAGTACATTAATTATATTCTCAGAACATTGATTATATTAACTCATATGTTTTTCAAATCCACTATATGAAGTGGGTATTATTATTATCCTAGTTTTACAGGTGAGGAAACTGAGGCAAATTATCATTCCAAAGAACCCTCAACTATCAGAATCAGGATTTTATTCCAGCAGTCTACCTCCAGAGCAGTGTTGTCCAATAGAACTTTCTCTAATGATGACAGTGTTCTAAATCTGTGCTTCCAATACTGTAGCCCCAACTGCATGTGGCTATTGAGCACTTGAAATGCAAAGAAAAATTACTTTTTACTTAAATTATTATTTTTATTTTAAGTTTACTTATTTATTTTGAGAGACAGAGAAAGTGTGAGCAAGCAAGGGAGGGGCAGAGAGAGGGGGAGAGAGAGAGAATCCCAAGCAGGCCCTGTGCTGTCAGCGCAGAGCCCCACGTGGGGCTCAAATTCACAAACCATGAGGGGCGCCTGGGTGGCTCAGTCAGTTGAGCGTCCGACTTCGGCTCAGGTCATGATCTCGCGGTCCGTGAGTTCGAGCCCCGCATCGGGCTCTGTGCTGACAGCTCAGAGCCTGGAGCCTGTTTCACATTCTGTGTCTCCCTCTCTCTCTCTGACCCTCCCCTGTTCATGCTCTGTCTCTCTCTGTCTGAAAAATAAATAAATGTTAAAAAAAAAATTCAAATTCACAAACCATGAGATCATGACCTGAGTCGAAACCAAGAATTGGACGCTTAACCGACTGAGCCACCCACATGTCCCTAATTTTAATTATTATGTTTGAATTTAAACAGGTACATGAGGCTAGTGACTACTGTGTCCGACAAGTTGGCTTTGCTAGAGTCTGCTCAACTGTAACACTCTGTTGCCTTTCAAACTGGACAGTGTAATGTTGATTCTGTAATTATAGTACTAGTACTAATAATAGCCCCTGGAAGATTGATGGCCTTTTATTTAGCTCTTACTATGTGCAGGGCAACCTGTTAAGTGCTTCCTGTAACTTATGTCTTGTCTTCTCCATGACAACCTCGTGGGTGATGGCTGTGAGCATGGATCTACATTCAAAACCCAGCTCTGCTACTTGTTTGCCCTGTGACCTTAGGCAAGTTACTCTCTGTGCCTCAGTTTCCTCTTCTGGGAAATGGAGTAAGTAATAGCATCTATTTGATATGCTTGCTATGATGCTTGCAAGAGTCTATGCATTGAAAGTGCATAGTAGTGGCTGACATGTGATAAGCATTCGCTATATGGGTGGTATTGTTGTTACCATCCTTATGCATTAGATGAAGAAACCAAGGCATGGAGACGAAAGTATCCGTACTGAAAGGCACAGCTCCCTGTGGAAGAGTTGGGATTCAGCCAACAGGCGGCCGACCTGATACCAAAGTCCAGGTTCTTAACAACTGTATTGTGGCTTCCATTCAGAGTTTCTAAAAGTTTGATTTCTGGAGAAGTATCGTGAAATCCTCCAGGGTGCTTGTTAAAGATACAGTTACAGACACTTCCAGACTCACAGAGAGCTATTGCCTTAGACTGTTTATGGTGGATACTTGGGAATCTGCATTTTAACAAGTTCCCCAGGTGTTTTTCAGGTATACATTAACCAGTGAGACACCACTGGAAAAATTTGATGGGGAGGAAAGTAGCAGGAGAGGACAGGTTTTGAGGTATAGGAAGTGTATGGAGGATGAAGGAGTTCTATGAACAGATCTTTTTAGAAAGGTCTTCCTGGTGGCCGGCTTCAAAGATGAAGTTGATTAAAGAACTTGGGGCACAGCGAGGTGATAAGACCTGCTAGGACAGTGATAAGGTGGACAGGGGGAGTGGGAGGGAAATTTTCTCTGGATATTTCTTGGTAAAATTGACAGGACACGGTACCTCTCTAGAAATTAGGGAGCAAGAGAGTTAATTGGGAGTCAGAAACGATCCTGAGGTTTCTGTTTACAACACCAGGGTATGTAGCGACATTGTAACCAAGGTAGGCAAGGTCTTATGGGAAGATGATTCAAGTGCACTTGAGGAATTTGTAGAGCGTCCGGGTAGAATTGCCCAAGAAACAGCTGGACATCTGATTTTGAGTTCAAAAGGGGGATCTGTAGCAGAAATAAAGGTTGGGGTTCACAAGCACTAGATATGGTGCTTGCTCCATGCAGTGGGTAAGACCGTCCTACAAAAACCTGGCCACAGGCTCACCATCTGCCTCACCAAAGATCTACCAAGGTGGGGGAGTTGATACAAATGTGTGAAGTAGCCTGATGTAAGGTAGTAGGTATTCAGCTGCTTTTTTTTGCAACCAGTTGAAGAACACTTGCCCTGTCACGCGCCTTTGGAATCAGTCTATCAGCCAAGCAAAACTGCCCCAAACCTCTGAGCCTTAGCACACCTTGGGGTGTGACCCTAGTGAGGGCACTTGGACACTTGGTCTTGAAGCAGATGCCAGAAGAGAAGGGCACCAAGGCTCATCCTCTGGGCAACACCACTTCCAGGTCAGAACGAGAAGCCAGTGAAAGAGGCAGAGGGAACTTAGGCAGAAAAGAAGGAGGAGAACAAGAGCAGAGCAGGGCCCAGGAAGCCAAGAGAAAGGAGGATTTCAGCCAGGAGGTTGTCAGCAGTGCCACATGCCACGGAGAACTTAGCCTGAAGCCTGGGGAGAGGTCCCAGGGCAGACTCCACTAGCTGGACTGTTTGGTGCCTTTTGCCATCAGCAGAGTGATGGGGGATGGAAGCCAAGAGAGCGACTGAAATTTGCAAGGTGGTGGGAAAGGAAAATAGATTACTCTCTTCAGAAGGAAAGGGAAGAGGAAGGATGCTGGCTTGGGGAAGACATGGTTGACAGAGGGTTGTTTGTGGGATGTGAGGCTCGAACTTGTCTGTCGGAAGAGGGGACTCAGAGCCAGTAGAATAGAAGGGTCTGAAGACAGCAAAAAGCAGAGATGATTTTTGGATCAAAACCCCAGAGGAGGAAAAAGGGAATCGTATCTTGTGGAAATAGGGAGGTGGTTCTTCCTTTGGGATAGGAGGAAAAAGTAGAGAAAACCTTAGAGGCAGGAGCAATAATTCATAACTAGAATTCTTAGACGTGTAAATCTAGGTTGTCTGTTCAAAATGAAGGAATTGGCTAGGAATAAGGATAAACACAGTAACACCTTTAACACTTTGATATGCCTCCTCCCCTATGCTAGGCATTGTTTAGTGCTCTTCAGGAATTGCCTTCTTTAATCCTAAGAGGTAAATGTAACTGGCAAACTCATTTTACGGCCCACAAAGGGATGTGAATTGCCCCTGGTCATGCAGCTAAAATGTAGGGCTGGGACTTGTCCCCAGGAAGTCTGAGTTCAGTGTCTGATCTTTTAAACACTCTGTATGGTATAATAAAAAGGCAGCACTAATGGTAATCTGCATTCTTATAGCACTTAAAAAAAAAAAACCTTCTCCCATTTTACAGGCGGGAAAACAAAGGCAGAATTTGCCAAACTTGTCACACATCTAGGTGGGGTTGGAGCTTTGGCTGGAATTGGAGTCTCTTGATTTCCAGTTCTGTTCTCTTTCCCACAGAGTGACAGGCCACACATAGTTCCTGAGCAAATTGCGTTGCATTACTGAGCCATCTCATTCCTTCTCTCCCTCCTTCTGTTCTAACACCCCCACCACCACCACTCCCACCCTAATGCCAGCCCTGAAATGCCAGGAAGGCATGTCCGGCACCTGCTCCCTCCTTCTGGCTGGGCTCCTTGTCCTGGCCAGGTGCCACTGCCCTGCTCTAGCACGAGGGCCCCATGCAGGCAGGCAGTGGAGGAAGGCCACGTTTGTTTTGCTTTTATTGTTAAATAATATAAATCTCTTGGCTGCACCACCCGCCGGGACGTGAGTTGTGTGTCTTCCCGCACAGTCGCTAATGAGACAGTTAATCATTTGTTTATTCTGTATGAAGAGACGTGGCGGCCATATCGCTCAAACCAGACACGGGGCTCAGGCCCCTCAGGGAAGCTGTCCACACCGGCACATGAGTCACCCACAGTCCCAGCACAGTCCTGCCTGCAGGCCCCCGTACCTCCCTCCCCAAGGCACTGACCAGGATGCAGACATCAGCTGATGATGATTATTATTACTGTTATTGCGGCTATTATTTTTAAAAATACTCCCTTCCCTGAGAAGAAAAAAAAAAAGTGATTTGCAAAGATGCTTTGTTGGGAGATAAGTAGGTTTCCTCTTGGGCACACGTTTATCTCACTTGTGCAGAGGTTCCTAGAGGTCGTGCTGCTCACGAGATAAAGCTCTGGGATCCTCCCCAGGGAAGGCCAGAGTCAGCGTTCTGCTGTTTTCCTGGTTCCGGGGTTAAAGAGGTGAAATCAGCTATGTTCCTCCTGCAGGCTCCCTGGGGCTGAGGCTGCTTTTATTAGAGCAAATCAGACCTGTCCAGGTGCAGAGGGATGGGGGAGGAGAGAGCCAGAAGGAGGTGAGGAGGGGGTTGGGGTAGAGTGTGTGTTCTGGGTCTAGTGCTGTCTGTACCTGGGTTGCCCAAACTGAATGATTGTCTTAAAAAGCTTCCATCCATCTATTTGCATGCTATTAGCATCCTCCTGCTCTTTTCTTGGTGTTTGGATAAATCCTATTGCCTGAAGCTTATATTTCAATTAACTGAGTCCAACTGTCTGAGTCCTGAGGCACAGGGATGGGCAGGAAGTTGCTGTGTTTTCAGCCGTAGCATTGTATCATCCACGGTCTGTGTGTCTGTCTTCCATCAGCCAGGTCCCACCCTTGAAGCTGTGCCTTTCTGCTGAACTGAGTGCGTCGAGGTCTGGGGCACAGTTACCCAGGGCAGGGCTTATGTTTCAGGAGTAGTTTGCACAGGCAGAACAGCTATTCTTTTAGACCACTGGAGTGGGGGAGCAAGCATGGGCAGGTCCCGGATGGAAACAGTGAAGCGAGTCGGAGGGGGCAGTGGAGAAGAGTCGGTTGGCCCCTCACTACAGTGGATTTCTAGCTTTCTCTCTGCTTCATCTGGGACCCTGCGTGAGGCACTTCTCCCTTTAGCCTCCTGCCTGGGTATACGCTTCGTTATCTCATCCTTTCTCCTCACTCTTTTCTTGCCCCAGATACCCCCTTTCAACTTCTGTATCTTTGCTTGCTGTTTCCTCCACCAAAATCTTTTTCTCTTTCCTTTTTCTTACGTTATTTATCAAAACCTGTCCTCCAAGATTCCATTCAAATGTCACCCCCTCTAAGAAACCCTCCCATTGTCCTCCCCAGGTAGAATTAACTTGCTCTCTGTGCTTCAGGCTACTCCGATCTCATGCCTCTCCCTTCTTTGGGCCAGGGCTAGCATCTGTCTTGCATGTCCCGTGGTAGAGCATCACACTGCCACATCACATACGGTTTTGTGTTTTTGAGTTTGTTCTGTTTGGCTTTGTAGTGGTTTGAATGGTGATCCCCCAAAAGATACGGCACGTTGTAATTTTTGGAACTCATGAAAGTTACCTTATTGGGGAGAATGGCAATTGCAGGTGTAATTAAGTTAAGGATCTTGAGATGAAGAGATCATCCTGGATTATTCAGGTGGGCCCTAAGTCAAGTGACAAATGTCCTCATAAGAGACACCCAGGAAGGGTGCCTGGGTGGCTCAGTCGGTTAGGCATCCAACTTCGGCTCAGGTCATGATCTTGCGGTTTGTGAGTTCGAGCCCCATGTCAGGCTGTGTGCTGACAGCTCGGAGCCTGGAACCTGCTTCAGATTCTGTGTCTCCTTCTGTCTCTTTCCTCCCCTGCTCATGCTCTGTCTCTCTCTGTCTCTCAATAATAAATAAATGTTAAAAAAAATTTTTTTTTTAATTTAAGAAAAGAGACACCCAGGAGACTTGACAGACGGAAGAGGTTGTGTAAAGAAAGGGGCAGAGATTATAGTGATGTAGTCACACACTAAGGAATCCAGGGAATTCTGGAAGCCATGAGGAGATGAAAGAGGCAAGAAGGCGTCCTTCTCAAGAGATCCAGAGGGAGTGACTCCGTCAACACCTTGATTTCAGAACTTTGACTTCTGGCCTCTAGAACTGTGAGAGAATAAATTTCTGTTGTTTCCAGCCACCTAGTGTGTGGCCATTTGTTACAGAGCCCTCAGAAACAAACAGGCTGATAGACTTCCTCTGAAAGGGAAGATGGGGCAGGCACGAAAATATCGTGTCAGGAACCTGGACCCTTTCCTGCTACACCGATGCTTGCTACCTGCCTTGCTCCTTCTGCTTCTGTTCCATACAGTGCAAGGCCTGTTCCTCCTGCACCAGGCCTTGGGTGGGTTCCTTGCCCTCGTGGGAGCATCAGTACTGAGTAAATAATGGTGATTATCATCCCAATAAGAGCTAGTGGCATTTCTGTAGCCTCTACAGTTTAGAGTACTTTGCCTCACCTCATTGCATTCTGTGTTTGCAATAACCTTGTAAAGCAGGTGTTGGGATCCCTATTTACATGTGAGGAAAGGGAAGACTGAGGCATAAAGGGACTTGGGCATGGCCATACAACTGGTGTGGTTCAGCTAAGACTTCAAATATCCTTGTCTTTCGGTTCCAAATCCATATACTTTTGAACTGTGTACTCCATGTCTTTGAGTATGAGGCCCAGTGAGTCAAATCTGTTTTTATTCTTTCTGAGACAGGAATATCCTTTGCCTGAGGTATGGATGCCTGCTTTTTCTTCTTTCCCCAAGGTGTGCTCAGACTCAATGGACTTTGGCAGTGGTGGATGGGTGAGAGGAAGCCCTGTTTATTCAAGGGTCTTGGTTTTATTTTTTTTTTCAACGTTTTTTTAATTTATTTTTGGGACAGAGAGAGACAGAGCATGAACGGGGGAGGGGCAGAGAGAGAGGGAGACACAGAATCGGAAACAGGCTCCAGGCTCCGAGCCATCAGCCCAGAGCCTGACACGGGGCTCGAACTCATGGACCGCGAGATCGTGACCTGGCTGAAGTCAGACGCTTAACCGACTGCGCCACCCAGGCGCCCCTCAAGGGTCTTGGTTTTAAAAGGGAGTGTCTATGTGTGTTAATCTTCTGCTATTATTTGGCTACACTACTGGGGAAACTGTGTGTGTGTGTGTGTGTGTGTGTGTGTGTGTGTGTGTGTGTGTGTTTTCATGCATGCATGCACATGCACTGTGCACTCGACCAGCTATTATCCCCCTCTGGTGGTCACTGCCATAAATCTATTACCTGATCATCTAAAATCCCAATGAAAGGAAGATCACTAGGCCAGTGAGCCCAGGGAGATTCAACATATTTAGCATGGCTCATGTTTGTACACTCTCTTCTGAAGAGTTTCAATGGATGGTTCTGCTCTCCAAATAGGACTCCTTCTTCCAAGGAAAATAAGAGTGTTGCATAAATGGAAAGTGGGCTTTGGAGTATGACAGACATAGTTTCACATCTCAGCTCTGCTACTTAATTTCTACATTGGTTTGAGTTATTTAACCTTGCCAGCCCACATCTTTAAAATGGGATAATAACAGATATCCTCTTTCCAAGGGTGTTACAAGATTATGTGAAATAATGTATTTAAATTGCCTCGTACATAGTAGATACTTAGTCATCATGTATTTTTTCCCTCTTAAGTATACTCTTTAAATATGACTAATTATACTGTTAAAATCCTGTTTCAAAATGTTTATTTATTTATTTTGAGAGACAGAGGGAGAGAGCAAGAGAGAGAGCAGGGGAGTGGCAGAGAGAGAGGGAGAGATAGAATCCCAAGCAGGCTCGTGCTGTCAGTGCAGAGCCAGACACAAGCTCGCTCTCACAAACTGTGAGATCATAACCTGAGCTGAAATCAAGAGTTGGATGTTTGGAGCACCTGGGTGGCTCAGTCGGTTAAGAGTCTGACTTCAGTTCAGGTCATGATCTCCCTGTTTGTAAGTTTGAGCCCCACGTCGGGCTCTGTGCTGACAACTCCCAGCCTGGAGCCTGCTTTGGATTCTGTGTCTCCCTCTCTCCCTGCCCCTCCCCTGCTCACACTCTGCCTCTCTCTTAAAAATAAAATAAACATTAAAAAAAAATTTTTTTTAAAAGACTTGGATGCTTGACTGACTGAGCTATCCAGGTGCCCCTAAAATCTTATTTTGTAAATAATACTTTTGTCCAGGGAACACTGACTAGTTCTGTCACATTACTGTCTGGAAAATGGAAAGATGTCCTCTTTGCAAAAGGGAAGCTAAGAACTTGAAGAGAGGAAATGAGGTGTTCAGTAAAATCAGACTCGGGACTTAGATAGAAATAGGGATGCTCATTCCCCCCCCCACCAATGGAAGGGAAAGTAAAGTAATATTTATTGGGCCCCCTGATATAAGCCAGATCCTTTATTCAAATATTTTATTTAGTTCTTACAGCAACCTGATAAAGACAGTAATATTATCCCCATTTTATAGATGAAGATGTGCAGACTTGGGGATTCTACTTGCCGTAGGTTATATAGCACAGAAATCACATTCCCACTCAGGCTGCATGACTCCTGTGACAGTGCTCTGCTCCAGCACACCACTTCCCTGGGAGCCCTGGGGAAATACAGCTCACGAAGAGCTCACGTGTAAGGATTAATCTAAAGGAATATCCTCGTCATCCCCAGTTGCCAAAGAACACAATATGCAGTTCCAGAAAGTTGGTTTCCTCCCAGCCATTTAGCTCTAAGGGATAGAGGAGTTTGCATAGAACCTGACCAGTATTATAATGTTTTCCTCTCCGGAAACCAAGAGGTTGCCCCTCTGTCCTACTGGTTTATGGACCCAGTGCCGATTATCATTGTGAGGAGTGTTTGAGAAAGGCTCCCAAGATATTTAAAATAATGCATCTTGTTCTTTGAGTGAGTATAGTTAGAGGATAGATAGAAGAAATTGTATCCATTCGCCTTGAATTAAACCCCAGACCTGTGTCTTGTTAGCCAATTAACTAATGCTTCTTGTTACCTTCTTCAGCTTTGCAGAGCAGTGGAGCGACTTGTGGGGTAACGGGTTTACAAAGGAGGCGATTGCAAACTCACTGAGGAGGCCGAAGAGCCGTATATGACGTAGGACAGCACTTGTAACATAACACATTGTCTTGTGTGATGGTTGGGAGACCTGTGTCCTACTTCTTGAGCCACCAGCTTTGCAACCTAGGAGAAGTCACTAGCTCTCTGGGACTCAGTTTGTGAAATAAAAAAACACGTAAGACAGGATGATATCTTGGATTCCCTTCAGATTGTAAACATATGTTGTTTGTTGAGCCTTAGTGTGGCCAGAAGGCCAGGGAACTGAGGAGAGGCAGAGCCTGACCAGACTGAACAAGCAGGGTTTCATCTGCAGAAGGAGCTGTCTATGCATGTGCGACGGGCCAAGAAATATTTCCGGATAGGGGTGAGCAGTGTGGTTGGTATTCAGCTTCCCCCCTTCTCCATGCACAGTGCCTTGGGCTCATCTTTATTACCAGACTCTGGTGTCATTGAGCAGCATGTCCCTCAAGACTGTGAACTCCCTGATGGAAGAGACCAACTGTTTCTCATGGGGATCAGTGAGTGGTAGTGGAAAGAGTGAATGCATCATCCAAGTTCTTTCAGATTCCCATTTCTCGAGAGACATTTTTCGTGCATCAGTTTTCTTTTTTTGGATCTCTCCTCAATGGACACTGTTTCTAAAGCTCATGTTAGGAAAGGTAGGTGAAAGTGAGTTGATGTTTGCAGGCATTGGTGAACATGGGGAGTTGTGCCTGTGGTTCTGGTCCAAAAGCCTCCTCATCTTGAGCCCCTTGCCTGCTTGGGTGGTGAGGTGAAGTCACCCTGCAAATGATGGGAGTTGGGGGTGAGGCCAGGAATTATGTTCATGGGCTCACAGCCTTGTCACAGTCCCTGTTCCCATGCCGGCCTGTGGCCAGGCACAGTAAACTTGCCTATGTACACACCTTTCTTTTCTGATGACCATCGGACACCCATCATGTCCACTATCTTCCCTCCTTCTGAACCCTCTGAGACTGTCATAAAAGGCATTATTTTTTTAAGTCAGTGAAAGTCCTGTTCTCTTCGGATTGGTGAGCCGATTCTCATTTGACTTCCTCTCCTTCCCACAATTTGTTTGTATCTTGGTATCAAGTCAATGAGTCAGAGGTGGAGCCTGGGGGAAGAGAGACCAAAGATACACATGCAAGATGAAGGGAAGAAGGCTTATGCAGTCCTGTCCACTGACCATCCAGAAGGTGCTTAACCTTGTGTGCATCATCTGTAGTCTTCTCAACAACCCCATGAACGAAGTGTGGTCCTTCAATGTTACATACACAAGGACTGATACATAAGTGTGTCAGTGTGTGTGATCACACAGCTGGTTGGGAGGCAGATCTGGGATGTGAAGCAGGATTGAGTGACTCTAGACTCAGTATATCTTTTCAATATAGCAGTGTTATTTTCCCAAATACTCTCCTCATAGCCTTTCTATTTTAGATATATTTCACACTTGCCACTAAAAGGCATAGCATTTAGGTGCCTAGCCTAGGCCCTGACACAAAGCAAGAACTTACTAGATGTTGGTTGATTTTGCTATTGTTTTCACATTTGATAGCTTGGGGGTTTTCACAATATCCTGAGATGTGAAAGGGGAAAACCAGTTTGGTCAATTGGAGACATTCCAGCATTTGGATCCTAGAATAAATATTACCGATCATTGACTAATTCCAGGCTTTACGTGGTGAAGAGTGACTAGCCGCTCTGCTTAAAGGTGTTCAACCTAGGTCAGGCTGGCGAGGATGTCTGTTGCAGCCTCCGACTTGTTTCTGAGTGATTATTCTTGCCATCACTTCTACGCACCCACGCAGTGTTCTTATGGCGCATGACAGGGTTCAACATTCCAGAATTCAGTGTGCGAGCTTTACTTTGAAAACTAGCATCATATGCCATTAAAGAATGGCATCGGGCCCGGATGCCTGTGTCCACGGTTCACTCCAAGCTCCTGGGAGGCGGAGGCAGATGGTACCACATGGTCCCCCTCATTTCCAGAGCCTGCCCGAGCTGAGAGACTGGGCTACTGTGAAAAGAAGACTGGCTTGGGAGTTAAGGTAGCTGGTTTAAGTTCCAATAACTTGCTGTGTGGCTCCAGGCAAACCACCTAACCTTTCTGTTTCAATGTTCCCACCGGTAAAATTGGATTGCCACATTCTGTCACTCCTATTTCAGTGTGCTGCTGATTTTGTGTGAGTAAATGAGATAGCAGATGCTAAAGTGGGATATGAATGCATGGTATGATTATGCTGTTATTATTGCTCCTCAGTCTTTTAATCATACATTTTGACTGGATCGTTTTAATTCACCAAGGCACCCTAAGGCCTAATAACATATAATGCAGTTAGCAGGAAATCAAACAAACAGATGAATGCACGGGGGGGGAAAAAGCAAACTTCCCTGGGTTGCTCGCAAGTTCCTCTCTGGCTGTATGGCTCAGGGTGTGTCTCTAAGAAGAGGAAAGATAATGACCAGTGGGAGTCAGCCCCTGTCTGGGAAGAAGAGGAGACAAAGAACATCACATCTGGTCACCTCCACAGAAGGGGTACTCCATTCTACCATCGTGGGGCCTGAGATCTCACCATTAACCTGATATTTTAGCTTCCTATTCCTTGCCCTTCACAGAATGGTTGCAGTCTCCCTTTTTGAGCGAGTCACATTTGCCATGGCCTTGGAATTGGAGATAGAATCCTTGCGTCTGAGTCCTTCTTTCCCGAACTATAGAAACTTCATAAAGCAATTAATTAAACCTTTTCAAGACTCAGTTTCTCTGTCTGTAAAATAGGCTTAATAGTCATAATACCTACCTCATGGGATGATTGAGAAGATAGAATTTTAAAAAGAGGCTTTATAACGTTATGCAAATTTTTTAAATGTTTCTTTATTTTTGAGAGAGAGAGAGAGAGAGAGAGAGAGAGAGAGAGACAGAGTGCGAGCAGGGGAAGGACAGAGAGAGAGGAAGACACAGAATCCAAAGCAGGGTCCAGACTTTGAGCTGTCAGCACAGAGCCGGATACGGGGCTCGAGCTCATGAACTGTAAGGTCATGACCTGAGCTGAAGTCACCGACTTAGGCCATCCAGGCACCCCGTTATGCAAATGTTAATTGTCATTATAGTCTGATATGCTCCAGTTGAAATATTCCATGAGCAGATCTTGTCTTTTCCCCTGGTCTGTGCTTTGTGTTTCTTTCACTAGATACTCATTTTCTCCATCTCTCCTGTTAAAATGTTCAAGTATCATGTCAAAGACCACTTTTTTTGACCACCCCAATGATAAATCATATTTTTTTCTTTCCGGAATTTCTAGAGAATCTATTGTCGTTCCTGTTCGCCTGCTTGTCCTCTCGCACTTATTTTAGCACATTATTACTTTCTTCAGTAGGTTACGAGATCCTGGAAGATAGGGTCATAGCAGGCGCACAGTACATGCCCAGTACTCATTTAAATGAATGTGTAGGGGGGCGCCTGGGTGGCGCAGTCGGTTAAGCGTCCGACTTCAGCCAGGTCACGATCTCGCGGTCCGGGAGTTCGAGCCCCGCGTCAGGCCCTGGGCTGATGGCTCAGAGCCTGGAGCCTGTTTCTGATTCTGTGTCTCCCTCTCTCTCTGCCCCTCCCCCATTCATACTCTGTCTCTCTCTGTCCCCAAAATAAATAAACGTTGGGAAAAAAAAATTAAAAAAAAAATAAATGTGTAGGATGTGTGTTATCAATGCCTATTCCCATAGGACTTCTTTAAAATAAAAATATTACTGGGGAAGGTGACCCAGTAGGTCACGAGTACTTAAGTATGAATTAAGAGTGCTAGGCGGGGCGCCTGGGTGGCTCAGTCGGTTAAGCGTCCGACTTCAGCCCAGGTCACGATCTCGCGGTCCGTGAGTTCGAGCCCCGCGTCGGGCTCTGGGCTGACCGCTCGGAGCCTGGAGCCTGTTTCAGATTCTGTGCCTCCCTCTCTCTCTGCCCCTCCCCCGTTCATGCTCTGTCTCTCTCTGTCTCAAAAATAAACGTTAAAAAAAAAAAAAATTAAAAAAAAAAAAAAAAAAAAGAGTGCTAGGCTTGGGTGGCCAAATGGGAAGGAAGGGCAAAACCAGAGAGAACAAGTTTAATAAGAAAGTGGGAGCTGCTAAAGACACGTCTCATCATTGTAACAGTTTTTCCTGGCTTGGTCTTGGTCTTAGAAGATGCTATGGAACCAGCGTATTAACTTGGAAAGATACCTTATGAGTTCTAAAGGGAAAGGAGAGTTGAAAGAATTCACAGGTACAGGAAATTGTGCAATATCTAGACCCACCAGAAGGTGGCGCACTGTCACTAATTCCACAGCCTGGCAGCTTTGCTCCAAGGGATCCCCCAAATTGATGTGGTTTTCTGATGGGTAGGTAGTTCTCCTCTGCATTTTATTCAGTTCATTCCTGCTTCCTCCTTATCTCCTTCTCTGTCCCATCCATTCTGTTGCTTCACGGCATGAAAAGTCTGTAGGCTAGAGAGTGCTTCTCATTGGACTTTCACCTTTGGGAAGGTTCTGCTAATAGAGGTGCTTCAGCTTTCTCTCAACTCCTGCTAAGGTGCAGAACCAAACTCGAATCTCACCCTCTGCATAAGAATCCATCTGGATTCTTAGAGGGTAAGCCCTGAGAGCCTTTTTGGACAAAAGCAGGTGAAAGGAGAAAAATCACTTTCTTTTGCATACTTTCTTTCCTGGCTCCCTTGGTACCCCCTCCCCATTTTTCGAGGTTTCTTGTCTGAATTGAAAAGCACCTCTCTCTGTGCTTCTTCCCCAGATCACCTCATCACATACAGTGCTTTATTCTTTTTATAGTAATATCACATTTATTACCTCCTTGTATTTTCACAAGATGTGTGGCATAGGTATTTTTCTATATTTTTAACAATCATCATGATAGCTTTCATTTTTATAATCCTATACAGTTATCAAAGCCATTTTGCACTCACCATTTAATTTGACCTTCACAACATTTATGAGACCTTCTGGAGCATAGGTACTAACATCCCCGTTGTATGGATGAGAATACGTATATACAGGGAGAGTATGTGATTTTCCCAGAAAATATAAGAAATACAAGAACTCACTCATCAAACTCCTAATTTATTCTACAATTCTGTGTCTTATTGTGGATGAGGCAAACAAGGCTCAAAAAGGAATATATGACATACCCAAGGTCCTACAGTCAATAACAGTAGAATGTCACCTTCCTCCCCCCAAAAAAGTGGTAGAAATGGCTGGAATCAACATCTGACTCTCGGTTTAGTGCTCTTTTTATTCTCCTAAAGAGGCCTTCTGTAATCTAATGAACCATTGGCTATCTATCCAACCAATAAATATACCATCTAGCCTTTCAAAACTCTTAGGTATACATCAATCAACACCATGACAGAAGTTCTCAGAGGTGAATGAATACCTGAGGCTTTCTGGAAAGAGCATCAGGAATATTTTTTTAAGCTAAAAATGTATACAAACAAAGGCTGGAAAGAAATCCATCACTGTGTTAAAAATGTGTTTGGGTGATGGGATTGTGGGCAATGTATTTTAATTTTTCTGTGTTTCTGTATTTTCAAAGTTTTCTTCAGTGAGATTTTATTCCAGTTTTTAAAAAAAATTTTCATGTTTATTTTTTTGGGAGAGAGAGACACACACACACAGAGTGCAAGTGGGGGAGGGGCAGAGAGAGAGAGGGAGACAGAATCCAAAGCAGGCTCCAGACTCTGAGCTGTCAGCACAGAGCCCAGTGCAGGGGTCGAACCCTTGAACTGCAAGATCATGACCTGAGCTGAAGTCAGATGCTTAACTGACTGAGCCACCCAGGCACCCTGATTTTATTACTTTTATAATGGGAAGTAAACATTAAAAAGTAGAAGAAGAAAGGATTTGGGCACTGGTATCGCATGTGTTTGTGAGGTTGTGTGTGGTATGCAGTGGCTGTTACTGCAACCCAGTCTGTGGTTGGGTAAGACAAGAAATGTTCCCTGATCCTCCCTAACTGGGCATCGTGTGCTTCTCTGTTCCCACTTCTCCCCAGAAGCCCCACTGAAGGTTTTGGCAGGATTCACTCACACTTTGCTCCCACCCTTCTCCCTGGTCAACCCCACAAAACTATATAGCACACAGTGGGATAGGCTGGGCCAGGGGGAAGAGGCTCTTGCAGGGATGGGGGGACCAGCGCCTCACCCTGTCTTGGCAGATCTGGAGGCTCCTGCGCTCTTCACTCTGCCTGCTGTGGACTTATGTAACACATTCACAGGACTTCATTTTCCAGTAGATTGAAAGCAAAGCCACTGTTGATTTTCTCCAAAAAGATCTATTTGGAAGTGCAATTGCCTGGAATTACACGGTGGCGCGAGAGGCCAGACCTTGCTGTAAATAACTTTTCTCTCAACCACACCGGGGCCTGGCTGGCAGCAGAGTCCATGCTTCAGATGATGGTGCTTGCTGTGGAGCGTGTGTGTGCGTGTGTGTGTGTATGTGAGGGGATGGAGAGAGAGGGAGAGAGAGAACAGGTGAGCAAGGTCTTGGGGCCTTTGCTCACCTTCTGCTACTTTGTCCACCTCTGGAGGTCTGCACGTGAAGGAGCGGTGAGATTTCTCATGGGCTGGTTTATGTGCCCTCTCTCTGGTTATGTCTCCCACCCTGCCACCGGGGGGTCTGGGGCTGTGTGAGGTGGAGTGACTTGTGCATACAGTGTGGGGCAGCACAATGAACAAGCTTGAGAATTTGACATATCTGAGTTCTAGTTCCAGATGTGCTGGTTACAGTTTATGGGACCTTAGAAAATTACTTATATCTCTGGCCTTTCTTTATCCATTAAAACAAAACAAAACAAAATTGGTCCTGGGTGTGGGGGTTGAGAGTATCCACATTTCAGTATTGTGAGGATTAAAGGGAGTAATAGTGGAGAAATCACACTGCACACACTGCACACTGCACACTGCACACAGCACAGAAATCACACTGACACTTGATTTGTGTTCTGGAAATTTAGTTGCATCCTGTGCCCTGTGTTGCCTTCCACAACAGACTGAAATGAGAAGCAAGAGCAGTGGGCTTGGAGCCAGGATGCTGCATGCCAAAGTTGCAAAACAGGTGAAATTCAGGATGTTTTATCCCTTCTTTCCATGCTCTCTTCTTCTACAGTTATCCATAGCTCACACACACAATTCTCCCCTGCCAAAAAAAAAAAAAAAAAAAAAAAAAAAAAAGACTGGAATGAACTAACTTACACCGTGGAAGAGGGGGCTTCATGCATGTCTTCTGGTGGGCATTTGTGTTGTAAGTGTCCTGCCTGGGCAAGGAGAGGGTAGTCTTTAAACCAAGATGGCAGCACTTTATGCAAGGGAGCATCTGGATAGGGGAGTTGCTTGTAGATTAGAAAGTCTTACCAGTTACTCTGGCTATTCTTAAGACCAGCATTACCTTGCAGGCATCAGAATGAGATTGTGCATTAGCTTATCTGGGCACTTTTTTCTAACCTCATGTAGCATTGTCCTTTTCACATTTCTTCATCAAGTCTGGACAAGAGTGGAATCTAGCAAACTATGGACTGTATCCTCAGGAAAACACTTCCAAACAACTCTGGAGAAGGCATCTAGCCACCCACCCAACACTTATTGAAATCCTACTCTATGATGGAATAAAAATAGCCAACAGTTATTAAATATTTTGCCAACTTCTTGTGTACATTATCTCATCTAATCCCTAGTTCTAATGATATATTTACTGTTATTATTATGCCATTATTATGCATACTGGCTAAGGGAAAAGAAGCCAGAGCCAGAATACCTGGTTCAAATCACAGCTCACTAGTCACTAGCATTGTGAACTTAGGCAAACTGATTCTTTGTGCCTCAATCTTCTTATATTTAAAATAGAAATATTATAGTACTATCTCATAGGGTTGTTTGAAGCATTAAGTAATTCATACATGTATAGAGTTTAAAAGAGTGCTTGACTATTATTATTCCCATTTAATATCTGAGAACACTGAGGATGAGAGGAAGGGAGGTGATTTTCCCAGCAGCACCCAGCTGATGACAGATCCAGGTCAAGAATCTGTGCCTTATGACTCCAGTCTAGTACTTTTTTCTTGTTATGAGGAAAATGTGCAGAATCATTTATATCCTCTACATTATCATCCCCTATGACAGCTGTCAGTCTTAAGTAGCAGTGTTTTAGAATGGCTGAAAACAGTTGAGAAGCTGCGAGCTTTTTAAATTAAAATCTTGTCCCCAAAAGCATGTAAAAAAATTCCTTACCAATCAGGGTCAATTTATATGCACCCAGTATGGTGGCTGAAGCTTAAGCAGCAGTTAGTGGACTCTTTAATGAGTGGCTCTGGAGGCAACACTCAAGCTAGGGCCATGCCCAGCAGGGGCTGCCACTAGGCCATGTCCAGAGAGGCTTTGCTCCTAGGTCAACTCTAAGAGAAGAGCCAACTTGTGTGGTGAGCACAGGTCAAACTGTGAGTTTCCATTAAGAAAAAAATATGAATGGCTACTTCACAGAATATGGTAACTAACCCCTGATGGCATCAGGATAGAACATGGAGTGGAAGTATTTTCTAAAGAGTTTTTCTCTTTCCTAGAGTGATCTAGAGCAAACCTTTAGTTGGCCAAGTCCAATAATGTCCTATGTGTTTCAGATGAAGAGGATGGGTCAGGTGGGGAGGGTGTTCCAAGGAGTCCTCTTTTGCCCTCTCCCCATTTCCTTGGACTTCTCCTGACAAAATGCCTACACTTCTACCCTTAGGGATTTATTCTTTGGGGCATTGCTAGTGTTGTGGGTCCCCCGCCCCCATTAATATTCAATTAAATTTCCAATATCTCCAAGAGGGCAATATGTTACACTAAATCATGTAGTGTCTTATATGGAAGTCTATTCCTCCCTGTTTGGATGCAGCAGAGAACTAGAGACCTTCAGCCCATTCAGAACTGGAATATAGGCAAGGTGCCTTGGGAGGAGAGAAGGTGGACAGTCTTTGCTAATTCATTATTTTGCCAAGGGCCAGCCTACTTTGTGCCTTCTTACTTAGCAGAGAGCTACTAGAAAAAGTTCTGGTTGAAGCCAAGTCAGAGAGTTATGATCCAGCATAAGGAAGCATCCCATTCAACCAAGATATTTAAGAGTTTGTCCCTCCTTCTCTTCCTCCAGCATAATGTCATGGGTCGATGGTTCCCTCCCAGAAGGTGTTGAAGTGCTAACCCCCAGTGCCTGTGCAGGTGACCTTCTTTGGAAACAGGGTCTTTGCAGACATTTGAGTTAAGATGAGATCATTAGAGTGGGCCCTAATCCAATATGACTGGTGTCCTTATAAAAAGGGCATGTTTGGACACAGAGACAGACATGCACAACAGAGAGAATGCCACGAGAAGCTGAAGGTGGAGATGGGTGTGATGCATCTGCTAGTGAAGGAATGCAGATTGCCAGCAAACTGCCAGACATTAGTAGAGAGGCATAGAACACATTCTCCCTTATAGCCGTCAGAGGGAATGAACTAACTGTGGCAGCACCTTGATCTTAGGCTTATAGCTTCCAGAACTGTGAGACAATAAAATTCTGTTGTTTAAGCCACCTAGTCTGTGATAGTTGGCTATGGTAGCCTTTGCTCGTCAGTATATGACTAAACCAGCATAGTTGAGAGTTTGTCCTTCCTTCTTTCAGTAAACATTTAGTGATTACCTACTGTGTGCTAGTATAATGCCAAGTCCTGGAAACAATATCTTGGATAAGATCTTTGTTTTTAAGGAGTTCATAGACTTGTAGGTAAATGAATAGGCCAATCTTAATAGTACAATGAGTATTTAATGTCTCTTCTTCCCTCTAGACCGTTGACTCTCAACTGTGTCCATACATTAGAGTCTCCTGGGAACTTAAAAAATACCTATGTTCAGGCTTCACTCCCAGACAATGTGATTTAATTGGCCTTGGGGTGGGAACACAAGGCATTGATATTTTATAAATCTTCCTAAGTGATTCCAAAGACTACCATTGTTGAGAAACACCGTTTTGAAAATATACCCATTATTTTAGGGACTCATTCCAGACCAATTAAATTTTATTTTTAAAAAGTTTCCCAGGTGGTTCTAATGTATAGCCAAGTCTCAGAACCATTCTCTCCCATAAGGTTGAAATTGTGTTTGTCTTGTTTAATGTCATATCTTCTCCACAGTGCCTGGTTCAGAGAAGGCAATCAATAAGTAATTGATGAGTCAGGATCTATGATGAGAAAATATAAGGTGCATGGACGATGTACTGTACCCACTCAGTTGTGGGAGAGCTGAGACCCAAAAGATAAGTCAGTTTAGTCAGGCAAGGAGGGAAAAGAAAAATGTTTGTGGCTGAGGGAACTGTGTGTATATACAGTTAAGGAACTGTACATGGCTCAGCTTGGCTGAAGCGTCACCTGCGGGTGGTGAGAGGTAAGGCTAGAAAGATAAGCAGGGTCATGAAGAGACCTGTAAGCTATGATAAGGAGTTGGGGTTCTGCCACAGGCTCATTTGGGTTGCCTTGGGGGCATAGCCATGGACTCCCAAGGTTGGTTTTTGGTATCTTGGCTGTGGTACTCATACAGGTGCAGGTGTGGGCTTAGAGTCTTGCACTTTTTCTCATTGAAGACAGAGGGACCCAAGTGTCTTGGAACCCTATAGACCCATCTCATGAGAAGGTTGTCACCAGCTTCCCATAGAGACCACCAAGTAATGTTACTGCACCTTAGTCCCTGTGACCCGCCACCGCCAAGACTTAGGAGGGAGAAGTTCCCAACATTCTTTCCACGCTTGCACATCTTGAGTGGATGTTGGGACAGTTTTCACATCCTTCCAGATGTTCACTAGAATCCCATTTTACCATAGGTGGTGGGGGCAAAGATGAGGCTCAGTGTGATTTCCCCCAGCCTTCCTGGCCCTTGGCTCCACAGGAGGCCCCTTCACAGGGTGGGTTGATGACCGAGGAAGGGACCCGACCTGTGATCCTGGACATTTGTCCACTGTGCACGGCCTCCCTTGGGTGTTTGCTTGTCCGAGCCGAGGTGTTGCCAGTTTAGTACTCTATGCAGATTTATTAACAGACTCCCTGATCCACTCTGAGTCCTTAATGAAGATGTTAAATAAAATTTGACATTATTATTGCCATTTGTACAGCACTTCATATTTACCAAGTGCCTTCAGAACATTTTTATTCTTTTCCAAGCAATAGCCCCATGAAGTCAATTAGTACCACTGTCCCCATTCTACAGAGAAGGCTCTTGGGAGTTCATTGATGCGTTGGGAGTCCTGCAGCCAGTCACCCTCTATCCCCAGGGGAGATTATTCTCCTTCCTTTTGTGCAAAACCCAACTCCTGGAGCTGGGCCAACTCCTCGAAGCCTGTCTGACCCCTCACGCGCTCCCCCCAATTTCTAGGCTGCGCTCACTGAATATCACTCCTTTTCTGTCTTAAGGTTTCCTGTTTTTAGTTCAGGAAAGGCTTGGTCTTCTCTTAGTCGATTTGAATGAATTTGCAAGTACAATTTCCTGATGGGCATTAAATGTCTGGATGACCATGCAAACACGCAGCATTCTGCAGGGCCTCTGCTGTCCATCCTGCCTCTTCTCAGAGGCCTGCCAGCAGCACTAGGGATGTGTCTGGCATGAGCTGTCCTTTGTAAACATCGCGGGGCAAACAGCACTGATGTCTTTCTGCATGTGACAACCTCCCCCTCTTACTGTGGGAGACCTCAAATCAGAGGCTCCTACTGACAGCATCTCTGTAAGATTGGGAGAGAAAATAAACCTCGTAAGGAGGGAACAAAAGCCGCTCAGGTGCACTTCCCTGAGGCTTGTCAGAGCAGCGGAATAAGGCGTATTAATAGGTTTGCTTGGCTCTCTGGCCTTGGTTTTCTCATGTTAAATGCAGACATTAATGAAAATGCGAGTATATAAAGGGTTTCCTGTTTTAATGACTCAAACATTTTGGGAAGGACTTTTACACTCTTTTTGATTTCACAATTTTAAAATCTACGTTACTAATTTTCTCTCTGTGATGCTATTATGGCTTCATGTTTCCTTTTCTGTGCATACCCCATTTCTGTCTCATTCTTTCCCTGGCTGACTTTCTTTTCCCTCTGACCATCTCTTTCATTTTCTTTCTTTTCCCTTCCTCTGCCACATGAAGTGTCCTCACTCTTTCATTATGCTACCCATCTCATCCCATGGAAGGGTCTTTGGTATTTCTCGTGGGACCACCCCACAGGAGCCTACCTTTCCTCTCCAGCCCCTGCAGGATTACTTCCTGCAAGCTCCTGATGGAGGGTGTGTGGTGCAGTGTGGCATCTAGAGAGTAGGGCGCATGGTGAAAAGGCCCAACCCCTACACACTGTCCTGTGATGAGGATGTGGGGTGTGGGGAGGTTGTGAATAGCAGAGGGGATTGTGGGATTGATCCTTGGATGAAAGGATCAAAATAGAGTTTGGCAATACATTACAGTGAATGGAAAGAACATTGAACTGAGGATTAAAATTATTAGAGTCCATGGGGTTCCTGGGTGGCTCAGTTGGTTGAGCATCCGACTTCAGCTCAGGTCATGATCTCACAGCTCGTGGGTTCGAGCCCCGTTGTCGGGCTCTGTGCTGACAGTTCAGAGCCTAGAGCCTGCTTCAGATTCTAGTGTCTCTCTCTCTCTCTTTCCCTCCCCTGCTCATGCTCTGTCTCTCTCTCTCTTAAAAATAAAGATTAAAAAAAATTTTTTTTAATTATTAGAGTCAAAAACTGTGAAAAGTCTGAGACTGTAGCCTATGTGCAAGCTAGTAAGTGAGTCTGCTGCATTTATATGTGTGTGTATATGATTATATATACATGTATGTGTATATACATGTGTATATACATGTGTGTATACATGTATTAATGTATGTATGTGAATGTAATATTCAGATATAGAACATATATACAGGCCGTATATACACATGTGTGATGAATATATGCATGTGTGTATATCCATGTATAACACATTTACACATGTACACACATATACACATGCATGCACACATGTATTTATATACATGTATATACACATGTAAATTTATATACATACACACAATACTGTCAGTATATATATTGACAGATTATACAACATCATGGACAGAGACAAAGAGCATTGGTTACTTATGGCAAAAGCAACAACTAGAGAAATCTCTTGCATCTGTTCTCTGAGTCCCAATTCCCACAGGGTGGTGTGAGGGCAGGATGGTACCAGCACATGAAGTGGGGTGATTCAAGGAGAGTACCCCACCCCGGTCACGTTAGGAAACTCTGATTTTATCTGGAGATTCTGGTGACCTGCTCATCCTCCCCTCTGGAGAGAGAAAGAACCCTTTCTTTACTCTGGAATGTAAGCTAATCTTCATGGAGAAAAGAACTTATGCTCCTGGAATGGCTCAGGGGAGGGAGATGTTCTCTATTTTTGTTTAGTAGCCAGGAAACAAATCTGTCTTCTGATCAGGAGAAAGATAGTATCTTATGTTTCAAGGATGTTTTACTATTCAAACACCCTTGAAAGGATTGTCAGTGCCCATTGCCCAACTCATGCAGAAAAGTGAGATTTCATGGAGAACAGACATAATCAATTATGTTTTGTTTTGTTTTGTTTTTTCTTCCTTTCTTTCTTTTCTTTTCTTTTCTTTTCCTTTTTTTTGGGGGGGGGGTGTAAACCCTCAGCAGGCAATCTTTACTATGTTGATTATTTCTGAAATTGCTCTAGCCATGTAAAATCATATTCTTTATATTTCCTCCCTGTGTTCCATTTTTCTCCTTTTGTGAATCCATGTATGTATTTCTCTCTCTCTAATTGGCAGGGAGGGTAGAAAGGAGAACATGTCTTTTGAAGCAATATTGTGGTTTGAGATATTCTTATGAAGAATTCTTATGAAGTAAGGTCCTGATCCTACCAAATAGCATTCACAGTTTAATCTTGATTAAAGATTAAGAACTTTAGCTATTATTAATACTTACCTTACAAACAGGGATTATAAGAAGAATGGTTATCCATTGTAATACCACCTTCTCCTCCTGGCTGTGAAGGGATTCCCCAAATTCCACTAGAGTTCTGAGTTGCAACCCTGTGACTAAGCAGAAGACTCTCAAAGAAATATGGCACAGAGGAATGTGTCCTTGGAGAGCAAAATCCTACATCAGAATAGATGGAGTCTGAGACTTCTTCCAGCTCTGAAATTGGGACAATGATGCTCCCTGGACATTTGGAAGATGCCCCTTTTTCCCTTTCAGTCAATTTGGATTCTACTCACAGCGCAGATAATCTCCCTCTCTCATGTCCTGTGTTTCAACTTCTCCATTTATCCAGTGAGTAGATATAGAGGCATGTGGCTAATGTGCTAGACTTTCTGCTGGAGACCTGGTTACGTCTTATTGTTGTTGAAATGAAAAGAATCAAGAGAATAATGGGAAAGGTGTATGAACTTCAAGTAGGGCATCAAAAGATAGGGGATGCTGATTAGCTATGTGACCTTGGACAAGTTACATAACCACTTTGTGCCTCGGGTATCCTTTCTTGAAAATGAAGAAGATAATGCCTACTTGGCTATCTATCTCATGGGGATATTGGCAGAGCAAATGAGTTCATGTTCAGTGTATGAGGTGCTCAAAGGAAAGACACTGGTTGAATGTAAAGTTTGCTTTTGCCACATAAATGTCATCATTCTCCCATTCTGTTCCCCATCTCAGCCCATGGACGGACCTCTGCTGTTTCTGACAGTGCTATGCCACAGGATTCTGCCTTTTCTTTCCAGCCCTGCAGGATTACTTTCTGTGAGCGCCTGATGAAGGGCATGTGATGCAGTGTGGGGCATCTAGAGAGTGGGATGGATGGTGAAAAGACCCAAACCCCACACACTGTCATGTGATGGGGGTGTGGAGTGCAATGAGATTGTGAATAGCAGAGGGGATCATGGGTCCTTTGACTCAGGGAGCTACTTTCTGGGCAGGAGCAAGTGGAACTAAGGGGCACAGAAAGGGTTCAAATAGGGCTGGCTCTGCACACAAATCAAGTGTAATGAAAGGAGTATGGGCTGGATCTGAGATTTAGCTCTTCTTGGGTCATTAATTAGTTGGTATGTGGCTAACATATGGGGAAGATTTGCAATATTGGAGATATTTTTTCTTTTTGCTTCCTGTGAACATCTGAAGATAATTCTAAGTTTACCAGTCGACTAGCCCATCAGTGTGCCTGCTCCTTTTCTTTCTAACTCCCTTCCTTCCCTCTCCACAAATATTTATTTATACCTCATTTGTAACTGAAGATAAGCATCTCTGAAATCGGGCCTGTTGGCACATGTCTAAACACTCTTTAACTGAGAGACAGATATTCACAGAAACATTTTTACATGTCCACAAACTAACACCTAGATTGTCAAATCCTAATCACAAGGTTCAAATCAGGCTTCTGATACTAATGTTTTAGAATGTTCAAATGTCAATCAGCAGTTTTCCTGGTACAACTCTCATGAATCTTGTGTGTGTGCTTACATGTGTGTAACTGCATGAGATGCATTGTTAATTAACATTGTAAGGCTAAGCACTCAATGGAAAGGTTCTGGAGAATTCTATTTCATTATTACAGAATTTGTGTTTAAAAAACACAATCAAGTAGAGCCTGTATTGAAAGAGGAAGACCTGTTTCCAGAGCCATGTTGCCAATATTAAGTCCATTCTGACATAGGGGTTTTGCTCTGAGTGTCCTGGTGGCCACATGGATGTTCCTTTATCCCCTTCTTTTAGTGCAGAAAGATTCTTGCAAAGATGCTTCAGATGAATAATTCTCCTGCCATTGCCAATATGCAACTCATTCCGCATGGGTGTTCCTTCAGACTCTAACCTAGTTTGTGTTCAGGTAATTCTGGTAATGGGACATTTTGCCTCTCCCCTGGGGGACCATTTCCAGCATCTAGCCATCCAACCGATTAGTTGGAGAACTGAGCCCTGACTTAAGGAGGGAAAGAGGTGTTTTTTGAACTGGCAGGGTGGCTTCCAAGGCTTTTGAATTGTTCTCCCAGCTGTCAGGGATCATTGTGAGCCGTGAGAACTGCTAATCGAATCCTAAGTTTTTTGTTTTTTGTTTTTTATTTTTTTCAACTCAGAAAATTCGATTAGAAAACCAGAATAATTGAAATGTGCATTTCCACACCACTTCCTAAATAAAATGTATAGATGTGTCAAGTCAGACGGATTCTAAAATCAGTTTTTCTCCCATTGAGCAGGCAGTGCTCTGGGGCTGGAAAGAACTGGTTCTGAACTTCAGCTTTGCACTGAACAGTTGTATGATCTTTAAATTTCCTTCTAATAAAATGAGGAGAGTAATACTTTCCCCATGGGCTTGCATGAGAGATCAATGAGATAAAGCCCCAGGCACAAGACCCATTGTGTGGCATTCAGCACATGGTCATTTACCTTCTTTTTCTAGGAAGGATGCTCAGCTTCCGGGTTCTCTGATAAGCCTCTCTGGAATTCCAGTTGGTCCCTTTGGATGCCCTGATGACCCATGAACGCCCTCCGGGATGGGTGTGATACTGTAGTCTCCAAATAGCCAACTTGCTTCCTTTCTCTTGCAGACATCAGGCGCAGACAGGGGGAAGGACAGATCTCCCTGGGAGGCTGTCACCAGGTGCCACATCACTGTGTGTTTATGGGCTTGCTCTGAAAAGCAGATGGGGGATTTGTCCACTTCTTAAAATTGAAAACGTTCCGGTTCAACATAGGAGACAACAGTGGTAATTGTACTATAAATTGACATAAACTGCAATGAGAAAAACCTCCTTGACTTCCCCTGCCTTGGATTCCACATCAGGATGTGTTAATGAAAGCATCTGTCTCTTGCCAGCTCCCGTTATCAGACATCTTAATTTATTTACTTATTAAAAAATAAAAGGGGAATTTGTGCTTTCGTTTTTTTTTCCCCTTTATTTTACCTTCATCATTATGCATTAAGTGATCTTAGCAAAACGGACAAACACAATGACTATAATTAAATATAGTTCTTGTTTGGTATGGTGCTTTCCTCCTGTGGCATTGGCAGTTCTTCTAATGACAATGACCTTGTAATTTAAAACATATCCTACGGATGTCTGTTCTTTATTTTAAACTGCTGTGAACACACACTGGTTGAGCAGTGGCAATAACGAGAATGAGACCTGGTGGTGGCTGATCCAAGTTCCCCCACAGGTTAAAGCAAGAAGCTTTTACCCAGAAAGGCCTCATGGCCTCAGAATGTATGATTTGTCATGGACCTTCTCCTTTGAGTAGTAATCTGGAGTCAACACATTGCTTCTGTTCCAGACGGCATTGGGAATTCCAACCATATCCATTCAGAATTTGGTGTTGATTTGAATCCTTCTGTATTCGACTTGGTGATAGTCTTTCCTTTATTAATTCACTCAACAAATGAGTAGAATGAATGGATTAAAGCTTTAGGAGATACGGCAGTGAACTGGAGAGAGGCTGGAATGAGCCTGTGTTGGGCAAGGGTCATTGGGTCTCTGGTTGGATTGGAGGGTTTGTTTGGAAAGTGAGGAATAAAGTTGGGTAAGTAGATCCCCCAAACTGCAGGCGTCTTACCATATACCATCATCTATCTGTCTACCTACCTACCTACCTACCTACCTATCAGTCATTCTTGCCCTTTACTTCTGTTTCAGATTAATCAGAGGCTGACTTTTGTTCCCCTCTTGGGACAAGGTCATCTTTTGACTAAAGGATAGGGGATGAAAAGACCTTGGCTTTGAGTACATATGTCCTCAGGACCCTATATGACTGGGAACCAAGTATCTTTTTCCCCCCTTCAAGTAACACCTACTTGTCCCTAGAACTCTATTCCTAACCCAGATCTGCACTGTTCACCCTTTTTCCCCACTCTGCCCATTTCCCAACAGTTGGTTTGGAACATGATTAATTAAAAAAGTCACATTAAAAAAATATATATATCCCACTGAAGGGGTATACCCTTTAAAAATGTATACCATTTGTAGTAATTTGAGAATAATGTAATGATGTTCTTCACCCCGGCGACAGATAGGAGTTGGTGTGGTGCCTCAAGACATAGAAGCCATTTTCTTGAGATCTTGAAAAAGTGTTCCTGCCTTATCCTCCTGTATGAATGATGGTCTAGAAATAGAAAAATTATGGGTTTATGCTGGAAATCTTTGTCCTGCTATTTCTTTAGGCAACCACAAACACATATAAACACACTTATAATGAATATTTTCATTTGATGTCTGTCTTATGGTAGGTACTCAAGAAATTAATTTTTTCTTTCCTTTTCCCCTTTCTTCCATGATGGTGGCACATAGTAGGTGCTCAGTGTACTCTTACATATGAATTATATTAAAGGCATAGATGCATGTTAGGTATAGCATAGAAGAGGTGCCTTATTTCTGTCTCATGGATATAGGATGTAGACCAATAGCAGTCACAGAATTCTCTTCCTTCCTGATAATTCACTGTGGCCACTCAGTGGGTTGTTTTAGATGCAGCAAGTACTCAGTAAATTTTTGCTTAGTAGCAAGGGAAATGTCCAGGCAGCCCCCTCCAGCCAGCCTTTACACATCATTTTGTATAGATCATTATGTAACACAGAAGTGTTCAATATTGCCCCTTTGCAAAATATTCTTTGACCTTTGTCTGGAAATTGACTGTTATTATTGTTATTTTCCATTCTGTTTATGATGTCTGTTAATGTATGTGTTTATTAATTTTTTAAAGGAGAATTTTTGATGAAGTACAACTTATGACTGAGGAGTGTGTGGGGGGAGGCAAGGATGATGGGATGGCTGAAAGGGGAAATTAAGGGTCTCTTGAAATCTTAGAATCGTATAGGAAATAGAGGGTTTCTATCCATACCTACTGAAGGGATTCTCTGAAGACTTGAACTACTTAATCTCTCTCCCTTTCTCTTAAAGGCAAAAGATTAATTATGTTTTTGTCCTCAGTACTTTTAAAATTAAAATTATATAAGTGAAAATAAAATAGAAAAGCAAAATTTATAAAAGTAATTTGTATACATTGTAAAAGTACTCAGATGTTTACAGAAGCAACACAAAAGCAAAATTATCTCCCCTGTGACCCATTCTCTGCTGGTAAAACTTTAAAATGTTTCTGTTCATAGTTTTGTTCTACCATCTGGATTCTAATATACTTTCTTGATTTATGAAATGGAGACAGTGTTTTTTGATTCCTTGCTTTGAGGGATTTAGAGCTACATCCCTAAAATCCACTTTCTATTCATTATTCCTTTTCCAGAATTCTGTCTCCCATATGGGTCCATTTTCAGGGTATATATATATAATTAGGTTTTTCATGCCTTGTTTGTTTGGAATGAGTAAAGATGCAGTGTTTGGAAAAAGTCCTGGAGGCAGAATCCCAACTTTGCCAGTTTCTAAGGGCATGGGCTTGGGCAAGTCACTTAACCTTTCTTCTCACCCATTACTTGGGGGCCATGATATCAGCTTTTAGTGTGGACATGAGGATTAAGCAACCTGATACAGAATTTCTCAAACATTTATGATGAATGGATCTTTTTTAAAGATTAAAAATGTTGGTAGCACCTCACCCTCCCAATTTGTGTTAAATTATTTTTACGACAATATTACTTGGATATTTACAAAAATAAAATTTGTTATGGATTAGTTTCATGCTCTGCTACAAGTATACAACCAAAACAAGTTGATACATTACAAATTACAGTACAGAAAAATTAAATTAAGCAGTATTAGTTTAATGCGATCAGTTTGTACTCTATATGAAAAGCAATCTTCATGAATGATGTGAATATGGTACTATCTGCCATAGCCTAGATCTTTTAAAGTTTGGCCTTTCTCACTCTGTTTCTGCTGTGTGTTCGCTCAGTTCTCCCTTTCACTTTTCCCTAGTCCAACTCCCAGGGAATACTATATGGTGCACAGGGATGTTATTTGGCCTTTGCTTAGCATGAACACATCTGCTATGTATTGGCTCCATCTCTGTTCTTTCCTCACTGGTCCATGACTATTAATATCCTATAATTGACACCAGTCCAGTTGTAGACACACCTGTAGGTGTGAGCACTGAAACTGCAAGGTAGTACTCAATTACTGAGTGGTCATCTGGATGACTTTTTAATATTATTATCATTGTGAAAATTTAGACCACACATGCACACACACACATACACACAAACTATTCTCACTGCTGTAGTTCTACACCTGCTATTTGTAAGAATATATATGTATATATTTCCTGGAAGTCTTATTACTGTTAATGGTAGTTTTATTATGGCTATAGATTTCTATCAGGCAAGCCTATCAGTTGGCTGTTGCTGTGCAACAAACGGCCCCAAGACTCAGTGATTTAAAACTACCAGGCATTTATTAACACTATGGATCTCGAGTTTGCTGGACAGATCTGCTTATCTTTTTTTTTTTTTTTTTAGTTTTTTTTTTTAATGTTTATTTATTTTTGAGATAGAGAGAGAGACAGAGACAGAGGACAGAGCATGAACAAGGGAGGGGCAGAGAAAGGTAGACACAGAATCCTAAGCGGGCTCTAGGCTCTGAGCTGCAAGCACAGAGCCTAACGTGAGACTCGAACTCATGAGCCATGAGATTATGACCTGAACCCAAGTGGGACACTTAACTGACTGAGCCACACAGGCACCCCCAGATCTGCTGATCTGATTTAGGGGCATTGTGGCTCACTTGTCCATATGTGGTCCACTGCAGGTAAGCTACTTAACTTTGCTGATCTTGGTTGGGCTCTCTCACATCTTTGGTGCCTTAGCTAAATGGCTTGGCTTTCTTCTATATGGTCTCTTATCCTCTCTTAGGTTAGCTTAGGCTTGTTTTCAGAGTAGCTTGGACACATGCTTGTGGTGATCATAGAGAATCAAGGGAAAGAGTAGATATATGCAACACACTTGAGGGCTAGGCTTGGAGCTGGCATACCTTTACTTCTGCTGTGTTCTGTTGACCAATGCAAGTCATAGGCCAACCCAGATTCATAGTTTGGGGAATTAGACTGTACAACCTGTTTCTAGGTGAGAAGAACTACAAACTCACAATTCAAATGTTGTGATTACAGGTAAGCATGAAGAATTTGAGCCATTATTATAATCAATCTACCCCAGTAGCTAAGAGGTTGGGGTATGGAGATCTATAAGGAAGTTATGCTGACCTTCTTGGTGACACAGGGATACTGACTTAAGAAAGAATGGATATGTAAGATGTTCTGCCTCTTCTTTGGTATGGGAATGAGGAAGAGGGTGGAGTCAGAGATGACTCCAAGGAACCCTAGGCTGGATGACTGAGAAGCTGGCAAAGCTGCTACCTGAGGTATGACATTCAGCAGGAAATGCAGAGTTGAATCTGGGCGGGGGCGGGGGGGGGGCGCTCAGAATGGGAGAGGTCAAGGTAGAGGGAGATAATTAAGTTTGACATACTGGAGTTGTTCCCATAAGGAGAGT
The DNA here is from genome assembly GCF_014898765.1 of Herpailurus yagouaroundi. NCBI lineage: Eukaryota > Metazoa > Chordata > Mammalia > Carnivora > Felidae > Herpailurus > Herpailurus yagouaroundi. The sequence continues at coordinate 52,329,969 of NW_024412396.1, forward strand.
CCTTCTCCACCTGGTTTCACATTAAAATTACCTAAGTAGGGTTTTTTTTTAATTAAAAAATTATTTTTAAAGTTTATTTATTTTGGGGTGCCTGGGTGGCTCAGTCAGTTGAGCGTCCGACTTCAGCTCAGGTCACGATCTCACGGTTCGTGAGTTCGAGCCCCGCATCAGGCTCTGGGCTGATGGCTCAGAGCCTGGAGCCTGCTTCCGATTCTGTGTCTCCCTCTCTCTCTGCCCCTCCCCCATCCATACTCTGTCTCTCTCTGTCTCAAAAATAAATAAACATTAAAAAAAAATTTTAAGTTTATTTTGAGAGAAAGAGAGAGTGAGCGGGGGAGGGGAAGAGAGACAGGGAGAGAGGGAGAGGGAGAGGGAGAGGGAGAGGGAGAGGGAGAGGGAGAGAGAGAGAGAGAGAGAGAGAGAGAGAGAGAGAATCCCAAGCAGGCTCTGTGCTGTCAATGCAATGCCTGACTTGGGACTTGATCTCACAAATCGTGAGATCATGACCTAAGCCAAATCAAGTGTTGGTTGCTCAACCAATTTAGCTACCCAGGTGCCCCACACCCCCCCCCCCAAAGCAGCTTTTAAAAAATATTGACAATTGAATCTCATCCCAGATCAATTCAGTTCAAATTTCTTTTTAAAAATCCTCAGAAAATTCTAATGTACAGCTTAAGTTGGAATAATTATCTAGATCAGTGTTCTTCTGCCCAGGTAGAATCATCTGGAATCATCTGGATACCTTACAACAAATACTGATGCTTGGGCATTACTATCAAACTATCTATTTAATTGGTCTGGGATAAAAACTAGGCAACTGTATTAAAAAAAAAAAGTCTTTCTGAGTGAATTTAATGTGCAGCTACAGTTGAGAACCACTGACCTAGATAGTTAATTTTCACCGTGAATAATCAATGTTTTCAGGTTGCAAGCCATGGCAAAGGGGCGCTATAACAGAGTCTCTTTAAGATCTGGGCAGGCTCAGAATTAGCATGAAATTGCTGGGTGCCAGCCAGGGCATGGGGACAGGAGCAGTTGGAGGATGAGACCAGAAACTTTCAGGACCCAACCTGGATCAACACATAGTGCTTGAAGCACAAGGGCACATCACAGTTAATCCTGTTTCGAGGACAGATGCTGAGAAACCTCCCTGAGAAGGTCTGGAATGTAAAATGTCATGGTGTCATCTGACTCACCTGTCCTCAAATTCAGATACAGTTTTCTTTCTCTAGCATGCAGACAATGCAACTTCCATCATTTTCTTTTTTGGAGGTAAATTCACAATGTCTTAAACCTTAATATATGAGTGTTACCTTGATTACAAACCCCAAACTGCCTCTTCTTTGAGTTCATCCCATTAGTCTGAGCTTTGACCTTGTTACATCTGAGATAATTCTGGGACCTTCTTGTTGTTAATGTCTTATAAATATTTGTAGACCAATTATCTGTCTATAGCCAGTCACTGAGTCAACAACAGAATATTAAGGATTTTTTTCCCTCGTGTTCATAAATCATTCTTGGCAGAGCTTTAATCATTTCGGTTTTTGGCTGCCTCTCTGACTTTCCTCTGGTTTATTTTTGGCCTCCATAAGCCTCATCTATTTTGGGGAAATATTTAATTGCATAATACAAGTTGACTCCTGTTAGGTATGCCACTGACAGTACCCCTAGGCTTAGGATTCTTCAAAGTGGGCATGTGAATCCCTTTGGGGTGGGGAAAGCCTGTAAGGGCACATTGCTGAGCACCCCCAACACCTTCTCTCCCCTGTCCCTAACCAGATCTCTGAGGATGGGGCTCAGGCATCTGTACTTTTCACATGTTTTTGGATGATACTTATACATGCAGTTGGTATATATAACCAGTTGGTATAATAAACCATAGCTTATTACCTCAATATTATGCTTATGCAGAGGAGTTTTTTTTTTTGGTTTTGGTGGGAGAGGCTTTGCTCCACGAGCCTCATCTATAATCAAGATATAGACCCTTCCCTGAAGAGTTTCCAAAAATAGCGGTGCCTGGGTGACTCAGTTGGTTCAGCATCAAACGTCAGCTCAGGTCATGATCTTGTAGTTCATGGGTTAGAGCCCCCATTCGTCTCTGCATTGATGGTGTGAAGCCTGCTTGGGATTCTCTCTCTCTCCCTCTCCCTCTCTTTCTGCCCCTCCCCCACTTGCATCCTCTCTCTCTTTTTCTCTAAATAAATAAACTTAAAAAAAAAGAGTTTCCAAAAATGTTCTACATTAGGAATCACCATTTTACTTTGGTCTTGACTCTCAGTGGGGTTGGTCAACACATGGATTTCCTTGCATACCCCTGACACCCCTAAGGTATAAGCAGAGGTAAAAGGGAAAAGAGAGGTGGGACAGTAAGTATAGGAGATAAATAGTGGGCCAGATGAGAAGAGAGATATGGAGATGGGGAGGAGATGAAGGAGAGGCACATGTATAAAAATGGCTGAGTATCATCTATGGCAAGTATAGTATCATGTTCTACATTTTGAAGCACTTTACAGTATACCAAATCCTTCTACATGTGATCCTCACAACTGTCCTAGAATAACTGGATTGGGCAGGTATTAACATTCCCATTTTACAGATGGAAAAACAGACTCCTTGTGGTGACATGTCCAAGTTCAGATGGCTAGTAAGTGTCGGAAATAAGACTAGAACCAGGACTCAAGACTTAGTCCTAGAGTAGGTATTATTCTGTCAGTCCTAATCTATACTAGGTCTATGCAGCCTAGACTTGCTCTTGCTCTAGTGTTATGAGGAGACCTTCACTCTGGGTGAGTATCTCTTTGTGATGTGATGTAGTCTGGCTCTTTGGGGAGGTTTGTGGTATTTGGAGAAGGAGCAGAGTGGAATGGGTATCCTTGAAGTCCTTTGAAACCCACATTATAAAAGCCAGCAAGCTTGCTGAAAGAGTTTTTATTACATGTTACAAACAGAACAAACTGGTCAGTGCTACCTGAGTGTCTTCATTCTTCCATTTATTCACTTTCTTCCCTCCTCCTCTCATCTCCTACACATTCAGCACACATAAACCAAGGAATGCAGTATGACTCTGGGATCCGAGGAAGCCCCCAAGTCATGTAGGGATGACTGCCAGAACAATTAGGTCTTATGGAGTCAACAAAATAATTAAGGTCCTGGCATCACTGTCTCTACTTGAACTGAGCAGACCTTTTCTTGGTCTAACCCAGTGCAGCTAAAGGCAGGGAAGTCCTGCTCTGAGCCTATTTCCTCTACCCTTTCCCTCCCCCCCCCCCC
>NW_024412396.1:52333338-52592519 GCF_014898765.1 Herpailurus yagouaroundi
TTTCTTTTTCTTTCTTTCTTTCTTTCTTTCTTTCTTTCTTTCTTTCTTTCTTTCTTTCTTTCTTTCTTTCTTTCTTTCTTTCGGAGCAGGGCTTTTACCTTTAGGTCAGAGTTGGTATTGATCCTCCTGGGACAATAATAATAACTAACCTGAGTACCATGCTTTAATGTTTCTGAACCTTTTCATCCTCATTATTTCTCTTGATCATTACATCAGTCAGGTGTTATAGATAATTGTACTATCCAGGCATGATTATAATAGCAGTGGTCCAGGAATATATAATTCCCTAGACCGGCGACCCTACCCATGAAGTATTAAGGTAAATATATGCACTGAAAGAGTAAAACAATACGAAGGAACCATTCCATTGCTTGGTGGGGCTTAGGTGCCCCCCAGACCCTGAGCAGGATTCTGCACCACACAGAGAATCTAGGCAGACCTGAGCAGCCTAAAAGAAAAGCCAGACCTACCTTTCTGATTTTACTACTTAGATAAAGGGAAAGCCCAGTCCCTGCATGCCTGCTGAGAGGCCCCGAGAGAAGGGAATGGATACAAGAGACAGGGGCTAGGCCTTTCCAAGCTGGAATCTTGTAGGTCTATAGGAAAAGGCACACATCAGAAGAGACAGCCCCAAAGAGCTTTCAAGAGTGAGATAGCAGATTCCATGCCTTACCTTACTTCTTAAGCCCTGGGAGGATGGACGAGACCCTTCAGTGATGGAAACCTTCAGCATTAAAACCCAGTGAACTGTTTTTCCTCTTCTTTGGGTACTGCCTTTGCTATCTGGAAGTCTGTGGGGTTTGGAGGAAGGTCATGATAGCCTTAAGAGCTACAGCCCCACCAATATTACTGTGTATCTGCCATGGGGGAGTAGAGTCAGGGAAGTTACTTACTAAACCAAGGTCATTGGTTTAGTGAGTGGAGGAGCCAGGATTTGAATTCGTAAATTCAAGATGTAGTGGGTTTTTTTTTGTTTCATTTGTTTTGTTTTTTGACTGCACTACCTGGCCTCTACCAACCACCATATCACCCTTATATGGAGAATCAGTTCTGGTCTCTTGGGCTTTGTCTGGCAGGAGCAGTATCATTAGAACATTAAAAAGAACCCCCAAATATATTTCTTCCATTTAATGTTTGCCCAGGGAAGGCATAAATGTCTGTGGGGTTGTCTTCTGGCTCACAGTTTAGGAAGGCTTTGGTTATAAATGGAAATAGTTTTGTTAGATGGGACTCAGATCACAACGTTCCTCCTTGAGAGCTCAGGTGATCCAAATGCCCACATTATTCCCCCTAAAATAGGGGTTGGGGGTTATTTTGGGAAAGGGGCCTATTTTAAGCCAAAGGACAGGGGCTTTCTGTTCTGCCACTGCGCTGGCTTGTTTCTACCCTGCACTCAGCAAAAACTGAATATTCTCTAAACAATAGATGACTCAGCCTTTGCTAAATCTTAGGTGAAATGGATTTAGCAAGCAAAGAGAGAAAATGTCTTTTTTTCCCCATTTTTGCTAGTCCTATTTGATGATAATTCTCAGTGCTCAGGGCTCCTTTCATCCAAAGATCTGTAATTAATTAAGCCTCACAACTCCCCTGGCAGGTAGAGAAGTACAAGGATGTTCATTTAAAACCAATCCTGTTTGATACAGTAGGGCTGTTACTAAGGCTCTTTAAAAGAAAAACCTCTCTATTGTGAAACTTCTTTTTAATAGAGTAAATTAAGGGAAAAAGGATGAAGTAATTTTGCCTGAGATGTTGTTTGGTTATGGCCACAGAGAGAGCCCTGAGTTCGGGGCTCTGATGCCATCCTGGGTTAAACTAGCTGTATAAGCTATTGCAGCATAGCAAACTACCACAAGATGTAGTGGCTTTAGACAACAACAAACATTCATTATCTCATACAGTTTCTGTGGATAGGAATTCAGGACAGGGCTAGCTGGATCGTTTTGGCTCCAGGTTTCATAAGGTGGCAGCTAAGATATCTGCCAGGGCTACAGTTGTCTGAAGGCTTGACTAAAGCTGGAGGATCCCCTTCTAAGATGGCTCACTTATATGGATTGTGAGTTGGTGCCAGTTTGGGCAGAAGACCTCAGTTTCTCACTATGTAAACTTCTTCAGAAGGCTGCTTGGGTGTCCTAATGACATGGCAGCTACATCTCCCATAGCAAGTGGTCCAAGAGAGCAAAGGTAGAAGTGGCAATATCTCTTATTACCTAGCCTTGGGCATCACACTCTGTCATTTCCTCAATGCCCTATAGACTGCATAGCTCAGTTATATTCATCGTGGGAGGGGACCACAAAAGGACTTGAATACCAGGAAGCAAGAATCACTGGGAGACTGCTTGGAGGCAGGCTAATCTTAAGACATAGTGAGTTCATGTGTGAGGTATCATTGGAATATCCTCTGACAAGCATGCTTAGAGTACTAAACATCATGCGTCTGATAAGAAGAGAGTAAGAGACAGGGAATGGTACAGTTAACTGTCTCGTTATTTGTAGGTGTAGAATAAATATTATTCGTATTCAAAGTTAAGTGATTAACTATATTGAAATATACATGACAGTGGCATTAAGCTTTCATCTTTAGGAACTGGACATTTGTCCCAGACCCTATACTAGATCACTGGCTCCCCATTGTTGACCTATGGACCAGTGTTGTGTTAACTGCTAAGAAGCAACCACAGTGTTGTTAAAGATACAGGTACCAAGTCTCTACACCTAGGGATTCTAAGTCAGTAAGTTTGGGACCCAGTATGCTTGCTGGCTTTCCTTATCAGACAATGGTAGCCTGAAGTTATGTTGAGTGAGAAGTCACGATTAATGGCAGTCATATCTCTTTGCTTAATATCCATCCATGATCTTTTCCTTCACCTCAGAAAATCAGCTCAAAATTGTGCGTTCAGTTGCTAAGAGCTGGAATTGGTAGTTGCCAAGTTTGTTCCCATGCCATACTGTTAAAGGAGGCACAGATAGTAGAAAGCTCCCATATCATAGGGGCTGCTAGAGAGAAACAGGGAGGATTGGTGACCAGTAGCAACAGTTTGAAAGGCCACCATTATACTACTACATCAGTATGTGAAGTACTGGTTTTCTTACTGTGTTCAGAAATAATGTCACATCCTGCATAAATCTTAGTCCAATGGTTCTCAAGTATGAGTATCTAGAAGAATCACTTGGGGGTATGTGTGTTAAAATGCAAATCTTTAGGCCTACCCCTGGGATTCTGATTCAGTGGGTGTAACATACCCCAGATAATTGATATAGGTAGTCTGGGAATCACACTTTTAGATAACTGTTCTAGGGATAATCTACCTACAGAATATTGACTTCATATCTATTTAATCCCTAGCAGCAAGAGTTCAACCCTTACAGTGTCTGACATAAAAGGGGCTGCTTTATAGAGTTTGCATGGATGACACTGGGGGAACTGATGACATGTGTGAGGGGTACATTGAGGTTTGGACAGGCGTGGACCTTTGATTAGCATATTTTTGCACATGTTCACTTTCCTCCTGGATGATAAACTGTTGGAGGTAAGGTCCGTATGCTGTTTAATTCTGCACCTCTCATAGAGGCCAGCATAGTGCTCTACATGCTGCAGGCTTCCAGTAGGTATGTTACCACACAGAGCAAGTTCATTTGACATGGCCAGGATTCTGGATGGGAATTAATCCATCTCACCCAGAGCATGTTGCATGTCGTGGTAACAGCTTTGTGATTCCTAAAGCCAAGTGACTTTGGAGTATTGCCAAGCTTTCCTCTCACTTCTTTCTTCTCCCTTCTAAGCGTCTCAAGGTGGGTAGTGATAGTGAAACACTTGTGGCATGAATGACTATCTCCAGGTGTGTAACTTGGGAGAACAAAATTAGAATCAGAGTTGAAGAGTGTAATACAGCATAGCCAAACCTACAAATTACCACCAATGAAGGATATGGAAGACAAAGAACATTTCAGCCATATTGAATATCTCCACTTCAATCAGCCAAGAACATCTGGGCAGCCAGGGTGGCAAACACAGAGCCAACAACATGGTCAAGAAGAAGGCACTCAATGGCAAACAGCAAAGCAGCGAGTTGCTTGTGCATTGCTTAGAGGAGACAAAGGAGCAGAAGAAGCATGGTGTGACTATTGGTTTTATTCAAAAATAATTTACTGAGTTGCTATCATGTGCCAGGACCTGCTCTAGGTACAAGGGATAGTAAGGTAAGCCAAATAGACAAAGAAGCTTATGTCTTAGCTAAAGAGATATATAATGAATAAATAAATACATAATATAGCGACACATAGTGATTAGTGCCAGTAAGAAAAATAAAGCAGGGAAGGGAGTAGATACTAAAGGTATAGTAAATATCATTCCAAAGTAGACTGCTTTGATATAATAGGGATAATGATATAATAGTCATTATAATAATTATGAAAGTTACAACAAATCACACCCAATACTGGGTAGACGATACTGGGTAGTAGATAGACAGTGGTAGGACAAGACTAATCTCCATTTAATGGTGGGTTTTTTTGTTTGTTTGTTTGTTTGTTTGTTTTAGGGCAAGAAAAAGATTATGAAGACAAACAAGAAACATGAAATAGTGATACCCAGAGAATTAATATAAGGATAATGAGTGAGAAGGCTTTAGTTTAGTTGAGGGAATTTCTCTCCACAGAGGTGATATTTAAACTGAAATTTGAGGGGCGCCTGGGTGGCGCAGTCGGTTAAGCATCCGACTTCAGCCAGGTCACGATCTCGCGGTCCGGGAGTTCGAGCCCCGCGTCGGGCTCTGGGCTGATGGCTCAGAGCCTGGAGCCTGTTTCCGATTCTGTGTCTCCCTCTCTCTCTGCCTCTCCCCCGTTCATGCTCTGTCTCTCTCTGTCCCAAAAATAAATAAATGTTGAAAAAAAAAATTTTAACTGAAATTTGAATAACAAGGAAGAGCTAAGAGTGCAGAAGACACCCCAAGTTGGGAGGGCCCCAGGGCAAAAGGCTCTGGGCTGTGCAGATCTGGGAATAGAGGTAAGGCCAGTGTAGCTCTATAAACCTGGGGGCATTGGGAAGATGGTTAGAGTAATTAGGAAAAAAATAACCTTCTCTCATAGATATGACTTTGAGAGCCAGTGTAACTCCCAGAAAACGATTTTTCTTTCCAATTAAATGTTGCCTACTTCTTCCATTAGAAACAGGTATAACTTTTTTTTTTTAATTTTTTTTTCAACGTTTATTTATTTTTGGGACAGAGAGAGACAGAGCATGAACGGGGGAGGGGCAGAGAGAGAGGGAGACACAGAATCGGAAACAGGCTCCAGGCTCCGAGCCATCAGCCCAGACAGAGCCTGACGCGGGGCTCGAACTCACGGACCGTAAGATCGTGACCTGGCTGAAGTCGGACGCTTAACCGACTGCGCCACGCAGGCGCCCCAGAAACAGGTATAACTTTTAATCGATCGATTTATAATATAAATTTCTTTCTGGAATTAGTTTACTTATCCCCCGCACCCCTGAGAAAATACAAAATGCAGGACAAGCACTATTATAATAAAATTTTATTAAATAGTGTAATTACCAAAAAATCTGTATAGCAATATGCCAGTGTGTTGACTCAGGTAGTAACTGGGAATTCTTGGTTGATAATAGATCTGTTTATATTCCATAGCTCCCTAGATACAATGTTTCTTTTCTTGTCTGGTATTTGAGGTCTTGGGGTATACTTTTTCTGTGGATAGCTTCCCTGCCCTTCCTTGGTTGTCTCCACTTCTTCCTGAGTGCTTCAGTCTCAACGCCTATCCAAAGGGTAGGCTTGTGTACCCTGGTCTACTCTCCACCTCAGGTACGTGCATCACCCAACTCCTCTTTTGTATCTTTGGGGAGGGAAGTAATTCCTTTTATAGGTGTTCACCGTTTTTTTCTTTCTTCTATTGCTTTTCCTGTGGTGCCTAGAGAATCACTTCCAATACCTTTGGGTCCTCTTTCTCCCAGTTAATCATACAAGAGATTTTTCTCATTCATCCTACATTTTACACCTCTCTAAAGCACCTTTCTGTTTACAATGGCTATGAAAGTGTATGTGCAGATCAAGGGGATAGATTGCGTTTGCATAGAAATGTATGTATATGCTGGGGCGCCTGGGTGGCTCAGTCAGTTAAGCATCTGACCTCGGCTCAGGTCATGATCTCACAGTTTGTGAGTTTGAGCCCCGCATCGAGCTGTGTGCTGACAGCTCAGAGCCTGGAGCCTGCTTCGGACTCTGTGTTTCCCTCTCTCTCTGCCCCACCTCTGTTTGCACTCTGTCTCTCTCTGTCTCTTGAAAATGAATAAACATTAAGGAAATTAAAAAAAAAAAAAGAAATGTATTTATATGCTAAAAATGCAATGAAAATCTTTAATGTAAGTTTACTGTATATTTGAGCATGACATGTATTTATTCTCTAAAATACACTTAGTAGCTTTCATACTGTGAGTCACCAAGCCTTATGCTTCTCCAAAGAAGGGAGCACGATTTCTCAAAATACAGTATTGTTTTTAGAATGAAAATTTAATGTGTTTCATGACCAATTCAAATCAGCTTTGAAATTCTACACTACCTCAGCCTTGACCAGCTTTAAAATGCAAATGCTACCCATAAGGAACAAATGTCTTTTCAGTTATTAAAATTGAATTTCAAGATTTGTAATGGTTTCTATGGTAAAAATGTTTAAATATATCTGAGAAATAGTTCTTAAATTATAATAATGATTAAAAAGTACAAAAGCAGAAACTTGAAGGCAATAATGAGGGCAACTATTGAGTTACAGAAACTGAAATGTATTTAATTTTCTTATAAACTCCAAAACATTGTGTTAGAAAGAATGAGGGTAGGGACGGATGCGCCCCCCCCCCAAACTGAGTCAATATGCTATCTGATCTGTGAGAATTAAGCTCAACTTACTTACTGAAATTAGAGACAGGATGCTGACCTTAGTTTTGCTTTCTCCCTTGGAGAATGTATCTGAGAAGCTAGAATAATGGTTAAACGTTTTTGATGTTCTATAAAAGAGGTATAAGGATAGTCAAATATTTATTGAATTTCGGCTCTGTGCTTTTTGCCGAGAATTGCATTGTGGATATGAGGGATATAGAACTAGAAAGTATGGTGTCTGCCCTTGGGAAGTTTACCAGCGAGTTGGAAGAAAATAAATGACTTTATATTACACAACTTAAAAACAGTACATGCCAGTACACTTAAGTGCTAGATAGTGCAGTGCAGAGACACAAATAATTATAGGAATTGACAGAAAGGAATGTTATTAGTATTGTGAGGGGCTGACATGGAACGCTTCATGGAGGAGGAGGCATTTAACTGGACCTGGAGGGAAATATAAGATTTGGCACCATTATATTTTTAGGGGAATGATAATAACTCATTTTTATTATAATAATAGTTAGCTGTCTGTTGGCTCAGAGATCAGAGAATGGAAAAGCATGTCAAACCCACAGGGTAACTATGTCTTAAAGGTCTTTTTTAAAGGAGTTGGAAGGAAGAGAGAGAAAGCCTTTCTAAGAGCCTAGGCTTGTGGAAAAATGTGGGAGGTGCAGAAAAGAATTAATGGGTAATGCTTATCATTTTGTACAAAATAACCTTGACACAAATGGGGCAATTTAAAGAAAGGGTAAGTGACTCCCAGCCCACTCATCCAGGTTGATGGAGGAAATAATCATGGGGTTGATGGCAGATTGGAAAAAGAGGACCTAGGGTAGCTTTCCCTGCTTCATTATGTGTGTTTCTCATCTAGAGGTAGGTGCTCATAGCTGAAAGAACATTTTCGAAACTCAGCCCTTTCCACTTTCAAATCATTTCAGGTAAGTAACTTGATCTAACAACAAAGTAGATGCACCTCTCTTTTCCATCCTCTCTCAAGCTCTATGCAGAGATGTGAGCATTGTCATACCACTAACATCCATATGGTTGATGTGAACGAAGCAGGTTAGTAAAATCAAGATAATTGTCAATAATTTTTTGATGACAAAGCAGTGTGTTACAATGGGTGTGACTATCCCCATGTTTCATGAGTGAAGAAAGCAGTATTGCTGTAAGTCAGTGGTTTTCCATGGCTACACTTGAGGATTACCTGGAGGGCTTTAAAAATTACTGATGTCCATCCCCTCCCTCCACCCCAAGTGGCATAGTTGGTCTGAAAAGTGGTTTGGGCACTGGATTTTCTAAAGCTTCCTAGGCCATTCTAAAGTTGAGAACCACTACTTTAAGTGTTGATGTGAATGAATTGTACCTGGACAGCTTGTTAAACCATAGACTACTGGATCCCACCTGTAGAGTTTCTGAATCATTAGACCTGGGATGGGACCCAAGAATTTGTATTTCTAAAATAACCTCAGGTGATACTATTACAGCTGGTCTGAGGGACCACACTTTGAGAAGTAGTGATTTAAACTACTAAAGTCAGGGGTGCCTGGGTGGCTCAGTCAGTCAGGCTTCTGGCTCTTGTTTCAGCTCAGGTCATGATCTCATGGTTCGTGGACTAGAACCCCACATTAGGCTCTGTGCTGACAGTGTGGAGCCTTCTTGGGATTCTCTCTCTCCCTCTCTATCTCTGCCCCTTACCTGCTTTCTCTCTCTCTCTCTCTCTCTCAAAGTAAGTAAACTTAAAAGAATAAACTATTAAAGTTAAACTGGTCCAAGTTATACTAAGCATTTCCTGAAGTTGGGCTCTTGAACAGGTTAAAATACACTCTGTGAGTATCTCTCTGAGCCACTGAATTAGAATGCCTAAGAATCTGCAGTTTTAAGTGAGAGCTCCAGGGTTTTATTTTGGAATCTATCACTTGTGAACTACTATGCAGCTTAACAGTTTTGTTTCTTTTGTATCTTGCTCCAAATATTATTTTTATATAAATTGAATGTGTGACTATATGATGATTTTTGTAATTATTTTATGCTATTTTTATGGAAACAATTATACAGACTGGACTGTATTAGTTACTCTGAGATATTAACAGAATAAACTTGGGGGGGAAAGGACTTTATCATGGGGCTTATGGTATAATAACAGACCCATCTGCTCATATAGTGGCAGCAATTATAGTTGTATGTACGATGTCTCACTTTTAAAAGTAATTTTTAAGGGGCGCCTGGGTGGCTCAGTTGGTTAAGCATCTGACTTTGGCTCAGGTCATGATCTCACAGTTCGGGTCATGATCTCATGGTTCCTGAGTTCCAGCCCCGCATCAGCATTGGGCTGTGTGCTGACAGTTCGGAGCCTGAAGCTTGCTTCAGATTCTGTCTCCCTCTCTCTCTCTCTGCCCCTCCCCCACTCATGCTTTGTCTCTCTCACTCTCTCTCTCAAAAATAAATAATAAAATAAATTTTTTTCAATAAATACATAAAAGTAATTTTTAAAAACATGTTTTGCAAATTTAATGTACTTAGGTAATTGCACTCAATCACAGGTGGTGTAAAGGTTTGAGAAACATCCTTGAAACCTTAGAAAATATTAGAATTACCAGGACTACTTGTTAAAACTTCAGTTCCCAAGTCAGTGCTCCAGAGTCTTAATCCTGGGTGGCATCTAGGAATCTCTAACAATATAAGATAATTCTGATTTCCTGGACAATTTTTCGTAATTGACCTGAGTTGCTGGTAAATAATTGGCTATATATTGACTATTTTTTGTTCACTTTATGCAAGTCAATGTCCTAGGAGCTATGTATAAGTGTCAGCTAAAAATGTTAATTCTCAGGATATATTCTTTAGGTAATAGTATTCCCTCACCTGTCTCTTTCTCTGTCATTTAGACATTTTGTAGCTTTTCTTTTTCATCTCATTCCTATGCTATTCCTACTTTTATAAAGGAAGTGGAGAAGATATATGGTTAAAATAAGGACCAGTCAAGTCTGTATTTAGCTGGATTTCCTTCCCTTTCATGTGTTTGTCTGAGCCAGCATATTTGTCTTCCTCTTTTTTCTCATTGTTGTCTGTTCACTTGCTCACCCCTCCTCTCCCCCCACCATCTTCTGTTCCATCTTCTCTCTCTGTTGTCTTTCCTTTATGACTTCTCTTTGTGGCCTTTTTACTGGGCAAGAAGGGAAGGTCACTAGAGATCTTGTCAATCTATGTTTTTCTCCCCAAGGATGGTAGTGGCAGGAAGTTAGAAGGCCAAAGGAAGAAACACCTATATAAGTCTACCATGACATTTTGGTTTTTGTGAGTGTAGGGTAAATAGAACCAATAAAATGATTTTTCACCTAAATTCAGGGTTCATAGGTGAGAGGGAGGCAGGGTTGGCAGAAAAATTATGTAACAATGAACATTTTGTTAGTGAGTGATAGACTCTGTGCAAAATGAATCTTAACTGACTTGCAGTATGGTTGGCCACTCTTATCAAATACTCAACTGTTTTATATCACAGTGGATATGATAGGATTATTTATTCTTCTTTCATGTTTCAGAATTCCTTTACCCCCCACCTGCAAAAAATGTTAGCTTTCACTGAAGAATTATCTCCCAGTGAGAAGGAAGGAAAGACCTGCTAGAGGAGGAATTTTTATTGATTCTTGTGATGAGAGAGGTGACAGCAAAGTCTTTTGGGGTTGGTTCATCTGTTGTCATGGAAACCCACCAGAACAGTAGAGTCCAGGCAAAGTCTGCGGGTTTTGACCATCAAGATGGATGACTGCAATGTGTTTTGAATTGCGCAGATAAGAGAAGTGATCTGCATTCTTTATGCTTTTCCTCTTTACACTGGGTTGCCCATAACCTGTAATAAGAGATTTAGAGCTTAGTTAAAGCTGTTCCATCTTGGTATTTTTTTTGCTGTCCTTCTTGAGACAAGTGCTGAAATGGAATTGCCAAACCTGAACCAGGACAAAAAGCAAAGGGTGGACACAAACAAGCTCCTTATAGGTTCCTATTGGGGGGTAGGAAGAGATATTCCCATAGACTAAGATAGCTATTAAATATATATATGTGTGTGTGTGTGTGTGTGTGTGTATCTATGTATATGTGTGTGTGTGTGTGTATGCACACACCTACACACACAAAGGAAAAAGTGTGCCAAGAGATGCCACAAGAGAATGAACTAGAGTGATCAGTTATAAGGTAGATAAAGAGAAGAGTGAGGAAAATACTGGAGAAGGGGCAATTTGAGTATCAGGTAGTAGAGTCACACAGAGAAAGTGGCCTTCGAGGTGTTCTGTCTTCATAGCAAGAATACTGGAGACTTTTCTATAGAGAAAAATGTAGGAATGTTCAGTTCAGGTTGTTGCCACCAAGAGGAAAGGGATTTCTCCCAAGGACCTCCAGAGACCTCTGATAATTTGCTCATTCTTCCCCCTTGACTCTTACTTTTATATTGTAGCATTCTTTTAGGAAATATTTGTTTCTTGAGCTTCCCTTCAACTTTTTAAGGTTCTCCCCCACCCTTTATTTCCCCAGAGCTTGAATCACTTGAGTAAGATAATTATCTATGTAAACAAGATGATAAAGTGATTCTTTATATCAGATTCCACCAAAGGTTAAGGTGGGCCCTATGAAACAGAGAGAACTATATATTGTATAATCCCAATTAAAAACATTGAGTTTTGAGCAAAGAACTCATCCCATCTCCCACAAATGCAAAACTTTGGATATATTTATGTCAGTGGACTGCTATTTCTCGTCCCAAACTCCAAAGTTCAAATAGCTGGTATACTCTTATTAATTGGTATTATTTCCATTCTATAGATCAGGACACCAAGGCTATTCAAAGGCTTTGTTCTATGATATGTCTAAGTGTTAAATACATGGTTGTTTATTATTCCCCTGATCTGTCTGATTGAGGCAGAGAGTTAGCCTTGCTACTTCTTGGATTTCTTGTATACCCAGGGTCATGCCTATCTTATAACAGAGGCTTAATAAATATTGTCAAACTAGATTGTATGTTTTGTTTGAGTTCACAAAAGGAGACAATGAAATAGCTGGGGCTAGACCTTCCCCTCTCTCCCAAGCTCCTTGAATTGCTATCAGGACTGAGCAGTGCTGGGCATACTGTAAGCCCTCCATAAATGCCTGTCAATGGATTTCCTGATGGACAGATTCAAAAGTCTATTATATTCTTTGCTATGTGTCCCATGTACTTCAACAAGGACTTTAGACCTACTGATTTGATTGCTCATATTTTTAGACTTGTTCTCTTTTGACAAAAAGAATAGATAACACGACTACAAACATAGTGACCTTCTGGATTTGTTCCTGTGGATAACCTTGAGATAATTTGAATGAAGTTTCTTAACTGTTTCAAGAGACAAGTGTTAGAGTGGCAGGTTTCATAATTAGTCAGCATTGGCCCTTTACTCCTTTTAATGTCATTTCTCATGCTTTGCATTGATAGTAACTTATAGTGTGATCTATAATGTATTCCAGTTTAGATGTTACCATACTCTCCTTATTTTATGTCATTCTGGGTCTTTGTCCCTCTTTGATGTGTTCTATTATCCACCTCCCTTCCTCTACTCCCAGCCTCTTAGACACCTTCTCCTTTCCCCGTAAGTTCATTTTTTTAAGTTCTTTTTTTTTTTTTTTAACATTTTTTAAAACACTTATTCACTTTTTGAGAGGCAGAGACAGTGCAAGTGGGGTGGGACAGACAGAGGGAGACACAGAGTCTGAAGCAGGCTCCAGGCTCTGAGCTGTCAGAACAGAATCTGACAAGGGGCTCAAACTCATGAACTGTGAGATCATGATCTGCGCTGAAGTCGGATGCCTAACTGACTGAGCCACCCAGGTACCCCTATTTTTTTAAGTTCTTAATGTGCAAAATTCTATTTTCCAATCCCTATGTCAAAGGCTATTTCCAGTGATCCTAGGAAAAATGATCTCACTAAAAGATCATGAGCTAGTAATCATAAAAATGGCCACATCCAGACTTTGGCTTAAGCAAAAGAACCAAATGTATCTAGAACCCCTGAATCTTTAGGAAGAAAGTTACATTTACAGTAAACCTACTGCTTGGGATTCCTTGTTGGGAATGAATTAGTGAGCCTCCTAAATTCTGTGTTTCATATTTCGGGTAGTTGGTTTCATGTCACAACTGAGATTTTCTTATTGCCGTCATCATGGAGACTTAGCTACAGAAAGGATGAGCTAGAGCTTTCTGCCAACTGCAAGTTGTTGGAGCATTCCAAGAGAGAATCCAACAAATCAACTCATAATAATCCTTGCTATTTAAACTGTGTTCTTTATTTCCCCCAAACCTGGCTCTTGGTTATATCTTTTTAAATAATTTACCAAGATATTTAATTCATACAAAGGGAGATTCTTAGCCATGCTATGCAGATGAAAGACACCAAAGTTTTGTCTTACCCCTTTCCCATGGTGTGGAGAAAGTAAGAAAATTCAGGCACAATTAGAATTCATATTGTTCCATGTTCTATACCTTGAGAAATTCCAGGTGAGAGAGGAAGGTGTGGAACTCACTGGCTTAACTCTGTGTAGTCAGAACTCTAGAGCTTTTAAAAGGTATCCCAGAGTTCATCTCACCCAACAATTCCGTTTTGTAAATGGGGAAATCAAGGCCCAGAGAAGTGTGGCTTGCCAAGGATAGGAAATAAATTGTGGCAGTTTTAGCTCATGACTTGTGTTATGTGGATTTTCCTGTGCCGCGTGGATTTTCCAGTGTAAGCCTCCTTTTGAGGAAAGGCCAAATCGTTCTTTATATGAACCAAGGCATATTGTTTGACAATTCTCCCCCTGCTCCCCACCAAAAAACCCATCACGGAGATACATTTCTATCTGGATTCACGAGGCAGAATTATTAATACAGGTAGAATGCCAGGAATGCAGAGTGTTAATACAGCTGCTGAATAATACATTAGTGCCACAGACTTTAATAATAGATAATAATAAATAATACAGAGGGGGAATTATGTAATTCATTTATGGAGCAAATGACAGAGGAAACACACACGCATTCACAGAAGAGTGTTTCTAATAGGAACAGTTAGGTGTTTCAATTTAACTCAGCTCTTTCGCCCTTTGGCCTACCCATTTGAGAGACGGGCAGGACATTCAGAGATGTCTCCAGTTAGCGTCATTAGTCCACATGGTGAAGCTGTGGGTTTTCAGCACAGAGCTGAAAAATGTGATTTTTGCTCCTTGGTCATGACTGGGTATCTCCTTTTGTGAGGGGACATGTGTCCAGGTTGGCCATTCTCTCCCATTACTACTCTTTGTAATTCAGTGCATGTAAGGAGGTAGTATTGGAACATTGAATTTGAAGATGGGAAGAGGCTGGGAGTGGGGGTGTAGGTTGAGGGTAGTGACAGGAGGTGAAAGGTGGAGCCACGGCCATGGTCTAGTGAGCTCTCCAATGAGCTGGTGTGTGCTTCTCTTTTCTCATCTGCACTAGAGAAAGACAGCTGCCCGCTACTATTAAACCTATATTCTTTCCGTAGAAGAATGGGATGTTTCCCCCTTCACTCGTTTAAAATAAGATAAAGGGAAGGGGTGGGAATTAATTAATGTCAGCAAATGAAGCATGGGGTGCTTGTCTGGATATGATAATGACAGTGAATTAGTGCAGAAAAAATAGAATCGTATAGAAAATGAACTGTACCAGCCTCTGCTTTGGGATGGACTCAGCCACCCCTGTAATGTATTAACTCTTTCCTCACCTCATCCTTTGTATTCTGGGCCAACCCTCTCCCACATGAATCTCAGGCTACAGTATTAAGGCCTGAGGTTCCCAAAGGGAGCCCTGGTTTCGGGAGAGACAGGGCCAACTGATGACTGCATACTTTTAGAATGTAAATTAAAGAGCTCTGCATCTATTTGTTAGATTAATGTGAACCCACAGCAAAAAGAAGCAATTGTTGTGTGTCCCTGGGTTAGGGGAACTCCAAAATGATTTAAAAAGACAGTAACTAACTGCCATAAGCTAACTGGAGAAAAGGGAAGGGAATAGTTTCTCAAAATAAGTTGCTACCTTTGGACTGCCAATAACTAATCTCCACCCTTCTCTCATTTTCCATATGTGCCTCTGGCTTTATGTCTTTTGAAATGGTTATAGATAACTCCAACAGACATATATTGACTAGGAACTTCCTGTATACAAAGCACTGTGGAGTGGACATAGATGAATAAAGCATACTCCACATTCATGGAGTTTTCTTCTCAAGGGCATGGTAGAATGCTGGACATATAGTAAACACTCAACAAATTTTTGCTATTAACAGTATCATTTCACTGAATTTAATGCATATTGAATTTTTCTTTGAGGATAGGAAGTTTCAGAGGTTCAGAGAGTCCTTGATCACTTTTTGTTTCTTTTTTTTCCTTTCTCTGCCTGAAAGTTTCTGGCACCCTGGTAAAATCAAGAGATGCAAAAACATAGTTACAATAACCTTTAAATGTTAACATTTAAAAAGTTATTTGCTGTTAACACAAAAACCCAATGCAGTATGGTCACAAAATATGAATCACTGAATTTAGAGATGATATTAATTCACAGTACACTAGAGGCAGGTGGCCCAGGAATGAAACTCTAGTATAGAATTGTTTGTTGACATCTTACATTTTTTTGTATTCTCATTAGTGGTGGCTTTAAATGCAGACTTATTTGGAAGTAATACCAAAAGACTGAATTTTATCACGTTTGGTATTTTCTTTTAAAAATTTTTTTAATATTTATTCATTTTTTGAGAGAGAGAGAGAGAGAGAGAGAGAGAGAGAGAGACTGAACAGGGGAGGAGCAGAGAGAAAGGGAGACAGAATCAGAAACAGGCTCCAGGCTCTGAGCTGTCAGCACAGAGACCAATCCGGGGCTCGAACCCACAAGCCATGTGATCATGACCTGAGCTGAAGTCGGATGCCTAACCAACTGAGCCACCCAGGCGCCCCACATTTGGTATTTTCTTAAACATACTCTGGAACAACAAAAAAAAGTTAGATAAAACCATGTTGATGATCATTATTGAAGCTGGGTAATAATAGGCTATGGTGCTTCTTACTACTTTTTTGAATGTCATTATCACAATAAAGTCAATTTTAAAGGCTAAAATGTTTAGAGGTCCTTTGAATGGAGGCCTGGGTGAATGTCCTCTCTGGGCCTTCCTTGTCCCTGTTGCTTCAAGTCCAAGTTGGGAAGTGGATAGTGAATGCTGTGTATTGCTGGAATGGCTTACTATACTTCTTAAGGGCATTGTGCTAATATGAGCTGCCTCCTGTTCTTTGAAATCTCAAAGACCTGCTTCTTTAGAGACCAACTTGTAGTGTGAACAAGCGTACATTCTGTCCAATTCAGTCTCTGTCTTTGCCTTTCCTCTGATCTGTTGATACAGTGGACAAGTGTAGTGGTACTGCTTCCTGGAGACAGTGGCTTTCCTAGAGTCAGAGTACATTTATGTGATGTAGATTTAGTAAGCCTTGTGATAGCCTCCCTCTGCCCTCCCTCCCTGGCATGGTGGAAGAGATGTTGCTGAGAATCTGGGGTTATATGGTAAGACAATAATAGGTTTAAGGAAAGAAAGAAAAAGTAGAATCACACACGAGATCTCCGTGTTTTTTTTTTTTCCTTTTCCTCCCCAGCTTGTTAGAGTTAGCCACACCACATAAACTCTCTGTGTATCTATGTATGTGAACTTTGTGGTTTTATCTATTAGCAGGTGATGTCAGGGACTATAATCACCTGCATTAATAATTTATCGGGTTCAAGTAAACTCATAAAAGTGGTGGGGCTTTGGTTATAGTTAAGAGAAGAGCCATTCATGGGCCATTTAGATTGTTTTATTTATTAACCAACTAATAGAAGGACTTCTGTATGCAAACCTCAAGACTATATAGTGAAGGAGTTTCCAAAAGGATTTAGTTTGTCTGGGACCCACAAGAATCTATAAACTAATTTCTACAAGTGCCTAAGAGCAAATTGAAGTCTGTAGGTTCCTATAGGTTGAGGGGTGTTTTTTTTTTATGTTTATTTTTGAGAGAGAGAGAAAGATCTGTTGAGTGCAATGGGGGAAGGGCAGAGAGAGGGGGAGAGACAGAATCTGAAGCAAGCTCCAGGCTCTGAGCTGTCAGCACAGAGCCTGACACGAGGCTTGAACTCATGAACTGAACCGTGAGATCATGACCTGAGCCAAAGTCAGATGCTTAACTGACTGAGCCACCCAGACGCCCCCCTATAGTTTGAGTTTTAATAATCTGCCTTTTCTGGTCACTTCCATAGTCTGGCAGACCTTCTGTATGTACCTGATACTCTGGCTTTGTACTTTACAATGTAATTTTTTTTTTCTCATTGAAGTTTTAAAATTTCTGTTGTTTGGCTTCTCAGATGAATTTTTATTTTTTTGCAGGAAGACTCTGGTTGATAGTTTTGAAGTATATTTAAATCAGTGCCAATTGCTTCTAAAGAAGTCCTTTGATATACAAATATCTTTGTGTCATTCTGACTGTTGGGCAGGCAAGGGCAGGTTTCCTGGGGGCTCAGAGTGCTGGGTGCCTTGGAGTTATATCTTTATCTCTGGACCATGCTAGTGGAAGAAAGATGTCAAGGGGTTGTTACTTCTCTTGGTAGATTTTTGTCCTTTTCGCCTTATAGAAGATTTATCCTTAAAGAATAACAACTTGATAGATACAAGGTAATGTTTCTCAAATTCCAAAATGCAAGACAATACAGGTAAATACCCATATTTACTTCACATACACCTTATTTACTTCACAGAGCATATTAGTTTGCTAGGACTGTCATAACAAAATACCACAGGCTGGGTGACTTAAACAATAGAAATTCATTTTCTCACAGTTCTGGAACCTAGAAGTCTACAGTCACATGTCAGCAGGCTTGGTTTCTTCTGAGGCCTTTGTTCTTGGCTTGTAGATGGCCTCCTTCTCACAGTGTCCTCACATGGCCCTTCCTCTGTGCACATCCCTGCTGTCTCTGTGCATCCAAAATTTACTTTTCTTGTAAGGACAAGAGTCATATTGGATTAGAGCCTACCCTGATGGCCTCGTTTTAGCTTAATCACCATTTTAAAAGCCCTAACTCCAAATTCAGTCACATTCTGAGGTACTGGGGATGAAAGCTTCAATATATGAATTTTGGAGGACACAATTCACAGGGTGACACAGGGTGAGATATCTCTTTAAGGGAGAAAAAGTAACAATTGATCTCATGGTCTAAATCTCTGCATTCTAGAGACTCCAGAAGCTTACATTTGGTGACATTGTAACATCTTAGACACAAGAAATTAATTTAGAGTATAACAATCAAAAGATGAGCAAAAGGAATCAGGGCTCTGTAAACTTTTATCTTGTTCTCGTATTGCAGAGGAGAGCGCCTTAGCGTTACTAACAAACCGTGGAGGGAGAAAGGGAGTTGGGGGGTAGGATTCAAAAGAGCCAAAAGTGAAGGGGAAAATGTCATGTCAGCTGGAGAAAGAGAGGGAAGAAAAGAGGAGAAAAGAGAAGAAAGAAAGATGAGAGAGAGAAAAAAAAAGAGAGAAGGAGAGGAGAAAAATTAAGATAGAAGAAGTGGTGGGGGGGAGAAGAGGAGAGACAAAAGGGAAAGGAAAAAGGAGTGATCAAAGGAGAAACAGAGAAAAGAGAAATAGCCTGTATTTACAATGGGTTGAGAAAGAGAGTTCATGTACTTCGTTCTCTTAGAAGACTCACCTCCCTCAAAGAGGGTGAAAAGTGAGTAGATCAGATATACACACACAGGAGCAGAAAGTAAAGGATGGCCCTGGAGAGGAAGGGCTTGGGTGTTGAGGTTGGGTGTAGATAGCCGAGGACCATCCAACATTAATGAGCACAAATGTGTGCACAGGCTGAAAATCTCTCTCTAGGGATTCTGATGACTCAAGCTTTGTTGGTGCCATTGGAAACCATGAATGAGAAAATAACTGACTCGCTCTCTGAGGCAATCTGGCTTATAGGCCTGAAGCTCTTACTTGCTGCCAAGCCATCCGTCTCCCCTGTGCCCCTGTGAGATATTCCTGAAACTGAACCACGTACAGTCTTCCTTGCCAAAGTGCTTGGCATTGGCCTTTCCCTTTCCCATAATTCTGAGCTGGGGATAGACTGGTTAATGTGAGCATGTCTCCTGGATGTGCAGTTTAGGGAGAACTGTGGAAAAGTGTGTCATGCCCACCTAGGGGCACACGCACAGAGGATATTTCCTCTCACTGCCCTCTGTGGGCATGACCATTTTCTTGAAGGCCTTTGCCCTTCTGGCTTTACGATATCTGAGCCTCTTCTTTGAACCTTAGTGATGAGCCTCAAGCTAAGCTATAGCTCTCCTCGGAAATAAATTTATTTTCCTCCCCTCCCCACGATAAACAAATTATGTTGACAGACAAATGCAGGATTAGGTGGGGAGATTTGTGAGGCAGTGGGATTCTGGAGGCTTGAGCAAGCAGATGTCGGGATTAGGTTGAGAGGGAAGGATTCAGGTGGGACGGGAGGCTCCAGGGATAAATCCACGGTGGTAATGAGGCCACGACTGAGATGAGGCAGGGAGGTGAGGTAGAGGGAGAAGCAGGTTCAAGATGCCACAGAAGAGTTCTCTGTTCAGAGCTACCCTTGGATTTCCAAACTTTCAAATAAGGCTGCTTGGCTTTAGACAAGACATCTGGGTTACTGGAGCCTCCATTTTACCTTCTGTGCAGTGGGCATACTACTTACCCTACTTACCTCACAGGTTGGCTTTGAAAACAAAATCATGTGGGAAGAATGTCTAAAGTGCCATTAAACATATTATTATTACTTTTTTTTTTAATGTTGCTCTACCCATAAAGGGATTTCTTTTCTATAGCATCTGCTTTAGAGTATTTCTAGTGGTGGGGAGCTTACCAGCTTACCACTGCCTTTATGGGAGGTCATTTCTTTTACATTTATTTACAATTTTTAGGAAAAATTATGTTAAACCCAAATTTGCCTAATTAATAATTGTAACAACAAGCTAACATTCATGTAGTGCACACTATGCTCTGCAGCTAGCCCATTCTAGGTACTATACGTATATGTATATATGTAGGGGTGTGTGTGTGTGTGTGTGTGTGTGTGTGTGTGTGTGTGTGTGTGTGTTTAGGTTACATTTATTCTTTTCAGTAACCCTGTAAGGTGGGTCCTATGATTATTCCAGTTTTACATAGAAGAAAACAGAGGCATAGATAAGTTAAGAGACTTATCGCAGGTCACATGGCTATCATTTTTACTCTTTGATCCATGGTTTTCTGTCCATAGTCAACTCATAGTACTGGAAGACTTTATTTTGCCCTTTCTGTGTCCTCCCTTTGCCAGGCTTCCCTCCACTCTCCCTTGCTGTCTTCTGCATGTGCCTCCTCTCTTAAAGTGTTGTTCCCAAAACCCTCTAAGGGTTTTTTGACAGATACAGAGAAGAACTGCATTGCTGGGTCTCCTGGGGCCAGCTGCTGCTGTTCTCCTAGGAGCTTTGGGGAGGGGGCACTATACGGAAGAAAGAATGTTTTCAAGCTGGGCACCACTGGAAAATGGATAGTATGTGCTGGTCCACTGGCCCCAGCTGCCGGATGATGGGGATTGGGATCAGCTGTGACCTAATTATGGTCTCATAAACCTGCATTGTGTCCTTCATTTTCCAGCTCATTGACCACCCAGAGGGGGAGGGAAAATGGATGGGATTCTGGTCAAGTCCTTCCTGCCACTACCATGTGGCCAAGGTCACAGGCCAATGATGTCCAGAGGGAGTTTAGGGGTAAGTTCTTTGTTGTCCTCTCTGAATGAAGCTGGCAGGAATGAGAAAGAAGAAAAGGAAGATTAGCAGACATTCAAACCTCACAAAAGCTCCTTGGATTAGAATGTCTTCTCACATTCATTGTATAGACAGGAATTCCTTATCGGGCATTCTGTGATTGTCAGGGTTGCAAATTAATATGAGCTATGGCTCATACAACTACATATATGTGACTATACGTACACAAAACTGTCAATATCTGGTATATGTCATGTATTTGATGATTCTTTGGGAATAAAGACTGAGTCATAACTGTGCTAAGAAAGCAGTTTCATATTTCCACAGAGCCCCAACTCCTTACCCCAAATCAAACACAAACTCTGTATCACATAGGTGTGTGCTATTCAAACTGACTTCTTCTGTCTAAAGATAGTATCCATGAATCACTAAGTAGAGTCTATGGAATCTTCAGTTGGGAAGTGGTCTGATAAAATTTTCTCCTTTCTTTAAAAAAAAATTACCAATTTCTCTCTCAAATCCTCCCATGGGAGCCCTAGCATTAGCAGGGTGTTATAGAAAGGATGTAGTGTTTGGGACCACACAGGTGCTGGATTCAAATCCTGCCTCTGACACTTATTATTTGGTCCATGTTCACCCTGGGTAAGTTACTTATCTCTCCAAGCCTATTTCCTTATCAGTCAGATGTTATAAGTAATAATAATTTTGTAAGTTTGTTGTATATTTAGGATTAAATGAAATAATACACATGATATACATAATAGATGGTCTTTGACCTAGTAAAAGCTTACGAAAAGAGAAATTCTTTCCACCTTCCATTTATCCAAGGTACAGAGTATGAGAGGGGTGGGTGGCTATACAGTGGGAAGATTTCTTAATACAGTGACCCAAAGATTTTTGGATTTTTTATACTGGTAACCAATTTAGGACTTCTAAGATTTTGTTAAACATTTTAAAAACTGCCATCTGTTTCACATTATTTTATAAAAGAAAAGACATGTTAATATCCCTAAAGTGAAGAACTCTGCCTATCTCAAAGGAGTGTATGAACGTTAAATAAGATTATGCGTCCAAAGTACTTAATATGGTTCTCAGCATTTGATAAGCACTGAAAAGGTGCTAGGTATTGTGTTTAGGTATATTAGTTTTAGTGTTGGTATATTATAAATATTACTAAAAACTGGGTCCAAATTCCCTGACATGACATATTAATGGTCTTTTACACACAGATACACTATTCCTACCACCATCTTCCCCCAATATACACACCCCCATTCCAGATAGAGGTTCCCAGATATAAATGCCCATAGGAACTCGATGGATAATATCACTAAGTAACATAGATAGTGGGTAAGAAGACTCTGGCATGGTGTCAATCTGTTGATTTAGACAGGGATTCAAGTTCTCAATAATAATAGAAGCCAGCATTTATAATGGTGAAGACTATCATCTTTTATATATCCAAAAATATGTTTGTGTGTAGGCATAACTTTGCTAAGTATAAAATTTAGTTTAAGAAACCTGTATGGACTTGCTCATCTTAATGATTACATTCCAACCCTCTGATTCTGTCTTTACATATATCTGTGGCCCATTCTGTTTCTGCACAGAAAGTGTTTAGAGGGAAATACCCCCTCAGATGATGTTTCAGAACGAAAGGATAGCTAGAAAGTGACAGGAAACTGCTACAAATGGTTGACCTTTATACATTTGCCGATGTTCTTCAGGGGGATACTGTGCATTTTATATCCCGTCCCCACTTCCCAGCCGCTCCAAGCTTTTACAGACCATCTTCTGACAAACCTGATTGGTAATTAGGAGAAATTCCAAATGAATCTCATCTTTGGATTACCCTCTTTGGAGGAAAGCTTATATTCTTCCTCCTGGTGATAGGAATGGAGTCACCCTTATGTAGAGGATAACATATTGGAAGAGGAAACATTTGACACTTAGAGGTGAAATTGTTTTCACTATTGTCGTAAAACAGATTTTTAAAAATATTTCAAAACCCCCAAATTCCAGTACATTCCAATTGGTGACAAAATAAATGTGAACAAAAACTAAAATCAAGCCAGGTTAATATGAAAACAAAACCTACTTAAGATTCAGATATGTTATCTCAGAATTTAAGGATACTGTCAGCATGGATTGAAATAAAAATGCTGAAATAACTTTTCAGCCTGTGGACGTGTCATTTCCTATATGTAAGATGCCTACTGAGGAAGTGAAAAGATAATACTGTTTTCTTTTGCTTATTCTCCTGAGAGACGGATTTCAGTGTTTGGGTCCCTTTGTTCTGGATATTTTGAAGAGACTGCTGCCCAGAGAGTCACAGAGTCATTTAGCACAAGTGTGGAAATGTAGTTCCCATCCACAGCAGAGATACTTTTCATTCAGCTGTATTTTTTGAGATATCATTGACATCACTGATTAAAACCAACTTTCAAGTTGCTGTTGCAATATGAAAGACACTAAGCTTAGGTCACCAGGTAGATTTTTGGCAAGTGGTTTTCAGTCATTCTCTTTAATTCAATTGGAAGCAGGGTCAGAAGAAATGCTTAACTCCTAGTCACATAGAAAAACCCATATGTGGCCTGTTTGGCTGCTTGGTTAAAGATAGTGAGACCACACTGACTTGGAAGAAGACTTCCAGAGATTTTCTTTTTGTTTTATTTCTTTTCTTCAAACTTAATGATACAGGAGTAGGCAAAAAAAAATTGTGAGTCATCAGAATTGGGATTTCAGAGATGGATGGTTTAGCTGAAACCTTAGGTAAGGGTTGGATGGGGGAAGAAGGCAACAGATTATGTGGCTGTAGCCACTGAAAGAATATTTGCAGCCCCACAGGCTGACTCCTTGATCATTTAGATATACTTCTTTTCTCTGTCTAGAGCCAACCCAATAAAATATATGGTTCCTACCCTGAGATGCAGATAGAGATATCTCCAGGCTACCATATGTATTTATTATGAAGTGCATGAATAAATCACCACCCAAATCAAGCAAATGCATTGCTATTAAAAATTAACATAGACTTTTGTTGTCTGTCATCCCCATCATTTTCTCTTTAGTGAAATAACACACTGGAATACTACCTAATAGCCTGAGGTGCCTCTGAGGATGAGGTATATTTTACCAATTCTTTAACTGAATCAGATTGGCCTCTTTGTAGGGGGCCCAGCTCTTCCAAGTAAGTTGCTCTGAAGTAAAAGCAGGATGGATTGGTCCATAGAATATGGAATCATTTGCTTAGCAGGCTTCTTTTTAGAAGCTCAGGCACCCTTTCTGAGGAACCTGGCATTCCCTGAAAAAAAAATTTTTGTTTTTTTTCCCCCTGAAGCCTCTTCTTCTTTGTCAAACACTGTGTGTGTGTGTGTGTGTGTGTGTGTGTGTGTGTGTGTGTGTGTGTGTTCAGGGAAAGTTGCATGTTGGTACACACGTGAGATGTCACTATAGTTTCTCTTGTCAATTTTCATCCCAACTACACTGGAATGAGTAAAAGTGACAACCTCTAGACACCCAGAAGGAACCTTCAGGTCCCAGAGAGTGGAGTACGTAATGGTGCTTAATTTTTACTTGTGAGGGAAAGAACTAAATGCTGAAATAAAGGATGATCTCTTGCTCTCCAAAGCAAGACACAGAGGGGCGCCTGGGTGGCTCAGTCAGTTGAACGTCCGACTTCAGCTCATGTCATGATCTCACGGTCCATGAGTTCGAGCCCCGCGTCGGGCTTTGTGCTGACAGCGTGGAGCCTGGAGCCTGCTTCAGATTCTGTCTCCCTCTCTCCACCCCTTCCCTGCTCATGCTCTGTCTCTCTCTGTCTCTCAAAAATGAATAAATGTTAAAAAAAATTAAAAAAAAAAAACAAAGCAAGACACAGAGATCTCAATAGCAATGATGAGTTGTTTCTACCTTTGTGTCCCAACAGAAAAAGGAGAAGGGAAGTAGTGTTGGACACCTACTATGTGTCATGCTTTACACCTATTATCTGGGATAATTTCATTGTGCAAGAGGCAAAGCTTCTGCCATACTGTGACAAAAACTACAAATCTTAGAGCTTGCTTAGTGACACTGGTGAGTCTTCTTAGAAAATAAGTGAAAAAAACTCTTAATTTCTTACATTATGTAATAGAAACAAGCCCTGGATGGGAAATCTGCTGTTTTGATTTTTTTGGAAGAAGAGGCAGGCACGTAGTGCCTTGAGTTCCCACAACAAATCCCCACCCCTTACTGAAGATGAGAGTAGCCTGGATCCCTGATTAGAACCATTCCAATAGGCTGTTGGTCTCTTGTTGCCTACCCTATGAGCCTGGGCAGATTCTTCTTCCAAAGAAACTTATATGATTATAAATCAGCCATCATGGGGTAATTACACTTTCCACTGCATCCACCCATCCTGATTCTTTCCTCACTTCTGTGTTTTACTCCCATTACTCTCATTTAGTGATATAACAGTCTTAACAAAGGTAGCACGTCGATTATAGGAGTTGTGAAGGCTTGAGCTTTCATTGAAGCAAATGGAAGGATGGGAAACTGATATAATTTGCACCAGTGACTTGGATTGAGTCTCCAGGCATTGCTTAGGTATTTAATTTTTATTGTGATTTTTTTAAATATTGTGGGGCAGAGTGCCAAGACACCAACTATAGTATCCTCTTCATTATACATTATTAGTCAGAGGAAAGCCTACCTCCTCACATCATAGTTTAAAGTGAGGGGGGAAAAAGTCAACAGGTTTTCATTAATACAAATACAATACAGATTTTTAAAATATTTATTTTAATTTGGGATTTTTCCCCCATGTGTTTTGGAGTTTTCACGTGAATTTTTTTTTTTTTTTAATTTGGAGGACCACTCCTCTAAGAATAGAAAAGTTAAGTAGGTGATTTTCTTTTATTTTCCATCAAATATATAAAATGTGTTTATT
Source organism: Herpailurus yagouaroundi (assembly GCF_014898765.1). Classification (NCBI taxonomy): domain Eukaryota; kingdom Metazoa; phylum Chordata; class Mammalia; order Carnivora; family Felidae; genus Herpailurus; species Herpailurus yagouaroundi. The sequence goes on from NW_024412396.1 coordinate 52,358,945, forward strand.
TGTTCAATAAATATTTACCCAGTGTCTGCCATGTACCAGACACTGTTTTAGGGGTATGGAATATATCGATGGGCAAAAAGAGAAAAACTATCCTTTATTTTGTAAAGCTTATATTCTGGTAGAGGGAGACAAAGGAAGTTAAAAAATAAACACTACAAATAATTTACCTTCATAATATATTACATGGTGATGATCACTATAGAAAAAGACAAGGCAAATCAGCTTAAATGGATAGGAGTACTGGATAGGAGGAGAAGGAGACACCTATTTGATCTGAAGACGAAGGAGTTAAGCATGTAGATACATAGGGAAGGTAAAGGCAGCAGGTCTAGAGTGGAATGAAGAGGGAGAAGAGTTACCTACTGGGAACATGTTGGGTCTTTTTGGCCATTGAAGTTACTTGAGCATTTATTCAGTGTTGACATGGGGAGCCATTACAGACAGAGGCTTGAGCAGATGACTAACATGAGTTCACTTGGGTTTTAAGATGCTTGCTTTGGTTCCTGTGTTTTTTTGTACCAAGAACATATTTCTTACTCTATGATTCCAGTTTTCTGTGTGGTATTATGTCATTATTTACTGTGAAACAGATGTCAACAACTATGGCACTGAATGAATGGCTGGCTGTTCATTCCTGATAAGGTGCTATAGCATCTAGATCCACTTAACATTCACTCTCAAGTTCCTTAGGTGCCCAGTTTTCATTGAAAAATGCAAGAGTGTATGGTGCCCAAGAAAAAGACAGCAGAAAAGGTAATACATTCCCCCCCTGAACATGAGGTTTGATTACCTTTGTCATTATTTCCAGCCAACACAGCCACAAACATAATTAGTGGTTATCCAATTATGCAATCACATTGTCTGAGGCCTCATTATCCCTTAACTTATAAATCTGCCTTGCCATCTTTCTATGGCCCTCTTAAAGAATGTACCTACCCACCACCTACATAATGAAAGAAGCCACAAGCCCCAGCCTTGGAGGAACTGTATTGATTTGTAAGAGAGAAGCTATCACTTGCTGTTCTCACTAACCTGGAAATAGACACCACATTTGATCTGCCGCCCTGTTTACTGTTGTAGATCTACATAGTAAATCCATTCATCTGTCTGTCCATTCATCCATTTACCCATCTACCCATTCATCTATCTGCCTATCCATGTATCCATCCATCCATCCATCCATCCACCCATCCATCTGTCTAATTTCTATTTATTGAGTGGCTGTTTGCAAAGTGCCAGGTACCACACTGGAAGGCAATATATTTCATGATTAGATGCATGGACTATAGTCTCAAACTGCCTGGAATTGAATCCTGACCATTACTTTAGCTATAGGACCTTGGATGTTCTATTATTTGAGCCTTAGTTTCCTCATCTGTGGGATGAGAACAATAATCAAACATAGATCATAGAGTTGTTATGAAGATCACAACGTGAATTGATCCAAGGCCTTTCTTTTTGTCCTAGAAGAATAGTTTCAGTAGTTTGAGTTTACATTCAGTCATCCCTCCTTTCCCTTTTTCATCAGTTAAGTCCTTCCCAGTTCATCCAGCAATCTGTCAAGGACCCAACACATGTTAAGCATTAAGGAGCGAATTGGAGTTTTATGAGAAATGGAAGTGTAGAACGATTCCTAGCACATACCACACTACTTGGCACATGCAAAGTACCCAGTGTACCTTTCATGGAATAAGTGTAAGTCCTTGTCCTTGAGGAGTGTTCAGTGTGTCTGAAGAAGGCCAATGTCAGGTGGGAGTGTCGCTGGGGCAGCCAGCCAAGGACAGAGGGCAAAGCAGGAACAATTGAGCACAGGCAGAGGGAAATGGTCCTCCAGCTGCTTTTGCCGGCCTGGAAATTTAAAACCCTTTCTTCCTGGGACTGGCTCTTTTGTTCTGTGGTTTGATTTCTGTCTTTGTGTCAGTGACTTGTCTGACATTTCTGGGACTCTGTTCTGATACACTGTCCAGGCAGGTGGGATCCCAGTGGGAAACTCTGTATGTCTCTGTGTATATTTCAGAAAGAGTTTAACCTTGGAAAAACAAGGCCAGTTTTTTTACTTTAGGGTATGTGTGATATTATCTCTATGTCATTCCTTCTCACACCTGGTTTGGGTAAGGGTAATAAATGTTTGGCTTATAGGACTTATAGCTTTGCAAGATACAGTGATGGTGCTTACATTTAACTTTGCTGTGACCTGTCTTAGTGCAAAAGCATGGGAAAACCCCTGGAAAAATATCACATTTGAGAGGATAATCACAGTGGTAACTTCCATGCAGTTTGGAAGCAAAGGATTAAATATGGGGTTTTCTAGAGCTAGACTGCCTGAGTTCAAATCATGGCTCTATCTTTTACTGGTCATGTAACCTTGGGCAATGTTATTAACTTCTCTGTGCCTCATATTATTGCTATAAAGGGTTACAATAATTATAACCTACCTCTTTGAATAGTTAAGAGGATTGAATGAGATGATATTTTTAAGGTACTTAAGTTCTAGGCTCATAATAAGTTATTCAATAAATGTTACCTATTATTTCTCTTTTTTCCTCCCCACCTGCTCCTCATTTCTCCCCTTATTTTATTACTACCACTGTTACTATTTAAAACAATGTTATTATGAATATTTAATTAGATAGTGTTTGTGAAGGTAGAGGGTTGCCTAGCATAGTGCATGGCACAGGCAGATTGTCAACAAAGGTGAGTTTTCTTTCATATGGGCCTCTAAAGTCCATCCTTAAAGTCTCAGGGACTTTCTGGTCATTCTTCTTACACCTAATACAATATACTCACACTTCTGGTGCAAAGAAGAATCTCAATTCAACTGAAGAATGAGACCTCTCTTGTCTTCCCACTGCTCCTTGTAAATACAACACAGGACAGATATGTGTTCATAATGCTTTACAGCTTTGTGTCAAATGAAGATTATAACAGTATGCATTAGTTATCTTTTGCAGTTTCACACATTATCACAAACTTACTAGCTTAAAACATCACACATTATTATGTCACAGCTTTTGAGAGTCAGGAATCCGGGCACAGCTTGACTGGATCCTTGGCTCAGGGTCTCTAAGGGGCTGCAATTAAAGTTTCAGTCAGGGCTGAGGTCTCAGCTGAAGGCTTGACTGGAGAAATATCCACTTCCCAGCTCACATGGTTGTTGCCATAATTCTATTTCTGGACTGTTGTTGGACTGAAGGTCTCAGTCCCTGGCTGGATGTTAGCTGGGGGTTGTCCTCAGTTCCTTGCCTTGTGAGCTTCCCAACAATGGCAGCTTCCTTCCTCAAAGCTGGGGGGTGGGGTGCTGTGGGGTGCAGAGAGAGAGATGGAGAGAGACTGTTAACATGATAGGAATTATGATCTTATATAAGGTAATTACAGAAATGACATCCCATTAACCTTGCCATCTTCTATTAAAAGTAAATCACCAGTTCCACCTGCATTCAAAAGCAGGAGATTATACAGTGGTGAAAACACCAGGAGGTGGGGACCACTGGGACCAATCTTTTTCTGCATAGCATGCCTGCCTTCTTGGTTTTCTTTTAGATGCTTTATTTTTCTTAACTGTGTGTGTGTGTGTGTGTGTGTGTGTGTGTGTGTGTGTGTGTTTTGTTTTATTTACCTTAATCCCCAGAATCCAGTTTATCAGAGCAGGTCTAAGAGGTAGAGTTGTGCTTCAATTTCTTCAGCAGAATTCTGGAAACTTTGTTTTCCAGAAACTAAGAGTTTTGCTTCATTTTTTTCCTCTGTAAATAGAAATGTATCTTTCCGTTAATGAACATTGCGATTTCAGGGATGCTTTGTCTTCCTTCTGATTGATTGTCAGAGGGCAGTCACTCCTAACAAAGAGAACATTTTAACTTTCTTTTCCTCCTCAGCTTCTCTGTTACATGGTTAATGATCTGGAAGCAAGTACTTGGAGGTGCTAGGGGAGCTCCTATTTTAAGGAATACTTTGTAAAGAAAAGCTGCCTTCTAGGTGATAAAAGAGGATGGTTAGCCCCTAATTTGTCTGTTTAGTAAATCTGGATATTTAGACCTCCAGCTCCCCTCCCACACCCACCCAACATGTGGATGAGTGAAGAGAAAAGTACAGGATGGTACTAAGAGTGTCTGACTAGGAAAGGCTTGCTCTACCTTCCCTTAGGATTCAAAGGGGATACAAGCTACATATGAACATGGTTGCAGGTTAATAGAGGTGCCAGGAAAGTCTCCCTTATCATGGTTTCCATTCACATGGGTGTAGTCATTGCTATTTAGACTGAAATAGGGAATCATTCACTCGTTTTATTTATTCAGCAAATTTTTTTGAGCATTTTATATGACCCAGCTATTATGCTACATGATGGGATTATAATAAGATATTCCCATCCCTCAAAGACTTACTTGCTTAAACACTATAATCCAAATCTTTATTCTGATTTTCATCTGCCATTAATGGGAGTAGGTAACTCTATTTTTCTCTTTCTTGGAAGCTAGAGAATATAGGTAAATGCAAATGATCAAATCCCTTTTATTGCCCTATTCCTAGTATATTCTCCCTTTCTTTTGGTTACTACATGCCATTTTCCATAAACAGTATATATTAATTATCTATGACCACATAACAAATTACCCTAAAACTTAGCAGCTGAAAACAGCATTTATTATTCCACAGTTTTGTGGGTTAGGAACACAGGCATGCCTTAGCTTGGTCCTCTGGCTCAGGGTTTCTCACAAGGCTGTAATCAAGGTGTTAACTGGGGCTGTAGTCAGCTTAAGAGTCAAAGGGAGAAAGATCTAACATATCTGCTGCACTTTGGCCCATAAATTTTCTCACTCATCTACGGGCCATCTGCCTTCTGGGAAACAGTGGATTTGAGGCTATATACTGAGACTGCTGGGTAGTAAGGCTGCAGGTCTGCTTACTGAACATAGTCTTGTAGTCTATGAATACTCTTTTCTGTATTTGAATAGCAATAATTGGAAAATGCATAAGGGCTTGATCAAATAATTTTATGTTTGTTATTTTCCTTTTTTTCCCCTCCAACAGTAGTCTGCCCATCAAAAACGTCATCTTTTACTTTCTGTCTGCAAAGTAACTGGACCCAGTTTTGCTTTTTAGCTACCCTGATAAGAAATTTGCTTCTTAGGACAGATGTAAGAAATGGTACCCAATGGTTAAACTCCCTTACCTTTCTATTTGTTTTGAAATGCTGTTAGAAATCTTGAACTACTCAAACAGAGAAGAGGAGGTAGAGAGTAAATGGCTAGAGGATGGTTGAGGAAGGGAGCGACAGTGTTTGCCTGTTCTCAAGAACTCTCTTCCATGGCCTAATGCCATGAGTTTGTGTCCAGGGTGAATTTTGATAATTTAAAGACTCTGTATTTTTGAGAAAGCTCTATTTTTGCATCAGATAATATCTAAGGATAAATAATGTACTAAAGAATCTGTAGTTACTTGAGAAGGGAACAGTGTCATTTTATTTTGTATTAAATGTCACTGACAGAAGTGTGAGGATAGGTAAATGTCTACTGGTAACTTATTAGCTCTTACCTGACTTAATGACAATATTTGCAACCTGTTTATTTAGTTAACTGTAGGTCTTGGCATATTAGCATAATAATACCTTTAGGCAAAATATAATTGAGTGTTTTTTTACCTTTAGGTTATTTTTAAAAATCCATTCTTATACACAGTAAAATAAAACAAGGCTTGGTTGGTAACAGGATGGTGAGGTTTGTGAATAGCACAGGAAGCCAGATGTAAATTAAAGAGGCCATGGAAGAAAAGGCCAGGAAAGCAGCGGACAATAGAAGAGCATCCAAGAAGCCAGGAAATCCTTACAGGGAGCCCAGGAGAGAACAGATGATTGGTTTCAGGATGTCTGGCAGGGATCTACAATATGGGCTGGGATTTTGATCTTTGTATAGGACCAGTGTGTATAGGATCTTTGTATAGGATCTTCAGGCAGGCCTGAAGCAACAACTTGGGGTCAGGGCAGAACAGGGAAGAATGGTAAAATTTGAGGTACAAGGGCTTGGTCAGGTCAGGACCACAACCAGAACAGATTCAGGATTAAGGCTTTTGGGTCTTGAACTTCTTTTATTCATTCTTTCTGACCAGAGACAGAACTGGTCCTAGGGCCTGGGACAGGGTTAAGCCCAAAGGTGGGTTTTATGTAACACTAAACAAAAGGAGGAGCAATATGTTAGAGTCACCATATGTCCTGTTTTCTTTAGGACAGACCCACATTATATCTGCTATTCCAGGGTACTAATGAATAATATTCCCCTTTTACTTAAAGTGACTGGTTTGGAAGACAAATTACACAGTGATCCTGATAGTTTCCCAAAATAATTTTGCAGAATGTTATCCAGAAGCTACCAAAGCAGAGATCTCTGGTCACATGAGTATGGAAAACCTAGAATTAACCAGAGTTCTTTAACAGGATTCTTTACTATAGGACTTCTCACTGCCTTTAGATGTTAATGTGTAGTATGAATCCCCAAGAGGGGGACAGTATTCTTAATTTCCAATCCTAAATTGATCTATTGGTATACTTTGGTCCCCCTGAGACTATAGTTCTGTGGGACACACTTTGGGGAACTCTGGTTAATTGAATATGGTGTCTTAGAGGAAGGTGGATCATCACTCTTTGTGTACCAGGGTGCTCAGCAAAGTCAGCAGCCATTAGTTAAATAAATAATTACTTGAGAGAACAAATGCAGCCTCTGCCAGAGTTTTCCAATTTGCTAGTTATTGACTGATGTTGGCAGTGTTGTATGTGTTATATGTGACTTGCTGGAGTAAGAGTCTGAAGAATGACTAGGTCTCAAGGTCTGTGGCAAATCCATTTACTAGTTAGGACATAGAAAGGAAGATGATTTTCTTTGTTTAGTCTTTCATTGCATGGTGTCCTTGAGGGAGAGGTTAATGAGGAAATAATAGGTCAGCAGGTGTGCGTGTATGTGTGTGTATCTATGTGGTGGGGGGAGGGGGGGAGGAAGCCTCAGAAAAAAATGTATTTTTAACCAGCATGCCAGGTAATTCTGATAAGGGTGGCCCTGAAACCATTTGTTGAGAAACATTTTCTTGGGGTTCTGATGAGGGACTATTTTGGTGGCAAAATACCACAATAATTCTTTCTTTGATTGAATGAGTCCTCTGATACAGTGGCCTGTGTTCTGATATTTGCCGAGTTCCCATTTTGTGCCATTTCCTATGCTATATGCTCTCTTGCATGCATGTACTTAACATTCACTATGCTAAATAATCCTTAATAAACCTGAAATTTATTATCTCCATTTTACAAAAGATGTTTAAAGATGAACTTTTAGGTGGGCCTGTTGTACTCATATTAGCCTATCCTTTTTCAAGCCCCAAGAGAGAAGGTCCTGGCTCTTAGACCCACCCCTCAACAACTCCCTAGGACATGGACCCTGGGGCCAACATTCCATTCGAGTGTTTGTCCTGAGGCTATCCAGAACTCAGTTGGAGCTTTAACAAGCACATGACTGGACTGTTCTTTTACCACAAACAAGATCATGTGCTGACACATTTTATCTGCCTGGTAGAATGAGTCAATATCAAACAAGCTAATCCAGGGAGAATGATGAAGTACTGATTCTCCTAGGCCTTATCATAAGTAGGTAGACCAAAGTCAAGGCACAGAAAAAGTTTTCTTAAGATGTAGTTGAGGAGGGAATAGAGCCAGAAAAGGAGAAAAAGACTTCCTTTGTTTTCTTCATGGAATTACAAATTGAGACAAGTAGCATGAACAGCTTCTTGCTTTTCTCTGGGCCAAAGAATGATTTTTCCTTTTAATGGTTTTGAAAGACTCAAGCTCCTTCTGGTTCTGTCTCTGGCTCTCTCTGCCCCTCTCCTGCTCTTACTCTGTCTCTCTCTGTCAAAAATAAATAAGCATTAAAAATTTTTTTTGAAAATCACATGTCCATGGAAACTTAGAACATGCAGTGAATGAGGACTCCCTGCTGGGTGAGGTCTGTGAAGACCTGAAGAGAACAAGCCTCTTCTAAAAGGGATTGCCTTTTTTAGGATCAGTGAATGGGTTGCCTACAAACAAGATGGCTATAGTTTTGCCAGAAGCTTCAATTTTTTTTAATTTAAATTTTAAAAAAGTTTAACGTTAATTTTTTTTGAGAGAGAGAGAGACCGAGTGCAAGCAGGGGAGGGGCAGAGAGAAAGGGAGACATAGAATCTGAAGCAGGCTCCAGGCTCTGAGCTGTCTGCACAGAGCTTGATGTGGGGCTTGAACTCAAGAATCGTGAGATCACGAGCTGAGCTGAAGTTGGACGCTTAATTGCCACCCAGGCACCCCAGAAATTTCTTTTTCTTTTTTTTTAAGGAAAGTTGAAAATCCATATTTTTATTTGTTTTCCTGATTTTTTAAAATTTGCATTTAATTTAAATGTTTAAAGCATTCTATTAGCCAAAATAAAACAAGCAAACTTCCACTTGGTGACCTCTGTTTTATTGCTACATGAGGGAGAACTCACATCACCAAAAGTAAGAGAACCCTTCATACTGGGTGTCCACAGTGTTTTAGACCTTTTATAAGTCACCTCATAAAGTTCTTAAAATAACCCTGTGTTTAGAAATCGTCATGTCCCTCTTATAGATGAAAGTGAGGTGCAGAGAAGTTAAATGGTTTTGCCAAGTTCACACAGCCTGCAAGTGGCAAATACAGGTCTGAATTTGGGTTTGTTTGCCTGGAAAGAGCCACAGATTTGGTGCTGGCATGTCCCCTCTCCTCTGGGAGGAAGTGTCCTTCTCTGTGTTATTTATATCACTATTAGTGGTTACTGTTTGGGATCTAAGGCCATGCCAAACCTGATCTCCAAAAGGTAGACTCACTGGTATATGAAGCAGATGCTGGACTGGCTCTTTTTTGATTAGAACAAACTACAAGCTAGTAATTGATCACAATTTTTCTGGGGTTGTCTAGCTTAGATTTATTCCATTTTGTAAAGTCACCCTTCTATGTCATCAAAGTCCATATGTATAGTCTACATTTTCTAGATTCCACATTCCCTGGATATTTCACGTGAAACTCATCTTCCTGAATTGTAACCAAAGTGTGGCTATTAGTCTCAAATTGGAATTATGTATGTGGTGGCAGTGGTGGTGAAATCTATCCACTGATATGCCAGTTATCTTGAAAATTAAACTGCCATTCATTTTATATTGGAAAATTTGTGACATTTCTTGAGACACTTTGAATCTCTCTGAGTTGTTACAAACCAGAGAGAGGCGTCAAAGCTGTAATCTGTGCCTGCCACTCATTTTTGAATAGATTATGAACTCTTAGAGGATTAGGCTTGTGTCTATATAGTTCTCTTTATACAGAGATGAAGGCTTTCACAGCATTATCTATAATTGGGTGTTTAATAAATGCTTTTTGATGAGGATAATGGTATGGAAATAAAACTCTTGAAATCCAGAGTCTGCCTGGATTTCTTGCCTCATTAGGGAAGAAGAGATGAATGTGAATGCTTGGGTAAATATGAATGTAGATCTCATTCGGGAAAGCACACACTCTCTGTGCTTGAAATTCTGGGAGAGAAAAACTTGAAGGGTGTAACTAAGACAGAAATTCTGCGGATTGACACTAATACCAGTATTTACCGATCATCTCTAACAAGGCAGACTCCATTTGGAATCTGGCGATGCGTCTTATAGGCCTCAGATTGCTTGACAAATCACACCAAGGTTTACTCAAAGTCACTGCCATTATGGTGTGCAATCACAGGCACACCAGTGCCCAACAGGGGTGAAGGCAGAGGTTAATGGCTTTCTTTATATTTGCATTATACTTGATCTCTGGCTTTCATGGTCAGATGGGTTTTTATAAACTCTTCCCATCTAGCTTTCTGAAGTGTTTTCAGGTTGTCTATTTTAGGGCTGTTTTACAGCTGCCTTTTCATACATCTGCTTTGTATGCTAGACAATAAGGAAAGAGGATCCAAGATATGAGCTATTGATACTACCATGCACACTAAGGTAAATATTAAGTCTTTTGTTGAGCTTTCCAAAGGCCGAAGTGCATTTCCTTTTTTATCTAAAATGTTTAAAGTGTAGCCAATTCTAACCAGCTGCTTTAATGTATCAAGAGGGTCTTGTAAGTTTTCTTCTTTGCCACCATGGTGAATTCTTTAGGCAAACTGAGTTTGAGCTTTCAAAACAGTGTGAATATACTTAATGCCACTGAAGTGTATACTTAAAATGGTAAATTTTATGTTTTGTGTATTTTACCATATTAAGAAAATTTTTAAGCATTGAATCAACCATCGAGTTTGTCAGACTGATCTGTAGAGCATGGGCAATGTTTGCAGGCAGTACTGTAAAATGTGTGGTTAGGGAATATTGCGTTATAACACTCAAGTGAGAGAAATACCATATTATTTTCCTTTCCCTAAATCAAATTAAATGTAGCTTTGAGCTCTCATCTACTGGAAGGGTGTGTGATCAAATCAATCACATTATGTTTGAGAGAATACATTTCTTAGGATTCTTCAAAAATTTGGGTGAGACTTTCATGAAATCAGGAAAACAGGAGTGGAGGGTTATGTCCTTTCCATAGGCCCCTTTAAATTATTTCTGTTTGCTACATGATGCAACTCTCCAGTTTGATCTTTCACTATCAAGCTCATAGACTTATTGGTTGCAGAGAGGCTCTTCATAATGGCCCTCTCTACCCACCACAAACCTGGCCAGAGAGATACTTTCTTTCTTTTTCAGGCTGAAGTGTTGGTTCCATAGGAGCCTCAATACTCCCTTTCATCTTGGACATTACTTCAAAGGGAACATGGATTTCTTTGATTCACAGAAACTTCCAAGTTCCTATCCCTTTTCTCACCTCAGAAAAGCTCATGCCTTTTGGCGGGGCTCTCTGGTTCCTTACACCCCAGCACTCAATGAGCCTTCAGTGAGGACAATTGAATTCTGGGTACCTGACAACTTTGGCTTTTCTACCCTAAGACACAGGAGTTGTTAGTGATCTTGAAAATAAAGGATCTAAGACTCAGAATGGGATGCCTGGGACCTTCTTAATATGGGGAGGTAAAAATGCTTCTCCATCTTTTGAATGTCCAAGGCAGCTAGAACAAGGAGCGATTATTCCACTAGTTTTAACTTTTGTTTTGTTTTTATTTTTGCTATGCAAGCATGAGCATTAGTAACATAATAGTTGCAAGTGTGGCTTTAGAGACAGAGAGCTATTGGACACTAGAGATTGCTGTTACTCCAGGAGACTGGAAAGGAGAAGTCACTTTGAGTTGGGGAGTCAGAGAAAATTACATGGAAGATGTAAGATTTGAGCTGGGTTATTTTGGATAACATAGAGGTAGAAGATACCGTAACCTAAAGAATAGTGCTATAAAAGCTCAAAGAGTTTGGGGTGGAATAATCAAGTTTACAAGATAGTACAGGAATGTGGACCCTTTTCTTTAGGAAATAATTTTGAGAGGAAGTTGGGGACAATCTTTCCTGGAATGTTTTATGCATGCCAGTTATTTATTTATCATTCATCCAACAGATATTTATTGTGTACCTACTATATTCCAGGCACTGTTCTAGGCCCCAAGGATTCAGCAATGAAGAGGACAGGAAAGGTTCTTTCCTTCATGCTGATTATACACTAAATGTGGAGACAAGCAATGAAAAATAAGAAGATACATGCATATGGTAATGCCATATAGTAGTAGAGCTATGAAAATTTAAAGCAAGGAAATGTGATAAAATGTGACTGGAAAGATTAAACACTTAAGAGAGGGAAGCCAGAGATGGACACTTAGAGTAGGTGATGCTATTTAAGCTGAAATTTGAATGAAAAGCAGGAGGCACTCATATTAATGGTTAGAACAAAGGCTCTAAGGTGGGAATGAGCTTCATAGGGTCAAGGAGAAGCACATAGGCCGGTAGGTTGGTGCATGAAGGAAATGGGATGGGAGATCAGACTACCCTGTAGGTTATTTGGAAATATTAAATTAAATCAATTAAACCAATTAAGTCAGAATCTCTGAGATGGGGTCCAGTCCACAGTATATACTAACACCTCTCGAAGTGATTCTGATGAGTAGCAAAGGTTGACAAGCACCATATTAGAGAGAAGAACCAAAAGAAGAAGAGTTTCTTTTTGAGCAGGTAGAAGATGTTGAAGGAATGGGATGGAGTAGGAGTGATGTGAAGATTATAATCCTGCAGGAGTATCCTGGGGTTGGATGGATTATTGTCCTTGACCTGGTGGTCAATGGAGTCCAGAGTGGCCTGTTCCAAGGGCAAGGTCCCTAGGTTCTTTAGTTAGTGTCCTTTGCCTGTTTGCTGAAATGGCTTGTGCCAATTATGGCAGAAGTCAAAGAGTTAAGTTTTAGTTTACTTATTTTCTGCAGTTCACAGAGATCCAACCCTCTGAGCTAGAGATAAGGCAGATGGTCCTGAGCTGGAAAAAACTTGCCCAGATAACCTCTCCTTCTTGAAGAGGATTTAAACTGAGGATTTAAAAATCAGTTTAAATAATAATGGCCTATAACATAGTTCTACATGCAGAATTTTTTTTTCTATGAAAACTAGATGTTGCCTTAAATCATCTGTATAAAAAAGTGGGGGGATTCGCTAACAGGAGTAGAAGTTGAAGATCCTGTAAAGGAAAAAGACTGGCTTCAGTTACAGATGGGGTGTGAGATGGATGGAAAGCTGCCACCATGGCTGAGGGAGGATGAGATTCATACAAGACAGAGCTCAAAAGAGGAGGCTCTTGAGCTTAGAGACAATTTGAGGGGACAAGAAAATGATTGTGTGTGATTAGAAGGAATAGAATAAGAAAAGATATACACAATATAGATGGAGATCTCATCTCTTTAAAATCCTGAATAAGAACATCAAGTGAGGTAGCATAGCCAATAACTAGGGCTCTAGAGTCCAAATTGAATGAATTCTTTAAACACTTTAACCCTCAGTTTCCTCACTTATAAAATGGGAATAATAGTACCTAAGTCATCAGTCACTGTGAAAATTAATGATAAAATGCATGTAAAAGGTGTGGCACAATGCCTGCCACTTAGTAAGAGCCATTAAATATCAGCTTTCAGGGGCGCCTGGGTGGCTCAGTCGGTTAGGCATCCGACTTTGGCTCAGGTCATGATCTCACGGTCTGTGGGTTCGAGCCCCGCATCGGGCTCTGTGCTGACAGCTCAGAGCCTGGAGCCTGTTTCAGATTCTGTGTCTCCCTCTTTCTCTGACCCTCCCCTGTTCATGCTCTCTCTCTCTCTCTCTCTGTCTCAAAAATAAACAAACGTTAAAAAATTTTTTTTAAATATCAGCTTTCATTGCAGTGTTCCTTAACATCATCAAAATTGCTGTTATAATTAAGATTGCCTCAGTCACAAAACCATGTCATGTTCACCAACAGCCAAGGATTCTAGATAAAAGTAAGGAGGCCAATATAGAGCTAAGTTAATATATGAAGAAGGTGCAGCCTAGGGAATACAGGCAATGGTATTGTAGTAGCATTGCAGTGACAAATGATAGGTATACTTGTATGCATAGCATAATGTATAGAGTTGTCGAATCACTATGTTGTACCCTTGAAACTAATCTAACATTTTGTGTCAGCTAAACTGCAATGTTAAAAAATGTGAAGAAGCCAAAGCTATAGAGCTCATGTATTCGAAGGGAATCAGAATTTGACTAAATTCATAATCAATAATTTTTGTCCAGTGTCTTCCATGGGCCACCCATTTGCTTCACTCTAATATACTTTATTCCTCTTAATAATATGGAACAGAGGAAAAGGAGCAAGTCTGGGCAGAGCTCCAGGAGAGAGATTGGCTCTGAAGGATATAGATGACAAATGTTGGGCAGGGTGATCTCTAAGAAAAGTTTTAGATCATCCATGGCTTAGTGGATGGCTTAGTCATCCATGGCTTAGTCAATCTGGAAGCAGATGTAAAAGTTAGATTGCCAGTCTTGAAGACCAGGAAATCTGGTTTGAAAGACAATGATTACATTGTTAAGTAGTGATGGATTCAAGAGATTTTAACCCTTTTGCTTGGCTGTCAATGGGAAGCACCAAGGTCAGGATCTACATTTAGAGTGTGGACTTCTGGATCTGTGTCCCTGGAGGGAAAGTTGATATGTGAGCTGGTGTGGAGGATTTGGGGAGAACCTGTATGAAAAGTAACAATGAAAACCCAAAAAAAAACAAAAAAAAAAAAAAAACAAAAAAAAAAAAACAAAAACCAAAACAGTTGAGTTCTCTGGGTGAGTAAGGTAGAATATTGGAGAGAATGTTGCTGAAATTTAAGAAATAACTAGTCCGTGAATCATGAGAGGAATTAGCAAAGAATCAAAAAAAATCTTATCATTAACATTATATATAATTATAATAAACTGGGAATTAGGAAGCCTGCATGCTAGACTATCTTACATGCAAGTAACTGGAATAATCTAGCCCTCAGTTTCTTCAGTCTGAAAAATAAGGACATTGAATTAGGTGATGGGTAATGCATCTTTTTGTTTAAAGTACTGTTATTCTATGGAGTACAGAGAAGCTGATGATTTGGGCTCAGTGGTATACAAGCTTAAGGCAGCAGTTGAGAAAGTATTTTACCTTCTTACGTTTTCATGCCATATCCAGCTTTGTTTTATTTGAATGTATTTTAGGATTTCTTTCTCTTGGGATGAATGGAAATAGACATTGTAGAAATGTATAAATCAATGTGCATTTATTGGGGGTGCAGCCAATGGCCTCACAGATAGAAAGTGAAAAGAGGTCTTAGGCTGTTTAAAAAGTTGATTGAAGTAATTCTGGGTTATGAGTCATAGTGACCAGACTCTTATGAAGACATCACATTAACAAGTTCTGTCCTAACTCTGCATTTGCCTAGTATAGATGGGTGTCTAGAATTTGGTGAGAGAGTGCTGTCTACTGAGCTGCCCCCACTGTTGTTAGAGTACAGGCACAGAAATGAATCTTTAAGCACACCTGTTTTCCCTGTCATCATATTTGTCACAGAAACAGACTCCCCATGCTCATTATCAAGAAGCTCATATGTTATCTCCAATTCACATTTGTTCACCTCGTTCTCTTCATTGCATTAGTCAAGTTCAGAAACTAGACTGTCAGCTGCCAGACAGGCTGCTCTTTCTCTTTAGAGATAGGTGAATACCACTTAGTAATTCATTATCAAAGCTTACAGTCCTAGAAGGTGTTTTGGCCTTCAATTCAATTACCCAGAAAAGCAAGCCATAAGGAAAAGAAAAGTGCCTGGGACAATTAGATGGGCTATCCAGTAGTCAAAAAAATTTTCACCTCTGCAAATTCAGGTTCATTTTCTGTTCCTAAGTCATCAGAGGGAAACACAAGATGTTCACTGTCAGTTTGGACTGTCAAAAAAGCTTGTCCGAAATCTGTAAAGTTGTCACTCCTTATGTATTATTGCTTCAGAACCAGAGATCCAACTTCCTGTGCTTCAACTTTCTGATGAGACCTTTTGGGATGATATGTGTGTCTTTGATGAATATCTGAGCTGGAGTTGAAAATAGAGTAAGCTGCTTCTGTGAAGTTATTAGAACCCAGATTGCATAGATTAATCTATGGAGTTTGGAAAAAAGATCTAAAACATGGTATCTGCTCATGAAGCCTTTACAACCTATTTGGGGAGTTAAAGTTTACACTTATACACTTAGAACCTTATTTTTAGTAGTTTCTTGGCAGTTTTAAATTTCCTGTACTATAGTGCACCAACTACCCAAATATGATGCTGTAATGAAGGTTATGGGAGGTCAGAAAAGAGGCTGAGTTTCTGAGGAAATGGTAGCTTGGTGGAGTTTCACTCACCTAGAACAACTGCCCTCGTTATGTTCAGTGACACTCTTTGTTACTTGCATTCTTCTCCAGGCAGTGATATAACCCATTCTGGAGTTTTAGGAGCCTGAATTAGGAGTGTGCTTAATTTGAATTTTGCTTCACATGTGAAGTAAAAGGGAAACAATTGAAGGCCCCAAAGCAAAGGTGGCTTGAGAACCAATGAGAAAGTCTGTGAACTCTCAAAACCGAAGGAGGTCCAGCACATACTGGGTGTGATTTAGTCTCTAACTAGGATAGGTACTTGTTTGGTACTTGTTTGCTTCTATTCCTTGATGTATACGGGAACAAGCTTTATAAGAAGCAGAATTTCACCTAGAAGCCAAGCTTACTGAACTTATGCCTTTGTCTCTTCTGCTATAAAGTGGTGAACTCATAGCCCCTGCTTCAGTTGGTTCACAGGTAGATACATCCTGAAGTAAGTAGGGGTAATTCTTGAGTTTTTCTATTCCAAAGCTTACCTCAGAAAGGAAAAGAGTACATTCTGGAGGTATTATGGGAGACAAGACAGGACTGCAATGGGTTGTCCCATTGATCATTCTTTAGGCTCTTTTCTCTGTGCTAGCTTTTGCTCTACCAGTTGCCTAGTCATGGGAAAAAGAACCTTAACCAGGGACTGTCAGTCTTCTCCATGGAGTCAGTCAGCTGCCCTTTAGCCTATACAGAGATAGGCTCTGGTATATCATACTGCTACATGTCAGTGGTTCAATAATTTACCATGCAACCTGTCTATGGATTGGCATAGACAAAGAATAAGGTCTAATATGTAAAAACCTTATAAAGAAGTTAAAACTTATGGTAGCAAAGGATCTTGGAGAATTGGGGAACTTGGGAGCCATTTATGAAATGTATGCCTTTGCTAAAGACCATTTTGGCAAACCAAAGGGTCTCTACCCGTCACCCTGACTCAGGAAAATCTGGGCTCTGATGATCATGAATATAATGATTGAGTTCCCCACATCTACCAGCCCACTGCAATCATTTTGATGCCTTCACAAGAAAATGATTCATTTTCATCTATCCCATGGCTACTTCCATTCCCTGTATGTTTATTTATGAAGCATTTTATTGAAGTGGTTCCCCATTATGTGAAATTTAAGACTATTTATTCATTAATTCATTTATTCAGTACAACTAATTGAGCATATACAATGCACCTGGCACTGGGAAAACAAAATAATAAACCACTATATTTGTCCTTGAAGTCATGTCTCTCTCTTTATAGAGGTTAATTATAAATTACTGTAATGCAGAGTGAGAAATATCACTGAGTCAAATGCAAAATGCTAAAGAAAATAGCAATGTCTAGGTTGGTTGGAAAGATTCACAGAGAAGGTGACATTTGTTCAGGGCCTCAAAGAATGAGTAGGAGTTTCTTAGGTGAATCGGGAAAGGGGGGAATATATGTGAAAGAAAGTTCATGCATGAGGACACAGAAGACATGGTACAAATTCAAAACTAGATTTCACCACTTATAAGTTGGGTATTCATTTAGGTTATTTTGAAGCCTCAATAAATATCATTACTTATAAAATATAGATAAGTTATTTCTTGTCTGCTTAAAAAGTTATATTGAGACTCAACTATCCTCATGTTTTTGAAATGAGTTTGAAAATAAGGTTGGTTGAGTTTGAAAATAGTGTGGATGGTTGTCCAACCCTTCATGAGGGGAGTAGAGAGTACACTGCTCATCACCATGGTAAAGGTTAGGGTCTGTGAGAATCACAGGGGGCAGAGGAGACACAGACATTAAAATGATGGAGCTGAGAAGTTAATCTGTTTCTTTTTTTTAATAGCTCTGCATGGAAGCTGTCAGTGGGGCTCTCTCTCAGCTAGATTTATGGCTTCTGAATGACATTGTTTTACTTTGCCATTTGGAGGCTAAACAAGGCTGGAGGGAACAAGAGTCTTATTTTCCTATCAGTGGCAAATGCATATCAATCAATGTAATTGAAGTCCAAATGGAATAATTTATGGGAGACCCATTGCATCCTCCCTTGTCTTCTTTCTCTCTTTCTTTCTGTTCCATCCTATTCTCTCCATCATCATTTCTTTCTGGCTCTTTCTGGTGTTCAGTCTTGTCTTATGATAAGCACAGACAATTAGAAAATTGTTGCTCTCACCCTTTGGCCTGTTTCTCTTGATGTTTAGGTTAGTTTGGCATCAGATCCTCTCCAAAGGACACATCTTTCCAGAAAGAAATCTATCACATTTAATAGTTGCCATTTAGATATTACTCATCAGAAATAAATAGTGGAGGAAGATTCCTTATTCTTGAAAGTCATAATTAGCCAATGCTATGCAGGAGACATTCTCTACCTAAAGCCCAGGGTTGATTTTTACAATGACTACTTATCAATCAAGGATAGAAAATGAGCAACACACTTATAGGCTCTTGTATTAATTATTTTGTGGGGGATAGATGTAAACTTTGGGGTGGGGCAAATCACTCAGATTTTTCTTGGAGAGATGGAATGTATACTTTTATAAAAACTTACAAAAGCTTATTATGGTGGGTGGTTTACAATGTAAGATAATAAAATGATAAAACTGAGTAAGAGGCTCACTGTCTCAGTAGATCTTATTTGTATATCTGGATGAAATTAAAAAAAAAAAAAAGGAATATGTATTCTTGGAGGATATACAATAGCCAACTTGGGGACCAGAAGAAAAGAAGAATGAAAATTACTTTATTGCCAGGTGCCTGGCTGGCTCAGTTGGTTAAGTGTCTGACTTAGGCTCAGGTCATGATCTTGTGGTTCATGAGTTTGAGCCCTGCATTAGGCTCTGTGCTTACAGCTCAGAGACTGGAGCCTGCCTCAGATTCTGTGTCTCCCTCTTTCTCTGCCCCTCCTCTGCTCTCTCTCTTTCTCAAAAATAAATAAACATTTAAAAAAAGAAAATTACTTTATTGTTGTCTTTTACTGTTTGAGAAATCCATATTACAGAGGATAATGACCCACTGCTTTTTTTAATGTTTATTTATTTATTTTGTGAGAGAGAGATAGAGAGTGAGTGGGGGAGGGGCAGAGAGAGGGAGACAGAGAATTCCAAGCAGGCTCCGTGCTGCCAGTGCAGAATCCTACGTGGGGCTCAAACTCACAGACTGTGAGATCATGACCTGAGCCAAGACCAAGAGTTGGTTGCTTAACCAACTCAGCCACCCAGGCACCCCTGACCCACTGCTTTTTAATCTCACTAATAAATTAGTAGAAAGGAATAGATAAAAGTGAAGAGGAATGATTTTAGTTGAACTTCAATAAAATATCCTTATTGTTTATTTTTTATATCATAGGTTTCTTAAAGTAGGGTATTTCTTATCTGACCGGTATGATTTAGGTGTCGTCTTGTCACAAGGTAAAGTCTATAAAGGTGGAGGAAATGTATGTATGTTTAAGGCAAAGGATGAATATTTATTGAGCTCATACTATTGAGTGCATACTATGAATTTTTTATATAAACTAATCTCATTTAATCAAGAGTGTGATAAGTAGGTTATTTCTACATTTATTTTATAAATGAGAAAACTGAAAACAAAAGAAGCTAAGTAACTTGATCAGTGTTATGTAGCCATGATATGTCAGAGTCAGGATTTAAATCCAGGTGTATCTGACTCTAAATTCCATATTCTAAATTCTTCATATTGTACTATGATACCCAATAAATAATTGTTGACAGGCTCATCTCTATTCAAGGTAAGAGAGTGGATCCATTGTTTTCTCGTAGCCTTTTCCACAAGTATATTATCAGAAACACTTGGCTATAATGAGAATAATTTCTCGTATTATCATGGTAGTAGACATCTTTGTGTTTCCTGACTAGTATCTTTTCCCCTTTTTTGGGCAATAGCATTGTTTTCCATATACTTCTAAATTTTTTTTAAATTTATTTTTAATTTTTAAAAAAGTTTTTAACGTTTATTTATTTTTGAGAAACAGAGCGAGACAGAGAGTGAGTGGGGGAGGAACAGAGAGAGAGGGAGACATAGAATCCAAAGCAGGTTCCAGGCACTGAGCTTTCAGCATAAAGCCCATCATGGGGCTTGAACTCACAAACTGTGAGATCATGACCCAAGCTGAAATCTGATGCTTAACCAACTGAGCCACCACATTTTTTCAGTTGAAAGTGTGAATTCCTTTCACTTCAGTTTACCTCCAGTTATAAGGCTGGGCACAGAATCTAGGCCTGATCATTCAGAATAGCCTATTCTTACAACCACAGCTCTTGATTTTTCATGTTTCCCAAGCTGATTTTACCTTCTGCTAGAGTCATTAGGGAAGATGATCCCTATCTCCTGGAGTTGTTAAGCAGGTAGGAAGCAAGACTGGGACTGCTAGTAGGAACTGTTCCCATTAATTGGAGAGAAAAAGAGATTGAGATATAAGCAATAAGAAGAGAGTCAAGCCCTAATGATATTCTTCAAGACCCTACATCTATCCACACCTGAACCTAATTATTTTTATTCTTTAAAAGCATTTGAATCTATAATGTTTTTCTTTTATCTTAGGTTTAGTTGCAACCAAATTATTTTTAAAATGCACAAAAAATATGTCATTGTTATCTTATTTTGTATCAGTGGCTTGATAAATCACCTATCTGTAGTCAATGAAGCAGCACTAATTACAATTGATAATAGTGGCCACAAAGTCTGATCCACACTTTGTGAAGACTTTGGCACCTGCACTGGGTCCTGGATTGTTTCTGGTTGGCCAGCAAATACCTTTAATGCCTTAGACTCTGTAATGCCTGGCAGAATGTCTGAATTTGCCTTGATTGAGCCATCTCTCCTCCCTGTGGAGGTTCCTGTAAACTCAAGGTAAAATGCCAAATGAAAATTGAGGTACTGCTTTATTGTCAATTGCACTTGTGTTCATAACTCCCAATAGCTTTCCAATCAACTTGGTTGGAGCATAGGGCTTAGTCTCAAACATAAGCAAACTCTTTCCACCCTCTGATTCAAATCTTATTTCCACCCAGTTGTAAGATCACTGTGCCCAGTAACAGATAGTAAGAAATACAAGAGAGGATGACCAGCAGGTCAGACTTTAATCAAGAGTCTAAATGTGGGTTGGGTTCCTGCACAGATAGGAAACAGTGGAGAAAGCCACACCCAGATGAAAAATTTCAAATTCAGTGCTTCCTTCAACTAGAAAACATGGCTCAATTAATGCCTTGGATTCTGTCCAGGGAATTAGACTGAGAAAAAGAAGTAAATAATCCACAGATTTGGGTACTTTAGCATCATCATCATCATCATCATCGTCATCATCATCACCATCATAATGCATGTTATCAATATACCTCATGAGTGATTTCTGACACAAAGATAAAGCAAACAGTGCTTGAGAACTGGTCTACATTTTAGGAATCACTGCACTATTCTCAGAAATCTTTATGTATGTTACTTCTTTGTCTTTATTGAATATGTTTATATTTTCACCTATATGTGGGCCATGCTCTTCTAAGATATACCATAGTGGAAAAAAAATCTCTATATTGTGGTATAGAGATCTACTGAAGAAAAGTGCTATATGTGTGTGTTTTGCAACAGGTCAACCTATAGGATGTGTCTCTTACCAGAATCATTGAACCAGACCCAAGGTCCCCAGAGGACTACTTGAGATCATCTCTCTAACCCAGTAAATCTCAAGCTTAGGTGTACAACAGAATGCCTGGAGAACTTACTAAAAACACTGGTTCCTGGGCTCTACCCAAGACCTACTGAATCAATCTCTTCTGGTGGGGTGAGGGTGGGTAGGGCATAAGTATACTTATTTATAACACCTTTCTCAGGTAATTCTTATGCTAGTTCACAAAAATAGCCCTTGGAGATCCATTTATCTTTTACCTTCAAGTTAAAAAACATCACTCTGAAATCTTATGAGCCAGATAAAACTTTAACATGTATTTAAAGATGTTTGCAAAAATATATATGCAACCTCTCTCAGCAAATTTTTTTGTTCAATAAACTTCATTTTCAAAATATTCTGTTTCATCTCACATAAATCCCTGGCATTGCAAACTAAGTCTGTTTCCCACTGTCTGCTTATTGTTATTGTTGACATTGTTGTTTTGTGCTGTTACTGAGCCCCATGTACGTTATGGGCCATATACATGAAGTCATGTCACAGGTATGCTTTTTTAGCTTCTTAATTCCCTATTAAGGGAATTAAGGGAATTCCTTAATTCCCCCTTCTTAATTCTATTTTTAATTTGACTTTTAATTCTAAGGTGTCTATACTCGTGATGTTTTATTGATTCTATTTTTTCTCAGTAAGATCCTTTACTCAAACCTCATCTGAACCCAGGTAAAGTGATTGAAAATGACATTAAAATTAACCAGATCTTATCAATTTGTAGGGTGTAAGGGGAGAAAAGGATCATGAAAGGGGACAGAATGAGAGTCTGGGAGACTGAATGTGAATTTTAGAGGAAATGATGACTCCAATAAATGTCTTTTTTCCCCCCTTTTGCATTCTCCTGGAAGCTAATCCGATTGGCATAATCCTCTTAACTGCCTGTGTTCTATCAGTATTTTATCTGATCTACTTCTCTGACAATCCTTTCTATGGTTTGCTAGCTTCCACCTATTTCTGAGAACGTTTAGCTATTACAGGGGAAAATCAACTCTGTTTCTCCATTTTTATACAAATTGGGGTTCTTGGGATGCTTAGAAAATGGAGAGACCTTTGCAAAGGCTGGATTTGTGTGAAAAGTCTGGGGACAATGTTTCCAGCTTTTAAAATTTGGTAGGGAGAGATATAAACAGGCCTTCTCCCTCATCTCCAAGCTGGCTCCTGATATGCGTACCATTAGTATGGGTCAGAGGATTGTTGGTCTGAGTCAGAAGATGCAAGATAAAAGGAACCATGAACATAAAAACTGGCCCACATGCCTAGGTACTAAGAAGATTGACCAGTGGATAGGCTTGACTATTTCTTTTGTTTATGCCATCAAGGAAATTAGAGCATGATGAGGGACATCTTTCACTTCCTATAGATAAGGAGAGGGATTCTCTTCCTATAGACCCAACCCTATCTGTGTTCTGCTTTCTGTGGAGTATGATCTCAGGGATAAAAAGGCATGACCACTTGCCCCAGTACTTCAATACCTCTGCTTTACGTTATACCATAATTACTTCATCTAGTTGGGAATTCAAATCTCTCTAAATTAAAATACTCCTGAGAAGGGTCTAACCTTAATCCCTTTATCAGCTTACTCTGTAATTATCAATTAATACTTTAGGAAAGATTAGCTGGCAACCAATGGGAATCAAGATAGTGGTGACATAGTGAGTTCTCCTGGTTTTGCTACTCATTAGCAAGGTGACCTTGATTTTTAAGTTTCTTTAGGTCCTGGGCTTTTCATTTTTTAAGTAAAGGGGCTAGGTACTAGGATCTTGGACTTTCTTCCTATTCTGGTTCCATGAGAGAGTTCCAAATGCGTTCCTAGATTTCTAACTGGCTGGGAATAAGAGACTTCCTTCATGGCTTTCTTTATTGTGTTCCTAGAACACAATAGAATAAGTTCCTAGAACTTAGGCCATATAATCATGGGTCTAGTGAAATGAAAAGAGTGTGGCCAGAGAGTGAAAACCACGGGAAGCCTAGATTGCCACAGAATTGCTTAGTTGCAAACCCTGAACAGCTGCATCCCAGAGATGAGTTTGCAAAGGAGGAGTTTATATGGGATGTCACAGCTCAACAGCAGAAAAATAGGCTGATACAATCAGAAAGCATGCCAGGCCATTGTGGACATCTGCCGTGCAGAATGACATCAAGTGGCTGTCTGAACACGATCTGCAATCCCTCTCTTGACTTTGAAGAGACCCCTGGGCCCCAAACTTCAAATCTGCACAGATAGCATATAGCCAGCAGGCCTGGCTTTCTCATGTCAACATGATGCAAATGTTTCTGTGGATAGAGAGCTTGGAGTCACGAGAACTGCATTCCAGTGTGATATCTTCACACACACGCATGCGCGCGCGCACACACACACACACACACACACACACACAATACTATTATTACTTTGAGATTTCCTATATCCAAAGCAGTGGACTAAGTGTTTTACATACTTTATCACATTCATATCACATATGACCTTGGGTTCTTAACTTCTGTGGGTCTTCCTGTCATTATTAATAAAAATGGAACATTTCAGCCATATCCAGTAATAGTAACTAGAATTTACCAAATGCTTACTATGCACTAGACACTGGAGGAAGCCCTTTTTGTGCATTATTATATTATTTACTTATTAATCCTAAGAAGTAGGTAGGAACTATGATTATTTCCATTTTACAGGTGGTGAAGTTGAATTGGAGTAGGTGGGATTAAGCAGCACCGAATGGAATTTGTAGAAGGAAGGGGCTTCGTGTTTCTTTTCTTCCTGAATATTGCTGCTATAACCCAGAATTACCCTAAAGGGGATTTCTGTCTTTAGTTCTGATTCCACGAAGCCATTTCATCTCAGTGAAGGCCAAAAGGAAGACTCTTTGTTCTCAGTTGCGTGGATGCAGGTAGTGAGGTGGACATGAGAAACAGAATCCAAGAGATGTTCTGGAGCTGGAATGAAACTGCTTGTTAAGAGTGCATGTGAATTCCAGAGTTCTGTCATGAGGAAGTCTTGTTGACTAACTTCCTAAAGTCACCAAAAATAATATCAATAAACTAAATCCATCCCTTTGTTTCTCCATACACCTTCTTTTCTGCATTGTCCTCCAGGGTTCTGTCTTATTGAGCTTTCTAAGCTTCAGTGTTCATGATCTGAAAAATACAATTAATAATACCCTTTATTGGCTGGTATGCATGTGGAGGGGAGGTAAATAGGAGAATTAAATAAGATAGCAGACATTAAAGTATTTTGTCAATGATGAACCAATATATATGTGGGGCCTAATAGTGACCATGTTGACTGATTTAGTATTTGTTACTGCTACAGGACTACATCTCTCTTATTTGAAAGAAATGCCTTCTGATATTTATTTTCTTTTCTAAAAAGATTGTGTTTTGCTAATTTTCTTCCTTCCCTGTGAAATAAAATTATATCAAGGAGAATTGAAAATTAAAAAAAAAAAAAGCTGTGCAGTAATTGGTAGGGAAAGGATAATGAGAAGAAAAGCAGACAACCGTCTGCTGTTTAGCATATCTGTGAGTGTGTTAATTTAATTAGAACTGCCCTGTATAAATATTAAACTCAATTCACTTTCTTTTATAGCTCCTTTGCTTTTCAAAGTATTCCCAGTTACAGATTATCTTTTTAAAATTCTTCTGTGAGTTTGAGGGAGTTAATGGCAGAAAGACAACCCAAATTTAAATGAACTGAGAGAGCTTTTCATCTTATCACACTTTGTCTCCCTCTGTTATTTTGCTTTGCCTGGCTGCTGGCCCAGAGGCAAAAGAGTGCTTGATTTTCTTGCCTTCCTAGGTAGAGGTGACGTAACAACTTCCCTTCAGTAGAATATATATTTTGTGTTGTTTTTCTGGAAGAAGAATTAGATTGTTTTATGTCTCCATGCTCCCAATCATTTGTGAAAAATCACCCAACTTTTCCAGGTCACTGGCCAGGATGTGGGATATAGTTTAGATGGTTGTTTCATTTGATTCTCCTGACAACTATTAGGTGAGAATAACATTATCCCCATTTTACAGATGAAAGTAGAGTCAGTAAGTAAGAGAGCCAATCATGTTTGAACTCAAGCATATTTTTAGTGTTATAAATGGTGTGCTTAATTCCTAGATTGCACTTTGGATAGACGTGGGATAATGGTAGTCAAACAATTGCCCATGGAATTAGTTTGAAGTGAATTCAAGAGAATCATAGAATCCCATAGGCAGAAGGGACCTGACCTCTCTTATAGAAGCTATCTTTTAGGATGAAGGCAAGGGAAGGATAGTCCTGCAAATATACAGTCAAATCCTATCTTTATTTCAAATTTTGGCATTTTGTTCATCGTGGACTTTGGCATTCATTAAAAAAATGTCACATTAAAATATTATTTATTGACTACTGAGTAGTTTTTTGGGGTGCTCCTTTAAATTTTGTGCTCCAGATGATTAAGATACTTGTCTCAGGATATCCTTGTCTAGGATACCCTAGTCCTGGAACTGTAGAGCAGACACAATGCTAGGTAGTCTACGAGTCCTATTCCTTTATTTTTCACATGAAGAAACTGAGGCTTTAAATCACAAAACTGGTATTAATAACCCATGTCTCTTGACTCACAATTCAGTGCTCTTTGTGCTACAGAAAGTGGAGATAATAGTGTGACAGATGAGCATCAGGAGAGTGTGATCTCATAATAAAGCCTGACTAAATATACCAGGGCAAAAATGTAGAGTCCATGAACTGCACGTGTCTGTTTAGCACACAATCTTCTTCTCATCCAACAAGTAGAAATAGCTGCAAATTGTAACAGGTAAACTTAGATTAGACTGAAAGAACTACTTGACAGTGTGGAAGGTGAGGTGTACTGGCTTCTAGAAAATGGCACAAAATAAGAGTGGTAAATGCAAACATCTTAGGTTGGGTGTAAAAAAGTGGTGGGGTTGGTGGCAAACTGGGGAGAGAGACCATAAGTAGAAACAAGTTCTGTAATTTTTTGATCACTGGAGAAGCAAGGTCTTTTTTCTTTCTTTCTGGGTCTTAGACACCTGTTCAATTTCAAGTTAAAATTATTTCCTTGAAGCAACTTGAACTTAACTTGGCAGCATCTTCTCCTTCCCCATAGAAATTCCTTGTTATTGCTTCTTCTTTACCTTTGCAGTTCTAATCAGCAAGACTGCTTCCCCAGTTCTCTCTCCTTCAGTTATCTGCTCCTATAGCACTGGGTCCTATATTACAGCATTTCGAACACATTGAGTTGGCTTTCTCTTATCCTAAAACACATGAGCTCTTTCACAATTACTGTGCAATGGCCCCATTATGGCATTTTCAGCTTCCCATGCTGAGCCATCCCATCCCCCATTAACAAATCACCTTGCAACCACATCTCCTTTTCTTGGATGACTTTTATATAGGACAACACACATTCAGACTGGGTAAGAGAATTACACAGGCAGGGGCTTTCCTTTACTCTTCAGTGAATACTCAGCATCTATTGTAGTTCATAGCTGCAAACGTAGGAGGCCTACAATACTGTTGGATGAATAAATAATTACACAAGTGCAATTTAATTCACTCCAAATTGGGTATCTCCTAAAAATCACATAAGAATTTTGAAAATGCCAAAATGCAACACATTTCATAGCAAAACCACAGCATGGGTAATTCGGTAGATGCAAGAAAAAAAAAAGCTGTGACGTTTTACATGTGGCCTGATAAACAACTAGAGCTGTGGATCCTGTCTTCTTAAACAGGCCCAACACTTGCTGGCCCTGTCCTGTGCTCATGTGGAAGTTTTCAGCACCATGGATAGAGGTGCCACATTTCCTTTTATCTGTAACTACCTGAACAGCAGGATGAAGAAATACTCAGGGTTTGGGACAGGGCTCTCAGCCACTGTGGTGGAAATTACCCCCTTTTAGCAGAAGAACATTCACTTAGAGCCTTTTTATTTCCCTTTTCCCTTGGACGAACTGCATTTTCAGCTGTCAAGGCACTTAGGCTTTTACAGGTTGGTTTTCAGATGCCTAGAGGATGGAGGGGGGCTGCCATGGAAATTGGAATCTTCTGAGTTTTGACACTCCAGGGGAACCTCCAGTAGTGGGTGTCCCTGCTGATGGCTGGGATGTCTCTTATGCTAGGCATGACCATCATGCAAGTAACCAAGTGTAGGTAGGAGGTAGGCCCAGTTGTTCATGGAGCACTCAAGGCCATCTTTTGCCAGAGCAAAAGTTAGGAAAATTAGTAAACTCAGTTGAGATGTAACTGGTGGAATATAATATACACACCCATGAGGGTAAATTCTTCCCAAACTTACAGGCTTTACTGTATTTGGTTGTAAAACCCAAAAGTCAGATTGACTCTCGGTCCCTGTTGAATCCTTTTTAGGGATAAGGTGATAAGGCTTCCACTCTGGCCTTTCCTAAGGATTCTGTCTTCTCATTAGCTATATTCAAATGTAGATTTTTACTGAGGCACACTAAAATGACTTTTGGTAGGGGGAGGGTTCTCATTAGGTATCCTCTGAGTGTGCTTACTTTGTTTTCTACATTTGATGCCTTTCCTTTATTTACTTGAAACATCTTTAATTTTTGCAATCCGTTTCTTCCTTTTTGCCCCATTTCTAGACATCATAAACAACCTGAGCTTGTCCTTTTCTTATGGTGATAGATGTCCTGAGCTCCTTTGGTGAGGAATCTCAGGACAGGAACTGTTAGAGATTGGCCAAATGCCAGAGCTGTCTGCTCTTTGGCCTGCACCTAGGAACAATTCCACATGGCTATTTCTGTCTGTGTCCCAGATTCAAAAAAATGGGAGATGTTTTCTTCCTACACCTTATGTCAATCTCCATCTCAGCATCCAATTGCTATAATCGTAGAACCAGAGATCTCCCAGTCTGGGTATTTGCACATCACGATGAGAATCACTAAAACTAAGATTGCCTGATGAAAGAGTAGGAGTAGAAATTTTACCTGAACTACAAATTACCTTATAATGTTGGCTTGAGAGAGAATTTAGGGTTTACCAAGGGGCATATATGTTTTGTTTGTTTGTTTTTACGAAAGAGCTCATGATATAGTTCATGTTATCCACCTGTATCTGTTATCTACCTGCACAGATCCAAACTGAATCAGAGTGACTTTACCTTTTAGGCTTATGCTGGTACCTACTGTTGGCCTTTAGTGTCTGATAGGATATTTGGAACCCTCCATGAGTTGTGGGGAGAGGACTCCATTAGGTGGTAGATTAAGACCAGACTTCTCTTTTTTTTCAACGTTTATTTACTTTTTGGGACAGAGAGAGACAGAGCATGAACGGGGGAGGGGCAGAGAGAGAGGGAGACACAGAATCGGAAACAGGCTCCAGGCTCCAGGCTCCGAGCCATCAGCCCAGAGCCTGACGCGGGGCTCGAACTCACGGACCGCGAGATCGTGACCTGGCTGAAGTCGGACGCTTAACCGACTGCGCCACCCAGGCGCCCCTAGACCAGACTTCTCTAACGTGCTTACTTTCTTTTTATCCTTAGGAATACTGTGGACAATTTGAGACTGTATTTTATGCTTCTTTTTAAGAAGGCAAATCTTTTGGGGGGAAAGTCCTATGAATGAATTTAGAAATGGCCTTTCTTATACTAGGTTGGCATGCTAAAATGAAGGGCTCTCTCTCTCCTCCTCAGGGGTGGCCTAAATAAATCCCATTCTAAATTGTCAACCTCCACTCATCTTAGGATAGTATTTATCCTCTCCTGCTCCTAGTTAATATGATAGCAAACATTGGTCATGCCTGGGCCCAGAGTAGCCATATCAAGAGGCATGGAGATAGTATGAGAATAGGAAGAACTCAATATATGCTTTTGTATTTTGTATTAATAATCATTCTCAAACAGGCTTTTACACACACCACAGTCACTTTAAATCTTCATTATAACCCAGTGGAATTGTAAGGATCATCTTCAACCTCATCAGGGCCCTCAGCATTTTCATTCAACATTCTACGTTGTGGTGGTCCCTCCTTCCATGTCCTTCAATGATGGTTCCAAAATATCACCACTCTCCTATTTCCCTTGTTCAACCCTCAATTTCATTGGAAAATCTTACTTCTAAATCTGGAGAAAGTTGATACTATGTTGTGGTGTGTCTTTTAATTCTCCAGCTTCCTTTTATGTATAAACTCTTTTTCTAATTTGTTCTTATGTCCTTTTCTTTAGGCTTAGATGTTCCTTCTCTGGGTCAAGACCAGTTGCTTCTATCTTTCAGGACCTTTCTCTCTAAGTTACCCTGCACCCACTGCATGATCTGCAGCCTCTCCCTCTCTACTTGGCTTCATTCTGTCAGCTTAGAATATAGCCTTTCCCATCTTCCCACCTACCAAATTTCCCCTGTGACCTCACATCCCTTTAGCTCCTAACTTGCTTCTTTTTGCTTTCTTCTTAATTCTTTTTTGCTCCTCCTCCTTCTTTTAAAATCCAAACCACCATTCATTATCCAAGTCATTAAAATCTGAATTTTCTTTTTTTCAGATCCAGTGAATTTTCCTTAGGCCAATGATTTATCTTCTCACCAAACTAGATATTCCTCCAATATTTGCCATTTTTTTTAATGTGGCACCACTATTATCCAGCTAGCTACTCGAAACACTTCACCTTGCCCCTTTTCACATCTTCTGTAAACAACCAACCTCCATTTATTATTTCTTCCTTAAGAGCTCTCAATTCCGTCTTTTCCCCTCTATTCCTACTACCACCACCTCTGTTCACATCTATATACATATAGTCTGTTACTCTCCCACTGCATCAACCTCCTATTATCTGTGCCTCTAATCCTTGCCTGTTGAAGTCCATCCTCCATATAACTAGTATACATCACCACACATTAACCAGGTGAAATGAAGAGCTGCCCTGATTAAAACCCTCATCACCTCTCTATTGCCTATAGGATTATGTCCAGTTGTCTTCACAAGATCCTCTACAGTATGGCTACCAACTTTCCAGCCTTTTGTTCCCACCAACCCTTACCTTACTTTTTATCTTCCAGCAATACCCAGTTGTTGGTAGTTCCTTGGATTTGATATATTGTTTCTCAGATCCATGGTTTGCTTGAGGTTTCCCCTCTGCCAGCATTGGCCTTTCCCTACTTGCATAGTTAATTCATACAGATCCTTTAAGAATCAGCTCAGGTATCACTTCTCCAGAAAGCCCTCCCTAATGTTTCTCCCATGCTTTCCATCTCTTACCATACAGGGTTAGTTACCCTCCTTTCTGTTGGATAAAATACTGTGCATATGGCTACTATTGCACTCATGGTATTGAATTATGATTATCTCTTCCTGTATTTACTCTCCTCAATATGTCTCCATATTCCCTCAGTGCATCATTTGCATCTCTAGCACTGAGCAGAGTTCTTGACACACAGGAGGTGCTAAATAGATGTAAGTTTAATACATTTATGCCAAATTTAGAGCAGGTTGAAGAAATTGAGTCTTTTCCTGTGAAGTAAGGGGAAATTTGAGGGGCAGTGGGTTGAAAAAATTTTATCGTTTTTGTGGCTTATTTGTCCATTTAATGGAAATTCTGATTTAAACCAAATGACTTCAAGAGTCTTTAGTGAATTTTTCACCACTGGGAAATAATGAGGAAACAGGGAGTTGTCCTCTCCTCTTTTGAATATCACGGAATCCCATTATGAAAACTTTATACCTACGATGGCATTTTCTATCAAGACTAAGGTGAATAAGAAGAAATGTTCACTAACAATAATGACTGTCGATAAATGCTGTCAGCGGGAGGAAAATGTCAATCACAGATGTCAGTGGACTTACGAAGGCCACGTCGAATTTTATACAAACGTAAACTTTATAAAATAAGATTTTAGTGAATGTTGTAGTCGTATTCTGAAAGTAGAGGAAGTGTGAAATGTGCTTGCGAGTGATTGCCCAATGCATAAAGAATACGTGATGACGCAATAAGGAATGAAGATGCCGCAGGGCAGCTAGCCAGATGCAGTCATCCTGATTTCTTTAACCTTTGTTTCTGGATCCTGTTTTGTTTGAGTCATTGTCAAGGCATCCCACAGAGCCATTTCCCATTTTCTTTCTCTCTAGTATGTAAAGTTCTAAACCAGATTCTGATGTAGAATTCCCAGAAGGTCACTATGCTACATTCCTGTTCAGCATTCCTGGGGTTACATTTCCCTTTACAAAAGGTAGCATTTCTGTATTCCACTAGGACCCCTAGATTCTCCTCTTCTGTTTTCTTTGATATTCACTAAAAAACAGGTGCTCTACGACCTGTATTTGTGCGGGTTTTGTAGTAGGCAATTATGTGAGCTTTTAGTGATAATGCTGATTTGTACATTAATCATGGTTTCACTTTAAAAATTAGTTTTTCTTCCCCTTCCCCATTTGTATATGTACACAAATGAATACAAACAAGGAAAGACCTGATTGTTCCTTTGTTATAAGTAAAGACCATCTAATCATAATGAAGCGCATTTAATAATTGTGTATAATGAGCAAATTAGAGCAATAATGCGAGGAAATGAGAGCCAATTTCTTGAAATGTTTGTCTTATCTTTTAATTGAAAAAAAGAATTCTCTTTTTCCCCTCAAGTAGAGTGAGACCGACTTCTCAGCTGCCCTACTTCTGCCAAATATGAAGGTATCAGACATTCTGCTTCTCTAATGTTTGCTGGGTGCATCCTGGAGGGAGGGTGGGAAGAGGAAGGAAAAATATCTATTGAATTTGGGGCTTAGTTTCACTATGGGTTATGTGGCAAACTGATTTCAGTAGGACCTATCCATTCATACCTGTATTATTCTTAGGATCAGGCAACAAAATGATTAAAAGTTTAATGATTAAAAGCTGAAGCTTTTTTGGGCTCTGTGCTGACTGCTTGGAGCCTGGAACCTGTTTCAGATTCTGTGTCTCCCTCTCTCTCTCTGCTCCTCCCCCACTCATGCTTTCTCTCTCTCTCTCTCTCTCTCTCTCTCTCTCTCTCTCTTTCTCTCTCTCAAAAATAAATAAACATTAAGTTTTTTTTAAAGCTGAAGCTGTGGTGTTTAGAAAGACTAGATTCCTGGTCCTTGGCTTTGCCACTGTACTAATTTGTGACTTTGGGAAATTACGTAAAATTTCTAAGATTTAGTTATTCTAACATGACAGTACCCACATCACGTTTTTTGTGAACACTTAATGTGGTAGTGCTTACTTCAGTGGCCGGCATATAGACAGGGTGCAGTGAATATTCTCTATGAGAAAAAGGAGGAGAGGAAGTGAGTAAGAAGTTCCAGGATAATATGATATAGTTGAAAGAAGGTGGGATTAGGTATTTAAATCCTGTATTCATTTCCTACTAGCTGTATTATGATGGATAACTTTGAGGGCCATCATTTTCCAAATCTAGAAGAAAAAAGGGATATTCATGCTTATTTATAGTTCTAAGGATTAAGTGTGACAATGTATGTGTAGGTGTCCAGTTGCCTAGTGCTGTATCTTTCTGTTAGTAGGAACTAAGTAAATGCTAATTTTGGTGGTGTGCTACTGATGTTGAACAGAGCTTAGCTCTGATTTATACTATTCCCAAATGACATTTTATAGTATGAATCCACGTGTCCTGTGCTGTTCAACGTTGCCATCATACTCCCAATTCCTAATTCTCAGAGCAAAATTTGATGCTGGAGAGCATTTCATGGTATAACAATTGCTGTTAGAGTACCTCCCATGTCCTCTTATTCTTACCACTGCAAAGCACACCAGTCCAACATCTATCAGCACATAGGGTTCTCTGCCTGGGGGTGGGGCTTTTTCTTGCCACTAGGCCCCACTTTGCCAAAGTGCAGAGGAATTAACGGCCTCTTTCCCCAGTATCCCCTAACCAATGAGTGGTGGTGTTTTTCACTGGCTCCTAGACTCCATTTTCCCTTAGTAATATGTGGCTAATATTAGCATGTAGGTGGTAATACACCCTATATTGTCCCCTGTCCCATCCTTATATCGCTCACATGTCATCTTATGCAAAACATTACTTGCATTTCAACCCTGGTCTCAAAATTTGCTTCTGAAGAAACTCAAACTGGATACATGGCTACCCCAATAAGACAAACCAGTGATGCTTTTGGATAATTATTATATAAAGATCTTTAGGATTTTTTTTCTGTAGGAAGCTGCTTACAACAGAACTAGTTCCATCTGGTCTGAGGCTTAATGATAGGTTTGAATAAATATGACTGGGGGCCTATTGAATCTTTTTGTAAAATCATACCTTTCTGAATACCTGTCAGTGTGCTTGGGTTGCTAGGGACTATGAGAATCTTACTGACCTTCTTTATCAGAAGGACATTGTGGGATCGGGATATGAGTGGGTGAAATAGGATCATCACACTGATTCCAGGGTTAAGGTTAGGGCTTAAGGTTGTTCTGGGGACGTCTGGCTTCATGTGAGATTTTGAGGGCCATTGTAGTCCCAAATGCACTTAGGCTTTATAGCATCCTTCCAATTAAGGATTCTCTTAAACTGGCTGCTCTGATTTAAGGTGATCTTTATGTCTATGATCAGTGGAGGAACAGGTTGGCCCTAGGGAAGGTGGAGGCAATATGGCCAGATGTCCATTTCCTATAATCTTTCTAGATTTAGCCAACTAGTATGATACAGTCCTGGCCTGAGGTCATGAATGGGCTTTTCAGGGTTCATAACCAGCCTGATATTTTATACAAAGCTTTGTATTTATGTGCATTTTTTTCTGGGGAAGAAGTCATGAGCTTTTGTATTTTAATAGGGGTCATCAGCATATTAAAAACCACCTCAGCTTGATGTCTAATTTTAGGATTATTTGAAGGAATTTTTTTTTTTTTAGCACTGATCTTATCAATTGTAATAATAATGTTTCTTGGGGGTTCCAGGAGGGCTCAGACCTGGAGCTTTGGGACCCAGAACTCAATGGTTGCCTCATAAGGCATCATCTCTTTTACATGTCCATGTTTGCTCAAATGTCCTGCAGGTTCCTCAGGTCTCTCACATATTGGTGGCAGAGAAGCCCCAGGGCACAAAATGAGACCTACAGGATACAGCTGAGACAAAGTGCTATAGCATTCTACCTACATGCAGCTGTTTGCAGGAGCAATCATTGGGGTGTAGGGGTGAACAGAGAGGGTATGCTGCAGGGCATGGAAGTTGTCTGGTAGACCTTTTCCATGCGAGTACCCCCCTCATTGAGACCATATTCATCTTAACATTGTTGTTGGCACATATGAATCATAAGAAAGAAGAAATGTGGTGGAGATTTGAACTTTGTATCGGGAAAGGTACATTCCCACAAACTATCTTATTTGATTCTCAAATCGTCTTCTGGGTTATGTAGAGTATATAGTGGAATTTCTTTTTTTTCTTTCTTTTTTTTTTTTTTTTTTTACAAACAAGTAAGTTATGGCTCACAGGGGCTAGATGAGAATTGACAGGGGTCCCATAGTTAATACATCATAGAACCTATTGCTTCTTTTCTTCGAAGTTTTCTATGACATCATTCTGCTCTCTGGCAACACATCATTGGCAAAGAAAAATAGTTCAGAGAAAGATATGTTGATGGGTGTTCCATAGTTTCACCATCTTATTGGGAGAACACACATTTATGACCTGCCAAATGTTAAACATTAGGAATTTTGCTTGCAACTGGTTTGATCTCGAGCATGGATAGAGGTGGCAGCAGAGAGGTGAGTGGAGAGAGGTCACCCAAGACACTGCAGGGGGATTCTGGGCAGGCATAGGTCTTGGGTTCCCAAGTTGTCAGCTAAGCCTGCTTTTGCTGTGGCACCTTCACAGGCTGCCATGGAGCCCAGTTGATTTTAAAAACTCATTTCCATTGTTTTCTCCCTTAGTGATAGTTTTAGATGTTGATTTATTGGCCTTGCTACAGATGTGATTTAACTATGGTGTTACTGATGAACGGTTTCTCTTCTTGGAAAATTTAGAAGGAAGGTGGAGAGTCTGGGAGAGCCAAGATAGACAGGAGCAATAGGCTGCACTGCCAATGGATACTTTGTGCTCTGGCATCAAAAGAAGGCACATGCAGGGAGGTCTTTGAGACTAAGCCTACAAGATATTCCTACTTGCCTTGGTTAAGGTTGCAAGCAACAGAACTTAATGCAACAGGGAATATACTGAGAGGCTAGAGACCAGATGGAAATGAATAGATACACACATTTTTCAGTTCAGTGTCTTATAGAATGGGATACTCTATGCTTATTTTGCATCTTGATTTCCTTTCTAGATAAAATTTTATTGTAGTATACAGAATAAATACAAAAGAGCTTGCAAAATATTTATATGGTTTGAAGAATAGCAAAGCAAACATTTGTTTGAGATCAGTCCTATGCTTCTCTTTACACATTTTGTTTTCCTTGCTTAAATTTACCTCATGGAAATCCCTCTATGTCAAAAGCAGAGCTCTAATTGACTCTTTTTAAGGGGTGCATAATACTCTATTGTGAGGATGTATCATATATATGGCATTCCTCTATTAATTATAATTTTATTGACAGCTTTTTAGTCTACCATGCATGATGTTGCAGTAACTGTCCCTGTGCTATTTGCACCTGGTGCTTTTGTCTCTATGGGATAGTCTGGGAGTGGGATTGATGAATAGGAGGGGATATGAATAAACGTAATCATACTATTTCACAAGTGTTACCTCCAGCTGTGTGTGAGAATAGCCTTCACACACATCCCTGGTAGGAATTGAGGCTATTGCTCTTTTTAATTGTGCCAGGCTGAGGAGTGCCAAATATCTCGTTGTTATTTTATGTAATTTAAAATTTACTTATTTGTTTTGAGAGAGAGAGAAAGAGAGAGAGAGGAGAGAGAGGATGAGCAGGGAGGAACAGAGAGAGGGAGAGAGAATCCCAAGCAGGCTCCGTGCTGTCAGTGTATACAGCCTGATGTCCAGCTCTATCCCAGGAACCATGATCATGACCTGAGCTGAAATCAAGAATCAGTTGCTAAGATGACTGAGCCACCCACACGCCCTCTCATTGTTATTTCAATTGTGAATCTGAGCATCTTTGCATTTGTTTGTAGGTCATCCAGCTGAGTACTTCTGTGAAGGGACTATTCATGGCTTTTGCTCATTTCTTCAGTGGAGATGTTTGTTTTACCTTGTCTTTTCAATGTCCACTACTTGTTTATTTTGTTGACGGGGTATGTTTTTCCATCAAATGTGTTATTTTTTATGCAGTTAAACATCTGTTGTTGTTTTTTTAAATGTATAGCTTCTGGGTTTCCAGTCTTGATAGAGAATGTTTCCTCCATCCTCATTTCTAAAGGGCCTGATTAGTTACTTAGGTTGTCAAAATTAAAAAAGAATAGTTTTACTTTTTACATTTAAATCTTAAGCTACATGGAAATTTTTGTGTTTAGTATAAGCTGGAGGTCCACATGAATTTTCTTTCTAATGATAATTATAATAATGATAGCTAATGCTTTACTGAGTGTTCCTTGTGTGCTGCACTCTTACACAAGTGCTTTGTGTATATTAACTAATTTTAATCCTGTTTCTCATAACTCCAAAACACACATTTTCTTACTTATTCCCATTTTTCAGATAAGGAAAAATAAGACACAGAGAAGCTGAGTAAGTTCAAAGGTCATACAAAGGTGGAGTGGTAAAACTGGGATGTAAACCCAGGGAATATGGCTGTGAGGTCCATACTCCTGCTATAGTACTTCTTGCTTGGGTTAACTAGTGAGCCAGGACTATTTGTTAAGTAATCCATTTTTCCCCCATTGAATTGCATTACTGCTTTTGTCCTTTATTAAATTTTCATGAACACCAGATCTATTTCTATATTCTCTATTCTATTCCCTGATCTATTCTCCTCTTCCCATAATAATTCCTTATTGATTTGATTATAGTAGCTGTATAATGTCAGACATCTATATAGTCCAGTCCTCTCTCCTTCTTTTATCATTCATTTGATGACTATTTTGTAGACATTCATTCCTCCATATATAATTTATGTTCATTTTATTTAATTAAAATATCTGGTGATATTCTAACTGAAATTGCATTAAATTAATATATTAATTTGGGGATAATTGGCATATTCGTGTTAAATATTCCAATTTAAAACATAGCATACTTTTCTCTTCATTCAGATATTTCATATTTTCCAGTAAGATATGATACTTTCCTCTGTGTTGCCCTCTGCATTTTTTAGTTAAATTTATTCATAAATATTTTAAAGTTTTAATTGATGTCATCAATTAAATATTTTTCTCCATTTCTATTTTTTCATGATTATTACTAGTTTAGAGAAAAAAAGCATTGATTTTGTATATTTATTTTATATGCAATCAATATGATGAAAGCTATCAATATAATCTTTTTTATTAACGAATTAAAATGATCATATCAATACAGGCTGAAACAGCATTGATAAATTTCAGCAACCATTCTTAATCAAATCTAGGTAAGATGGAAATAAAAGATCATTGTTTAGATACATAAAGATTATTTACTAAAAACCACAGCAGATCTGACAAACATAAGAATCATTGCATTAAAATTAGAAAGTATTCAGAGATTGTGTTACCAGTAATAAACATTATATTTGCTATAACCTCCAAGGTAAAAAAAAAACTAAGAAAATAAAATAATTGGTATAAATATCAGAAAAGTAGAGTTAAAATATCTCTCTTTGCTGATGCTATGATTGCATATCAAGAAATCTAAGCAACTCTGGTTAAAAACTTGCTGACTGAAAGAGATAATTTGGTCAGCTGGACAGGTCTATAAGCTAAGAATATAATATCAAAAGCTTTCTCTATTCTATCAATAATTAACCATTTTTATTTTCAAAGTTCAAATTCTCGAGAAGGAGCATCTCATTGCCCTAGCTTGGATCATTTCCCACCCCTTGGCTAGGGAGGTGGAATCTTCTTACAACAGCCCCAGTAGACTCAGGGGAACAAGTGTGATTACTCAAGGAGAAAGATTTCAGGGTCAGATTTTTTTTTTTTGTAAGCTGTAATATGTGTTATTTTTTGGTCAGAGAAATCAGGTCCAGTCTAACCAGTTCTATCCTCTTGCCTAGAGGATGCTTTGCTTCCCTGTTTCAACTCTACACAGCATCCAGGACCATGTCTTATACCTAGTAAGTAGGTCTTTGTTAATCCAAACAAAACTATTTATGGCTTTACTGTTACTATTCCCTTATTCCCTTTCTCCAGGATGCCCTTCCTCCTTCTCTCTCTGTTCACTTGCTAACTCTTATTTTTAAAGCTTCAGCTCATGTGTCATCTCTTCTGGAAAGCCCTTCCTGAGCCCATACTCCCAGTGTATATTAGACGTCCCCTTCAAAATTGCTACAACACCCTGTGTGCATCAAGCTTGCCACACTGATTCAGATAATTATCTGTTCATTTGTCTGCTGCCTCCATTAGACTGTCAATGCCTCATCAGTGTGCTCAGCTTCTGGGGCATGGAATGGTACACAGGTGACCCCAGTGAGTATTTTCTGAATAAATGAATAAATGTATGAATGAACTAAGCAAGGCTTTGTTAGCAGTGATGTTGGTCCTATCTTTTCATAATTTGTGGTCTAATTTTACCTTTTCCCTTCCAATTCCATTAACCTCCCAGCTCTTGTCTCTGATGAGGATGCTGGGTAAATGCTCGGTGAACTTTTAAACTGCAATACATTTCTTCCTTGCATCCTGGGTCTTGTATCCTTGTCTTTCATCTGTTTTTTCCGATCTTGTTTGAACATTAAGCTGCTTCCACTGCCCCTATCTTATCACCCTCACTCTCCCTGTTGGGAGACTGCTATTTAATAAAATAAGAGCCTCTTGGAATCTTTGACTTATTAAAGAGGACTTCTAAAGGACAAGACAGAATTGGTTCTGCAAGCTGCTACTACCATGGCCTTCTTTTTTTCTTGGTTTCTCCCTGACAGCTTGCCATTTGTGCATCCTTGGTGCAACTGGGGTGTTGGTGTCCAAAAGAGGACTATGTACTGAAGTCACTCACATTCAATTATTAGGGAAGTTCAAATGACCATTCTTTTGATAGTAATTGTGTTTTAAAAGAAAACAAGAGTGAACGTTAAAAACAAAAACAAAAAATCCACACCAGAATTTTAGGTAAGCATCAGTTGGGAAGATATTTTGGGGTGAGTAGGCCATTATTAGTAAAGTTCAACTTGCTCCACAGAAGGGACTGAGAGTCCTGCCTGGTATGCCTGAGGACAGCCTTGCATGGCATGGAGATTAGACTGGAGGTAGTACAGGACATGTGGATTCAGAGGTTGGAGGACAAGTCTAAGTTCTACCTGTGTACCACCGTGTGACCTTAAATAGTTCATGTGACCTTTCTGAGCTTCAGTGTCCTCCTCTGTGTAAAATGAGGACTCAATACGTATCTATATAGTCACTCTTGTGAGTAGCAAATGAGATAAGAGATGTAAAGCCTTTAGGAGTCAATGAAGTGTAATGGTAGAGTGTGAGGGTTACACAGTCTGATTGGTTGGGTTCAGACTCTGGGCCTGACATTAACTAAGTGTCAGTGACCTTGTCCACATTTCTAGCCTCTGTTTTCCTCAATTTCTCTCTCCATATCATAAGGGTCATATAGAACCCCTTGTAGGTGGTTAAAGATGAGATGAAATAATTTGTTTCATGCATGAGTGGCACATAGCACTCAGTTGGTGAGGCTTTCATCATCAAAGCTACAACAGACAAATGTAAGGCCCTGTGTCACCAGGGCCAGTCTAAACCTTTTCCTTGGCCTTAGCTGAAGGATCGAGACTTGCTTTATTTCTATTTATGAATGGACCTATTAAACCCAGCTCCAATTTATTTTCTCCCCCTTACCTCTGTGTATGCCCCTTTTTCTAATCCAGATGCAGAACTTTGCCTTCCTGATTTCCACGAGAAATTCCACACTCACGCTCCCTCTTCTATTTTCCCTTTATCCCCTCCCTCTCCTTGTCCCTCCATTTTCCCCTCCTCTTTTCTACTCCTACCCTTCCTCTCCCCTTTTATCTCTCCCTCTTTCTGCACGCCCCCCCCCCCATTTCCACCACCCCTGTTCTTCCCTGGGGCTCCCACATTACCCTTTGCTGTAAGTGGGCTCATGAAAATATCTTTGTGTTTTAACAAGGGCATGTCTCTCCCTAAGGAAAAAAAAGATCATACTGCTGCTAAGACAGTAACGTTTTCTCCTCATTATAAAATAGTAGGGCTGCATGTGCCCTTAGAGATCAAGTAACTCAGAGGTTCTCAGACACGGCCAGTTGGTCATGAAACCCTGGGCAGCATTTAAAAAGCTGGGCCCTGCCCCAGTGATGCTGGATCATTAGGTCAGAATTGGGACGTGGTTTTTGTGTGTGGTGTCCCAGAATATATTTATTTTAATTCAGGAGGGCTTGGATTTCAGTCCTCATTGCACTGTTTGCTAACAGAATTACCTTGGGTGAGGTACTAAAACTTCCAGAGCCTTGGGAATATCTCTTAGATATGGAAAATAATTCCTTCCTCAAATAACAAGTAGTAAGCTGCAGACTGGTCACATAGTAGGCGTTAACAATTGTTTCTTTTCTTCCTTCCTTGGGTGAACAGTATAGAATCCTGATTACCTGTACACACACAGGGTGAGGATGGAAGAAAGTGTCCTTGTCGTACACCTTGGAAAGGGAGAAGGGCTAGCTAGCCTCATCATAGCCACTAAGGATCCCCACCCAGCTGTCTCCAAGAAGTCCCAGGAACAGGCATTGAGTCAGGAGACAAAAATAAACAACACTTATTGTGAATTTACTTTCTCAGGACTATTCCATTTTATCTCTGCAACAACCCAGTGGAGAAAATACTGTTGTTATTATTTTTAACCACATGGACAGTAAAATGTCTGCAGGCAGAGTTTTTGTTTTCATTTTAGTCTACTGTTTACAAGTCTGGATCATTGACCCCATCCCTTGTTTAATGTGTTCAGATCCCAAATAGGTATTGAGGGGTCTTAGATTCACTCCAACCATAATGTATCGGGCACCTCACACAGAATTGCTGGTAGCTAGTGTGAGGAGCCCCGAGAATGAAGAATGTGAAGTTGTGACTATCTGGGCTTCATTTTATTTGCTGCTTGAAACACCTGAGCACTGACCATTGAGCCCTGCTACACAGTTCCCACTGATTCTGAGACCCACTCTTTTCAGTGCTTCCCACATTGTGTTTGCCTCCAAACCTTAGCCCCAGAAATTTTGTTCTTCCCCTTGCTCCATCTACCCCTCCCTTCTTAGACTTGCAGGAAAAGATCCA
Organism: Herpailurus yagouaroundi; assembly: GCF_014898765.1. Classification (NCBI taxonomy): domain Eukaryota; kingdom Metazoa; phylum Chordata; class Mammalia; order Carnivora; family Felidae; genus Herpailurus; species Herpailurus yagouaroundi. Next base: position 52,400,708 of record NW_024412396.1, read on the forward strand.
GGGAGGCCATTCATTGGAGGCTTGACAGTGGTGCTTTTTCTTTGAGGAGGAGGAACACTTGTGATTTCATGATAACAAAGTTCCAATTTGGGTAAGTCCAGGGAGCCGAGATGCTTTGTCACAAGTTCTGTATTTCTACCCCTCCCCAGTCCCCACGTCCCAGCCAGTGTGTTTAAATCTTGCTTATTTTCTTTCTTCATTGCCCATTTAGTTTTGTCTTTAAACTCACTGTCCAAATGACTGCCCCAGTTAGCTGTGCCCACAGAAACTGGCTTATTAACTCTTTCCACCAGGCAGTAATGCTGGTGCTGGGGGGTTGGGATTTCTCAGGTTTGAAAAGAGGAGGGAAAAGACATAACATTTTAAAAAAAGAACCAGAAAGGCAGAGAGAGAAGAGTGTGTCGAGGGAGATGAAGTTGTATTCTGATGGGAACAGATTGCCCAAAAGGCAGGTGGGTGGCAGAGAGTAAAAATAACCAGGGAGTGACCGAGCCTTCATTTCCTTTAAAACACTCACACTTTAGGGAGATATTGAAACTGCTAATTTTGTTGGCACATTGACACCTCCTCCTAATTAATGGAGGGCTTATTAGGAGGAGACCAAGCTGCTCACACACAAAGAAAGGAGGGAGAAGATGTTGAACTTACTCAGCTTGGCAGTAACGAGCAAGTGAGGTGCCACTGGGTGTGTGGTTACTTGTGGGCGAGCTGGAGCAGGAGCCTTCTGCCGGACCCCCTTCCTCCTGGCTCCTTGTGCTCACTGCTGCCCTCCCGGGCTCACCACTTAGAGGCAGGGCTGGAGACGGGCTGCTTCTGGCCCAGACAGGCTAGAGGGGGCTCCCTTTAGAACAGAGGCTCCAGAATCTGGCCTTCCAAGGAAAGGAAAAAGTACAATTCTCATGACATCTGTGTGCTTTGTCAAACAAAATCTTCTGCACGGATCTTGCAAGTTGGCTACACCTGGGAGCAGCACGTCTGTGATTCCAGGTCCTAAGCATCACCTTGGATTATTAATCTTTTTCACCTGCAGGACACTCAGAACACCAGAAGCCTGAACTTGGGGGAGGTGAATGCTCTGACATTTTAGCCTTTATGGGCCAGTTTTCTGAGATCAGCAAGAAGGGCGGTTCAGGGGAGTATCTTCCAATGTTTTGCAGACTTGGAACAACTAACTCTATTTTCTGGGTGGGGGGAGGGGGGATATGTCACTGGATCTCATTTTCCAAAGTCACATATTTGTCCTTTCAGATCCCTTATGTAGTCCATTATATATACACCATAGAGCAGTCAAGATCAGGGGCTCAGCAGCAAAGGGGGGCGTCACCCCTCAACTTTGCCACTCACCAACTTGAGTTTTCTTGGGCAGGCATCTACTATGTCTGTGTCTTTATTTCCTCATCTATAAAAAGGGGACCTTAATAGCATCCACTTCAAAGGACCATTGTGAGGGTTAAGGAGATAAAGGATGTAAAGGGGTTAGTTCCATGCCTGCATACTAAGCACAAAATAAATTACAATGTAAGGACCAATTTTCAAAAAGCTTTAATTTATAATTTTGTAGCAATGTGCTTATACACTGGGGAGGGCAGGGTTTTTAAGATAAGCCTTTAATAAATGGGAAAATTGAGTCATGCAATGAATTGGTGACTTTCCCAAGGTTTACAACTAAGAAGATCCAGAGCTCAGGTATTCTGGTTCTAGATTATTTTTTATTGTTGTTTGCCATGCAAACACACTCATATCATCCCTCAGCATTCTTTATCCTGTCCCACTAGTGCAGCAGGGTTCAGGGGAGAGTGAGAAATGTCACGCAGCTGCCCCAGTCCAAAGATGTGTGGCTCAGAGGAGGGAACCCCTGACTTGGATAGTCACCATGCCTTGGAATCTTGGACAAATCATTTTATCTGACTGAGCTCCAAATCCCCTACCTTTACATGGAACATGATGATTATTTCTTTTTGTATGTGCATATATTTTACACATATATTTATATGTGCATATATTTTGCACATATTTTGTACATATATATGTACATACATATATGGTATATATTATGCAGCTAAAATACAAACTGCAAATATCACTAAGAGCCAATGATGGAACATTGAGAAAGAGAAGAATATTCTTTCCAACAACATTGTGCAAGCAAAACAAACAAAGATGCTATCTAAGAAGAAAACAGAAGAGGTTAAGTTATGTCTTTAATTATTCTTTTGTTGTTTTAGTTTGGAGGTTATCTTTTTAACAAAATGAATAATGCAATTGGCTGCTATGGAAAGATGTTAAATTTTCATGATGTTGAAGTGAGAGACTGGGATCCTGTTTGTGAGGAGCTCTAGTTTCCCTTCCCAAAGGGAATGCTCCAGTGTGTGTACCCTTAGGGATCAGCCCTGTCCCGACTGGCTGGAAACTCTCTGTCAGCCCAGACTGCTCCTGACTAGGTGGGTACGGACCATTTTCCAAGGAGAATGCAAAGGAAGTGACAGTTTCCACTGTTTCTCCTTATTCTTCAGCTTGGCACCAGTAATCCATATGTCTATTCTGTGATGCATGCCAAAAGGCTGGTTAAATTGGAAATTATTCTTTGTTAAATAATAATAGTATAGATGGCATTTCCATTTTAATCTGGAAGTTCTTAAAAACAGCCAAATCTCAAAAGGTGTAATATCATGCATTGCATTTTATGACTCTAAAGGAAATGTGTGAGGGTGGACTTTAATGGCACTTCTTAAATTAGCAGATATCAGCGTTGGTGCTGGGAAATGCTGATGTGTCATGATCAGTTGTGAGGCATATCACATGTAATATGTTACTAAATAATAATTCATATACTGAAAATTTGCCAAAGATTTACTAGAAATTTAAATTAGATTAGGCTCAGAGCTGTTGCTAAAACAACATCACTTCCACCTACCTGCATTCTAATATGCTCTTTGGAGATTCTTTGTCATGGGAGTGTGCCTCCATATCAGTATCATTCATCATGCAAGTTGCACAAGAAAAAAAGGAATATATCAACTTTAAGCTTCTCTGTGTTAACAAAGGCCTGATATTTATTTTCAAAGACCCTAAGGAGTAGAACTGTGGTCATTTAGTTTCACCTTAGCAGATGATGGGAAGAAAAGACATCTAGGACATCTCCCTTCCAAATTTAATTGGATAAGGAAGGGACAGTATAATTTAGTGGAAAGAACACAGGTTTTGAGCCAAAGTGACTCTGACATTTAATAAGCTGTGTGGCCTTGAACAAGTCACTCGACCTCTCTGAGCTCTAGTGTTCTAGTTTGTAAAATGGGGCTAATGATAGTGCCGACTTTATTTTGAGGATGAGAACTAAGAGGCATGAAGGTCCTGGCACAAAGCCAGGTACCAAGTGGCCTTCAGTTATTATGAAAGCTACAGGATTACTGTTGTTGCTGTCTTTTTACATGTCCCTCCAGTGCCTGGCAAATAAAAGTATATTTTATCTGTGTGAGAATATAAGCTCAGCATCTAACTGTTCACAGGAGACAACTTTGCCTCCCTCACAGCTGGTACTCAAAGCATCAAAGAGGATCCACACTCCAGGTACTTGTTAGACAATTCAGTCGGAATCTACTACAATCCAGCACCTGCCAGAGGCTTGCTTATGGCTTCTGATATTTCTTTTTTCATTTATTTTACACATGCTAATGTAGCTCATGTAGTGTTTACCATGTATGCAGCACTGTTAAGTGCCTTAAAAAAATACTCATTTAATCCCCCGAAGAACTCTATGATGTAGACCTCCATTTTACAGATGAGAAAACTGAGGCATAGAGAAGTAAGTTCCCCAAGATCACAAAACTAGTAAATGGCACAGCAGAATTTGGACCTAGATGGTTTGGCCCCAGAGCTTAGGAACTTGATTTTTATGCTATGTGAGAAAGACTAACCGTTGTATTAACCGGCATTTACTCTTGAGTCATCAAGTTCTTTCCCTGGGCTTAGTGACATTATCAGAAAGTAAGAGACCCAAACATATGACTTGAGCACCCCCTTCCTCATTCCTAACAACTTAATGTCCAGCCCTCAGTGCACAATGAGCACCTGTTTAGATAGACATTATGTGTCACTGCCAAACTTGTTGCCAGTATTGTGTTCCATATTATCCAATATTCCCAACATGAAAACCAAGTGGTAAAGAACATAAGCAGAGTGTGTTGCTGCCATGAAATGAAAACTATGATGCCAATATAGTTCCCTTTCTACTCTCATTTCCATGGCTATTGGGCCAACTTCTGTGCCCAACTGTAGTCACCAGCTCTGTTCAGGTCTCTGCTGATACTTACTTTTTCTGCTTCCTTTAGAGGATATCTGCTCTATTTTTTCCCCCTGATTGTTCTGTTTTTCTTATTGATTAATCATATATAATTCCTCTGAATCTCTTGGATGTAGGGAGGGTATAAATCATAAGCCAATAAGAAGCTTATGATGATTTCCTTACCATGTGAAATGTTTCAAGGTGTGTGGACTAAAGTAGAAGGGAGATGAAAAAAATGATATATTATCTATTATGAAGAGCTACCATTTACTCATTGCTGGCTTTTCAGCAGGCACTGTGCTAAGTGCTTTACATACATTATCCCTTCTTAATCCTTGCAGACATGGTTAATAAGCGATAGGATTCTAATTCAAAACCAAGTCTTTCTGACATCAGTGCCTGTCCTCCTAAACCACTATACCACACTAGATAGAGGGATTCAGTTTGGACACAAATCTCATTTTTTGCCCAAATCAAGAAAAATGCTTTTTCTCAGGTAAAGAGAGTTTACACATCATCACCAGTAGTGCAAAGTCTCCTTGGGTTTATTTATTTTTCTCCTTCACACCTAATCATACTTGCTAGTCTCCTTCCCTGTGTAATGGGACACCCATTACAGATATATATATATATATATATATATATATATATATATATATACACACACACATATATATATATATATCCTTGCAAGATATGTAATATGATTTTGTTATGCATTTTAAATTTATATTAATGTAGTTTGTTGTATCTCTTGATATGATTTTTTTCCTTCAGTACTGTGTATTTAAGATCTTTTTCATGTTGCTACCTATACATTTAGTTTCTCCTTTGTAACTGCTGCACAAAGTCCCATTATATGCCTCCACCATGTCTTCCACATCCATTACTCTAGTCTTGAACTCTGCTTTTACCAACAATGTGGTACATGGCGCTGAGTGAACTTCTTGGGGCTGGGTTATAGGGAGTATACATGCCTAATTACACCCAAAGCTTCCAGACTGCTTTCTACAAGGGCTGTACCAGTTTAAACTCCCACTAGCCATGCATAAGAAAAAGTTCCAAAGTGCCACATTCTTGGCAATACTTGGCATTATTCACCCCCTCCATTAATCATTTATTACAAGTAACGCTCTTCGAGAAGTACATGTGGATGTATATGAAAAAATCAAATATAAACAGGAATAAAAGATACAGCACATAAAGCAGCATACGCATTCCAGTGTTTGTGCCAGAGGCAGCAGGCACCCAAGTAAAAGCTCTTCTAGGATGGCCTGGCCCCGGGCGGCAGGGGTGCCAAGGGGCCCCGGGCGGCACCGGACAAACTCGGACACAGCATGGAGAGCTCCTGCCCCTCCGGCTTGGACAGCACTAGCTCCTGGGGCCTGCCAGCCGGCGGCCACAACATCATAGGACTCGCGGGCTTCAGGGCCAGCAGATGGGCACCCTCACAAGCCCTGAGCCGGCCCTTTGCAGGATGGTGTCGCTCAGAAGGATCCCGCCAGAGGATTGGGGGGTGGGGGAGCTGTGGAGACGCACAGTACTGCTGGGGGGGGGGCGGCCGGGGGCTGCGGGCCAACTCGGTGGTAGAAGGCCTGATCTGGAGGGGCGTCAGGGCTCTAGGGTAGTGACACAGATGGGTTGTCCTCCTGCAAGACCTACCAGTCCTACCAGCACCTGTGCAGGCGAACTCGCGCCTGACCGTGAGCTCTGAGCTCGGCAGCGGAGGAATATTCCAGACACAGCTGCAGTAGGTGGCGTAAGTGGGAGTGGAAGGAAGGGGTGTGGCCAGGCGGCTCACGCCGGGAGGGGCCAGGAAGTGAGGAGCGTGCACGTGCTTCTAGAGGCTCGCACTCACCTGGGCAGGCGGGTTCACGTGCCCCTCTCAAAGCGCCTGCTCTCCGGCGTCCTCGTCCTTCGGTGTCTGCGTCCCGCTTGCCTGCTGGAACAGGACAGGTTTGCCTATTCCCTTTCCCAATCCTCGCCACCTTCTCCCGTAGAATATGGTACAGGGGCGTATAGGCGCCAGTACAATGGACTTGGCCCGGTGGAACATTATCCACTTCTGTAATCATTACCATTTGATATATATAAGATGGTATCATAAGTAAAAGCCGTCTGCAATTTGGGATACTTGAGCATGCCATTGAGGTGGCTTGGGATAGCTTGGGATGCCGATTGGATGCACATAGTGCAGGGGAACAGCAGCCTTTCCTCTGAGTGCTCCCCTCCCCCCGCAGTTGGTTTATGGGTTTCTTATAACCTCAGACACTGCTTGGCTTTGCGCAGTAGTTATTTGTGTACCTGTCTGCAGTGAGCATCTTATGGGTTGTCGACCACGTTTTTCTTCTTCACTTTTGCAAGTCCTGCAATGCTTTGTTTGTAGCAAGACCCTCAGTAAGTGTTTGCTAAAATGAATTGTCTGAGTTCTGGAAGTTAATACCTGCTAGTAAGACACCGTTGGCTGGGAAAGGGTGGGTTGGGGCTAGGAGGAGCAAGCACAGGGGTTATCTGTTCCAGTGGGGGTGATTCAGTCTGTCTTCTTTTCTGGAAGATTTCCCCCCTACTTTAACCAGACGTACCTACTTACATTGAACTATATGAAACTGCTCTGGTAAAACTAGACCTTTGAATGTATAGGATTTTTTCCCTCAAATCAACAACTTGAAAATTATGCCAGAGAGGACTCATGGTCTTCTCCGGTAACATCCTGGCTTGGAAGTTCCCAGAGACAGCAAATACTTTTCTGTCCGCTAAGGCTCAGCCCCCAACCTTGCTGGGCAGAGTGGATGACATGTTTCATAATGCATGAGTGTTTATTTAACAAACAGCAACACTTTTCTAATTAAACTGTTGTTGAAGATACAGACAGCATAACCTTTCCCTCAGGGCAAGGTACTCACTGGCTTTTGAAGATGTGACCTCTCACAAGCCCATAGGCCTCTAGGGCAGTCCATGCTGAGGGCCTCATTAAGAGTGAGCTGGGTCATTGTAACCATCTGTGTTGATGGTTACATTCAGCACCTGAAGAATAGGCTTGGAGGTAGAGTTTGGCTTCCCCACCCAGAATTTCTCTACATACCAAAGCTCTTGAAATGCAGGCAGGTGACACCCTTATGTGGGAATGTTGGGGAGAAGAGAGTTGGGTAAACTGGAAGAAATTCCGCACAACTTCTGGCTTTAAGGAATAAGTGATTCTTGCAAATCTCATCCTGTCACATCCTGAGTTACTCAGAAATGTGGTTGCATTTAGGTTTCAGGACTTCATTTATAGAGCTGGATCCCTAAAAATTAAACACATATTGGAATTATGCTTTCTCAGGATGCTGTCTGGCATTATGGTGGTTATGTTAGTCAGCACAGACTTGATTATGCTGCAGTAACAAATGAAGACTCTAATCTGGGTATCTGAAAACAGCATAGGCTTCTTTCTCACTCATGTTCCTTGTTGAACAATGGGTAACAATGGGTTTTGTTTTGGCAGCTCTACTTAAATCAGTTTCTGTCCCTGATTACCTATTGTAATGAAACGAACTGCTTTGAAACTTACTGCGTTAAAACTTTTTATTATGTACTACCATTCTGTGGGTTGACCGTGATCAGTTGAAGGTTTTTCTTTTTGATGTGATATCAACTATCTGGTATGGTCATCTGGTGTCTTGATCAGCAGGGACATCAAAGGTATCTCCTTCACATGCCTGGGTAGCAGTTGATGAGGGAATGCAGCTGGAGAGAACCTACATGTGACTTCTCCATGTGATCTAGGCTTCTTACAGCCTAGTTATTTGTGTAATAACTAGGTGGCTTGGTTCCAAGAGGGTGGATCTTAACAAATATTCTCAGAAAGCCAGCTAGAAACTACAAGGCCTCTTATGACTTAGCTGCAGGAGTCACTCAGTGCCACTTCCACCGTACTCTTTTAATCGAAAGCGAGTGACAGGGCTAGCCCAAATTCAAGGTGAGGAGACTACACAGAGGATTAAATACTAGGAGTCATGGTTCATTGGGGACCCATCTTTGAAAACCAGCTACTTAGGTGGATATTGACATGTTGGAAATCATTTTGATGAAAATGTGGTTCATGTGAATTGAACTAGGTCTGATTGTTAGCGGGTAAGTTGTCTTTTTCTGGAGCTTGTGTGAAGAGAATGAGCGGTGAGTTGACCCTTATCTAGAACTATCCTTTGGGAAATGATGATATCCAATTAGCGATGGACAGGGCTTGCTGGCCATTGAGCACATATAACCTTTAGTCTCTTACCATGTTTCTTCCAAAGTGGCATGAAGCAGTTTTTTAATGAGACCTATTGAGATATCCTGAGACATCTTTTCCTTTCGTGTCTGGCCTATCCACCTCCCCGTGAACACATGATCAAGAAATAAGACCTAGGATTTTGGGATGGGTATGTAAGAGCCAAAGAGAACTAGAATGATAGCATTCTTTTTTGTTGTTGTTGTTGTTTTTTAACCTGTCCCTTGGCACTCTCAGTGGCAGCAGGGGGGGTTTCTAATGGCAGAGCTGGGATAGCTTAGATCCCTATAGCAGAGATCTGGGGATTGGGGCTGTGGAGGGGGGATGGAAGGGGGAGGCCGAGCTGGAGCACGTTTCCATTCTGTGAGAGTGGCGTTTGCCTTTGAGGCAGCAACAGTAATATTTCATGTCTTCCGTAGTGTCTCCTACCTTTAAATGTCAGTCTCTGCAGCCGCCTTATCTACTGTAGCACATTTCAATTAGGTATTCCAAATCACACTCTTTTCTTCCAGGACAAATATGCCAGAGGTGATATTTACTGTTACAGCAGCATTTTAAATACTTAAGGGGGAAAAAGGCCTAGTGAATAGCAGTTTCTCCCTTATAATAATAATAATAAAATAACAATAATGGAGAGAAGACATGAATTCAAGTAACTGGCTGATTTAAGTGAACATCTTTTGTCTTCACCCTCTTTGGTCCCCCCCCCCCCCCGCCTAGATTCTTGCCTTAGTGTGAAGGTTATAACGCTTAGCTCTTTCAATCTTTCAAGAATGGCCCCCCACATCTTCTTCATTGGAGGTTCATGAATGTCTTCTAGAATGGTTTCTACCTAGAGACAACTGGGCTCTTACTTCACCCACTCCTTGTTCCTTCTTTTGTTTTGAGGAATGTTTGCATGAAATCAGAATCCCCATTTCTCAAGTATTTTACTAGGCACCGTTACTTATCCCCACCTGCGGGACATTTTCATCTCTCAGTGGAACACCACCCACCCCACCTCTAGGAGGCATAATGGTTGAGAAACTTAATTATTACATTTCCTCCTTGGAATCAAGTCTCTATTCCTTGGCCTAATACTGCATGTTTCAGCTTCCTTGTTACTGGTCCTTATACTACTTGTTCACCAGGCAGATCTTCACGGTCTCCCTAGTAGTAGATTTGCACATCCCTTTGCCCAATTCTTGTGCAGGCTAGCACAGTGCTTGGCACATAGGGGCTGTGGTAGTGGTAGGCTCTCAGTCAATTTCCGCCTCCCCCCATATTGAGGATCTTTCCACTAAATCTCTTCTCCACATTTCTGATTCTTTCTTAAGAGATCAGGTTAGGATCTACTGCCTCTGTTAAACCTTCTCTGACTTCCTTAGCACTCAGTGCTGTTCCAATCTGAATGTTTAAAGTGCTCATTATCATCATTGCTCATTTGGTACTTGGCATGTACTATCGTATGCTATTTTGAATGTCCATATGTTGTCTACCCAAATAGACTGTAAGTGCCTTACAGGCAGGGATAGCTTTGCCTTGTGCTTATTTCCTATTCCCTTAGAATCCTCAAGATCTTTGAACATAGAATGTGCTCAGTTAATATCATTAAGTGGACAGACCGAAGAGTAAATGGGAGCCAGGATCCAAAGAAGCCTGCCTTTTGGTGCCAGTCTACTCAGTTTGGAAGTCATAAACTTGCATAAAACAGGGCCTTTCATTTTACTGTTTCTCCTATAAGTGGAGCTCTCAGAAGTGAAGGCTCCTACCCTTGCCCAATTCCTGAAGCTGATGGTTCAGGTGAGGAGCTTTCCTAGTGTGAGAGAATTTTGAAATCATCCGGAGCTTGGCACATCTAGTGCTCTGACAGTTAAGGTGTCATGATCATTAGAATGAAGGGGATCAGAATATTAGGCCATGATCTCAAGTTCCAGGCCATAGCAGACTAAGAGTAGAATCTCATACTAGTTTCAGTTTTGCCTCTCCCATTTAACAGTTCGTCTCTTTACACCTCAGTTTCCCCACCTAGAAAATGGATTTAATGGTGGCTGTCTGCCTTACAGAATTGCTGGCAGGTGCTAATGTGATAATTAATGTGAAAGTACTTTGGACATTGTAAAATACTATATGAATGTCAGGAATCATAGGCAGCACCTTGTAACTATCAGCTAATATTTATTGAGGGCTTCCTCTGTACAGACAGAAGTCTTCAGCATCATAGAGTAGACACGCTGAGGAATCAGGGATTCCTTATGGTCCGAACTCTGATCCACGGGTAGATGAAAGCTGGAGAAAGGATTATAAGCTAGCAATAACATCTGAAAGTTTAGCGACAATCATTAGGTCAGGTAAGATGGGAAGCTACATTTGTGGCAAAAACCTGACCCTGGACATGCCTTGAACATTCTGGATTTCAGGTTCTATCCCTTAAAACATTTCAGAATACTCAGATTTTGCTACCTCCACTTCTTGAAAGTTCTGCCTGTCTGAAGCCTTTTCAGTGTCTGGGGTGATCAGGTGTATCCAACTTGCTGATGGCACTCAGCCCTCCTGAGTAATCCTGGGAGCCTCTGCTAAGCCTGCTTCCTCCCAAAGGACAGTCTAAAAACCAGATGCCCTTGACTGATCTCGCTCTGCTGCCAGCTTTGACCACAGCCCAGCAATGACATGACCTTAGGCCCAGGGAGTCTGTGGTCCTCAGCCCAGTTTTCATGTAAATGTCTCTGCCAGTGAAAGGGAGCTGATGCACAAATTATCTGCTGTGGAAGCAGAACAACCTCTGACTAAAGTGTCATTGGGACTTTTCTCTCTTTCCCTTTTTCTTCTAGTTTTTCCATGTGGCATCAGCAGCTGAGTAAGGGAAAGCAAAGAGGTTTAAGTATGTTGGTGCTCGCTGGGCCAGATTAATAACCCAAAGCCTTCCAAACTGGCCATTTGGGGGTGAGGCAGACTAGCCAGAAAGCATTGGGTTGTGGGGAGCACGGGTGTGAGCTGACAGCAAAGTGATGAAGTGGTAAGCTCTCATGCTTCTTCCCTGCCCCTGACTTCCTTCCTTCCCTTGCTTCCTTTCCCTCTTTACCCAGAGCTTGAGATGGCTGCACACCAGTGGCTCCAACCTCTGGCAGCTACTGCCCTCTGCTGGGAAAAATGCATCACTCAGAGTGGGAGGTGCTGAACTCTGTACCTGGAAACCAGTCTCAATTCAGACCAGTCCCACAGGTTTTGGCTAATGTGTGATTTGGCTTGAGGAGGGCAGAAAGATTCAGAGAGCCCTCCCCCTTGTACCAGAATATTTCCTGAATGGTGTCAGCTGGGCACAGGTCTACGGAATCTATCCACTAAGGATCCATTGCTTTGGATTCTTTGAGTTCCTGAGGGAGGTGACTTCTGACTTCTCTTTACCTGGGTCAGACATTGAGATATTGAGGCCTTCCACCATGGATGATGCTTTCAACAAACACTGTTGGTGACTTTGCTTCCTGGATCAGCTAGACACAGTCCTTTCTCAAGGGAAGGCAACAGAGGGAAGTTGAATCTGAAGGGGGCTGTGGAAGCATGAGTTTAGTAGTGGTCTCCTGGCTCAGAAGAAGCCATCATAGAGTGAGGGCTCTGAGTGACCCAGAGGCAGAAGAAGAGTATGAAGAGCCAGGTGAGAGTGGGGAATGTGGCCTATTATGGGGTGGGGGAACAGTGGCTAGGAAGGTAGGTAATACACTGGCCTTCCATACCTCTCAGCTTTCCCCAGAGCTGGCCATACTGGTAGACTGCCTTGTTGGCTTCAGAAACCAGAGGGGCAGAAGGATCCCTCCCTGTCTCCAGTATAACTGTAGAGTGATCCTTGTGCATCTCTGGATCCTCAGCCCAGCCAGACGGGAGCTATGACCTCACTGACCACACAGTAATTCTACTTGAGGGATTTATTTTCCTTTCATGAGCTCCTGCCAAGACTCTTGGTTAGAACTAATGGGGCTCCCCCAGCCAGCGAGTGTCTCCTAGTGATGTGTGTAAACAGTGCCAGGCAGGAAATGGGTTTCCTGTTCTTAATGGGCTTGTTAAACCTCTTATTGAGTGGGGTTTAAATGGCCTTGTTATGAAAAATAATAGTAAGCGAGTATTAGTAATAGTAGTAGTAGTAGTAGAAAAATCATGATGTGGGTCCTGACTTCCCTTCATATTTTAACGTTGCTGGCTTGAAAATCTTTTTGCCAGTAATTACCAGGGATGGGTGGTGAGTGACACTGGGATCCATAAGTGGGGAAGAGGGCAGACCTTGGGTTCGTGATCTGCGGCTTCCCAGTTCTCAGCCCTTTTCCACTTCTGTAGTGTTTGCTCCTCCCTTGTCCCTTTCTGTCTGGGTTCTTCAGCTTTCCTTCTATCAGAGAAGATAAAACCACAAACTTCTCTCTGTCTTAATTAGGATCGAAAGGGTTAAGTTTAGGTTTTAGGTAGAGGTGATTTTGGAAAGGGTGGTGGACCCTGGAGGAAACCCAGTGAGAAGTTGGGCTCATCTTCCTGTCTCTGTTTTATAGCTGGAACTGGAGGGGTGATGTATATCCCAAACTTTAGTAGTTTACAGATCGGGTTTGCTATTTTTACTATTACTTTCCACAATGGTATTGGTTTTCTTTATACTTATTGTCTTGTTTGACTTAAGTAGATTTAGCATCTTCCTAAGCAGTATGTCTTTGAAATTATGGGTTCAGTGTGTGAGCCAGGTTTTTTTACTTGATATATATTTAAATGAAAACAGCTAAATTAAAAAAAAAAAAGTTTGTCCATGTGGCGAATGTGTCATACCCTTGAGGGAAGGTGTACCATACTTCTGGAAACACTGGTATAGAGAAAAGTTTCTCAAACTTTTGTGGGCATAAGAAACACCAGCAGAGCTTGTTAAACTATAGATTGCTGGGCCCCTCCGTCAGAGATTCTGATTCAGCAGGTCTGTGGTGTGTCAGAAGCATTAGCCCAGAGGGCAAGAGCCCCTTCTCCACTTCTGCGTGTGTAGGTGTCCTCGTCTGAAAATGAGGACAGCACCTATTTCAAAGGGTTCATCTTATGCTCATACTGAGTACTATAGACATAATGGCTTAAACAACAGATGTTTATTTTTCATAGTTCTTGAGGCTGGGAAGTCCGAGATCAAGGCGCTGGCAGATCTGGTGTCCTCACATGGCCAAGAGAAAAATCATTTCTTTTATGTCTCTCTTTATAAGACACTATCCCATTAATGAGGGCTTACTCATATGACCTTATTCCCTCCTAAACGTCCCACCTCCTACTACCATCGTGTTGGGGTTGGGATTTCAACATCCGAATTTGGGGGTGGGTATATAGACATTCCATCCATAACAATGTTTATCAACATTAAAGGAGTTACTTACTATATGTAGAACACCTGGCATATGGTGGAATGATTTTTCTTGGAGCCAGTCTACCCATTTGGAGTTTTTCAAGCTGTAGAGCTTTTTAGGGTTCAGCTTGAAGCTCAGATGATGCAACTCTGGGCGGCCAGGCAGTTTTCCAGCAGCATCCCACCAGTATTCTGTCTTTTAGAACCCTGGCAAAAAGACACAGTGGGTCTTCATTTCTCTGTGTCTGGTCAGATGCTGTGCTGAGAGCTGAGGAACAGAAATGAGTGGGAGTGAATCCTTGCTATGCTCACTGCGTTCTGAGAAATAGGCAAAAAGTAACTTAATTAAAAAAAATTTTTTATTTATTTTTGAGAGATAGAGCAAGACAAAGTGAGAGTGGGGGAGGGACAGAGAGAGAGGGAGACACAGAACCTGAAGCAGGCTCCAGGCTCTAAGCAGTCAGCACAGAGCCCGACGTGGGGCTCGAACCCACAAACCGTGAGATCGTGACCTGAGCCAAAGTCTGACACCTAACCGACTGAGCCACTCAGGCACCCCAAAAAGTAACTTAATTTGATTAAATGATTGTATTTGATTTTTAAACTAAAAGCCTCCCAGTAGTTGAGCCCCCTTTCTGTGTTTGTGGAGTTCATTGGTGTGATTCTGAAAGGGACACAGGACCCTCATTTTATTACTGAAACCCAAGGCTTGGCAGATGGAAGAGTTCATTCTGATGATAGCAGGGGTGGGGGAACAGTAGCCCATCTAGGGCCCAGTAGTGGCAGGCAGTGCTAGGAGCCGAGACCCTGTCAGGCTCCCCCTGGGACATCACCCTTGCCGTTGGCAGCCCTCTGGCATTTCTGCTCCTCTTCCAGAACGTGTGCTTCTTAAGCTCTTCCTTCACATCGTTTCCCACTCTGCCCAGAAATGATGGTTTTTAGAGCAGTAAAGTGACATTTGACAAACTTGTAAAGATAACTGGACACCATCTGGGACATTGGTTAGAGGAGGAGTGGCCCAAGGCAGGGAGACCACTGAGGGGGTGTTATCTGAGAATTGAGGATATAGAGGAGAGGACAGAGGAGGAAATAATTTAGGGGGTAAAATTGACCAAGTCTGATGACTGGGGACCTGATTTTACCTTTGGACTTAGAAGACAAAAATGAAAGTTGAGTTTTTGTGTACAGTGTTAGTTGCCTTTTGGGGGGTAAGTATCCATGCAGGTGGCAAGGTAGATACCTCAGAATCGGTGGAGAAATAAGAGGTTATTGAATAGGACTGTGTGTGGAGTACAGCTTGGCTATGGTTTTTTCCACTGCAGGTCTTTTCAGCCCTACAAATGTTGAGTGTTTATTAGGTATTAGACATTGATAGTTATTTAAGAATACCATTTCTTTTGATTTTGTTATTTAAAAGGGGTAGAGGTATAGAGGGAAAAATCCCACATGATCTTGTACAAACACACAGTTACACTATGCAAAGTGCTTCTTGGTCTTGAGATTCCTCGAAGGCCCAAATGAACCGTGTGATAAGTCTGTGCTAGAACAGGGCATATTCTGAAGGCTCCTGGCTGCTTTTATAAACCTCCTCTTTTCTTTCCTCTCACTAACAAATATCCCACTGAGGTATTACCTCCCCAACCCTGTGAGCTGAAGGGTTCACAATTAAATGTTTCTTATGCTGGGTGAACTTATACACTGCCAGACCTATATGCACCTGCTCCTTGTGGTGTGTTTATCGGGAAGCTGCCATCGCTGTCTTCTTCACTCTTTGAAAAAGGCTTTGGGTAGATCCAAAGTGCCGGCTATTTACATAGCTAGCTCCTGCCTGCTTTTTTGAGGCTCTTTGTTCAAGTGTCAGTACTGGTTTGTAAAACATGAGCAGACTTGGGGGGGGGAAGTAATTACAGTTCACATCTGGCGTTTCTACTGACACGATGTTGAGCTGCCTGATTGCACTCCTTTCCTGTCGCTTCCCTCATGCTGTCTCTCAGTCCCAGGCTCCCTCTCCCCCGCCCCCTCTCTCTTCCTTGCTCTGCTCTGTGCCAGAGAGCCACACATGTGAAAGGTGGCAGGCCTTCTCCATGGCTGCTAGGTGGTCTGGTCTACCTTCAATGTGAATGAAACCTTCCCACCTTCAATATGTCGAGATGCCAGGGGTCCTGGCTGGTTACCCAAGGAGATCTCTGGTGTTGTCCATCCCCGGAGGCCCTAAAGGGCTGTCCTCTGTATCTAGATCTGAAACCAAACCTTTTGTGGATCAGGCCACCCCAAGAACTTTACATGATTAATTTAGACTGTGGAGACTTCCAGTCTTCTTAGAAGACATATCGCTGCTTGGATGCTATTCTAATTTCTCTTTCTACATTTAATGAAGTTTCAGGACTTGGTTACAGGCGCATTCACACCCACCTCTCAAGATCATTAGTAGATATCTTGAGGTCACAATTCCCCTGTTGGTGGGGAGGGGTAGTCTAGAGTAGTGATTGTCTCACTTTTGAGTTTAAAAAGAATGTTTTTAAGTTAAAAATGGGATTGTCAACTAAGGATCACTTTCACAAATAATTCAACTATTATCGCTACTTATCATAAAAGAGACATTTTAATTTCGAAATGTAAGAAAGACTTTTTTCAGTATAAAGGACAGTTCTTTACGTTAAATAAATATAGGCTTATTGTTAAAATTCCTTTTTGATAGCAAGAATACTATTCCTTGAAATGGTAGACATGGTGTCGCGTGGCTACCCAGCCCTCATGAGTGGGGAAGGGGAGGAGGCGGGAGGGAGGGGCAGCAAGGGAGTGTCCTCTGTGATTCCTAGAGCCATGCTGGGCGTCCAGTGGTACAGCCCAAGTTCATCTCCCTCCTTGCTCCAAAATTCCTTCAACCTTATGTGCTTAGTAACTGTTTGCTGAATGATCTGTGATTTGTCGTTATTTAATGTGTATTCATTGAACACAAGTTTACTTGAATCTTCACACGCCCATTCTTTATTTCTTAAACATACAAAACACTTTTCTTTTTGATTTCTTTATTGGTAAAAATTCACAATTTATCTTTTCTGTAATTGCTGTGATAATGTCATCACTCATAAAATGTTACTTACTAAATAATAATGACTCGTACTTTCATTATAATTAATGTTATCTCTGACATGCTGTTTTCGTAGGAAAATGCTAGGGCAGATGGTTTGCCAGATATAAAGTAAGTTAGATTTGGGACATAGCAAGTTTGAAATTATAGCATAACTTCCAGGTGATGTCACATCCAAAAGTTTTCTTCCAACTGTATTATACACTTTTGCCATCATAGTCTGTGTGCTTTCTTCTTTATGCCTCCATAGTCCAGTGATGAACACATGCTAGATCAGGAATAAATGCTTGTTGGTTGCTTTGGGGACTATGTAGATGGAAATCGGTGAAAATTTCCAGGAAACATGGCCTTTGGGAATTGGTGATCAATGAGTGATTACGGGAAAGTCATATAACAAACAAATAGCAGGGGAGAGGGAGTGCAATTGAGGGTTTTCAAGAATGAACATGAAATGGGCGATGCAAAACAAGTGCCTAAATGATGCAGCTTTACAAGCCCATTTTGTAGGTCACTAATAACTTGGAATTCAGAAAATCATTGAATGGTTTTTAATGGGATGAAATTTTTGGCTGAAACACTTTACCTCTGGGGATTCCAAGAAGCCCATTCATGCAAAGTGATGTATTCATTCATTGAACAAGTATTTACCGAACCCTTACTATGTTCTAGGATTATTAGAAGTGCTGGGAAGGTAGTAGTGGATAAAACAAAAATTCCTTCCCTCTGAGAGCTTATATTCTAATGGAGAGTGATAGGCAATCAACAAAACCAACATTCAGTATTCTAGATGGTGATGAGTGTTCTGAAGAAAAATAAAACAAAAAATAGAGGGCAGGCTGGGGTGGTGATGGTGATTTCAAGTTTAAGTAGGATAAAGAAGAAGACAGAGGTTGACAGGCAGCCCTGGTGCAGTACAGTTTTCTAGGGACCAACGCAAGATGTTGGGAAGCGTGAGGCCTCAATTTCTCCAAGTGCCATCTGACTTTGCATCCCAATTAACAGTGACAGCCTACTGCTTTAAAATAGGAAATAAAGTGGAAGAAAAGCAAACGCTTGATAGTTGACCTGACATTCACTGTTGCAAGATTGGGAACGTACAATAAATGTCACTGATGGAGCAATATTCATGAAGTAAAAATGTCAGTTTTCAATTTGGCATGAGGATGGTTTGACATGTATTAGTCGCGCACAGAATATTATCATAATTAATGCATTAATAATGCAGCTGTCCTTTTTCTCCCCATCCCAAATTAAAGAGAAAATGGAGAGAGTCAGGTGAAAGCAGCATTCCCCCTACATAGCATAGAACTGATTGGTATCAGTTCAGATTTACCCATCTCAATTTTTCCCTCATGTTTCCACAAACGCCACCAGCGGCCTTGTCTTCTGAGGGCCCTTTTCTTCATTTCAACAGCGCTTTAAAAAACAGTTCTAAAGATACACATATTTACTGTAGAAGTGGCATATAAATGAAATCAAGGGTATGAAAATCTCCCATAAATGCACCACCCAGAGAAAATAACTACTAATATTTTGGTGTTTGTTTCAGTCTTCCCCCCCCCCCCCAATTATACATATTTATAAAAATGGTATCATTTTACATATAGTTTGATCAATTCAATTCATGGCAAATACTCTTTCAACTTAGTGAATGCTTCTCTACAACAATCAATAGCTGGGGGTATTTCATTATACAGATGTAGCATATAATTAATACCTCCTTATCCTCATGTAAGGTTTTATATTTTTGGTGTATTAACAATGTCGTGATAAGCATACATGCAGCCAGATCTTTGTACATATTTGTGATGATTTATTTTGGACAGATTCTCAGATGTGGAGCTGATGGAAGTGTTAGTTGTCTGTTGTTACAATAATGCTGCAGAACAAACAAAGCTTTGTGGCATAAACAGTAAGCATTATTGTTCACCTGACTGGGGTCAGCTGACTGGGAGTCTACCAGCTGGCTCTGCTGATCTTGGCTTGGCTTGCTGTCATGTCTGGGCATTGATTGGCTGGTTGTCAGCTGATACAGGCTAGCCAGCGCTGGGGTGACTGGGGGAACTTGGCTCTGTTTCTCATTCTCCTGCAGGCTGGCTCAAGCATGTTCGTATGTCGTTGGTGGAGACACAGCAAGCTCATTCTTACACATGCTTTTCAAGTATCTGCTTGTATCACATTTACTAACACCACAAAGCAAGGAAGGTGACTGAGCCCAATGTCAAGGGGCAGGGCATGCTGCCCTATTCACAGAGGGTACTGCAGAGTTACAGGACGGAGTCATGGATTCAGGGAAGGGTGAACAATTGGGGCCAAATTTGCAATCTCCCTTACTGGGTCGAAAGGCAATCTTATTTTTAAGGCTCATGATATTTCCAAACTGCTCTCCAGAAAGCCTGAAACGACCCCACTAATGGTATAGGAGACTTCATAGTTTCCCACTTCTCTCTACTCTTGCTGATTCTGGGAGTGATTTGTGACTTTTCATCTTGGCTATTTTGATTGGCATCTTTACCTGACCCTCTAGGCTACATGTTTGCTCTTGGTGTTGGTTCTTTCCTTGCAGAGTGCCCTCAGATGCCCTAGTCTCTGGTCTACTTATCCTCTTCATCCTGCTTCTTCTGCCCACTTGACCTTGCACCTGTGCTGACCAACTCTCAACTATCTGGAATACCCTATGATCTATAAAAGCCCTTCCCTAACCATTCTGAGTCAGCAGGTGTTCACTACATATCTTTTAACTCCACCACCTACACCAACAGTGGGGTAATTGTTCTCATTATTCTTAGAAACTCAGAATTGTTTAGGGCCAGAAAACAGCTAAGAATTCAATCATGTTTTTTTATACAATATTGTTCCAAGAATATAGCTACTAATATGGGTATGCATGGGGATGCAGACATGGCTCTAGATAAAAAATTGCCTGAAGAAAATGCTGGAAGAAATTAACTACTGTTAATATTTTAGCATATTTCTGTGGAGAGGAATTATGTGTGGATTTTTTTTTTTTTAAAACATTAGAACAAACCTTTAACGTTGTGTACAGAAACTGAGAGAGAAATTAAATGACTTGCCTCCTGTCCTACAGGTAAATAATAGCAGAACCGTGACTGCAGCCCAGTCTTGCAATTCCTGATTTAATGTTCCTGTGAGACACTGCCACTGTATGACCTCTGGAGCCCAGCTATCTTTTGTTTGATTGTTTCCAAGCAACACTGGTGGTTCGGTTTGATTTGGTTTTGCAAGAGTGCTTTGCTTTTTGTGGGTGGTTCATAAGGAAGTTAGGAATATTTTAGACAATGATTGAGTCATCTAAGCCAGCTATGTGGATGTGGAGTGCATATACATATCATGTCTGGGTGCATACATTATCATGGCTTCAAAAGTTGGCAACTGATTTAAGTAAATAGTGGGTTTTCTCTGTTAAATCACATTAAGGCTCCTAAGCAGCACATAATTTATCATAATTATGTGGATTCTAGGTAATTATAATAATTATTTAGTATATACAAAGGTAAGCTCTACAGATTTAGGGTAGAATTAAATAAGCTCTTTGGGGACATCTAAATTGATCAGATTGATTAGATCTCGTGCTATGAGCCAATGTTGGGGGGGGGGGGTCACTATGACAGAATGTTCTTTCTCAGAGCTCACCTGTACTGGTGAATGAATCTGAAAAACTGAGGATTGGTTAGGAGACCGGGGCAGGGCCTCTGTCCTTGGAAATGATGGGCTGGTCTTCTTGGAAATGAATCTTTGATTTGATTCCTGCTTGCCCTTTGCCTTGTTTCCCTTTGAGCACCATTTCTAGGATTTTCATAAAGGATAAGAAAACTTTGTTACAATTTCTCTGGAGAGTAGGAATGGCTCAAATATTGCTTGGTGATGAAGAAGTGGGGAACATACTTTGAAGAACCCTTGACTTGGAGAACACCAAAGAGATGTTGATGTGTTGGGGGGTGTGGTTAATGTTTGGAGCCAAAGTCAAATGTTAAGTTGCGGCATTTGGGGCCTAGAAACATGTCACTATTGCTAAATTAGTACCTTTTACCCACCTAGGGCTTTCTATAAGCCTTCTTGGATCACAGAGGATACACTCAGAAATGGACACAAGTTAGTGGGGACAGAAACTGGGAACTGAAGCTGCTTCACCAAGCAATAGGAGGAGGAATCTAAGCCCCTAAAAACTGAGCTTCTGTAGGTTCTCTTTCCTAGTGCTTCCGTGGTGTTTGTTTTCCTTTGTACTGGTTGTCTTGCAGAGAGAAAGACTGCCCGGGAAACTGAGTTTTTGCTGGTATTGGGGGAACTGCCAGCCAGTTAAAAATCAAAGCCTGTCAGCCAGTCAGCTGGGGACCAGGTATACTGTGCGATCCTGCTTGTTTATACGAGGATTCAAGCATAATCCAATTGTCACTATTAGCCCACATTCCCACATGCTCTCTTGGCATGCACATATGCACCTGGGCGCTATCTGTTAGTGTCACTTACTTAGATGTCCTAAGGTAGTTGCTGGCTGCTTTTGGATGACAAAGTGCTCAGTTACAGCCAGTTTAAACAATCATGTCACTAGAACTGAATAAATAGATTTTGATAAAACTAGTTCAGTTAATATTTCCCTTAGGGTGAAGTGTAGCCTTTTCCACTTTGTTTCTCAGGCTAAGAAAATCACTAGCCCTATTTCCAACCTGTGTCCAAACTCAGATTTAATTTCTAGCAGTTAGGACCACAGTGAGATCTACATGGCTGTGGATTCAGACACTTGGAGGGTGGGGTGGTGGGCAGTTGAGTGAAAAAGGAGGTGATAGAGCCAAAGGGCAAGGAGATGAGCTGGAGGCATATAGCAATATGAAGAGAAAACCTGCAGTGGGGCACCTCATCATCCTGGTCAAGGTTAACATGGTCGTCCCACAAGTGTCAAGGACAGGGTCTGTGTCCATTACCTCATTTCTTTAGAACTGTGCTAATGAGGCAAAAGTAAGAGCAACTTAGGCTCCCCTAAGTTGTTTGGTTTTATTACGTCTCACAGCCACAACATGCACCTTTAACCTACAGTTCTGGCTGGAAAATAGCTGCTACAGGGCATGAGAAGGAATTGTGAAAGGCAGCAGTGCACACTTGCCAGAAAGTTCTTCAGAGTCATCCTGGCTTCTTAACCTCTCTATGCTAATCTCCTCTTCTGAAAAATTAATAATAGAATAATAATATCTCAGGCTTCTTGGGAGGATTAAATGAGTCAATACTAAGAAGACATTGAAAACCACGTGTGGCATATGGTAGGTAAGTGGTCTTTGCTAATTTTTGTTACGGTTACATTTATTAACTCCAGTACTCATATTGGACTGGCAGCTGCTTCTCTTCTGAGAGTCTTTAATATTTCAGAAATAATTTCTGGGTTGCTTCTGCATAGAAGAGGCAAAGAAGCCATTGCTACCACTGGAGCTCATGATGAGTGTTGGGCGGTGGGAACACCTTGACGGTGACTGAAATGCATCCACTCCAGCTTGCCTGCTCTGACTGCAGTCAGCAGCCTGAATTCAGGGGCTGCTCATCTCTGTAAGCACCAGTTTTATGACTAGCCGCGATTTACCCCTCTCCTACTACTGCTCAGCACTTACTCTCAGTTGACACCATACTCATTTAAGTTGTGGACTCATTCCTGCCTGAAACATTCTTTAGTTGTCTCCTGACAACTGAAGGGTGTTGTCACTTGATCTTCAGCTCAACTATGAGCTCCTTTCAGTGGAAGATCCACCTGTGTGTACTTCCTCTTGCTCTGTCCCTCACCATTGGCATCCATTTTGTGCTGCACATATGGAGCCTGTTTCTGATTCGGAGCAGGTCAGGATTTATTCACCCTTGGGCTAGCTTTAGCACCCAGCACAGAGCTGGGAAATGTTTGTGGAATGAATCTCAAACAGTGCTCTTCTACCCATGTCCTTCCTTTTTTTTTTTTAAATTTTTAAAAATTTATTTTGTGTATTTATTTATTTTGAGAGAGAGATCAAGCAGGGGAGGGGTAAAGAGAGAGGGAGAGAGAAAATCCCAAGCAGGCTCCACGCTCAGTGCAGAACCCACTGTGGGGCTCAGTCTCACGAACCATGAGATCATGACCTGAGCTGATACCAAGAGTCAGACACTTAACTGACTGAGATACCCAGGTGCCCCTCCCCATGTCCTTCCTTAAATCTGACCCACCGTATACATGGCTCATACTGGCAGGTTTGGTCACTTGGGGCCAGACCAGGGCTGTGGGTCCCAAAGGACTGTTTATTCCTCTTAGGTTGGAGGTATCTGATCCGTATATCATAGTGCTTTTATCCTCAGTCCTTGAAAAGGGAAAAAGTTCTGCTTATCCTCAACTTCTTAACATGACACCCTCCATTATATACGCCTCTATGAACACAACAATAATGGCCATAGTTTATAAAACATCTACTAAATGCCAGGGACTCTGTTAAAGTAGATATTTTGTGTAAGCTTTTCATTTGGTCCCATGGATTAGGAATTGTGCCCCATTTTTACAGTTAAAGAAACTGAAGCTTAGAGAACTACTTGACCAAGATCAAAACTTACTATATAGCATAAACTCCACATCTAATACTGACTTGGTCTAACTAGACTTGCTCTTAACTTCTCTACAAGTTGATAAAAATACTCTTTTATCTATGCTCAGATGTCTTTTAGTTATTTTTCCTGCCTGAGCATCTATTTCCTTCTCTGGAGACAGGGACACTTTTGTTGACGTTTCTTGCTCTGCTCTCTGATATTCTAATGATTTCATTGTGCACACATAAACTCTTGAGAATGTACAATTGGCTAGGTTCTGCCCCCTACATGATAGCTTACTGGAAGCCTGGTTACTCTAGAGCAGTAGGAACTGAAGAGAAAGAGTAGGATTCAGCTTCAAAGGTGCAAACGCCTGTTGGGATTCATACTTTGCTCATACCTGAGCCCAGCCCATACTAGGACTGACCCTGGTAGGGATTAAAAATTCTTAGTATTAGTATCTCTGTTTGTATCTTTGATCCAATATCTGTCCTTCATTAGGTACTTACTAATTTGCACAGCATCCTTGGTGGTGTTGTGTCCATTATTTGTAAGGCTCGAATGTAGAAAATAAATGTCTCCCTAGCAGCAAGAGATAGTCCAGGGCATTTGTGGGAGAGCCCATGACCTCTTGCATCTACAGGGCTTGAGAATGACACTTCTGGATTTTGAAGATGTAGAGTTTAAGGAGCCAGGGAGGTCTGAGGCAGCTGCCAGTCAGTTCATACTATATTTTATTTTAGAAAGCACAACTCCAGTTGTATGGTGTGCTGTCCTCCCCTGTCACAGCCCCTCCCCATGACTGCTGAAGTCCCTACCCTGAGAGAGAAGTAGCTGTACTGATTCTTTATCTTATCATTAGACAGCATCTCTTTTTATATGTTTCTTAACAGGAGAATAACCCATACATACATGATATCATACATGCTATGGGAGGCTCTATATAAATGTTTGTTAAATAAATAAAAATAAATACAATGCAAAGAAGGTCTCATTTATCCCAGACACTCTTCTACATAGAGGTCACAGCCGCCATTTTATGTAGTTCCTTCTAGAAAGTTTCCAGGTATACACAGATGTGTGTATCAGCCCATTTTGCCTTCACCTATGGGATTGGCTGGATGTGTTGCTGAGATCTCAGTGCCTACTCTCCTGCATGCAGCCCTGTGGTTCTGATCTAGGGTGCTGGGATACAAGCATGTACCCAGGGAAAACACTTTTCCTTACTGCCGCCTCTGGAGACCACCCATCAGACCGACTCATGAGATCTTGGGAGGTCAGTTCCCACAGAGGTGCAGAGCTGTAGTTTTCTCAGGAAGATGATGACTCATAATATGGAGTTAAGACTTACTCCTCTTTAAGCTCACCAAAATTTTAATAGGGTTAGGGGATAGGGGAAGGGAAAACCATGGATGATTACTTTCTTCTTTTTACATTTCCTAAACTTTTAATAATGATATGTTTATAACGAAATTTATTTACAATGAAAAAAAATCCCAATGCATTTAAAAAAAAGTGAATACCACTTCCCACTGAAGTGGAGTCTTAAGCTCTCAACTTATTAAATCTAATAAAATTTTTATTGGTTACTCACAGATACAAAAATCCCTTTATAAGAAACCCCAGGGGACAGCTGTAATATTATCTGGGTCCTAATGAGCACAGTGCTAGCAATCACAGTTTGCAGAAACTAGAAATGAGATAGAGTTGGTCTGGGGTGTCTCTGTAGCGAATTACCCTAGTGTCTTGAAAACTCTCCTGGATTGTGATAAGCATGGTGAGTAACAGGATCTCCCAGAGTGCTTTTAAAGCTGCACATGACTGCTGTTCTCCTCCGTGATTCACTTATTGAAACTGTGCTTCAGAGGTGTGATTCCCACACGTGGGCTCTCTGCTTCTTTGGGGCTGGGTGATCACTGCAGATGAACTGTGGACCTTTCCAGACATAGCACATTATCTGCCCGTCAGTAATACAGTTACCATTTACTGAACATCTGCCATGTGCCGAGGACTGTTGCAAGAACGTTAGTGCATTTACTCATTCAATTCAGTGAGCCAGAGAAGCTGATATCATTTTAACCCCCCTAATGGATGAGGAGACCAAGACACAGAGGGTGAAATGAGTTGTCTGGGGTTTCTCTACTATTGGGAAGTGAGGTCATGGCTAAAATCCATGCCATCTGGCTCCAAAGCCATCCTTCGAATGGCTTAACCATACTGTCTGTCAGTGTGTTGTGTGTAGTATGTTTTCTCAGTTGTTTGTAGATGCTCTTGGGATTGATCAAATAAAAATTCGTGTAAAAGTGATACTGAGTTTACATCAGCTTTTTGTCATCAGGATTTTCTCCATCAGTAGATCTAAAATGTAATTTCTTTCCTGCGATGATCCTTCAAATCTTTGGATGTTGTCAAACGGCTATGGTCCAAAAGGCTGAAAATCGCTGCTCTAGTGGAAGGAGGTGAGATTAGAAAGCATGCCATCCATGTTTCTCTCCTGACCACCTGTCCCTTAGTTCTGTCCTTTCGTTCTCAGCCAGGGTCCACGGCATGTACACTCACTCTTTGCGATGTGGACAGGCATCGGTGAAATAATTTGATAAGCACTGCTTTTGGAGTCATCTGGTAAGATACAAAAATAATTTCACAACATAACCTCCTCCTGGAGACAGTCAGTGGAGGACGTTTATGTATTTCATATTCTGTATGCGAGGCCTACCAGACCTTCCATTGGAAGGCCATGTTCTAGCATCAACTCACCTATGATCTGCTTTACTTCCATTCTGCCTCTGCCTCAGCGTATTCATCAGTAAAATGCCTGTCTGGGAGAGTGGTTGCAAAATTAAGTGAGATACCAGTTCTTTGTATCTTCTGTAGTATGTCCATGTGTTTATTCTAAAGAACGTTGAATAATCTGTAACAGGCACTGCTGTAGGTTCAGGGATTCCACAGTGAGCAAGCAGACAAAGCTCCACTCCTTATGGGGCTGACATTCTGTTTGGGGAAGGCAGACAAAAAGGAAATAAACACATTATCAGGTAGTGATAAGTGCTATGGAGAAAAATAAGACAGGAGAAGGGAAATAGGGGGATGGTAAATTTGTCTAGCAGTTTAGGAAATGACTTAATGTTGAAGCTGTACTTGGGCTCATTCATGAGGATGTCCAAGAATGAGCCAGAAACCTATCGGAGGAGGTGGTGTCAGCCAGTGCAAAGGCCCTGAGGAAGGGTATGTCTGGTGAGTTGAAGGCATAGGAAGGTGCCTGTGTGTCTGGGACAGAGGGAGGAAGGCTGAGAGCAGAGATGGTTCGAGCTCTAAAGGGGCTAGATAGCTGAGGATGGGTCTGGGAGTGAGCTGGAGCCACAGATGGGTTTCAGCACAGTGATATGCATGCTCCAAATTCTAGAAAAGGCTGATCACTCTTGCATATGGAGAATAGACACTTGGGGACAAGGAGGGAGGAGAGAGGAAGGAGATTGTTTAGAATACTATTGTCATAATCCAGGTTAGTGATGATAGTGGCTGAGGCCACAGACCAGTGTTAGTGTTGAAAGAAGTAGAGGAAGAGGTCTGATTTTCGGTTTTTGTTAAAGGTAAGCATGATAGGACTCGTTGACACCAGTTGGCCGAAGTTGACACCAAACACATTGTTAAGGTTTTTGGCCTGAGCACCTGTAATGATGAGTTATTTCCTGAGATGGGAAAAACTGAGAGAGAAGCAGGTTTGGGAGGAGGGGTGAACTTAGGGCTTCAGCTTTGGACTTGCTGAGTTCCAGTATCTGTGGGATACCTGAGTAGAGACCCGAAAGAGGTGGTTGAGTCTTGGGTGAGTGTGAGTTGTAGGTAAGAGTTTGGGAGTCATTAGCATGCTCCTGTTGTTTAGAGGCCTGAGGCTGGAGGGCAACACGGAGAAAAGGTTGAAGGGCTGGCTGATCCAGGGGAAGGGCGGGGGCACCTATTGTTTAGAGTTGGGGTGGCAGACAGCAGCTGGATTGTTATCTCTTTTGTGTATAAGGTTTTTTAAATGTTTATTTCTTTTGAGAGAGCAAGCAGGGAAGGGAGGGAGAGGGAGAGGGAGAGGGAGAGAATCCCAAGCAGGCTCCACACTGTCAGTGCAAAGCCCAACACAGGGCTCGAACTCACCATGAGATCATGACCTGAGCCAAAACCAAGAGCCGGACACTTACCCGACTGAGCTCCCCTGTCCCCCCTCTTTTGTATATAAGGTTTATCGGAATACAGCGATTTGCTTTCCTTTATCTATTGTCCATTGCTGCTTTGGAGCTACAGCTGCAGAGCTCAGACTCCTGGGTCTGCCAAACCAACAAAATTTACTGTGACTTTTAACAGACAAGATGTGTTGACTTGGATTTACAGATCATGGAGATGAGGGGTGTCCAGCAAAGGAGGCCAAGGAATAGCCAGAGAGGAGGGAGAGACCCTAGGAGTTCTGCCATAGGACAGGTGGTACAAGAATTTCAATCAATAGCATATTATAAGCTGTGACACTGGGCAGGTTACTTTGGCTTTAACAGTAGTAGCTCAGGAGTGTTAAGATGGAATGATAGAGGTAAAGCACTCACAGCTGTGCCAAATGTATAGCAAGTGCTCAGGAAATGTTCCTATAGCACCCATTTCTACCTGCTTAGCCTGTTATTCTCAGCTTGGGCTCTGTCCTAGACTAGCATCAGGGTGTTTGATGACTGGGGGGCGCCCCCCCCCCGAGTAAGCCCCAGACCTTGCTCAGGGCCCTGAGGAAGCAGGGGGAGGGTGTGAGCCAGGCCCCCCTGCTCCGATCCTGCATACCACCTTGTTCCCCAGGGGGCCTTGAAGGAGTGCTCTGAACCTCCAGCATCTACTTTGACAGTCTTTACTGAAAGCCTTTGAGCAAATGGTAAATCCATCTCTATGAGGTTACCAATGTCAACACATTCCTTGTATCAAAATTTGATAGGCTCCTGTGGGGCTGTGCCTTTGACAACAGTGGCTGGCAGGGCTCACTTGAACAATTCTGCAGCATACCCCTCATGTTGAAGAAGGGTCTTGATGTCCCATGTAGGCCCAGGACGTTTTCTCTCAGGACAAGCTTGGATGAGAAGCTTGAAGAGGGAGTGAGGCCTATCAGGGCTCTACAAATCCTGGCTCCAAGGCTTGGAAAGAAATACCTTGCATCCATGTACTGTTTTGGCATTTAGCATGCCAGCTTCACCCCTGGTCTTCTCTGGGTGAGGAGTCACAGGAGCCCATAGAAGTGTCTGTCCTTTTAGGCAGGTCATAAAGGAGAATTTGGCCTTTGCTATTTGTTCTTGCATCTATTATTGGCCTCCTCCTTTCTGTAATGGCTAATTCCCCTGGTTAGTCTCTACAGCAGTGGTTCCCAAAGTATGATCTGTGGACCAGCAGCATCACCTGGAAATTTGTTCGAGGCTCTATCTCTGACTCATGGAGTCAGTGGCTTTTGATGTGTGACCTTGGGCAAGTGAGTTAACCTCTCTGAAATGCAGTTTTCCTCTATGGGATGTTGGAATACTGCCAGCACAGGATTGTTGTAAAGGTTAAAAGAGATGAGTCCAACAGGTTCTCCAGGTGATTCAGATCATGCTAAAGTCAGAGCTACTCCTCTAAAGATTCTTCTAAAAGATCCCTATTTTTGGACAATGAGAGAAGTTTCTGCTAAGAGAATTTTTCAGATTTTATTTATCCCTTTATGTGTCTCAAACTGTTTTAAATATGAGCTAATCTTTGAGTCATCTTTCCAAAATAAATGCATTCTTATTTTCTTAAACATTTTGTAGGATATCAGTAATAGTTTAGCCTTTTCTTAAAGACTCGGGGCATAATCCATGTATAATCATTGCTATGTTGGGTATAGGAATTTTGGTATCATATTTCTCTGTTTTTGTATTCTTTACCAGCTTTTTAGTATTTAATTTCTTTTTTGGTTGTTTTCTTTTTCATTTCTGGATGTCAGCTCTTCTCACCATAAGTACCACTAGTATGAGCCTCATTACTTTCTAACTTCTTATTTTTAAATGGATTTTGTACAGGGACTGAGATAGCCAAGATGGTTAATAGGTGCACAAAGCAAGAGTAAATACGTGAGAGAAAAATGAGATTAGGTAACTGAGGAGCTGAAGGACTTTTTATATTTATTTAAAAAATTTTTTAATGTTTATTTAAAAAAATGTTTTTAAAGATGTTTTTATTTTTGAGACAGAGAGAGACAGCATGAGCAGGGGAGGGGCAGAGAGAGGGGGAGACACAGAATCTGAAGCAACCTCCAGGCTCTGAGCTGTTAGCACGGAGCCCGACACAGGGCTCGAACTCGCAGACTGTGAGATCATGACCTGAGCTGAAGTCAGACGCTTCACTGACTGAGCCACCCAAGCACCCCTAATGTTTGTTTATTTTTAAGACAGAGACAGAGTGTGAGTGGGGAAGGGGAAGAGAGAGAGGGAGACACAGAACCTGAAGCAGGCTCCAGGCTCTGAGCTATCAGCATAGAGCCCAACGCTGGCTTTGAACTCACAAACCATGAGATCATGACCTGAGCCGAAGTCGGACTGCCAACTGACTGAGCCACCCAGGTGCCCCAGGAATTTTTATTTATTTATTTACTTTTTTACTTTTTATTTTTTTCATTCTTTTTAGTTTTAATTCTTCTTCCTCTTCTTCTTTTTTAATATGAGGAGTTTTTATTTTTAAGTATAAGTTTCTGTACCTAAATTTCACATGATCAAATTTGGATTCTTGTGTGTGTCTGTTTACTTCTGATTGTATTCTCAATAATTACTGTTTTGAATGACTGAAAAATTGTTAAATAGTACTCATCCCTCAATACATCTGAATGTTTCCTCTCACCATATTACACTTTTCTATGTTTTGCCTATCTTTCTTCCTTTGTTATTGACGTATGTATTTCCCAGAAATTTTCGTAACATCGTCCATTCTCATGTAAATGAGTGCTCTTTGGAATCAAAGATAATTACTAAATGTGAGATGCCCCCCTCTTTCACTCCCCTTTTTCCTGTTGTATTTCCACTCTTGTTTCCTAATGTAGCCTGGGGGAGAGCACAAAGTACTGACACATAAAAACCTTTGGATTCTAGGCGAGGTTCTGCCATTAAGTGACTATGGAATTAAGTGAATCACTGGGCTTCTCTGGGTCTGAAGCTGTAACATGATCGTGCCTGCTCTGCCTTCCTGCAGCAGTGTAGCAGGAACCCAAATAAACAGTGCAAGTGGAAATACAACACCATATTCACCTGGGGAGCATCACTATTAGGATGTAGTCAAGGCTTTTTGGCTTCATGGAGGTTTAAAGGTTGTTTCTTCCGTGTCCCTCTGCCCCATATTCAGCTGCCTTGGCTCAGAGACTTCAGGACTGTGGTGTATTTTCTGTCTTGCTTCAGAGTGTGCCCAATCAACACAGACATAAAATGAGGCCATAAAGAGAGAGCTGATATTCACCATAGAAAATGTTGGCGGGAAAGACAAAAATACTCAATGACAACTCCACAAATAACCCTTATTATGGTTTTGGAAGGTACAATAGTGTGTGTAATGTGTTGTTTTGGCTGTTCTCACTGCTCAGGAATCTGGTGCATTCTGAGATGTGAGGTACTGCCAAGTATTTAGACTGTGTGCCTGCTTGGCACCTGCAGATTCCTGGAAGGACTGGGGTCTCTAGATGTAGGCTTGCCACCAGGATCCTCAGATAGGCAAGGACATATATCCCACTGGTTAAGGCCATTCTGGAATTTGGTGACAACAAGGTCAAGGAGGCCCTTAGAAGCCCACCACCAGTGAGATCCAAAGAGACATCCACTCTCCTAAGCAGCCTGCTCCCTTAAGTTGTGTATTTGTGTGCCTTCTCCCCAGGAGAGGATGCTCACAGCTACTGCTCCTAAAGGACATGTGAGAAGATTTTCATGTACTTCCTACAGGAAGCTTCTGGAAGGGCTGATCCAGTTCATTTCACTTCCTTTCTGCCATCCCTAATCTGCCCACTCTTTAACGCCCAGTTTAAGTCTGACCTTCCCTATGAAATCACCAAAGACTTGTGTCTTCATGACCCCTTCTCACCTTTGGCCTCTTTAGTCATTGTCTGGGATTCTCTTTGACTCTTACCATCTGTTACCTTGTTATGTAAATTTATAACAGGTGTGTCTTCCCATGTTTCTTCTGACTTTCAGCATCTTGAAGGAAGTGCAAGGTCTTAAAAACATTGGTTCTGCTCTTGGGCCAGGATGCACGTTGGGCAGTAGTGATGTCCTCTCCACCTGGACTAGAAGGTGTGGAAGGTTGCTCCAGGGTAAGCAAAGGCAGCAGGGGAAGAAGGAAGAACTAAGTGAATTTAAAGCCTGACAGTTCGCTTTGAGCTTTTTATCTAAGGGGGTAAGGGAAGTCAAAGCCGGACACAGTCAAGGTTAGTGGTCAAAGGAAGAGGAATCAGGCAAGTGGCTCAGGACTAAGCCTGTGAAGTATCCCGTGCTGGGGTTAAGAGGCCTCTTTGCTGTTTTGTGGTGCTCTTTGTGGTGTGGAAATAGGCCATTCCTCTTAAAGGATTCATGCAGGTTGGACATTTAGAGCGTGGTCTACTCCCAAGGGCAAGGTGTATGGGAGTGTTTTGCTCACTTCTGCTCTCCATCTGTAAGGAGAGCATGGTCCCGCTGTCTTCACCTGTGAGCACAGTTGTTGGACTCAGTCCTTTCTTGCTCTGTAGTCCTAGCAAATGAGTTGAGGGAATTGGGAGCTGACCAATCTCTTATGTAATGATGGGATGTTCCAAGGAGTACCTTTTAAAAAGCATTTTGGATATAGCAACATTTCCTTTATCAAGCAGTGGAGGCTTGGAACCCAAAGCTAGACCATTCCTAAAGAGAAGTTTAATGTGTTCTTCATTGAGGATGATGATCCTGTACAGTTAAGAACAGAACGGAAAGCTTGCATGGGTTTGGGGATGGAGGATGGTGAATTGCAGTGGCTTAGAAATGGGATGGAACAAAATGGTGGATGGTGACTATCATCAGAGAAGTAAATTCTATTTTTACAAGAAAAAAGATGTGGAGACAGTGATGCATATAGACCTCCAGCTTTTGTTAGCTGTTGCCTAGTGTTATTGGTACTCAGGAGATCTTCTTATCTGTAGGAAGAGGTTTAGTTTTGGAACTAGTGAGCTGGGTCCCCATGAAAGCATTCTAAAGACCACTTTGGAGCAGGAGGGCCAGTGAGAACAGAGTGGAAAATTGTCTTGGTGAACTGAGACTCCCTCAGAGAAGTTGCTCACATCTGTGTATGGGGACAGTGCAAAGCAGGGTGATGCTGTAATATACATTCTTAGCATCTGGGATCTTGGGAACAGTAAATTTGGATTTAGTAGGTCTGGATGGGCCCAAGGCTGAGTTTCTAACCAGCTTTTGGGCACTGTTGATGCTGCTAATCTATGGACCATGTTTTGGGTAGAGAGATGGTGGTGGGCACTGGAGGAGGAAACTGTAGACCTGAGTTCCAGCCATGCCCTGGGCAAGTCGCTGACTCTCTGAGACCCACAGTTTCTTCTATGACAGCAAATGAGGGAAATGGACTAGACTGTTTAGTTCTATGGTGCAGAATTTCTGTTACAGTCCCAGAGAGACTTAGACTTCTATCTTGCTCTTCCTTACAGTGGCCTTTTGGCCCTGGAGGTTGTGCCCAGTGGTCTTGCAGCATGGGGGATTGCTGGGTTCATTCACCATGTGTGAGTGATCAGCCTTTGTTCACCGCATTTAAGAGAGATATCAGATTCTCTTGTTACTTGAAAGAAAAAGAAAAAACAGTTCAATGACCCCCTGCCCCATCTCCATTCCTCTAATGGTTCAGAAGTGGCTTTCCCTTCTTCCCTTACTACATGTTTAGGTTCACATTGTCCTTTCTGTCTAGGAAGCTGGCTCACTGGGCCACCCTAAAAGAATGCTCAGGCCTCCGACCTCGAAATCTATTTCTCTGAAACGAGATGTCCAGTGTATTCACTATAACAATAGCTGCCAGGCCTATTATGGTTATGTAATAGGTTTCTTTTTTTAACCAGGTCTTGAAAATGTGTGCATTATCCTTTAGGTAATAAATGAAATAAAAAAGGCTGAAAATAAATTGGCTTTGCAAAGTGGGACTGAAGATTTTCTACTAACTGCTCTCTTCTTTCTTTCTTTCTTTCTTTCTTTCTTTCTTTCTTTCGCTCTTGTTGCTGTTTTAGGAACTGATGGCAAGTGATTTCTTTTTAACCCTTTTTTAAGGACCCAGTTCTTATTGGCTATTGAGACTTTGGCCTGATGCCGAAGAGGCCCCCAGACAGTTGTTGTGAGAATTGGGGGCAGAGGGGTATGATTCAATAAAACATTGTTATGTGTCCTCTGATAGGAGGTGGGTTCTGCTGCCCAAGGCTCATTCTGTACCTTGCTTTCTCCACAACGTATCACTGTTATGGTGGTTGCAGTAGGAAAAACATGTCTTCCTGGACAGATGTGTCACCTGAGAGCTGAAAGGTGACAGAATACCCCAATTGTCTAAGCGTGGCACCAGGGTCCATTTCCTTTTGACCTTCTTAGGCTCCTTCTTCTCTGCCTCTGTGAAATTCCATTAACACCTTAAATATAGCACGCAGATTGACTTACAGGTTACGCAGTCTGCTCTGTGTGCAGTAGGCCTATTGCTCTACTACAATTGAACTGTTTTTCTGATGAATGTGTTCATAGTACCCACCCCACTTCTAGGCAGGGTGTATGACAGCTGGGGACTAGAAACGGGACAAAACGTTATCTGAACTCATAATCCCTCTACCCAGGGAGGGGCTGACGGAGTGACAACAGTTAATCTATAGGAGGACCCATGTGATCTGCTGCTGAAGAAGCTTTTTTGGCTTGCAGAGGGATAAGGGAAAGTACCATGGGAGGCTTAGGTCTGATGTTGGTGGGAAGCGACCCCGCCTTTATTTTGTGCACATAGACATTGAATGGCGATTGTCTTGAATCATATGATTTCACTCCTCATTAGTATTTCTCCTCCGTGTTCCCTGACCACACTTTCCTCCTTGGTGTATGGAAAGCTATTAACAATACACACACGTGGCACATCTATGGAGCCATTATTGCTGCTGGATAGCTGTGTTTGTGTAAAATATTGAACACCCCATGAAGATTTATAATAGTCACCCTGCCCCCTAAACCCTGCTTCTTCCTTTTTCTCTATTTAAAGATACGTTAACAGTTCTGGTTCTATCTGGAGGGGGAAAAAAAAAAACAACAACTTTGAAGTGAGACTGCATGAAGACAAAAATGCTTATCTCTGAAGATTTCCGACTAGAATGAGCTTGGAGGTCTTCTGAGGAGCAGGAGGGTTGACTGAGGCACGGGGGTAGCATAGCTTCACTACAGGGTGGTGCACTTCAGTATCTCTCTGGTCTGTGTCCCCACTGCGAGTCAGACTCCCTACTATGGGCTTACACTTACAGGTACACACTTATCTGGTGCTCATAATACTTTGCTGATGCCTTTTCTAAGATCTGCGTGGGGTGTTTTCTCTTGCTTCAACAACATGGGTATGTCTTGGTTCTAAGGGACCCTGTGACTTCCTAAAGTATTAGTTTTTGCTCTTCTTTTTTGTCAGTGGAGGGTACTGGTGGCTGTAGTTTGGTCCCGGGTTCTATGAGCCAGGGCTTGAGGCAGGAGGTGAGAAAATAGTTGTCCTCGCCCAGTGCAGGGGCTCTGTTTCCAGGCGTTTCACAGACCACTGATACAATGAGTGCTCTGTGGGTAACTCAGAGTTTAGCTTCCTCTGTGCTTGTTGAACTGTCTCTCATCACCTCTGCTCAACTCTCTTGTCCTAGCCTCCTCCCAACCGAGAGGGCCCAGGTGTGCAGAATATTGCATTCCTGTGATGCTAACATCGTGTGCACGATACAGGAGGTCCTGGGGGGAAGAGGCTGCTGGGGCCTGTGGTCACAATGGCCGGCTCTCTCCTTCTACCTCCCCTGCACCCCTCCCCCAACAGGCCCTGGGCACACGGTGTGCAGCATGCTCTAAGAGCAGGGAGCGACATGAGGCAATGTCTGTGGCAAAGGGGAGAATGCGTGCTGAGCCTTGGGAGGTGCCGATTGGCTGGCAGTGAGGTAATGCAGTGCAGTCTAAATGTGGAAGCAGCAGTACCAGCATCGAGGGCGTGCCTCCTCAGCTAGCTGAGTTAACTGCCAGCATCTGAAGGACAAGGTCTCCGAGGGCTTCTTCTGACCTTGTGTGGCTGGCTGGCTCACAGGGCAGCGTCTGTGTGGTGAAGACCAGATGGCAGGATCTATGTTGTCATTAGTGTTCCCTACCCCTAAGCCCGCTGCTATTCTGACCTCTGCTTTTAAATGGCAGGGTAGGGTAGAGGAGCTTGAAAACGAGGGTCTAGACCTACCCAGGTAACGATGTATGGCACTTGAGGATTGGGATGGTTTCCACCATAGTCGTTGTTTTAACTCTTTTAATGATGTGGACCACCTCAGGGTCCTTCTTTCTGTGTAAAATTCCGGGTCCATAAATCGGCCAGAGTCTACACTCAAACGCTTCATTCCTTCCTACTAGTACTTCCTACCACTTAGTGTCAGTGGCATTTTTAGCCACGAAGAACTGAGGAATTCAAGAGGACACCACAGGGTATACTTCTTTTTAATAAGACACCTTGGAGAGCAATGCCACCAAAATGGTGATACACATTTTTCCTTACTTCACTCTCCCTTATAAGAACAACTAACATCTCTTCAAGATATCACCGAGAGATTCCTAGAACATGGGAGTAAGAACATGGAAGCAACCCCTTGCATCTTGAAGACCAAGACAGACTACATTAGAAGGGTGAGAGAAGTGGCTACAAGTGGACCACATCGCCCCTCCCCCAGGACAGTGCTACCTCATGCAGAGAGGTTTCCTCTGAGCCTCTGGTTCCTCTAGTGGGAAAGAGAATCAGTCTCCCCCAGCAATGTGGGTCACTTTGTGGGAGCTCCTACCCCAATCTTGCACCTTGGGGATTGCAGGGAGATTTGTGGGGCCTGACCACTGGGAATCTGACTGTGATGGAGAAGGAGGAGAGGGGATTACAACGACTGGCACAAGGATCTTGGCAGACTGAGTTCAGACCTGCAGTGACCAGGTGGTAAGCCAACCAGTGGTTTTGCTAATCTACAGAACCGTATGGGGGACACACTACGACCAGGGAACTCAGGGTGCAGATCTGCCTGATATGGATTCTTAAACAAGGAGTTTCCTGGCCCAGGCAAGGTGCTGAGTCATAGCCCCACCCATTGTGGATGGTGCCTTCAAGCCCCATCTGAGCAAAGGTCTAGTGACAACTCCTGGAAGCTTTGCAGCCCAGTGGTACTCAAATTGAGAGGCAGACAGACAGAGCTGATGGTCCCTAGAGCTAAGCCAGTACTGGGTATTAAAGCTTCTCTTGATATGCACAGGTAGGTGGATTAATTCATAGCCAAGGCTGAGGGTAGCTTCTGGCTCCTCCCAAACAGAGAGCCTGTTTGGGAAATTGAGAGTAGCTTGGAGCAGCCTCTATCCCTCCTGCCCAGGAAAGGGGTTGAGACATAGCTTCACCTACTGTGGACAGTGTCTTCCAGCCCCATTTCACCAGAAAGGCTGGCGACATCTCTTGGAAACTGTACGGCTTAGTGGCATTCAAGCTGTGAAAAGGGCAGACAGAGCCAATAGTTTATAGAGCAAAGCCAGTGGTCCTGGTCAGTCAGGGAACTTGGAGGTGCAGGTTGGCTAGAGTTAAGACAACAAAGAGCTTTACCAGTTTTAGAACTGCTTCTCCTACTGCCCCCGGGTAGGGAAGCTAATTCATAGCTCTGCTCATTTCTGAATACAGCCTTTCAGTCTGTCCAACAAGGTAACCTAACCAGAACACACAGGAAGCTGCATAGCTCTTTCAACAGTCCTAGGTACAGTGGCACTTGAACAGAAAGCACAGCCCATGGCGTCCCCCATCTGTGGAGCAAAATGAGTGGCATCATGTGACCAGGGAATTCACTGCACATTCAGGCCTGATTCAGCTCTCCAAATGAGCTGGACAGGTCCTAGGCCTGTTGCCCTGCCAGGGCAAGGAAGCTAATTCATGGCCCCATCTGCTCCTGAATATAGTACTCAGTCCTGATCATCTAGTAAGCGTGATGAGAGGATCCAGGCAACTGTGAAGCCCATCCTACAACCTCACTTGGCTAGGGAACCAAGCCAGCAGTCTTATCTATTTTTAGACAGTAACTTCCCACCCTCCCACCCCATACCTTTCTCAGAGGTTGAACAGTTACCTTGCCCAAAATTAGAACATAAGATTAGGCCCCACCTTCCCAAAGGCATTACCAGCAGACACACCTGGAATCCCAAATTGAGTTGACTGGTGAGGAATTGTCTCTGCTAAAACCTATAAAGTCTGGAAGAGGAGCTCCATTAAATTCGTAGATACCAAAGTGAGGAATCAAGGATTATAAAAAATTAGGGAAATATGAGGATATATTCCCTGATACTTTCAGGGATAATTTCACCATCAAAGGAACCTAATAAGACTGCAGTAACTGACCCTACAGAAACAGAGATCTGTGAACTGTCAAAGAATTAAAAATAATTCTTTTAAGAAAGTTTTAGTGAACTATGAGAAAACACAGACCATTAAATGAAATTAGGAAAATAATGGAAGAAATCAAAACAAGGAGATTGACAAGGAAATAGCAGCCATCAAAAAAAAAAAAAACAAAACAAAAAACTTGAGTTGAAAAATATAATGACTGAAGAATTCAATAGAAAATTTCACAAGTAGACCTGACCATACAAAGAATTAGCAACGTGGAGGGTAGGACATTGGAAATTACCTAGTCAGAGGAGCAAAAAGAAAAAAATGAAGAGTGAAGAAAGCCTTCAGGATTATGGGACACAATGAAAAGAAATAACATTTTCATTATGGAAATTCCAGAAGAAGAAGAGAAAGGGACAGAAAGTATACTTAAAGCAATAATCGCTGAAGACCTCCTGAACCCGAGGAGAGAAATGGATCCTCAGATCTGTGAGACCCAAAAAACCCTACTAGGTTGAACCCAAATAGGGCTAAACCAAGAGGTATTATAATTAAATTGTCAAAAGTAAAGGACAGAAAGAATTTTAAGAGCAATAAGAGAAAAGAGGGAAGTTACATATAAGGGAAACCCCGTAAGACTGTTAGTGAGTATCTTAACAGAAACTTTTCAGGCCAGGAGAGAATGAGGTGACATATTCAAAATATTGAAAGAAAATAATTATCAACAAGAATTCTGTACCTGGCAAAATCATCCTTCAGAAATGAAGAAGGATATTTTCCTGAGTAAACAGAAGCTGAAGGAGTTCATTACCATCAGACCTGCCTCACAAGAAATGCTAAGGGGAGATCTTTGAGAGGAAATAAAACAATGGTAATTAACATTATAAAAACACAAAAAGGTAGTATAAATATCACTGGTAATGGGAAATATATAGTCATAGTTAAATTCTCCAATATGGTAATAGTGGTGTATAACTCACAACTCTAAAGTTAAGAATGTGGTGAAAATATTCATAAATGTAATAATTTGTTATTACAGTGTAGAAATCAGGTAAATTATAACAGCAATAACCTAAAATGTGAAGGGGAGAAGTAGAAATGTAAAGTATATGAATTCTATTGAAGTTATGTTGTTATCAGTTTAAAATAGGATGTTGTGAGTTTCAGATATTTTATGTAAGCCTCATGGTAACCACAAGGGAAAATCTTATAGTAATTACACAGAGGAACACAGTAAAGGAATCAAAGCATGTTAATACCAAAAGACATCCAAACACAAAAAAGATAAATAATGAACAATGGGGGTGTCTGGGTGGCTCAGTTGGTTAAGCGTCCAACTTCGGCTCAGGTCACGATCTCACAGTTTGTGAGTTCGAGCCCCCCCGTTGGGCTCTGTGCTGACAGCTCAGAGTCTGGAGCCTGCTTCCGATTCTGTCTCCGTCTCTCTCTGCCCCTTCCCTGCTCATGCTCTGTCTCGCTCTCTCAAATGTAAATTAAAAAAAAAAAAGGTAAAAAAAAAAAGGAAACAAAAATAATATAAAAACAGGGAGGGGGACAAAACAGAAGAGACTCATAAATATGGAGAACAAACTGAGGGTTACTGGAAGGATTGTGGGAGGGGGGATGGGCTAAAAGGGTAAGGGGCACTAAGGAATCTACTCCTGAAATCATTATTGCATTATATGCTAACTAATTTGTGTGTAAATTTAAAAAATAAATAAAATTTAAAAAAGCAAAAAAAAAAAACAAAACAAAACCAGAAAACACAAAACAACAAAAAAAGAAATAATGAACAATGGACCTACAAAACAACCATGAAACAGTTAACAAAATAGCAATTTTTTTAATGTTTGTTTATTTTTGAGACAGAGAAGACAGAGCATGAGCGGGCAAGGGGCAGAGAGAGAGAGGGAGACACAGAATCTGAAGCAGGCTCTAGAGAGCCTGACATGGGGCTCGAACCCATGAACTGTGAGATCATGACCTGAGTTGAAGTTGGTTGCTTAACCTATTGAGCCGTCCAGGTTCCCTAAAATGGCAACATTAAATTCTTACCTACAAATAATTACTTTAAATATGAACAGATTAGATTCTCCAATCAAAAGACATAGAATGGCCAAATGGGGGGAACAAAAAGATCCAATAATATCCTGCCTAGAGGTGACTCAGTTTAGTCTTGAGAAGTGAAGGAGTGGAAAAAGACATTTAAAGCAAATGGTAACCAAAAGGAGGGGTAGCTGTAGTTAGAGAAAATAAGATTTATAAGCAGTTTTTTTTTGAAGTTTATTTATTTTGAGAAAGAGAGTGTGCTCATGTGAGTGGGGGAGGGGTGAAAAGGGTAGGGGAGAGAATCCCAAGCAGGCTTTGCACTGTGAGTGCACAGAGCCTAACGCCAGGCTTAACCTCATGAACTGTGAGGTCATGACCTGAGCCTAAACCAAGAGTCAGCTACTCAGCTCAGCCGCCCAGGTGCCCCATTTATAAATAAGTTTTTTAAAAAAGTTTATTTATTTTGAGAGAGAGCATGAGCAGGGGAGGGGCAGAGAGAGAGGG
Organism: Herpailurus yagouaroundi; assembly: GCF_014898765.1. Classification (NCBI taxonomy): domain Eukaryota; kingdom Metazoa; phylum Chordata; class Mammalia; order Carnivora; family Felidae; genus Herpailurus; species Herpailurus yagouaroundi. The sequence goes on from NW_024412396.1 coordinate 52,441,350, forward strand.
AGGGAGAGGGAGAGGGATAGGGAGAGGGAGAGAGAGAGAGAGAGAGAAGAATCCCAAGCAGGATCTGGCTGCCAGCAGGGAGTCTGACACCTGGGGGTCCATTCCATGAACCGCGAGATCATGACCTGGGCTGAAATCCAGAGTTGGACGCTTAACTGACTGAGCCACTCAGGAGCCCCTAGAGGAAATAAGATTTTAACTAAAAATGGTAAAAAGAGAGAAAGAAGATCTTTACATAATGGCAAAAGTGATAACATACCAAGAAGCTATAAACATTTGTAAATATTTATGTATCCAACATCAGAGCACCTAAAAATAGTAAAAACTAACAGAGCTAAAAGGAGAAATAAACAGTAATACAATATTTGGGGACTTTAATACCCCACTTTCAAAGGTGGATAGATCATCCAGACAGGTAATCAATATGGTAGCAGCTTTGAGCAACACTATAGACTGAATGGACTTAACATACATATGCATAACATTCTATTCAACAACAGCAGAATGCACATTCTTCCCAAGCACACATGGAACATTTTCTGGGATAGACTGTATGTTCACAAAGCTTGTCCTTACCAATTCAAGAAGATTGAAATCATACCAAGTGTATTTTCTGACTACAATGACATTAAACTAGGAATCAATGGCAAGAGAAAAACTGGAAAATTCATGAACACATGAAAATTAAACAACACTGTGCTGAGCAACCAATGGATCAAAGAAGAAATTAAAGGGGAAATAAATGTTTCTTGAGACCAATGAAAATGCAGGCACCACATACCAAAACTTAAGGGATACAGCAAAAGCAGTTCTAAGAGGGAAGTTCATAGTAATAAGCACTTGTTAGTAAATAGATTGAATCAGTAGTCAAAAATCTCCTTGTGAAGAAAAGCCTAGGACCACATGGCTTCATGATGAATTTTACCAAATACTTAAAGAAGAATCAACACCAGCCCTTCTCAAACTCTTCTAAAAAGTCAAAGAGGAGAGTATATTCTCAAGCTTATTTTAGGAGGCTAGCATTATCCTGATATCTAAACCAGGAAAGGACACTGTTAGAAAACTATGTGCTAATATATCCCTGATAAATATAGGTGCAAAAATTCTCAGTAAAATGCTAGAAAACAAAATTCAGTAGCACATTAAAAGGATATTTCTCCACTATCGAGTGAGATTTATCCCTGGGATACAATGGTGATTCAACATATGCAAATCAATCCATGTAATGTATTGCGTTATATAGAATGAAAGAGCCATATGATCATCTTGATAGATTCAGAAATAAACATTCAACAAAATTCAGCATCCATTCATGATAAAAACTCAAGAAGTTAGAGATAGAAGGAACATATCTCACTATAATAAAGACCATATATGACCAGCCCACATGTAACTTTATACTAAATGGTGAAAGAACAAAAGTTTTTCCTCTGTGATCAGAAATAAGACAAAAGGGCCCACTCTCACCACTTGTATTCAACATAGCTGGCTAGAGCAATCAGTCAAGAAAAAGAAATAGAAGGTATCTGAATTGGAAAGGAAGAAGTAGAATTATTTATTTGCAGATGGCATGATTTTATATGGAGAAAACCCTAATGCCTCAACCAAAAAACTTAAATTTAATCAATGAATTCAGTAAAGTTGCAGGATATAAAATTAACAAAAATCAGCATTTCTGTGCACTAACAGTGAAATGTATGAAAAAGAAATAAATTGATCCCATTTACAATAGCATCAAAAACAATAAAATACTTAGGAATAAATTTAAGGAAGTGAAAGATCTCTAAGCTGAAAGCTATAAGACATGAAAAAAGTGGAAGACAAAAATAAATGGAAAGATATCCTGTGTTCATGGTTTGGAAGAATTAATATTGTTAAAATGTTAATACTACTGAAAGCCATCTATAGATTTGGTGTAATCCCTATCAAGATTCCAATGACATTTTTATAGAAATAGAAAAAAAAAATACTCGTTAAGATTTATATGGAACCGCAAACAATCCCAACTAGCAAAACAAATTTTGTGGAAGAAGAATAAAGCAGGAGGTATCACACTTTTTGATTTCAAGCTATATAATAAAGCTGTGGTTATTAAAACAGTATGATACTGGCCTAAAAACAGACAAATTGATCAATAGAACAGAATTGAGAGCCCAGAAATAAAACCAAGCTTTATGCAGTCAACTAATATTTGACAAGGGAGCCAAAAATGCTCAGTGGAGAAAAATAGTCTCTTCAATAAATTGTGCTGGGATAACTGGATATTCACATGTAAAAGAATGAAACAGGACTGATATCAAACACCACTTGCAAAGATTAATTCAAAATGGATTAAATATTGAAATGTAAGACCTGAAACCACAAAGCACCTAGAAGAAAACATAAGGACAGAGCTCCTTGATGTGGGTCTTCGTAATGAATTTTTGGAGATGATACCTAAAGCAAAAGCCACAAATTAAAAAAACAAGTGAGACTACATCAAACTAAAAAGCTTTACGTGGCAAAAGAAACCACTGAAAAGTTGAAAGACAACTTATGGGAAAAAGAAATTTGCAAACCATAAATATGATAAGGGGTTAATATCCAAAATGCATAAAGAACTCATATAACTCAATAGCAAAAGATCCCCCCTGCCCCCAAGCCAAAAAACCCCCCTAAAACCCCAATTAAAAAAGGGCAAAGGATCCAAATAGACATTTCTTCAAAGAGGATAAACACTTTTTGTGAAAGACCAAGAGGGGCATGCAAGAATGTTCAACTTGAGTAGTCACTAGGGAGACAAAACCACAGTGAGAGAACACATCATGCCTGTTGGAATGGCTATCATCAGAAAGACAAACTGTAACAACTGTTGGCATAGCTATATAGAAAAGGGAACCCTTGGGCATGTTGGTGGAATTGCAAATGGTGCAGCCACTGTGGAAGAAAGTTTGGAGGGTCCTCACAAAATTAAAAATTGAACTACCACATGATCCAGTAGTTCTACTTCTGGGAATATATCCAGAGGAAATGATAACACTTACTTGAAAACATATCTGCACCCCCATGTTCATAACAGCATTTTTTTACAGTAGCCAGAACATGGAATCAACCTAAGTGTATATCAGTGGATGAATAGATAAAGAAGTTGCTATATATGATATAAATAATATTCTGTTATTTATATGTGTGTGCTTGTATGTATATAAATTAAAAAAATGAGGAAATCTTCCCATTTGCAACAACATGAATGGACCTTGAAGGCATTTAAGTGAAATTGGTCAGAGAAAGACACACACTGAATGATCTCATTTATACGTGGAATCTAAAAACAAAAACCAACCAAACTCAGAAAAAGAGACCAGACTTGAGGTGGGGTTTGGGGGTATGGGAATTGGAGAAAGGTGCTCAAAAAGTACTGACTTCCAGTTATGAGAAAAATCACTAGTGGGGATGTGATATGCAACATGATGACTGCAGCTAACAGTGCTGTGATACATGGGGACATTGAGAGAGTGAATATGATGAGTTCTTATCACAGGAGAAATCTTTTTTTCTTTTATTCTTCTTTCTTGGGATGCCTGGGTGGCTCAGTTTGTTAAGTGTCTGACTCTTGATTTTGGCTCAGGTCACGTTCTCACAGTTCAGTTCATGAGGTCGAACCCTGCATTGGGCTCTGAGCTGACAGTGTGGAGCCTGTTTGGGATTCTCTCTCTCCCTCTCTCTCTGCCTCTCCCTTACTTTGTCTCTCTCAAAAAGAAATAAACTTAATACAAGTTTTATTTTTCTCTTTTTGTAACTATATGAGAAAATGAATGGCAGTTGAACCTATTGTAATCAGTTCACAATATATGTGAACATACACCTAAAACTTATACAGTGATGTATGTTATTTCTCAGCAAAACTGGAAAAGAGAAAGGAAAAATGAAAAGAAAAAAGACACTACTTCAAGGACAGAGCTGGCCTCTCAGGAAAAGTCTTCTTAGGCTTAGCAGCTTCCAGGGACCATAGTTGGTACTCAACAGATGCCTTAGGTCAATTAAATAAATAGTAATTGAGTATATACTGTCAACCCATGTCTGGGGCCATGGGAATTGTAAGGACATGGGACTTGAGGAGATCACTTAATCATTTATTCAGCTAATATTTTTGGACTATTTACTACAGGCCTGACACTGTTAGAAGTGTTTAGGCGACAGTGGTGAACAACACATGAAGCTACCATTTTATTCATTTATTTATTTAAAAAAATTTTTTTAAGTTTGCTTATTTCAAGAGGGACAGAGTGAGTGGGGGAGGGGCAGAGAGTGAGAGGGAGTGAGAGAATGCCAAGCAGGCCCTGCACTGTCAGCACAGAGCCCAGTGTGGGGCTCAAAACTCATCAAATGTGAGACCATGACCTGAGCTGAAACCAAGAGTCAGACACTTAACCAACTGAGCCACCAGGCACCCCATGAAGCTAACATTTTAAAAGGGAGATACTGACAGAAAACAAGTGGGCTAACAAGGTGACAATGATGGGGGATGTGGATATAGAAGGAAAGTAGAAGTTGAGGCGGCTTGGATTTGGACGTCAGGAAAGACTTCTGTAAAGAGGTGACGTTTAAGCCAAGAGCTCAGTGAAGCAAAGGAGGTAGCCATGAGAAGTTTTAGGGGACAGTTGTTCCAAGCAGAGTGAAGTGTAGGGGCAAGGCCCTGAGTCAGGACAAACTTAGAGTCTCCAGGAATGGAAAAGAAAAGCAAACAGGGGGAAAGGGCTATGTGGTAAAGGGTAGTAAAAAAGGCAGTGGCCAGATCTTGTAGGGCTTTGTAGGCCACAGAAAGTAATTACACGTTAGGGCAGGTCACAGAATTGAATATCCAAGGGTAAACACCCAACGAGAGAAGCAGAACTTGTTAGTGGTCTGCTACAGTCCTGTGTATTCATAATGAGGTCACTCCTTCTCCCCCAGGCACACAACAGTTCTGCTGGGATGCTGAATGGCAGTGCCTTGTAGGCAGATAGACTGAGTGGGCAGCTAGAGCAGTAAGGTGGGTGGTATCATTCTTATTTGACAAATGAGAAAACTGAGGCCCCAACAGATAACTCCCCCAAGAAAGCTTGTCTAGGAAGAGATGGAAATGAGCTTCAAACTCATTAAGAGTCATGGACTTTTGGCAATTTTGGTTGAGGATGAATAGCTCAGGAAACAACTCCTGGGGCAGGGGTAGAGGTGGGGAAGGATGGAGAGAGAGATTGGGAGACAAGCTATATATAATATTATGTGTTAATCCAAGGGCAATTTGGCACCCCAAGGGGGCAGCTGGAAATATCTGCGAGTCACACTGTGAGGTGGGTAGGGGTGCTATTGACATCTAGTGGGTAGAGACCTGGGATGCTGCTAACTATGCTACTGTGCACAGGACAGCACCTCACAGCAAGTAGTTGGCCCCAAATGTCAGTGTGCAAGGTTAAGGAACTTGGATTAAGGTCTTCCAGTGCAGGCTGCTCTCTGCTTCTTCCTTTCTTCTATCTCTGCCCTGGAGATTCCTGCCATACCTTATCTTCAGAACTAAAATGGAAATGGAAGTTTGAGATTCCATTGGGATGGTGCTCTTCCCCAGATCTCTTTGCCATTTAATCGATGTTACTGAAGGGAGATGAAGTGCTTGATCTTAGGGTGGGTGGGCCCTGGTACAGTACCGCATCAGCTCTGTGGCCTAGGGAGGCATTAGTGAACTCTGTGCTATGCTTCCCCATCTGCAAAATGGAGGTGATCATACCCCTTCCGGCCACCTCGCAGGTTTGTTGTCAGAATTCTACAACATAATAGATGTGAAAGAGCTTTCATAAAGGACTGCATAAATGTGTTATTACTAATTCTTATGCCACTAATAAAATGAAGCCGTCATTATTTTGCTCCTGACAACACCAACAGTTGCAGAATGGTTAGAGTTCTGTAGATTATAGTCTTAAAAAGCCATACAGAGATCTGTAAGGGACCCCAAGGTTGCACATAAGCAAACAGCCAGTGATGTACCTTGGGATTATTGAGGTGGGGAGACATGTGACTTCTTGCTCAGTTACTCAAACATCCTTTGTTCACTTCTTGGTATCATCATTACTTTTAGAATCAATATAATAACTTCATTACCCTCCTCCCACCCCTGTCAGGACTGCGAGGGTGCAGTCTAAACAGAATAATTAATTAATGGAAATGTAGAGAAAATAACTCAAATGGCGGCTACAGAAGATCAAATAGCAAAAAGGGACCTGCGGAGATTTTCACTGTTGTTTGAACTTGGACAACACAGATGAGGCTGGGGAAGTCCTGGGATTCCAAATCAACAGGAAGAATATCTTGGAAATACCCTCTTACTTTTTTTCCCTGTCTTGAAGCTATAGAAGATACTGAGGATGACATCTTGACCATCATCTGAAATACAGGCCAGTTCATTGCTGGAGAAGATGTTGTGGGGAGTGAGACAGCCTTGGATGCTGTAATGCATGCAGGATCAGTCTTCTAGGAAGGGCTGAGGAAAAGGTTGCTCAATGATCTGATTTCAGAAATGCCCCCTACTAAAATGTCCCTCCTCCAAACTTCACTGGTGTCTAAAATTTCTTTCAGAGGAAACAAATTTTTCTATAATTAAAGATAAGATTCTATTTTTTCAAGGAGAGAGAATAGTATCTTAAATTTATCCTAAAGTGCTATCATTTGATTACAAAAACTGAAAAAAAGCCCTTTTCCTACTCCATGGTTTGAGAATGGGCTCTAAATAAAAAGGCTGCCTTGCTTTGCCTGGGTATCTATTTATTAACTATAACAAACCTTCCCCAGGATGTCACTGGTTAATACCTTTCTCATGATCACAAAGCCCTGTGCTTTTTCTTTTTTGGTATCTGAATCTAGTTCTTCAGTACATAGTGAAATTCCTGGTACTCCCCCCCCCCCCCGGGCCCCCAGTTTCTACCTACAGACCTATCTTGTGTCTCACAAAGAACCCCACTGAGCATCCATGGAGTAGAGGAAAGAAGATCCCAGGGAACGAGGAGATCTCAGGGCTAAACCTGGATCTACCACTAAATAGTTTGAAAACTCTTTAGACCTTAGCTCCTTTGCCTGTGAGGTGAGAGAACTGGACTAGATTTTTCTAAGGGACTTTCTCACTATAAGATTATAGATTGAAGATAGATTTTCTTCTTTCCATGTGCCCTTTTATCACCACCATCCCCCAGTCCAACTCAGTATTTTCTCATCAATCTGAGTCCTTTCAAGAGAATATAAGAGGTGGCCATGGTTCAGGGAGACTGAAAGGAGCAGTCATTTCAAGGGGATTTAGGTGGTGGCCATTGTTGAGGGGCATTTAAAGGTGTCCATAATCCAAGGGGTTGCAAAGAATGGCCATAGTTTAAGGGGATGCAACAGTATCCATGAGTCAAGGGGATGCAAGCAACAGCCATGGTTGGTCTCTCTTGGCAGGTTATTGCCATCTAGAAAAACATGGGTGGTGGGTTGCTAATGATGGCATCAGTGGAATTAAAAGCAGAAGGACTTTAAGACTCACCCTTGAAAAGGCAGAACTCAAAAGGTCACCAGCTCACAGCTGTGGGCCAATGTGAATAGACAAGTTGACAAGATAAAGCAGGGCCTGGACAACCTTACAAAGTAGCAGATCCTGAATTTCTCATTTTCATGGATAATTAGCGTAGCCTTCAATTTTAGAAACATGGCAGTGTATCTGTGTACAATTCACTCCTCTTTCAGGTGATAGACCCAGAGCCCATGGAGTGCATGGGACTCTGTTGCCCTCTAGTGGCCAGAGTGGAGCAGAATGCACAGGAACTCCCCCACAGTTAGACTTCTGTTGGCTTAGAATTACAGCTGAGACATGAGTCACCGAGGACTCCTAGGACACAGAGCATGAAGGGGACTCATGGACTCCTTTCAGCATACCTCCTGACAAGATGATGCAGAGGGTGGTGCATCATCCCTTCTATTTCTGGGGGGGCGGTCAGATCTGTAGCACAGAGAGGTTTTGTTTTGCCTAGAGTCATACAATATCCAGCTGCAGATCTGGGATGTGCCTGCTGCTTCTGAGGTCAGGTGTCTGTGTTCTGGGGTAGCTGAGGCACCTGAAATCTGCTGTCACAGTCACGCATTTGCTGTGTCCTTTCTACCTTAGTTAGATGTTGTCTCTAGCAAACAGATATCGTTATGTGGTTTTCCAATTAACACTTCCCAAGGGGAGCTGGTTAATATGGATGAGGCTTTTTAACATTTGGATTTGAAAAGAGGGTTATATGCAGTTGTAGCAGAAGGAGCCAACATCTTAGTAATTGGCTAAGGTTTACAGAGGAGCAAGGCAATCTAGGGGATTTGCCATAGCTGGGACTCAGGTTCTTCACAGAATATATTATCGTGGTTCAGACTTCAGATTTTTCAACTAGAATTGAAGGTGGGTTTAGGTGGGGATTATTCTAAGAAGGTTAGAACCCTAGACTCTAGTTACAAAAAAAAAAAAAAGTGAATTTCTGGAGATCTCATGCATGTTGTTAATATTGGGCTCAGGCAGAGAGTTCTCAGTAGGGTTCCCTTACTCTGACTTTTGCCCTTTATAACAGGCAATTAAACAAGAGGATTAATATATGGAGAGGCTAAAGAGTGTAGTGGGATGAGTAGATATGTAGAATGACCTTTAATGCCAGGAGGCAGTCCAAAAGTTGATGAGGCATGGACAAGGCTAAATTTGGTATGCCAGCTCCCCATCCTTTGGGCAGGAATGCCCAATTTACCCCACAAATTCCCTTTCTTCTACTTCCCCTCCCAACAGTTTAACTCATGAAAGGAAGTGGGGGAAATAAGACATTTCATATCATTAAATAATAGTCTTTTGAAAACACAGTGTTTTTCCATCCATTGGACATTTGGAATGTACCTTATGGTGGTGACACTAGTGAAGGTTTAAATGATCCTTCTTTGTAGCCTGTTGCATTTCTTTCTTTGAAAATGAGGAGTTTTGAGGGGCTCCTGGATCGTTCAGTCGGTTAAACATCCGACTTTTGATTTCGGCTCAGGTCATGATCTCACAGTTCATGAGTTTGAGCCCTGCATCGGGCTCTGTGCTAACAGTGTGGAGTCTGCTTGGGATTCATTCTCCCTTTCCCCCTCTCCCCCTCTCTCTCCTGCTTCTTTCCTGTGCATGCTCCTGCTCTCGCTCGCTCTCTCTCCAAATAAATAAATAAAAAGAAAATGAAGAATTTGAATTACCTTTCTTAGTTCACAGTAGAAATTTAATCTCATTTCTCACTCCCTACTCTTCCCAGTATGTAGTTAACATGTAACAATCTGGTGTCTTTTAGTGACTTTTTTTTTAAATAAGCATTTTATAGATGATTCTCTAACACTGAAGCCCATGCTCCTTGCTCACAAACTTCTTGCCTCCTAAACTTCGGAAACACTGCTGTTTCCTCTTTTATTCTGTCCCTCTCCAGCCCCTAGCCCTACCCTAACACTGCCAGCCTCCATTTCAATTATTCACCCAATCCTGCTGTCTTTTTGTCTCTACAGCCTGAGATCAGTTTTTAATCAGATCACTTAATTTTCACTCTATGCAAAAGTCTTTTTAGCCTTGGGGAAACCCTTGTCAGCTAACACACCAGGGATACCTGTGGTGCTTCTAAGATGTTTTTTGGGACAGTGTTAAAATGGATAGGAAAGAGAAGAAAAATCAGCAGGAGGAAATGCCCCATGAGGAGAGAGAGACCTGTTGGGTGGTGATGGGAAGATTGAGTGCCCCCAGCTATAGCTACGGACTGGGCCAGGCAGTGGATGGTATGAGGTGCCCAGCTCACAGATGGCTGAAGTACCACCTTAAACTAGATTCAGTTGTGTGCTTTGAGGACAAGAGAGGGAAGGTCACATAGGAAGGAGAGACATACAGGGGTCCTGAAGAACAAATTCATTTATTACCCAGTTTTGTCCTATACTGACACTGGTCTTAGGTGCCCAACAATGGAACTACCAGTATTTGACCCACTTCCTCTTGCCCAGCTTTCTCATTCCCAATCTGGTTGTTACACAGCAGCACAAATAAGGGGAGATGGCTGGGACTTATGGGAGAGCAGGTGGCTCCTACCAGCTGGTGCTAAAGATGCCCCAACTTATAGATATTTATATTTCACTCACAATAATCTTTGCTGTCACACATACTGTAATAAAGTCAAAAATGCATGCTACTTGTCCTTTTGATACTCCCTTTCCCCCTTCTTTTCAATACTGGCTCTTCTGTTCTTACCTGGTCACAGAGTTGGGAAGCCTTAGAACCACATCCCCTTATAGGTGGATTACTTTCTTTACCTTTGGCCTCTGTGACTGTGGTTGCCCTCTTCCTTCTTTTACCTTTAGAGTTTTTCTTTCTTTGGTTGCTTATGAAGTGCTTGTGCTCTTCTCCTGAAAATTCTGTCTTTGCTCCACTTTTTCTTCTCATCTCCTCTTTCTGGACAATTTGAACCATCAGTTTAGTGTCACCAAGTCTCAAGTTCTAATTGCCAGCCTGGATCACTCTTTTGGGGTATGGACCTGTGTTTCCAGCTTCCTATTAGGCATCTCCACCTATTTGTGTCACAAGTACCTCAAATAACCCCTCTAAATCTGAGTTCATTCTCTGCCACACAAAGGTTACTTCTCTATTTCTCATTAGAAGAGTAGAAATGAGTGGAGAGAATAGAAGATTTACATTTACTCCACCCTTGGTAACTACCTACACTTCTTCCTCTTGCTCATTCCACATGCCCTTCTACCTTTCATCTCTAATTTGTCACCAGATCTTGCAATTCCACATTTCAAACCTCTTCCTAGGCTGCCTCTTTCTCTGTCTACTACACTGCCTTAGTTAGGGTTTCATCACCTCTGTTTGGCCTGTGACATTTGCTTCCATGTGTCGGGAGCTGCATAATGATAATCTCTAAAAGAGAATCTAGATCTAGTTTTTAACCCAAATTTCATTTTAATGGAATATCTGCAGTCTTCTGGAAAGTTTTCAAACACACTATTACAGTAATGTCAATGAGTATAAGAAAGGCTAACGGACTTTCTAGGGTAAAAGCAATCCATTTGTGAGACAGCCTGTCTTCCTAAGTTCTCAATGCCCAGAACATTCTTTTTGGCCATATGGCACCACTGTGAGTGAAATACAGACCTTCTTTATGACAATCAATTTTCTGTTATGGCCAACTAATGAGGGTAGTCCTTCATGAAAGTTTCTTGTCTTTCTATAGCCTGAAGAATATTGATGGTTTGAAAGTAGACTGCTTTTGGCACCCCTGTGTTCTTCCATCTTGATTCATTCTACCAATTGGTACAGATATAGGTAGTAAAAACGTTTATTCTATTTGTTCCCCTTACCATCTGGGTTCCTAACATGCTCAGTTAAGTTCTCCCTAAAGATTAAGATCCTGCCTCAAAATCAGGTCATACAGAAAGGTTGAGAAAATGCTGTTCCTTTGGAGTTACCTCTGCCTACCTTGAGGTGGCATTCTTACATGGATACAGGTTTAAGGTGTGCTCTTCTGCCTGAATCACGATGAAGTCATCTGAGATGCGAGGAGTCTCAAGGTCTTCTGTCATTCTCCTTTCAGACACTCACGGTGATTAATTCTACAGAAATCACTCCTGGTGCTATCGCCTTTAGAAAGCAATTTTATTTCTGAATGCATATAGGATGGAGAGGCTTTCTCCCTGGAAGAAAGTTTAGTTTGCTTTTCATATTAGTTGTTTTTTAATTCCAAGGAAATATACCCCCCAAAACAAGCAAACATCCTTCTCCCAGGTGACCCATGCCTCAGATTTCAGAGCCTGACCTACTGTTTTATCAATTCTTCTCTCTTCTTGGCCTTCTGTCCTGGCTACCTGGCTTTCTTCATCATTACATTGGTCACCACAGGCTGATCCACCGAATGGGCAGGGGTGACACACTGGAGAAAGGGAACTGAGTCATTGTTTTAACTCTTCATGTCTGATCTACCTCTCTGGATCAGTGTAGCTTTAGTTGGAAGAGTAGTGGACTGAGGAACCAACAACCATAGGGTCTCTAAATGACTCTAAGATATCTCGAGTCTCAGGGACATGAATTTCTGCTCTGGGAGTAATGGTCCCATTTCTAGGGGGTTTGCTCCCAGACAGAGGCAAAACCCTACTCTAATTTCTCATGACCCTGAACCCTGGCATAGGCTAGGAGTGGTGTTTGACATTCTAAACTAGCCTAGTATCTTTAGAGTCTTTTATTAGGGATAACTTGGGGGCAAGTCATGTTTTGTAAACCCACTTTAGTACTGCATCAGAGAAACTCCTTCAGAATGACCCCAGCTGGAAAAGGATCTTAGCTTCCCTTCCTTCATGGCCTTTCAGTCTGGGAGTTAGGGTCAAGGGGGCATCAGGAGCCTGCAGGCCTGAGCTGCACTGAGCATGGGGCGGAGGGGACAGGGTGGCAAGCTGGCACCCAGGTGTCTTCCAATTCCAAAGTCAACCATTTGTTTGCAGTTTTTTGTTTCGGTTTTGGAGAGGTAGTGGACAGTAGAATTAAAACCATAAAACAAAAACTTCCAAACAGAATTGTTACAAAGCAGCAGGCTCCCTGCCCAGGCCTAAAATTTCTTCCTATCCTCTGACTTTCCTCAAGATGCCCAAAGGTTTTCTCCATTGCCCCCTATTGCTTTCCCTTCTGCCTGGTTTGTTTTCATGGCATGAAAGAGCCTGCCTACTTCCTTCACGAGGACCTTCATTTCTTTATCCATTACGTTTTCTTCCCCCGGCTCCCCCCCCCCCCCCCAGTCTCAAGGTTTACAATCAAGAGCCCTTTAACTGAAATACTGGGCTGCCTGCAGCAGCTGTGGGGGTTCCCAGCCAACTGCCTTGTCTTTTGAAGAATAAATTCCCTTTGACAGTACCACTTGTGAAAAAACAGGGCAAGTGTAGAGGATCCTACAGATAATTCAGGAAGAGAGCGGCCTTATTGGTGGGTGGTAGGGGAGGACAGAAGATGGATTAATATTTTTTTCTTTATCATTTGGCATGTTAAACTTAATTATATTCCTTGAGAGACCTCTAAACAGTCATAATTAGGAATTATGATAACAGCCGCTGTTGCCTTACACATGTTCATTTTACTGCTTGCCTCTGTGACTGTGGGCTGTGATTAATACCAATCAGCATCATTAGGACAAGACTTCTCCTTGCCTTCTGGGGCCTTTTGGCTTTGGATGGCCGGTCTCAAGGGTCAGGGGCACCTGGGCTAGCCCCATGAGCTAGAAAGAATGACCTTCCCAGACTAAGTGGAGTTACAGGAAATGAAGTTGTTGGGAGTGTTAGTTACGGCTTATGAAAATGAAGATTTGGTTCCCGGAATTTCTACCTGGTCTGTCTTTGCCTTTTTTTAACTTCATTTATTTATTTTGAGAGAAAGAGGGGCGGGGAGAGAGAGAGAGGGAGGGAGGGAAGGAGGGAGGGAGGGAGGGAGGGAGGGAATCCCAAGCAGGCTCCACACTGTCAGTGCAGAGCTTGACATAGGGCTCCAACACACGAACTGTGAGATCATGACATGAGCCAAAATCCAGAATCAGACACTTAACCAATAGAGCCACCCAGGTGCCCCTCTTTGTCTATTTAAAACAAAGTTTTTTTTTTTTGATAAACTTGCAAACACCATTCATTTGTTTATTTTTGTGTAGAGAAGAAGGAGGGTTACTGGGGTATCCCTATATGTTTATGACACGAGAGTATGGAGGGATAACCCCAAGGAGAGTGTGAAAAGGGAACCCCCTACTCAAGGGTCTCAACTGAGTACCAACCACTAAATAGAGAAATTCAGTTTTAGGTTAAGACAGAGTCCTCGCTAACATTTCTGAGATACATTCTCCTTTTGATTGTAAAAGGGGAAAATTGAGAAAGGCTTACTTCTGACATAGCTGCTGGTTGGCCCTGAAAAGGATTTTAGGGCTCCTCTTCATTCTGTTTATTTTATTGGAGAAGAATCTGAGTCTAGAGGGGTTAAGGCATTACCTGGGCGAAGAGGTACAGCCACTCACATTAAGATGCTCAGTAGGTGGTTTTCACATGGGAGTATGAAAAGAAGCCCCTTTACCCTCTATTCAGCCTCTGACACTTGTAGAAAAAAACCCTGGAGGAGTTGGTTTTGAATAAAAATAGATTCACAATCAAAGTCAACATTGGTTTCAGTGACCTCCTTGCAAGGTGGGTGTTGTGACAGGCCAGAGACTTAATATACTGAGTCATACATCTCAGGACAGTCTCAAAGGTTATTCAAGAGCAGATTCAGAAAATACATGGTCATGAGCCTAGGGGATTCACATTCAAAGGTTGTTCTCAGAGCATTTTCCTAGAGGCATGGTTCTAAAGAAAAATAAAGCGTAAGGCAAAGGATTTGGATTTTCTTTCCACTACCTCCCCATCTTCTGTCCCACAGGTTGCCTTGGAGTTGCCTTTGCTGCTTTAGAGTTTTAGTCATAATCTTCCCTTAGGCTCAAGAGGATGTATTTTGATGAGACGAGTCACCTTTGATGTCACGGTCCTCACTCTCCAGGAACAAGGAGTCATTAATATCTTGACACCTGATTGTAGAAGTTAAAGCACTTCCTTGGAACTCTAACACAGATTCTGCTGGAAGTAAATGTGCCCTAAAAAAGGAGGAGAAAGAATTCTATTTGAGTGATGCCATTGGAATGTTAAAAGAGATCCAGAGGGGAAAAAAATCCAAGTGAATAATATATATTGGGTCTCTGGCCTCTAATTTGACATTCCGTTCAGATCAGAACTAACCCTGGGAGATCTTGGAATTTAATACCATATAAAAATGCTACCAGGCAAGGAGCTTTATTATACATGGTCATGAAAAATATGGGAGGTGCTGTCTCTGGATATTTTTCTATCAAATTTTTACTCAATTTCACACCCTTTACAAACACAAGCCAAAGTGCTATATTTAAACATCTACATTTGTTGGGATTTCTTTAAACAAAATAAACAGAAGAATCACATTTCACATGTGTTAAGTGGTGTAATAGTAAACCATATTTAACCAGTTGGGAAAGGCTTCAGCTTTCATCGGTGTACAAAATGTCTTCATGTAAATATTGGAACCACTTTTCAAATGAAGAGTTTTCAAAATAATAAAATAATCACACGGTTCAACATACGGAGTCAGCATGTGACTGTAGGTGTGTGAATGTGACTGTGTGTGGATCTACATGTTTTTAATTCCTTAGGATTAGCGGAATGACAAAATGTGTGAAGGGAGATAGATGGTGGCTATTTTAAGCAGCACAAAAATGTGAGGAGGAGGTGGAGAATGAAAAAAGATCAAGCAGGAAGAGGGACATGGGTATAAGACTAGAAGAAAAGATGAATTTCTTTAAACTAGAAAAATCAAAGCAATGTGTTTTCCCCTTACAGCAATAACCACTTTATTCTAAGGCTTTACACATTAACACCTAAAAAATAGATTTGCGCCATAAATACAAGCTGTCTTCAATGCATATTTCTGGAATTATTTTTCTTTATGATTCTCTTGTGGTCTGACGACAAGGCCATGCTCTCATCTGACATTTTTCATTAGGAAATACCAACCAAGAGTTTTCTTTGATAATGCTGCTACTTTTGCCCTAAAACTCTTTCCAGCTTTTTCCCCCAGCCAATGTTTACTCCATTTCTAGAGTAGCTCAGCTGCTTCACCACTCAGAGAACCCTCCCCGCCTGTCTTTCCCCCTTCCTTCATCTTGCCAAATTTTCCCTGTCTGAAGGCTGAGATCACATTATATTTCAGTGAACCCTGCCTCTCCCACTGGGTTGCTAACTTCTTATGGGTACAGCCGTGTCTTATTCCCATCTGTACTCCTGGAGCCTAACGTGGTATCCTGGGTGCTCAGTAAATATTCTTTGAATTCAAATGTACTACTTTTTAACGTTCTAATCCTCAGTGAAGCCAAGGATTTTCAGAGGAGAGAGTCAGCTGGGGGGCATTTCTTGTTTAGCACCCTGACAGTATGTTGACAAACATTGAATTGCAAAGTCCTTTTTCACAAATGATTAAGCCCTTATTGGGGAATAAAAAAAACGAGGATTATTTTCCAGTAATGTGTATACTTAAGTGTCTAAACAGAAATCGTGGTTCCTTATTTATTGAGCAGGAAGCATTTTCCTTAACCTTTCATGGTTTTAGGTAGCCATTGTCATTTACCTGCTCCCCATTCTCTGAGGATAAGTTCCCTGAGATTCTAGTTGGCAGGCTTAGAATTTTTATGATCATGGCCATGTGGTCGGTTGGATCCTAGGCTGTCGTAAGCTTTTGTGAGGAGGCTTTGGTAGGTGTTAGAGGTGGGAGGGGTAGTTCCCCTTCGACCCGGGGAGCCCACTGCCTTCCCCATGCCCCGAGTGCACTGATCTCTCTATTTAGGTGCAGCATTCACTCCAGTGACATAATTTTGTTACAAAAAGATCAGTAGTTTGAGGACTCAGAGAGGAATCTTAAAATATGGATTCTGTCCCTGCTAAGCTTGTATGGGAAACTTTCTGTCCTCTTTGCTTGTGTCTTTTGAGCTGGCTCCTTTGTTAATCCCAGAGAACCAAGGTCTAAGAACTCAGGCAGGACAGCTACCTCCTGAGGCAAACATGGGCTCTGGCCTACTGTCCTGAGAAAATGATCGTACTTCCTTCAGTTCAGTGCCCCATTTTATCAGTGGTCCAGCCTTGAGGTGTCTGGAAGTGCTTCTAATCCCCTCTCTAGGTCAGTTCTGTTATTGTACACCTGCTATGTGCTTGGCATTGTGCCGGAGGCTGAGGCTCCATGTCTGTAGGTGGTGGAGCACTTGCTGAGTGGGCCTGTCATGAAAAGCTTCCCTATCAGGTATATTCCTATCAAATGTATAATTTGAATGAAATTGAATAGTTCCATTCTGATGAGTAATGGTGGAACCAAGCATATGTTGGCTGTTCTCAAAGCCATGGATTGTGTTAAGGTTTTTATAAATATGCGAGTTTTTTTAAAGAAATGGCAGTCCTTCTGACTTACATCCTCAAATATTCACAGAGCACCTCTGCCACCGTGAGACCTTTTTTTGCCTTGCATTTTTAAGATACTAAAGTAAAAGCTGGCTTAAAACGGTCCCAAGTGGGGTGCCTGTGTGGTTCAGTCAGTTGTCTGACTCCTGCTTTTGGCTCAAGTCATGATCTCCTGGTTGGTGAGTTCAAGGCCTGCATCGGGCTCCACGCTGACAGTGCAGAGACTGCTTGGGATTCTCTCTCTCCCTGTGTCCATACCCCTCCCCCACTCGCTCTCTCAAGCTCTTGAAATAAACTTCAAAAACAAAAACAGTCCTAAGTGCTTTTCTGTGAACCATGAAGCAAGACGGTGGTAGGGCTATGAGAGGAAGCGTGAGAAGCTGGTTGGTATTTAAGTAATGTGGAAACACTGTTTTTAAGCCTTTGGAATGAGAGATAGAGACAGGAGGGACATAGACCTTTGTTAAGAGAAACTGTTGAGGGATAAAGAGCCAGAAACGTGAAACAGATTTTGTACCATGAGGATGTTGGAGGAGATTGTGGTAGTTCTGTGCGTATCTGGGATGGGGAGTCACTTGCTGTCTGTTGGCACCAGAGGTCGTAATGGAGTCCTTGGTGTGGGTCTGAATGTCACAGCTTCCCATCCAGTGTGTTCTGTGTATCCTAACCTAGCACATGACTTCAGCCAAAAGAGATGTGTCACCATTGTTGTCATCCATAGCCACTGTACAGAACCAGTATATCCCAGATGTCACTGTATATTAAAACATTTTTCTTTACTGTTTTTAAATAAATTGATCCACTCATTTATGTACGCCTGTAGTTATGTGCATACTTCCATACATAAATTCTCACCAGTTGGGGCTCGATGATAGGAAAGCACTGTTTTAGGAAGTCTGGTGTGTGGTGTAGTGTGGGCAAGGCAACTCTTCTTGATCCCCTTGTCACTTGATCAGTTGTATTTAGTGTCAGGGAGGGATGTCTGCACAGATTTAGAAAATAACCTCATTTTTCTGTCAACTGAGATAGGTAATTCATTTGATAATTGTTTAATGACAGCCCACAATGTGCCAGGATGTAGAGACCAGTGACCCAGGCAGGGTCCCTGCTCGCAAAGATTACAATGTGGTATGATAATGACTACCATAGTGGTACCTGGGAGCTGAGGACACTTGGGGAAGGGGTATCTTGCTTAGATATGGGCATCACAAAGACTGTCTAGGGATCTCAGATGAGGCTTGAACTATGTTGTGAAGAATGAGCAGGGCACAGATAGACAAGGGGGAGAGACAGTCACATTCCAGGAAAAGGGGTCAGCGCGTGGAGGCTGGTAGCTTTCTGCAGTGTTTGGGAAGCCAAGGGTGGGTGATGACTGTAGGCCCTTAGGTTGCTTTGGGGAAAGTGAATGGGGATGAGGCTATAGAGGACGGCGTGTGCCAGATCAAAAAGGAAGTCAGATCATGAAGGCTTTGGATGGCTCACTGAGAAGTGGAGATTTATCCTAAAATCCGTAAGTGAAGACTTAACGGAGGAGAATGACATGCTCATATCCACACAGAGGAAGATCACTCTGGTTGTGACTTAGAGGAGGAAGTGGTGAAGGACAGGATGGGAGCAATGAAGGGGCAGGAGATAATCTCAGTGAGAAAGGGTGAGGTTGCAAACACAGAAGTAAACTTGTAAGAGTTCTAACAAAAGATGTCATTAATTAAATTTACTGTTTGGGAGGACAGTGTAGTAAGCCAGGTCCTGGGAAGAGCAGTCAGGCTATTTTAAAGTTTGCATTAAAAAAAGGAAATGAGTAGGAGATCATAAAACTAGGCTCTAGAATGTTCCTGTATTTTGTAGGGAGACAGTACAATGTAGTGGGTAAGCACTTGAGCTTTGGAGTCTGACAAACTTGGCTTTGATGCCTGGCCTTACCTCTTACCAGTCATATGACCTTGGACATGTTATTGACCCTCAGTTTTCTCATCTGTGGAATGGGGAAATAATATGTTTCAAAGGGTTCTTGTGAGACTTCTATAAGAAAGTATATGTTAAGTACTTTTTAGCACTTTGAGAGTGCTTGGTAAATGGCCACTCTTCTTATTTTTGTAACTTGTAACTAAAAACCCAAAGAGGGAGATTGTAGTGAAAAGGCATGATATAGTATTAATGGGGCTTTGCTGATAGGAAATTAATGTATGGTCTCCTTCTGACAGCTAGTGTACCAGACTCAGCGGTCTTGGAAAGTTTGTCCCATAAGCAAATTCTTGGGGAAACAGGATCCCTGGAAAAGTGAATTCACAGCTCTCTTTATCTCCCAACTGGGAGGGAGGAAGTGTATGTGTGTGGGGGAGAGTTGGAGAGAGGGAGAGAAGGAGGAATGAGATGGGGGGGGGGCGTGGAAAGGAAGAGGGAGAGAGACAGACACATGTAGACTAGATTAGATTATGGGAGGGAAAGTTACATTTATGAAGGTAACTGGGTTGGTCAAATTTCTTAGCCTTTCTAAGTCACAATTAAAAACGATGTTGGACTAAGTCCAGTTGCAAAATGGCAGCCCATGTAACTAGCATGCAGAAATCTTTTTTAAAATTTGAGCCAACATTTAAAAATTGGAGATGTGTTACTCAAAAATAGAGATTTCTGGCTTCTGTTTTAAAAAGTCAGAAGATGTGGCCAACCAGGCTCCTGTTCCTCCAAGGGCATCAGGGCTACTGCTCCTCTTGGGTGCAGAATCAGTTCTTTTTGAGGCCCATCACTGCATAGTGTGTGCTGGTCAGTCACTGGCTGGTGCTGCTTCTCTTTGTACCGTAGCTGACTCCATGATTCCCGGGGTCCTGTGTAAATTAAAAAATGTGTAATTTTGTGAAAAAAATAAATATGTTCCGGAAAAAAAATATGGATTGGACAGAGCCGAGGTATAGATGTCCTTTGTTAAATTGGTTTTTCTCGTCTCAGTGCTGAACATTCAGAAATCCCAAACCAGCCCCTGGTACCAGGGTGGAGGTAAAGAGTAGGCGGGGAGGTGGATGGAGTAGAAAGAAGGGATCTGTGGTTATTTCGGAACCCCAAATTTAAGCTCCTCTGGAATTTGAGTGGAGAGCCAATGTGAAGGAGAATCTACTGTGCAGGGCCACCGGAATATAGATTGTGTTTTCAAAATGGCCAATTTATCAGGTGCAAGCCGAGCATGACAAAACAGCTCCACGCTGTTCTTCCTTCTGTCACGTTCCCCTGCCCCTGGCCCTTCCCCCCCTCCCCACCCTGACACCCTAACCCCTTATAGCATTTGCTCCCCCTGCACCTGACTCCGCCTTGCTTTCCTGGCAGGTTCATCCGGAAACAACCAGGTCTCCATGGCAACGTGAAGACAGCTGAAAAATGGCAGCTAAGTGCAGCTGCCCCTCATTTAATATCGACTCTGGCACTGACAGAACAGATAATGGGCAATAACACACCATTATGTTGTGGGAAAATGAAATGCTTCAGCAGAAGGCTGTCATGCTGGGGGGATTTATTTGTTACTGTACCAGCACCAATTTCTCTTCCTTTCCTTTCTTTTTATTCCTTCTTTTCCAGAGCAGAGATTTTCTTTCTCTCTCCCTCATCTCTTTCCCACTCTCCCTTCTGTAGTTTCTCTTTTTATACTTCTTTCCATTTTCCCCTCCCTCTTTTCTTCCTGTTCTGAATCACTTAAGTGTATCTAGGATATAGGAAAGCACACGTATGTAATCATAGTAATTATTCTCATAACGACTTACAAGTTGCAAAGCCTTTTCCAATACATTTTCTTTTTCCATGTGGATGATGAGACAAATGTGTGAAATGAGTGGGGCTTGGTGCTGATATTTATTTTGCAGATTTTAAAAAGGTCTTAGGTTCAGCAGTTTGCCCAAGGTTGGGTAAATAAGTAGGCGTCAACCTTCATTCCAACCCAGATTTTCTGGCCCCTAAAGAGGATTCTTACCCTTCTATGACATGGACATTTCAGAGTCACCAATTCCTACTCACTTTATCAGGACCCTATTTCTGACTCAATACTCTTCAGCCCCAGAACAAGTCCCCCAGAAGGAATGTCTGTAGATCTCTACTTATATTAACAAGCTCTTGTACCTCCTGCCTGCCAGCTGGCCTTGGCTTGTTGATAAGATAGGATTATTTTTTGTTTTTGTTTATATTTTTATTTTTTTAAACCCAGTACATCACTATCTGCTCATTACCTCCCATTGTATTGTTATGTAATCATGTAATCTTGGCACACAGAAGGGACACAGTGTACTCTTTGACTTAACAGTGGGGGCATTTTGGTGGACGTCAGTCAGCTTTGCTTTTTGCCAGAAGACGATATGGTACATTGAGAACCAAGGGGCATTGTTGGTGGACCTGGAACCCTCCACTAAGCTGTTGCTGTGATTTAAGATTTCTTTCGTAGATCTTCTTAATTGTATTTCCATGCAGCTCCCATCTTGTCCTGAATATTTAGTGGATGCTTTAAAGTCTAGAGATTTCTGGGATCAAGTTCCTGAATTCCTTTGGTCTTGGGAGGTTTACAAATGGAGTAAGAATGGATATTCCAATTATGTTTTATTTCTGGTAGTGGCTGATGAGGAAAGAACTGAATAGCATGAAGTGTATATAGACATCTAAAGGAAGTGCAGTATGTGTAATAAAGTGGCTTTTTTTAATCCTAAGAAAGAATGATTTGTGCTGATAAAGAGAACAGTGCTTGTATTTCACAGCAGAGGTTTTTTAAAAAATTTTTATTTTTAATATTTATTTATCTTAGACTGAGCATGAGCGGAGGAAGGCAAAGAGAGAGGGAGACACAGAATCCCAAGCAGGCTTCAGGCTCTGAGCTGTCAGCACAGAGCCTGATGTGGGGCTCGAACCATGAGATCATGACCTAAGCCGAAGTCGGATGCCCAACCAACTGAGCCACCCAGGTGCCCCGCACAGCAGAGGTTTTTAACCTAGGATCTCTGAGTTCCTTGAAATGTATGAAAAATTTTGTACGGACAAGGCAATATAATATACTGGCTTTAGCCATACTGAGCAGTGTTTTTGTTCTGCCACTCACCAGGTCTGTAGCATTGGAAAAGTTACGCTCTTTAGGTTTTGGACTTTCAAGCTTGTCTGTGACTTAAACCAGAATTGCTGTTACCTCTTGTTCCTCTTCTGTCCATGATATTTTCTTTTTCTAGAATTCCTGCACCCTGAAACTCTTCCTTCAAGTTCTTTCCTCTGGTAGGCATACTCATTTGTAGTTGCAGAAGCTCAAATAGGTCTTTAGCAAAATGCTGACCTGGTGGTGAGGAAGCTGAGGAAACTAGGCTGCTTTGGTCTCTGCTGCTTGGTTTTAGTCCCCGTGTGGTTATTTCCTGTGATGTCTCCTCAGAGTGAAATGAACCTTCATGTCATATCTCATAATCGTGGAGTGTTAGAACTGCCGAGATTGGGAGATCATCCCACTTCTGCGGTCTATCAGTCCAAATCTTTGCTGCACGAAAAGCAGCTTCTTGGCCAAAGGCCTGCTTTGCTCACTAACCCCCTTGCTGTCTTGCCCCTCTGCCCCCTTTAATTTGTTTGATTGTTTTAAGTTCTTTTAAAAAAAAATTTTTTTTTAACGTTTATTTTTGAGACAGGGAGAGACAGCATGAACGGGGGAGGGTCAGACAGAGAGGGAGACACAGAATCTGAAACAGGCTCCAGGCTCTGAGCTGTCAGCACAGAGCCTGATGCGGGGCTTGAACTCACAGACTGCGAGATCATGACCTCAGCCGAAGTCGGACGCTCAACTGACTGAGCCACCCAGGCGCCCCATGATTGCTTTAAGTTCTTATGTGGGTGTACTGCTGTTTCTCATCTAAGGGTGGAAAATATAAAAATAGAAAGTATGTTTATTCAGTGTTTGCATTATTTTAGTAGTTATATTTAATTCTTGAAAAGCAAAAGTGGCTGGTTTGTGAGAATGAATGCTTTGAAGACTGAGAAATATTTTTAAATGTTTTATCATCTTAATAAATTTTAAAATTAGATTTTAGCATTTAGAAGAGTGTTCAGAAATTGCCCCATTATCTGATTTTTATTCATTATTCAAGGAAATGTAAGAATAATGAGCCCTTTATCTAGCTGTTGGAATTTTGGGACTTCCAAGACAATTGTGAATCTAAAGCTAGCCAGAGATAAGGGGGCACAGCCTTTAAATGAGGGGAAAAACTTATCTTGTAGCCTATGCACTTTCTTCCACATGAATGGAGTAGGGTTAGACAGAATCCTTAGACTTGGTTTTCATATCAGATAGAAGAATCAAGCGTTGGTGGTATAGTGGTGAGCATAGCTGCCTTCCACATAGAAGAATCAAGAGCTGGAATATAGACAGCGAGTGGAATTGATGGAGAATGTTGGAAGTAGTCACACCTACTGTGAGCAGGGAGGACAGCAGCAAGGACAGAAGTGCTCTGAGGGAGACCACAGAAGGAAATTCTAATAGAATAGTTCAGGAGACCAGAATCTTTTAGGGCACAAGCAATACCCTCAAGAGAACTAAGTATAATGTTAAACCAGAAAGCATACTCAGAAATCATGGAGATTTCAGGGAAGGGTCTTTCAGGGACCAACATCTTTTAATAGCTTTATAGAAGCACCCATGAAGGGTTCCTGGGTGGCTCAGTCAGTTAAGCATCCAACTTCAGGTCAGGTCATTATCTCATGGTTTGTAGGTTTGAGCCCCTCATCAGGCTCTCTGCTGTCAGTGCAGAGCCTGTTTGGATCCTCTGTCCCTGCCCCCCTCCCTGCCTCTCCCTTGCATGCATGCACACACACTCTCTCTCTCTCTCTCTCTGAAATAATTTTTTTTTTAATGCACCCATGAAATAACTGATGCTCATCAAGATTATAAAACCCTAGACTCTTTTGGTTGGATGGATCTTAGACATTGTCTATCTCTGGACTACTCAAAGTACTTCCTGTAAGGTCAGTGCTGTCCAAGAACTCTTACCTATCTGTGCAAATTTGAATATTGAGACTGAGAGTAACCATTTAAACACTTGGATAGCAAGTCCTTATATGGGGACATCCAGATCAGTGGACTGGTGCCATTGAATAGGGTGTCAACCAGTTCAATCTGGTGGATCCCATTTGGCATTTAGCTGCTAGTTCTACACCTTAGGGCCATAAATTGGCCTAATGGATTGGAAATTTAGAAAACAAAACAAAACTGGTTCTTTACCACAAGACTTTGCGAGGACCTGATCTAGTTAAAGAGCCTCATTTTACATATGAGAATATAGATGCTTCATCCAAGCAATTCTAGAAAGATAGTGGCAGAATCAGAATGATATTTTAACCACAAAATATTTTTTTGAAGGATATAAATTATACCCAACATACTCACTTTCTTAAGACAGAGAATGTAGATGCTTCATCCAAGCAATTCCAGAAAGATAGTGGCAGAATCAGAATGATATTTTAACCACAAAATATTTTTTTGAAGGACATAAATTATACCCAACATACTCTCTTTCTTAAGAGGGAAAACATGCAGTACATTTTAGAAATATTTTCTTAAAAGTATTAAACAGGGGCGCCTGGGTGGCGCAGTTGGTTAAGGATCCGACTTCAGCCAGGTCACGATCTCGCGGTCCGGGAGTTCGAGCCCCGCGTCGGGCTCTGGGTCTAAAGGTCTAAAAGGGTTAGATGGCCCTTTTCTGGGTCAATTTTGCCCAAGGCACTCTCTAATAGTGAATTAGGTAATGAAAGAGCTCTCCTGGGCTCTTATGATGCAATTTAGAGCATATGTCCTGGTAATAGACTGGATGGGGGCTTAGCAGCTAGTGGAACTCTAGGGGTCTCAAACATGACTAAGTCTTCTTCAGTGTCTACTATTTTCTACTATTGGTGTGTGGCCCAGGCATATCAGAATCTAGATGTGCCCTTGTGACACCCTTGTACCCACTTTTATCAGGATCATGGCCAGATAAAACTTAATAAATGTTTGGACACTTCTCCCACTGCCCTACTTAGGTTATATTGGTTATGTCTCATGAATGGAGGTTTTGAACCAACTGAAGTGGATAGTATCATAGTGGTCACGATACTGTAATAACAGTATCTCACTTGTATTACATTGTGCTTTTATCTCATTGAGCCCTCATCATAATCCTACAGAGTTGGCAAGATTCTTTGTTATATGTGAAGAGAATAAAGGTCTCAATGAGATGAACAGATGTTGACTTTATTCCCAAATTAAATCTCAAATCCACCCACATGTGTACATCTCCATTGTCACTATGCAATTCTGCACCAACGTCCTCTGTCATCTGGATGATTGTAGAAACCTAGCAACAGTCTCCCTGCTTCACATTTAGCTCTTCTAATCAACTGTTTATATAGCAGCCAGAGTTCTCTTTTTAAAGTATAAGCCATGCCATGTCACTGTAAGCCTAAAACTGTTTCATGGTTTCCCTTTCTTTAAAAACGAAGTCCAAACTCCGTGACAAGGTTTGCAAAGCCCGGCGTGATCTAGCACTCGACCACCTGCAACTTTATCTTGTGCCTCTCTCCCTTTACTCCCCATCCATTGGCCTCATTCGTTTTCAGGTTCATCAAGCTCTTTTCTGCCTGTGCAGGTCTCTTTCCTCATTCTCCCAATGGCTAACTAAGCTCATATGCAAGCTTCAGTTTTAATTCTGCTTCTTCAGAGGATATCTCTAGTCCTTCAATCTAAATTAGCCCCTCCCACTTTCTCTTTTCTCTCCTACCACCCCCATCTTGTCTTGACAGAGCTTAAAAAAATTCACAGTTATATCCACCAGTGGGTCTCTTTGTTTGTGGGTTGTCTCTCACCGTGGACCACAGGATTGATGAGGACAAGATCCATGGCAATTTTATGTACCAGCGGACATTCAGCATATAGCTCACTGCCTGCCTCAGAGCTGGACTGCTATAAATATTTATTAAATAAAAAAATGAGGGGGTGATATCGCAGGAAGGCACTGATGGGCGATGGTGGTTTGAGACAATGCCACTCTGCCTCTGAAATAGTTCCTAGTTACCTTTGGTTTTGTTCTTACTTAAACACAACTGGGGGTTCCTGGAGAACATGCAGCCTGGCACATAGTAAGAGCTTAATACATATCTGAATAAATGACTTGATGTGTAATGAAAGAAGGAATGACATTTATAGATTGTTCTGCTGCTATGCTGTCTGTGTGTTTATGGTGGTAGACCACACAGTGTTATATCACTGTCCCCAAGTTGCACTCTTGTCCTCCTTTTAAGTGGGCTAGATGTCTATCACCCCTCACCTACTGCTGCACTGGAGTCCAAACAGCCTCTGATTTATCATTTCCCCTTTCTCTTGTCACTGCCAAAGTCTGTCCTGAGTGAGGAAGCAGCTTGGTTAAAGAACAAAATCCGTGGTACTTTTTTTTTTTCCCTGAAGAATACCATCAGGGCCAAGGCTATGATTAATACATATAATTGAAACAAATGGCAGCTAACTGCAGAAAACCATCTCCCAGCTGTTGGAGGAAGGAAATTGAGGGCAGCTGGTCCCCATTGAATGGTTACCAAAAGAGAGGAGCTGGTAGGAGCAGGAGAGAATACACATCACCACCCCACATCACTCCAGGGCTGTGGTTTGGGCCAGATACCCCGAGGGCTCTGTCTTATATGTGAACTTTACCATAAAATTGTAGTGTCATTCGTTTTTGGGGCTAGGGCTTAGGGCTGGACTTTGCGTCTGGGGTTGGCTTGTCAAGAGGCTCTGTCCTATTGGATTGGCTTTTAGAATCCTTATGTCCCAGACAGCATTACTGCAAACCCCAGGTTAAATATCCTTATAAGGAGACAGGACTCTTTGGGGTCTGTATCAGATTTCTTCTCTCCTTCCTTGTTCATTCATTCTGTGCCCATGGAACGGGGAGCATGGTGGGAAGGAAGAAGATACGAGTTCTTGCTCTGAGTCTGCTTTGTGATCTTGAGCAGACCCTTCACCTTCTTGGGCCTCAGTCAGCTCAGTCTATAATATGGGCTATCAGACCAGAAGATCACTATCTTCTCAGTTGTAAGAGTTTGTGTTAGGAAAAAGAAAAGTATATGTACAAATTACACACATATGTAATGTTAGATCTGTTTATCTATCTAGATATTTATCTCCCACTGCCCTTCTTCTCAGTGTACTATTTCATAGTTAGCAGCCCCAAAAGTTATATGGCTTTTGTGTCAGTGTTCATATGTGTCTGGCTATACTACTACCTAGTTTAGGTACAGGATTTTATCAACACACAAATCAGAAGACAAAGGAATCTGAAGCTCAGCAGACTCCATGCACATAAGCTTCCCTAGACCACCAGACCAGAGTTGTGCATATACTTTTGCTTTGACTTTGTTTGGCAAAAATAAAACATCTTGGAAACCAAAATGAGAAGCAGAACCGTGGGCCAAGGTGTGCTATGATATTTGATGAAGCTCTTCCCTCTGAGTCTGTAGCGGGGAGAATTTTGCCATGTGACATATTCTCCCAGCACACCTAGACCATTCTTGGTCTGTGAGCACAAAGTCAGACCTGAATGTGCTGGGAAGTCAGCTGAAGGACACTGTCAGCACACCAGCTTTGGAATTAAGTGCACTGCAGTCACCGTCCCTCTGGAAAACTCTGTGCATTATGAATGCTGACTCTGGAAGTGCACACTCTGAACATCAGGGCTTAGAAAATAGCCGAGAGAGCATGTTCTCCCAGAAGAACCAACCTCTGAGCTTCCGCCATGTGCTCTGTACTGTTTCATCATCTCACCGTATCCTCAAACAATCTAAGAAGTAATGCTCTCTTCTCTTTTTTGCATAAGAAACCGAGGATCGGGGAAGTTGACGGCTCTTATTTAAGGTTACCCTTTTAGTTGTGGGTATCAGTGCTTTGGTGCCAAAGAAGAAAAAGCAATATCTTCCTCCAAATAGAAGGGGGCTTCTTTCTGTAGGGATTAAAAGAGGAAAACAGCATTAGAACTTCAGGACTCTTGCTTCTCTCTCTGACCTCTGGTTATTCTCGTAACTTTACGTATGACTCCCTGATGTGATGGCTGTGTTCTGCCAGTCCGTCTTGGAACCTTACACAATTGACCCTTACTCTTGCAAGCAAGATCATCTCTTGGAAGAATTCCATCAGGGAAGGTGGAGCATTATCCAGAAGCCAGAAGTCTTCACCTACTGCTTGAATTTTCTGCAGAGTTCCTCCTTTACTTTAGTTAAGAGTCACAAGATGTTAGAGAGATCCAAAGCATTAACATCAGAGAAAGGTTGAGGGTCCCTGACACGCTGTCACCTTTTCATATGGATGACCCTGCTTCTAAAATTCAATTTGAAACTTTCCATTCATTTTTGCTGACATGGACTAAATGTTTGTGTCCTCCGTTTCTGTCAGATGCATATATTGAAACTCTGATCCCCAATGTGATGATACTTGGGAGGTGAAACAAGGCTAGGAGCTATCTTATAGGTGTGGGATTACTTACTTGTGTTCCCTTGGGAGTCAACTAGCAGCTTGGTCTATTGATGGTAGAGCCTGGACAAAGGAAAACACCAAGCACATTTGAAACAATTTCAAGATGGAGACATTTTTAATCATTTCAGACAAATGCAGATAGAATGTTTACTGAGGTGTTGCGCTAGCCCTTGACGTAATAGTTGGAAAGCACAGTCCTCAGCTAGATGCAGACAATGTGTTAGGCAGCTAGAAAAATAACCTGCTTGAACTTCTTCTGATTTATTCCCCCTCCCTCTCGTGTCTTCGTTCACAGTAAACACATCAATATGGAGCAGCTAGCAGATGAACACTTCTTTATCAGACGTACATGTGGGTTCTGGTGGATGCTACTGCATCTCACAGCAGTAGGAATGGCAGAAGGGGGGCTTACTGATGAAGCAGGCACATCCTCTCCCGGACTGGTTGGTAATGGTGTTTATTTGTGTCTGGGAATCAGAATATGGGGACAATGTCTTAGTTTGTGGTGATGGAAATTATATTGGAGGCCAAGTAAAATGATGATGAGAAAGAGAAAGGAGGAAGAGGAGGAGGATTTTTCAAGTGCTTACTCTATGTCAGGTTGTTCTCTAAAGGCTTTACTTGTATTTAAACCTCAGTGCAACCCTAGGTGACACCTAATGTTATTATGTTATTTACTATGCCCGTTTTATAGGTAAAAAAAAAAAAAAAAGAAAACAACAAAAAAAAGAAAACAATAACCCTGAGGCTTAGAGAGTTTAAATAACTTCCCAAGTTGATGTAGATTTAACCATTAGAGTCAGGAGAAGAGCTCTCCCCAGCTACCCAGGAGATAAATTAGTTAAGAGTCTCCATCCATTTGAAAGGATTGGAAGTCCCAATCATTTCTGGATGTCCCAGTCTTTCTCTAAACTTCAGGAGGTCCTGCCAATATTGTTAAGCAGTATTTAATTCCTTTGAGATATAAGCTGTTGGGGTGAGGAAGGTCATGGACTTGAGTGAAGATTAGCTCCAAGTCATGTTCAGTCTAGTCCCAGACTTAGGAAGGCAGAGAACCGGCAACATTTAGAGCACGAAGGGATGTACTTTGGAGCCCTATCGCTCTTGTGTGGTCCCCCAGTTATGTGAAGCCCCTGGAGAAATTTCTGTTTTCCAGATGAGAAGTATGAAGAAATAAGACAATTAGCATTTTCCTTTCCTCAATAAAATTGCTTCATTGTTGACCTCACTAATCTTCTATTTTCCTAATTTAGTCATGTAGGCGAAAATTTACCTTTGGACAGTGTAGGTTGGGGACTGGATTTATAAAACAAAAAGAGAAAAGAATTACTGTGTTCTGTGAGGTCAAGTCAGGAAATTAGTACCAGTCCCCACTACTTAAGGACAATTGTTTGTATTCAAATAACAAATGCACTAATTACAAAAGAATATCCATTTTTGAATTGCTTATGAGATTCCCACACACAAGTAGTGAAGTTTTCTTTTCCCCTTATATTGTTGGAGATAAGAAACAACCATTTCTCTCAGAAAGCATTTGTTAATTTTTTTATTTAATCATACTGATCTTTCTTCCAGTTAAGAATTAGTGAGATTTTATTCTATTAAATTGCATATAAGAACTGTCGTCCTTGCTTGAATAATCAGTTTTCACCTCAGTGCCTTTTGTTTTGGTTGATGCATTTGCTCACTTGCATCTATTATATGGTAGAAGTTTTAAGAAAGCTGCCACTTTTGAGCAAGATATGCAATGTCCCTGAAATGGATTTGGATGTTGGGACACCTGTGACAGTGGGATTCGCGCTATGAAGGCAGTGGACTCTTTCACATATGAGTTGAGGGTATACACTTAACAACTTATTTGTACTTAAACATTGGTTCTCTGTAACGAGACTATTCCAGTTGGAAATAAAAAGTTATTTTCGTAATTTAAGGGGCAGAATCGACTGGAGCTGGATCAGTGTCCTGTGGTCCTGCTGAGTGAGTGATTACATGGAAACATTGGACAGCCTATAGACGTCAGGTTGAACCGCCTCCCAAATAGTGTCCACTTCTCTCAGTTCTCACCCAAGACAAACCTGTGTATGACTTAGGATAGTAAACAAACATGTTTCAGCATGGTGATGGCAAAAGTATTAAAAGGATGTGTTGGTGTGTGTCAGGTCACGTTCTGCACACCTTTTGGTTGTGTGAACGGTTTCTGGAGCTGAAGCACTTTATGATGTAAAGTTCAGCCAATTTGTCTTGTGATCCTGCAGAGCCCTTTCACTATGGCCAGAGGCACTTGAGGCATAGAAACCCCCAAGGGGACTTACCTCTTTTCCTTTTGGTCCCACAAAGTGATTTTGAGATTTGGAAAGGAGTCCTGGGAAAACCGAATGGTCTTCCATTGATGTTCATGCTCTATCGTAGCTTATAAGCAAGACTGCTTTTTAAAGTGGTACAAAGGGGGTGCCCTGTGAGTACAGGCTGATACGGGCACAGAATGGGGGAGACATACTTTGTGGGTGAGCAGGTGCTAGTCTGCTGGCAAGGCCATGAGATGGTAAGATTTGTGGGATAAATGTTCTGGTCATTGTATTTCTCAACCTTTCCATATTTTCATTTTGTAAACCTTGCAAGGCAGAAGCTTGATTTTAGAAATAGTTGTGCATTTTTGCACTAAACTCTTTTGAAGTAACTGGTAATGGCTTATTTTTAAGATTTAAAGTGTTATTTTTTAATAGACTGCTAATAGTAAGAGTTACCACTTACTAATTACTTACCAAGATCCCAGCACAGTGCTAAAGGCTTCCCATGTATTACACCATTTAGTTTTGACAACAGGCGTAGGACTTACAAATTATTATTATTACTATTATTATTATTATTTTAATTTGCTGATGACTAAACTGCACTTTAAAGAGGATAAGTGATTTGCCGAAAAAGCTTCAGGTGACTTCCAAGGAAAGATAGGATTCTGTCTAAATGGCAAAGCTTGAATAATGTCTTAGCACTGCCTTGCTTTAGATATTCTGTATGTTAATTCTGTATTTTTCTTACTCCTGGGATACAGAAGTCAGATTTCATGAGAATATGGTTCTGTTTTTTAGAATTCTTCAGTACCTTTGATTATTAACCCTTCCTTCTTCCCAGTACAGGGAAAGGGTTGTTTCAAAAATGGGTGGCTTTTACTTAAAGAAAGACGTGTGGCTGTCTCCAAAGTGTAAAATATCTTCTTGTCCACTAACATGTGAGGACTCTCAGACTGTCAGTTGACCTGTTTGCTGACATTTTGTAGACTTCCTGCCTTTATGCAAGAGCATAGAGAAATGGCTTTGGTAGATACCATTTTCTACACTAGCACAAAATGCCCCTCGCCACACAGCTAGGGAAATAATAAGGATATGTGATTGGAAAAGGAGGTTTGTGGTGATAGGGCTGGGCACCCAGTGGACACATAATGAATCCTTGATTATTGTGCTCTCTCCTTGGCTTGCAGCCCAACATAGGATTTTCTCTGGGCTGTGGTTGCAAGCTGACACCTGCAGATTTGTTTGTTCTCATATGTAGCTGAATAGTCAAAATGCTTTCTCCACCTCAAGGTGGAGGGCAAGCACTGTGCAGAGTCAGAATTGGCAGCTGCTAGGCAATATAATTTGAGGGACTCCGTGGAGTACCCCAACCAAAAAAAATAGTCCTTCTCTTGCTTGAAATTTCACAATTATGGCTTGATTCCATTGGGCTGAGAGATGCCTCCTCCTTAAAGAAGTGCAACTCTTCTCACAAGGGGAGGTAACTCTTATGTCCCTCACATAATAAAATGATCTTTGGTGCTTGTTACACACTTGAGGTAGAATAAAGGATGTGGGTGGAGGAGGAGATGGAAGAGGTCCATAGAACAGTTTTGCTTAGAGCTGACCTGGTAAGAGGAGAATAGCATATCTACTGCACAGAGACAAGGCCTGAGTGCCAAATGCTACACACAGGGACATGCTTCCAATTGCCATCTGTTTCCAAGAGGAGGCTGAAACAGCTTTTCCAGAAGAGAGTTGAGGAAGGGTCACTGGACATCAGGGGGCTGTTGGGCTTCCTGCAGCGCATCAGGGAAGGGGTTAACCAGTGTAGGGTAGCCACAGTTCTGATGACTGGAGGAGCACAGGAAGCACACAGTAGGTGAGATTTCATAGAAAGGTCAGTGTCAGCAGGGACTATCTCTGTTTTCTCATGTCATCCTCTAAGGAACAGGGAGGAAGTCTAGGAGGGCAGAATTGGAGAGCAGCAAACTGACAACCTGGAGGAGATTCCCTTGCCTGGGAGTTAGTGATGGTATTGGAGCCCTGGCTTTGCATCTAACAAGCTCTGTAACCCAGTGCAAGTCTCAGGACCTCTTTGGCTTCCAGTTCTTTATCTGTAAAATGAAGATTTTTGACTAAAGAGACCCACAAGTTTCTTCTGGTTTTGAAGAATATAAATTAGAAAAAAATTGTACCTGCATTTCAAAGAAAAGCATGAGGGATTATTTTTGTCTTACTCAAGATCTATCAGTGATGGAATATGGGTCAAATCATTCAAAGGACTTGCCTTTTTCCTGCCCCACCACCTCCAAAGGATATTGATCTCAGTAAGATGTCAGTCAGCACCCTGTTTTGTTAAGGGAGGTTAGCATTGGATTCTTCTTCTTCTTTCTTCCTTCTTCTTCTTCTTTTTTCAGTTTAGTTTGTCTTGATACAAGACCAGGGATGCTAATATCCCATGCCAAAGGAAGGTCACTGACAACATCTTTGCCCTCTCCGGTGAGCCAGTCACCTCTTGGACTTAGCCTGGATTACCTGCATCTGGGAAGGACTTGGACAAAGTAGTCCCTACACACAGGAACTGAAAGGGAGCCTTTCTCACCTCTAGACTATGAGGACACAGGTTAATTCTTCCATAGGAAATAAAGGAGAAGTGATTCTTGGCCATCAGCCATAGCTTTAGAACTTCTCCAAGCCGCTGAAGTGGAGTTTGAGGCTTCAGATGAAGTGTCAGAATATCCATCTTGCTCCATGTGTGCATGAGGCTTTTGGACGCTGATGTGGGAACCATGAGGTTACCTGGTGAGGCAGTCCAGGACAGTGGTGAAGAGTGAAGGCTTTGGGGTCATCCAAACCTGGTTGTGAGCCCTAACGCTGCTTCTTACCAACTGAGCCACCATGGACAGATAAAAAAAGCCTCAACCCTTACATCTGTAGAACAGAGACTGTTACAGAGCTCACCTCGCAAGGTTGTGATAGTTCCGTGAGATGTCCAAGCAAGGAGGTGAGCGTGGTGCATGACACGGGGCCAACCATCCGCAGAATGGGTTGTTGCCATTGTTATTAAATAGTGCAGCCCTGTGGCCAGTGAACAGCATCCTATAAAGGAGCAAACCATTTAGAGTAACTGAATTTAGGGAAACATTTAGAACTCTGAGAAAAGGAACTTGACATGCGGCAATACTCAATTCTTCTCAAACTTATCTCCTGAGATTTATGTAGCTTGTTAAGTAATGATGAGTTCTAACTAGAGTATGTAGCTCTCCTTCATCTCTCTCTAGCCACTGAGCCCCAACTGTGTCTGATAAAGCACCTGTGTCTGTACAGTTCATTTCATATTCAACACAGACTGGGAAATGAAACCTGTCTTTCACAGATCTGCAGAAAACAGTCATCATGGGCGCTTCTTAGACTGTCCAGGGAGTTAAAGCACTAGGTCATTATTTTTTTCGCTTCAAAAAAAAAAAATACCAAAACTTTATTATTATTTTTGTCAAATATCAAAACTTAAAAAAATTTCTTTTTTGCCTTTAAACATGTATATTTGTTTATAATCTGATAGCAGAACACTGAGAATGCGCTCACCTCTCTGTGGATGGATGTGTAACCATCTCCCCAAATATAGTTTGTGCCAATATCAAAGTTATCCACGTATTTCAGATGAGAAAGGGACCCAGCTTGCTCCATGGGGATGACATAAAGGAATGCCATTATGGGCTCTTCAGAGGGCAGTCCCCACCTACAGAGGGCCTGGAGGAGTAGGTATGAGGCTGTTGCCAGGTGGTTGGCTCATCTGTGTCGTGGAGACAAGGAGCTTCTCCTTCAGAGAGCACGTGAGGTTGAGAGCATCCGTACCACTTGGAATGCCTGTCAGTGCTCGTGGAGAGTGGAGAGGCATTTTATGTATCAGAAGCTGCTGCATGCTATAGCTTCTCCTTCTTTTCTTGTCCTCTGTATTTTCCCTCACCAGCATGGTATTAACAGCTTTTCCAGGCCTTCTGCAGCTTTCAGGAAAAGAAATCAAGAGGATTGGGAGAATCCGATCCTCTTGTGCTTAGTCTCTTCACCGTCTTGATTTGTCTTTTGTTTCTTCTCCTTTTTCCTTCCTTTTCAACAATTTCTGTGTTGCTGCTCTGTGTGAGGCTAGAGTCTCTTTTTCCCTCCTCCCTCCTTTTTTACTGCTTTTAATTGTTTTGGTGCTTTTTGTTTTTCCCTGACTTGAGCACAGTGAGAAAGGTCAGCTGCCAGCACAGGGCTGTATGCTGCTGATAAAGCCTCCAGGAGACTGCATTGGAGTCATTAAGCAGCATTCCTTCCCTGAAGTCAGAGTCTCCAGTGCTTCAGAGGGGAGAGAAAAAGAAGCTCAAAGAGTAGAAAAGGCAACCCATCCCAAGTGAGTGGCTTAGCCACACGAGCACTGAGAAGCATACTACTTACCCGGAGCCCTTCTCCAGGGGCAGAAGCTATTGAGTGCCAGCTCTGGTGACCCTGGGACATTGATAAGACACATATGCAGGCCTTAGAAAAATGGACCCTCAACTGGGAATTAGGCATTCAGCATCCCGGAGGCCACACTTCTGAAATTGTCCCTTTAGTTATTGGATTCCTGTATCTACCCCAGAATTATTTTGCAACTAACTCACTTATGTAAAAATAGGAAAACCTCTGTTCTGGTCTTGGCTCTGTTGCTAATTCCTTTAGTAAAACTATGCTAGGCTTGTAAAAAGAAGTAGAAAATATGATTTTAAAAGTACCTCCCATTGCTAGATGAATTTCACTTTTCTCTGCCTGCAAAGTAGAAGTGAGGAGCATGTCTCCTCTTGGACGCTGATGTGAAAACCAGTTAATTCCTTTTTTTTTATAAGTGTCTTGAGGTGAACCCAAGATCAAAGTTCTTGGAACTCCTCCATATTGCCTATCTATCAGGAAATTCATGATGTAATACTGCAGAGCTTGAAAGGAAATGGTGGACATCTTCTGGAATGGAAAAAAAAGCAAATTATAGGATAATAATAGCATCAAGTTGTAGAATTCTTTATGTGCTATCAAAGTCTGTTTACACTTCACAGTGACCTAGTTTAAGGATAAAACCCTACCTCAGCATACTTTAGAAATGTGACATGCTAAAATCTGATGGAACTCTTCCTGTTTTCACTATCAAGCTACTGAATGATTAGTGTTCTCAAAACACGTTTGCTAAATGGATGAATGAATGAATGAATGAATGAGTCACTTAAAGGCTTTAAATAACATAGTCAATCAGCTGTGCCAAGCACAGTAGTGGTTGCATACAAGGAGGAGTTGGGGTAGATATTGCTGGCCATGAAGAGTGTGTAATTAGATTATACTGGTACTGTTGTCTTGCTATAGAAAAGGGAACCAGGGGTGCCTGGGTGACTCAGTTTACCATCTGACTTCAGCTCAGGTCATGATCTCACAGTTTGTGAGTTCAAGCCCTGCGTTAGGCTCTGTGCTCATAGCTCACAGCCTGGAGCCTTCTTCAGGTCCTGTGTCTCTCTCTCTCTCTGCTCCTCCTTCACTCAAGCTGTGTCTCTCTCTTTCTCAAAAAAAAACATAAAAATGTTACAAAGAATTAAAAAAAGAAAAGGGAACCAAAGGATAATGACTAGAGCATAGCTAACTTGAGAGTCATCGAAGAAGGTTCCTGTCTAGACCAGCCACCAGAGAACCCCTAGAAGGTCACACTGTGGTTGCTTAGCTCCTGATCTGCATTTCATACAAAACCTAACCCTTACTGCATTGGGAGGAGCAGTGAGATTGAAGTTAGACCCAAGTCCAGCCTTGTTCTAAATTCCCTCATTGTCAATTATTGTTATTCTAATTGGGTAGCCTTGAAACCCCGAATCTCGGCTTTCCTGTTTGATAATTCAGGTAATGATACCTAAATAGGTTATTGTGAGGATTATATGAAATACCTGCATAATACTAAACCAGAGCTAAAGCCCATGATGAGCAGTAAGCTTCAAAAATGGTAGCTGGTGGGGCGCCTGGGTGGCTCGGTCGAATGACTGTCCAACTCTTGATTTCAGCTCAGGTACTGATTCCATGGTCTTGGAATCAAGCCCTGTGTTCTCTCAGCATGGAGCCTATTTAAGATTCTCTGTCTCCCTCTCTCTACCCCTCTCCCCTGCTTGTGTGTGCTCTATCTGTAAAATAATGGTTAACAGGTAGCTAGCAGCATTATCATAACCCCCATCTCAGGAACTGTGGGCATTTCATGGTAATAAAACAATAGTGATAGTGCCTATTCCATAAGGTCACTGTAGGATTGAAAAAACAGTATACTTGTAAAGGGCTTCTCTGTGCCAGGCACATAGTAGAGGAACACTAAGTACTAGCTTCTTTCCTTCTCCTTTCTTTTATGAGGTCTTCTTACTTTTCTACTTCAGTTGAGGGCAGCAGGGCACGGTTGCTCTTTTGTAAAGTGGTGGTCCAAAGGCCCCAGCAGGTGGGTACTAGTAGGTAGGTGGGATGTGGGTAGTGGGGTAGCAGGGAGGGAAAGAAAGAATGAACAGTGCTCAAGGGATGAGAGACCATTTTATGTCAAATGTATGTTCACCAGAGGCTGCAGTTCTGAAGTTTTTATCAAGTTTCTGCCTGCGCCTGAAGTTATTATAATAATTTTCAAGGGAATACCAGTGTTTGCATAAATCATCCCATACAACTCAATTAGTTACTTATAATACAAGGATACCTCTGATCCCAAATTCAAACAATTGGAAAGCAAAAGCTGTTTATGCATGATGGCATACAGTGGTAATTCATGATAATTAGAGGTGGCTCTAAGATACCATTAGATACCATTAGATAAGATACCATTAGAGGTGGCTCTAAGATACCATGAAATCTCAGAGAGCCTCTGAATCCTCAAAGTGGGTTTTGGTTGTTCTTAGACTGAGTTTAAAGTTCATAAAAAGTAATAAACTATAGCAACAAATACCTTACTTATAATGTTAATGTGATTATTCTTTAAAAACCAGAATGTCAAGTCTGAAATGGTCAAAAATTCACACCTAACAAAAGCATCCAATTAATTCAAGCCCCTTTCTTTGTCAATG
Source organism: Herpailurus yagouaroundi (assembly GCF_014898765.1). NCBI lineage: Eukaryota > Metazoa > Chordata > Mammalia > Carnivora > Felidae > Herpailurus > Herpailurus yagouaroundi. The sequence continues at coordinate 52,479,224 of NW_024412396.1, forward strand.
ATTCTTGATAATTGAGAGTTTTATTTGATCTGCCTAATCTTTTTTTTTTTTTTTTTTTTTTTTTTTTTTTGGTACCTTCTGACATGTGACCCATGTAGAGAAAACCGTCCTGTTTTTCCAAAGATTGTTCCCATTTTAGCACAGGGAATCCCATGTCCTGGGAAACTTCTCAGTCCCAGCAAATTGGAATGGTTGGCTACTCTGTTTGAAGCTCCTGGTAAACCCCTTTTTGGGAGGGTGCTGTGTTTTGGTAAACACCTGACTGAGAACATACAAAGAAAAGATTCTCTGGTTGAGTGGTTCTTCAAACTTTTGGATTTTGTTGACATCTAAACTTTTTACAGAGAAGGGAAGGAATGCAGTAGTGGTGACTACTTTTTATTTGGCAATTAATGACATTAACACATTTCATCTGTCTTCACTGTCATTTTATAAAAGACAGGAAACTCAAAACCCAAAAAAAGTAGAAAGAGGTAGAATGAGAATCCCATGTTCTCAATGCCTAGTGCAGCACTGAGTAGGTCCTGCATAAATATTTGTTGCATGAATGGTGAGTAAATTTAGTTTTTATTAAAAAAAATGTAACAGAACGTCCAAATTTTTCTGATTGTACCATGGATTGTTCAAAATTTTACTTGAGACCAATGTTTGGGAACCAGTGTTTGAATCCAAGTCTGTGGACTGTTGGGTTTTTTGATGTTAATTTTTCATTGTGAATTATGGTAATGGCATTCTGATGTCTCAGTCACATGTTCATTAGTTGGGATAGTCAGTCTCTCACCCTATGGTGACTCCTGAAGAAGGATAAGACTGTTTCTGGCCCTTTAAATCAGAGAACGGGATTCGGTCCACTTCCTCTTAGACTTCAATTGCTACCATATTGAAATGTATCTTTATTGACATCTTCATGGCGGGTCTCACCACATCTGGCAGGAATGAGCTACCAGTCTCCTTTATGTTTTTAACTCTTGGACAGTGTTTTAATGTATCCTGACTTACTTTGTTCTGATTCATTCACCTAGCTAGTATGATGAGAAACCTTGACCAACTGGTATTATGTATGTATATCCTAATTTCTGTAAGTCTGGGATCCTCTATGCAGCATCTTCATATCACAGTTGGGATATCCAAATCATTCATTATTTTATCATCACCCTTGGATAAAAAATTGCCACTGATAAATATTAACTAGTATTGCCGGAGAAGGTTAGGATTTTGGTTTTACTGACTTTGGAACTGTAAATATCCATTCTAATTGTTTATGTTTTGAGAAAGAGAGAGAGAGAGAAAGAGAGAGCAAGCTGGGGAGGGGCAGAGAGAGAGGGAGAGGGAAGTCTCAAGCAGGCTCCATGCTGTCAGTGCAGAGCCTGACATAGAGTCAGACACTTAACTGACTGAGCCATCCAGGGCCCCCTGTAAATATCCATTGTAAATGACTATACAAAGTACAAATGAGTGTCTATTTCAGAGTCTTACAATTCCTGTTTTTTGTGTTCTTTTTGATCATAAGTCAACTAACCTTTTTCTCTTCTGCAAGCCCTGAGCATATTTCTGACTATAACTTCTGCTATCATAAGCTGGAGTCCAGCTGTGTGGTCCTGGAACTTCAGTGAGCTTGTTGGGGGTGATGCAACATCTGTAAATGGTTTGTGAATCATTCTGACTCAAAAAGAGGATTTCCATTTTAGATTCATTGCGTCAAAAGTGGATTTCCTTATTTATGCTCTCATAATTGAGTGGTTTTTGTTTTTAGCACTTGTGTATTTCCAGTGTTGGAAATGTGCAGAATTCCTACAGTTTTCTTTAGTGCTCTTAGGATCTGTATTTGTGTCCCAAAGTGTGTGGTTAATTCATCTCACCGTTTGCTTTGTTGGGCAGAGAGAGGTTCCTATAGAAGCTGTCAAAGGGTGCTTTACAAAATTAGATAGTGTACATGAAAGTGGCTTGGAAAATGTGACATGCATGCTATGCAAATGGGTTTGTTTTGTTTTTAAAGAGATGAGTAGTTCACCTCCCACAGGAATACTATTGACAGAGGTCTTTGCAAAGATACGCAGCCCTCAGCAGGAGGCAGCATGACCTGGGGGACAGCATATAGTGTTTGGAAGTTGACCTTAGCTTGTATTTTGAATCTGCTTCTTATTAGCTGTGGTAGTGTACAGGTGTATCCCTTGTGAACCTCCGCTCTGTCATCTGTAACGTGAGGCTGGTAAAACTTTATTTCACAGGGCTTTTGTGAAATACCAAGTATTCCAGTAGAAAAGCTCCTCTTTCAGGTGACACATGAACACAGATATGTTATCTATTTATATTAATACTAATTATTAATTAATTAATATTACAGGGGTTCTCATGGTAAGTGTTTTGAACTCGTATATCTGAAGTCATCAAAATAAGTCTTGGTTAATTTTTGTCAAATACTATGTGTATAGTATTGGGACTCTCTATAAGAGCCTGGAACATAATATAGGTTTAATAAATGTTAATTTCCTGTCCTTTTTACACTATGGCAACAAAAAAGTCTTCTACATCTAAAAAAGAAGAGGTAGAAGAAATGATGATAATGAAGTAAGCACTTTATTGTAGTTTTATGCATACTATTGGTACTATAACTGAGTTTGCAGTCACTAAAGATTTTCTCCTTTATTTAGGCCTCTTAGATCAGGTCACTTGATTTTTAAGTCTGCCTGCATTTTAGAGAGTTTACCCTCCCCACCCCCTTTCAACATACCCCATCTTCATCAACGCCTGGGTTCAAATACTTTCATTTAATTACTTTAGACCCAGGGCATTGTCACTCTCTTCTTGGGAGCCCTGGAATGGGACAGTTTTAATTTTTGTCAGTATCCACCTTCACCTCCTCCACTGCCATGGTCATTTTCTTCAGAGGAAAAGGAGATGCACACCCAGCTATAAAAGAAGACACGGTGCAGGTTTTCTAGGATTTGTGCATCCACATTGGCCAAGTTCCCCAGTTTGTGTCTCTGAACAGGGTTTTAATCACCTGGGCTGTAGTGCTCAGTGTTGAAAGCTTTAAGAAGTACTGCAGAAATGGTAGATTAGCCGCATTTAACAAAATAGAAAGTTTTCATTGTGTCATAAAAAGCCTTATTGATCGTGTCCAGGCATTGACTCCAAGGCCTTTTAACAAGCTACTCTGTCTAGACTTGTAGGCTAGAGCCACAGTGCTAACAAAGGAGGAACGGAGCTGCCTGCTTCAGGGGGAGGCCAAAGGCATGGGCACAGATTCAGGTTTCTCAGTGGGGATTTTCTTAAAGAGCTGGGACGATTGTATTCTGCTGTGGGGAAAAAAGGGTTGGGAGGCTTGTGTAGATGGATTTGTGACATACCCTGGACTCCCCTGGGTTGAGTCTCCGCACATGCTGTTGAGTGCTCCCTCAGTTGCAAATGCAGGTTTTCTCAGCTCCTCCCATGGCTTCTGTCAGCATCTCCTCCTGGCTGAGCAGTGGGTCTCCAGGAGTGGGGGAGGCAACAAGGGGGCAGGAGTAGGAACTGGTGACATTGGAGTTGCTGTGATCACTTCAACTGCATTTCAGTTCAATTCCACAAGTCTTCAGTTGACACATTCGGGGATACATGGGAGATTTCAAAAAGGCATGAAGAACTGGTGCTCACAGGATAGGATTGAAGAGTTGACATCAATGTGTAAAATAAACAAGGAATCACTCACGATTTATTGGGTCATTAGGTATTTCACCAGGAACATCTGCTGAGATTTAACTTTCCTTTAAAAAATGTATGAAGGGGCACCTGGGTGGCTCAGTTGGTTGAGCGTCTGACTTTGGCTCAGGTCACGATCTCACTGTCCGTGGGTTCGAGCCCCACGTCGGGCTCTGTGCTGACTGCTCAGAGCCTGGAGCCTGTTTCGGATTCTGTGTCTCCCTCTCTCTCTCTGACCCTCCCCCATTCATGATCTGTCTCTCTCTCTCTCAAAAACAAATAAATGTTAAAAAAAATTAAAAAAAAATGTATGAAATATTTCAAACGTAGTCCCTATAGTAGAGGATATTAAAAATGTTGGTTTAGCTATTCCCCAGCTTGAACAAATTTTAATGTTTTGCCTTTTTTTTTTTTTTTTTTTTTTTTTTTATTTTTTTTTGATAAAATTTTTTTTTTTTTGCTTTACACTCTTTTTATAAAGACTTAGTCATATTTGAGTACCTCTGTGGTTCGGTGCCATTTCTTCTCTCCCTCCCCAGAAGTAAACACTACCCGAAATTGGTGTATAGATTGCTTCTGTGTTTTTCTATTCTTGTTATAAATGTATAGAGCTATAATATATAATGGTTAGTGATTGTGTGTGTGTGTGTATGTGTAAATTAGTGGAGGCAAAGTTTATTGGCCACCCTCAATTTATGTTCATTATTCTCTATATATTCTGGGCCAAGTGGAGGAGATAATAAAAGTAAAAACCTTTAACACATTATGCTTCCCTGTTGATCATCACCATGAAGCTTGGCAGTCTCTAGATCTCTTCTTCTTTTAGGATCAGTATCCACTCGAGCTCCTGAAATATCTGTAGGAAGTTTCACATAATACTGAAAAGTCCTATTTTCTCTGGATACTTAAAGGTGGATAGTTCTACCACCAAGATGATTTAGATACAGACTTACTGAGGTTGGAGGTCAATTAGAGCATCTTCCAAGGTTTCTTCTGATGCTATGGTGATGATTTGTTATGGAGGATTCTTTACTTGTTTTCATCTTGGATGAAAGAGATTCAGTAGAAATAAATATTTTAGAAGTCCATATGGATTTAAAAATCCACATTGATTGCTTCTAAATATCTTAATATCTGTGGGTTTTCCCAATTTCTGTGAACCTTTCACAACTTTTATATTCCTTTCTGAACAGTATATGTGGATATAGTGAGTATCTAATTTAGGTAGCCATTAGGTCAGTATAGGTGCCAGTGTTAAATCATTTCAGGTGATCTGCTTCTTGCTCTAGAATCAGAGGGGATAATTCTTATTGTAATCAATTCTATTTGTATCAGAACTACAGTCGTCCATCGTCTCTTCTCCAGCTTTTGTCCCTAGTAACTTTTTTTGCCCTCATCAGGTCCATGATTTATAGTATCACAGAGTCATTTGGTACTCCAGTGCAATTGCCTTACTTACTGTGTAGCTTTGAAAAAGAAGCAGGTTAAAAAGAAAACATAAGTGTTCAGATTATTCTTTTTGGACTGGTCCAAGGGTGAAAGGGGATATGTAGATTTGGAAGTGCATGTAATTTCTGTAATTTTTTAAAACCCAAAACCACCAAATCTCAATCCAAAACTTATCTCCAGGAGAGCAACCATAGTTAAATCCTTCTCCATTATAATCACCCATATCTTCCACGTAACTTCAAGAAATGTATGTTAGTAAACACTGTGTCACAGAGCTGGCTTTAAAATTATTGCGGTAATTGATATATTTACTTGTCATTGACCTCATGTAGTTCTTAGTTCCAAATGTGCCTATTATGTTCCCAAAGTGAAAGCAATCCGAGGACTGGTTGTCTGAGGTCACAACCATGACATTCTGAATCAGTTGAGGAACAGATATAAGAGTCAAATTGGTGGTCAAGTCAAGGATCTAAATATCAGTTCTGTTGTTGGTAGGGCTGTGTTAAAGAATGTGGCTTTGATCTGTGGTCAAATTGGGCTTCCTTGTGATTCTCCCCCTGAGTTAAACTCAACTACTCAGCTCTAGGGAGAAGAGCTAGAGAACCAGACATTCTTCTACAGGGACAGAGTCCACTCTGATAGGTTAGCTGCATGGGAGAATTTAGAGGAAAACTCTGTCATTGTAGGAAGGGCAGATATGAAGGATAAAGAGAGAGACTGTTTACATGGGAATAGTGACCACCTAATTAAGAAATGTGGACCTATGAGTGTCAGACTCTTACTTAGTCACCAACCAGATGAACCACTCCTCTCATTGGAGGAAACAAATGAGTAAAGGAGAGAAGGTCCAAGTGTTACTCTAAAACTGTTCTGTTCCAGAGAAAGGGGAGGAAATGTTCTTGTGGAGTTGTGGGGACAAGGAAATGCAGTTCCCTTTACAAGATAGAGTTTGTTGTTTGTGTTCAATGCCTGTTTGACCCACAATTAAAATGAGAAGCCTGTAGTGAAAGAAACATGATTACCATTTGACTTCTATAGATCAGGTGGTTAAGTGAAAATAATTTATTACATAAATTATTATAAGTGGGTAGGCAGGCATATGCAGCAGAATTGCCTCAGGCCATGGTTTCATAGCAATATCTATTCTACCTTGTCTTCTGGATCCTTCCTTACCATTCTAGCAATTTGCCCACCCACTGAACCCCTAATACAAGATAAGCACAATTGTGCCACTCACCAGCTGAAGTTTTCCTCTCCTCTATTGATTCTCCATCTCTAGTGCCTCAGGATATGGCAAAGAAGATGTGCCCATTACTCTGCCCATTACACATTGAACTTCTCACCATTCCCTGAACACTCTGTGCTTTTCTAATGACTACGCCACTGAAGATGCTCTTTCTTGTAACTAGAATTCCATCCTATATTGTGTGGTGAACTCATACTTCAAGACACGGCTTATGTTTGACCTCCTGTGTGGCACCTTTCCCAACACCCAGGGTCAATTATTCCTTCTTCAGTGTGTCTGTGTCACCTATTAAACATTTGCCATGCTGAATTGTAATTATTTGAGTGTGTATTCTTACCACCACCACTTCTGCCACAAACACCTTGCCTCTGGGAACTGGGTCATGGACTTTATCTGATTGGTATTTCATAGCAATTCCATGAAATACGTACTCTGGCTATTCCCATTTTGTAGATTAGGAAACTGAGGGTTAGACAATAAGGGCTAAGTAATCAACTAAGGTTCCATAGAATTAGGTAAATGTCAGAGCTGGCTGTCCAACCCAGGTCTGTCCAAATCAAAGACTTCCATCATTACGCTCCATGTCACTAGGTCCAAAGTCCCACTATACCCTGTGCTACAGGAGGGTCCCGTTTAGTGTGAGTCTAGGTCAGGGTCTGGCACTTAGTAGGCACTTGAGTTGTAGCTTTACATCTTCTTCTCTTCAGTAAAGTTTTAGCTAATTATTCCTATTCACAGGGTTGCCATGCGGCTTAAGTTCATTCAGTACTGGGCACATCACCTGGTGCATAGTAAGCACCTGAAAATCCTTGGTCTTTAAATGAATGAACATAAAATTTAACTTTTATTATAATGCAATCGCGAGAAATGCAGTCTTCAGGATGCCATTAGCTTTCTAGTGATTTCAGTGAAGTGTGATTTTCCAGGCCATTCTTTTGTGGACTTCCCTCGCCAGGATGCTAGCTGTTTATTTTCCAAGTGACAACTTGATTTACTATTTTCCTTCTCATTACTTTCAAGAAGCATCTGCAGGCTAGTGAGTGACCCAGGCAGCGTGGAAAAGTCCATTTATTTCTCTGCTGCATCTTTCCTACAGAGTCTGAGGATAAGGGTTGGAAATGGCTCCAGGAGGTCAGATTTCCTCTGTGTGTGTGTGTGTGTGTGTGTGTGTGTTTTCAGGATTGCTCATAGCAACACAATTTGCTCTCTGCTGGTACACTCTGTTTTTAAAATACCTGTATGATGGGATGTGGCAGATAAAGGATTCATCGTTTCCCCTTGGGGGATAGTTCTGCAGTTTGATCTATCTGAATGCTTTGTTTGGCCCTAAAATACATTGTAAGGGAAAGGGGACAGCACGAACCGGGAGGGCACTCACTTGTACAGTCTTTTGCCTTTCTTACTCAATCAGTGTGTTCCTCTTCTGATTCTAGCAGGAAGTGGCATTAGGAATACACTCTAGTAAAAGGATTTCTGCTTTTCCCTAATTTTTGCAAATATGATAATCTCACAGCCCAACTATTAATAGGGGGGGGGGTTTGCCCACAGCTTCCTTAGAGGTGAGAGTTCTTGTTCTGGAAGTTGGATATTTAGCAGGTTTCATGGAAAGGGAATAGAATTGTGCAAGAACAAACTCACCTTTGCCTTATAATTGTTCCTTTGCCAGCAAACTACCCCAATTGCCACGTTAGCTCAAGACACCTTTTGGGATTGAGTGGATAATATGCAGCGTCCCTAGGAGTGAGCAGAGCAATTAAGCAATTGTGGATTTCTTTGTAAGTTCATTTCTGCCTTGTGTACCCCCTGCTCTTTCATCACCATCACTGTGTCCTTGCCCAGGAAGCAGTGGCCAGAAGAACTGAGTGATGTATCACTTTACAGCTTGAGAACCTGGAGCCTCTCACTGCACCTGCACCACTGGAGGACAGACACTGCCATCATCCCTGCTGAGTCTGTGCATCAGGGGAAAGGCATCAGCATGCTGACCCCAGGACCACAGGCCATGCCGTTGTCTGGCGGGGAGGGCAGCAGCAGCCCTTGTATTTTTGTGCCTCGTGAGTTTCAGGGCCAGGCCAGGATAACATAACAAGGGTTATCTTTTCATCTTGCAGACTAAAGTACCGCACTGCAGCATGGAGGCCAGCTGAAGGACAAAGGACTCGGAGAGGAGAGCAGTTTTGCCCAGGTCTCTGAGGTGCATCCTCAGGAAGCTGGTTCCCACTCCCTTTCTTCGAACACTGCAGGTGTTCTGCTCAGGGCCAGTGGCTACAGCCACTCCAGAGGGCTTAGCATTTTAATAGGCTCTTCCAAGTGGTGTCTGAAAATTCCATTTCCAAGCGCCTCTGGTGGAGGCGAAGAGTATGGGCTTCCCAGTTTGACTTTCTCCAGCCTGCTACTAGAGACTTTCAGACTAAAGACAGCCTCACTCTCTGTTCCTCTTCTTGGGCTCCTGCTGTGTGAGTGGGCTCTTACAGTCATTGTCCATGGTTTCTCCTTTTGACACATTGAACTTCATTCAGTTGTAGGAGCAGAAGTGGGGTTCTAGGACTGTTCCTCTGAGAGTTTGAGTTCCTGGCCAAATGGTGGTATGATGTCATAGCAAAAGCATTGGAATGAGAATCAGAGGACTAAGGATTTGGAACCAGCCTAAATGCTTCTTAGTGCCCTGGATAACCCATCTAAACTATGTGCTTCCAGTTCCTCACACTGGCATAATCATAGCAAAGTGACCTCTTAGAGTGTTGAGAGACCACAAATAACAAGAAAGCAATTGGAAATATAGGACATTTACACAACTGTGAACGTGTATTTGCAGATGGGCCTAGAACCCTCCTTTACCCACGCCTGACATGTTCTCGCTTGAGCCCTTTCATGTCTGACGTATCATTGTTCCTCAATATTTACCTCCCGTCCTTGGTGTTCCGTGGCTGATTTGGATCGTAAATGTCCAAACTCTGGCTTCTTCTCATGGTCGATGATTTGCCAGTACCTCTGCCTTTGCCACTTGCCACCTGAGAGCCTTTTGCTTGCATTCTTGCTCAGCGCAAGGCAAACCTTACTTGGGGATGGTGTCAACATCCAAGTTGAGCTAGTCCCAGGCACCCTCAGAAAAGCAGTTCAAATGTGTTCTCATCTTTTAACTGGGGTCTCTGCCTTCATTTCCCTCTTCTTTTCAGTTCACATTCAACCCAATATGAGTTGAGTTGCAAAATATTTTTGTAAAAGATTATGTGTTCTTTTAAAAACACAAATGGGACCCTCCATCCTTTCAGTAAAATTGTGCAATGGCTCCTCATAACCTTCAGAATAAAGCCTGGATTTCTTGATCTCAAAGCCTGAGACACCAAGCTATCAGAAAGCACAGACCCAATTAAACAGTGCTATGCATTTCACCACACTTCTTAGATTGCATAGTAAAAACATATTACACTGAATATTTTAATCTCTTTTGCAGTTTCTCAGAGAAATAGAGATATTATTATATAAATCACTGGTTGGGTGTTTTTTTTTTTTTTTTTTTTTTGGTGGGGAGAGAGTGGAAAATAGAATTGAATAAATGCTTGTTAATGCTATTTATATATAGTAGTTGGATTAACAAGCCTTTTGAAAGATCAGTACTTTACATATCTTATACAAACTGATTTAAAATCTTGGGTTATACATATCTAGATTGCATCTAGTATTTAATCGTTTGGACATTTACAAATAATGGGTAAACGATTTGTTGTTATACAGAGTTGAGCTCTGCTTTCCATGCAGTGAGAATAACATTTTTATTTTAACACTTATGCAATTGATTATAAACTTTGGGGTGATAAAATTTAAGTGGATCTAAACAGTCCATTAGCCATGTCAGTGCATGCCCTCTTGCCAAGCTGTAGCTTTATGCTAAGCTGTTGTGTACTCTGTTACATAATCCCCTGCATTTGTTTTCTCTACCTATTTAGTTTGAATACATACAAGGTGACTGCATTGTCTCTTCAACCTCCTTCTCTGTGTAAACACTAAGTATAGAAACAGATTTGGGGCAATATTACATTTTTCTAATGGAGAGTTTGGAGAATTGAATGGGCTTAGAAATGTGCTTGTCACTATTTAGTTTTGTGCCTTTTAGTTTTGTTCATTGTCAATTCGGTATGGTTTTCAAGGTGATAAGACAGTGCTTAAGCTTTGGCTACCAAAGGGAAATTAAGACAAATTGGAATCTTAGGAGAAAATCAGTTGCAGGAGTATGCAAAGGAACATTTTTTTTTTCAAGGTCCTCACTCTCCTTCCATGGCCCTCATTTACTCCTTTGAAAACAGGGTCATGCACTGCCAGTGCGTCTCCTTCCCACACAGGAGGAAAGCATCCGGTACCTCAAAAATGTTACAATGTTGCTTATCTAGAATATGACTCAGAGAGTGGCTTTCCATTGCCCATTGTGTGTTGATATGTGGAGGAGATAACCAGCATCTGGGGTGATGCTCTTGGTAGCCTCTGCCAGCCCTAGGAAGAGGTGAACTTGGAGAAGTTATTGAATGAGGAGATTGGGACGGTTGTGAATTGTTACAGCATTTTTGTTAGATACTTGCAAAGGAACCTGCTCGGCTACATAAAAATCTTCATTTGGCTGATTTGCATACAGATTAGCATAGATATGCATGTGATTTACATAGACGATTTCTCACGTTGGTTTTATTTCTTGTTTACTTATTGTGCTATTCTCTTCTCTACAATGATGTCATTTTTCTTCTATGGCCTTCCACATAAAACAAGTCCTTTTGCTTTAAGCATGCCCAAATTCCAAGGGGGAAAGGGAAATACTAGTTTTGGTGAGCAACTGTGATTTACATGGGGTTGGGGGGAATAGGTTTCTGGCTCAATTTATCCAGGGTTTGGGATGGTTTGTAAATTAGTGCATGGTTCTGTGGAGTCATTCATGCCGTTTGGGTACTAGAGTAGGAACAGGAGGTACATCCAGAGCTATGTGTAAAAGCATATTTAGAGAAAAGTCTAGATAGGCACTAGAAGTCCAGAGTAACACGGGCTGACTGTGGTCTTGGGTAACTCACTTATTCTTAGGTTTCAGTTTCTTCCTTGATAAAATAAGGGCATTAAATAAGGCAGGCTCTAAAATCCCTTATAAGCTCTAAAACTTATTTTTATATACTCCTTGGTTTAATTACATGTCAAATATTAAGCACCACATAGCACATCAAATGATATCCTGGTGCCTTAGTGTTCTCAGTCAAGCCTTTCCCCTTTGAGGGGTACTCAATGATTAATTTAAGCATCTTTTTAGAGGCACTCATTTCCTTGTTCATTTATCTCAGTTCAGTGGGCACATAAGGTAGAACTTAAATGTGTATAGAAGACACCTGTTAATATACCACATGTGGTGCCGAGGACAGGCATAGTAATTGGCTCCATGCACATTTGCATCCATAGGAGAAGAGTTTGGTGGTGATAACTGCATTTGATTTGCTGTCTTTTCCTCGAGACAGGCTTACCTCCTGGTGTACGAAACAAAGGCTCATCCAGTTGCATTTTAACAAAGCCGTTTCTTCAGAAATGAGAGGAGAGATCATGACAATAGACAGGGCACTAGGGCGTGGACAGATCTGTTTCAAACATACAGATGGTATCAAATTGCTGCTCCATGATTTTATTTTTTTTGGCTCTGTTTGGTAAAATGCATTAGACATGGCTTATATGCCAAGTAGTACTTGCTACTTATATGTGTGTAGGAGACATTGTGGTCATTTATAGGTAAACAGGTCTTCTTGCTTATACTAATGTGGTGGTGGTGTGTGTGCGTATGGGTGCGTGCAAAAAGGAATATGCAGGTAGACACATATCATTGCGATCCTCTGGAAGACACAGGGCAAACCTAATCTTTAACTCTCTGGAGTATGAAGTTGGGGTTCATGTTTTAATGATGTCTTTTGATGCTATGATCAGTTTAATATAGTATGTAGTGGGTGGTCATCTCTCCCATATGATGACCTCAGCTCTTACCTCATGATGAGAATATGTTTATTTTACCTAAGTGACTTAGCGAGGGCTGCCTGTGATGGTTGATAAGGAGCTAAGCTGAAGTAGAATGGACTTTGGTTACTAAGGCTGAAGTGTGGTTCTAGAAGAGAAAATAGAATGTGCTCTACTTTATTTGGTAGCCCCCATTCTTAAACGGGAAACTGCATGTCCAACCTTTTCCTGCCCATTTCCTTTCATTAATGATGTGCTTTTGATAGCTTTTGGCCAACCCTGGGATGAGGTAGGCTTGGCAGAAGAACACAACAAGGAAGGCCATAGGGTGTGTGTTGAAATTGTAAATTACATCAACAAATAAAAATAAAACTTGTTTTATCCTCTTATCTTGACAAATATACCTTTGAAACTACGTGGTAAGCCAGGTGCACACTTAGAATTTTTGGATTCCTCAGCATTCTACACTGGGAGTTGCTGGCACAGGGAGAACCAGCCCCTCTGGTTGTCAGCCTGTACCTGTCCCCCTCCTCTTTCTACCTTGGGCTCCTCCCTGTATCCACAAGGGCTCTCGTATAAATGTGCATGGATGCCCATGTGGCCAAGCTCTGCCCAAAGCCCTGAAGAGGGTCCCCCATTGCTAGCCCTCAGATCTTAAGGTATGCACACCAGTGCATGATTTGCTATTGGAAAACGAGTCCAGGAACGAGGTCTGCACAAGTCCTGGAAACAGGCCTTGGGCTTTCCGGGTGGGAAACTAGAGGATCCCAGTGTATGGCTCTGAAAGAGAGTGTGTGCTTCACTGGAATGCTGTCTTGGCCCTGCAGACCCCTAGTCCTATGGGGGAAAGATGTTCTCTAGGATGGTCCAACAAGGGCCATGTAAATCAGAGACCCCTGGAGCAGAGATCCCTTTGTGTCTAAGGGAGCTATTGCTGTCTTGTCAGAGCATATTACCAAATTTCATTCTATCCCTTTTTCTTCATCTGCTTGATCACCTTTTTTTCTGGTTCAACCTCCTATTTAGTAACCCTGTCACATTCCCCTGGGCTCAGGACTCTACCATGGAAACCAAAGTTAGCTGGGTTATTATTGATGGATGGAAATTAGAGACAGATCTTTCAGGGTAATTGATTTCTAGTTATTGGTCAATAAAAGGTACCTAGAGCTAAAGAACCCTTTGTCAGAAGAGTTAATTATCCATTCTAAACCAGCTCTGGCATAAGCATTGAAAAGCCATCATTGAAGCAAAAGCAATGTAAGCCTCACTTTACCACGTAGCATAAAATTTCCCTCCAGGTTTTCCTCTGAGAAAATGTGAGGGAAAGGTAGCAAGCTCTCCTGTACAGTTGTGCTGGTCTTCTACCCCTGTGAGGAGACGTAGCTTTTTTGCAGTTACTGTCTCTAGCGGTTTTCGTGGTACTTAGACACAGGTTTGGTGGTGGAAGAGTCGGAGGGAGCTTGTGCTGCCCTAGGCTCACTGGCAGGGGCAGTGCCCTGGGGGATGTGTTCTCTTTGGTATTCGCGTACGTCTGACTCATGCCAGTCAAGTGTTGACCGCTTTCCTCTTTCCTTTTCCTGCAGCTCGAGAGGAGAACGTGGCCACGTTCCGAGGCTCTGAGTACCTGTGCTACGACCTGTCTCAGAACCCGATCCAGAGCAGCAGTGATGAAATCACCCTCTCCTTTAAGACCTGGCAGCGGAATGGGCTCATCCTGCACACGGGCAAGTCGGCTGACTATGTCAACCTGGCTCTGAAGGATGGCGCGGTCTCCTTGGTCATTAACCTGGGGTCCGGGGCCTTTGAGGCCATTGTGGAGCCAGTGAATGGAAAATTCAACGACAACGCCTGGCACGATGTCAAAGTGACACGCAACCTTCGGCAGGTAATGGCTGAGGGGAGAGGGTGCCCGGAGGCTCCTCTTAGGTAGCTGGGGAGGAGGTTTGTGAAGCAGGTGCTGGATGAGCTGGAGAAGGGTGTAGAAACAGGTTTGGATTTATTGAAGTCTAACATTATCCCAGTCTCTGCAGTTCCACAAGGAAAATGATGAAAATATGTTTCTTCTCATACTTCAGTTCTCTACTGTGCTTTTTTTTTTTTTTTTTTTTTTTTTGTCCAGAAGAAAATTCAGTTGTATAGATAATAAAAGTTAAAAGTACTTTCATTCCTTTTATTCTGCTTTGGTTTTTATCATTTTCTTAATTACATTGAAATCTTGTATTGTTAAATTCAATTAGGGACAGCGTTTTGTTTCTGCAGCTTGCTAGATTTTCCTCATTTTTTGAATATATGTTTTTCTTTTTAATTAAGTTAGCCATTGTCATGATGCCATGATTTTAATTCCTTCCAGAAAGTCTTCCTTTTTCTCCTCCTTTTAATTTACCACCCCATCTCCACTTTCACCCCCCTCCCTGCCCCATTGTTATGTTAACCTCTAGCCTTCGAATGAATTAGCTGGAATCTTTCTGAATTCCTCTGTTTCTCTGTTCTTTGGTGTGCCGCTCCTACTTTATTGCCCCTGTCTCTACCTCGGAGACTCTTCAGTTGACTGGGAGGCCTGGAAAGTGGAAGGACCCAAATAAAAATGTCAACTTTGGAGCAGCCTTTCCTGGTTCTGTTCGTGCTTGAGAACTCCCATCGCTTGCTGATTCTGAGCAGGCGACTCCGTCAGGTGACAACATCTCAGAAAGCCTTAGCCAAGTGAAGTGGTTTTCAGTTTCATAACTAATAATAATAGTCACAACAGTAATAATATTAACACCTCAATCAGGCCACATCCGTGAAGAGAAAAAGTCCAGAAAAAGTCCTGTGAAAGTCCAGGTCTGTGCTGACACTGCCTTTTCCAGGTTGCTGTTTTCACTTGGTGTTTCTCCTTGTGAATTAGTCATTAAACCCAGTTAGATAGCATTCAGCCTTTATTAATCAGAAAACATTATGCAAATTTCCAGAAAGTGCTTATCAAATTTTCTTCTGCAATATGATTGATTCGGTGCCTTCTAATGTAAATAGGAAAGCGTAAGAACTGACAGGTGTTTGCATGTTTTCCATTTGATAAAAGTGTAGCTCTTTAATACTATTTTGTGAATGGAGAAGGCTCACACACGCTGGGAACACACAGTATTCAAAACTGCCTGTTTAACACTTAACACATGTTGAAGAAGGCATCTCTATTCTATCTGCTGTGACGTTACCAAATAACCCAAGACTTAGAGCCCCCACTCATCTTAATACCTATGGATTGGACATTTTGAATCACTGTTCTGTTTTTCTTCTAAGACCAAACAGTCCAGTTGCTGATGTTTTCTTTAATAATCCACCATACATGCTTACACAGCTCAGCTGTCAAGAGGGCCCAAGTCGAATTTCCATTTGCCAACATTTAAGGGTGTGATGTATTTGAGTTATAGAGACTAGACCAAAAAATAAAATATAACCTTTTTGCCAGTTTTGACTGGCAGGTACATGGTAACACCCTTTAGTCAGCGGAGGGGAGAATTTCCATGTACTGGGGAGCAGGGTCGGGTTGTGGTTCTTACCAGTCAGCCTGTCTCTCTGATTCTCTCCCACTCCATACACTTCCTTGCCATTCCAGAATGATTCCAATTAGCTGGAGAAAGGCTCACTTTTATTTCTACTGAAAACATTTCTCTAAAATAGAATTGGGCCCCAGTTCCGTCCTATAAACTGAGCGGGGGATAAACTAAAGTGTTATTCAAACATTGGTTGTGCTGTTTCAGTCAGCAAGCAGAGGAAAGCAACCCTGGAGGGTTTCTCTTCCATATTCTAAGACCCAACTCCCTCAGTGCCCTTGGACAAGCCATTTCACCTTTCCACACCACAGTTTCCATTTGTGAATGGTGATTATAATCCTCCCCAGCCGTATGTGGTGGCTAAATATGCAAAGCACCTTATGTTCCAGAAGGATTATGAGCTCCTCCATGGTCTGGGTGCTAGACTCACTGTGACATGCGCACGATTTACAGTCTGAGTAGTCTGTCGTGAAGGTGACTGTGTCTGTCTGTCACCGGCGATGCAGCTAAGTAGAGCTCTCAGTTCTGGACAAGGCTACAGAGGCCCTAGGGTGTTGGAGCATTTCTTGGCAGAAGGAAAATGAATCTTATAGAGAGAGTGCGCCCAAAATTGGACTTCATTGAAATCCTGACTGAATTTTGCATCTAAATGCAATTTATTGAAAGAGAGGGAAATCTTAGAAAACCAGAGTGGATTTTGCAAATCCTTTCCGTGCTGAGTCATCTAAGATGATTATTTTGCCCATTAAGAATACATTTATAACATCTTTTTTAGTTCTGTAGGATACATTTGAAGGGGTTGGAAGCCCCTGTCTATTTCAATTAAACTGTAAATTGCTTCATAAATATTTGATAACAAGCTTATGACTGTCTCATCTACCTTTTTGGTAAGGTTGAATGGCTTCTGTGGCAAAAATTCATCTGAGGAATGCTTACTTGGACTTTCCTGGAGTATTCATTACTAAATGGAGCAGAACTTTGCCCATTTCTTCCTTCTTGGTCATATACTCATGATTCTACCTTTGAGCCGAGTCAGGATCAAAGGCAGGTACTTCACTGGGAGTTCTACTTGAAGGAATGTGGATTGCCTATTCCAAACTGTAACTGGGATTAGGGACAAGGTAGTGATGCGTTTCTTTGGGTTTGTTTTCAGTTTTGTTTTAAAATCCGACCTTGAACATGGCCCTCATGTGAATTGCTTTACCTGTAATGCCACATTAGTCAAACCACGAACACAAAACTGGGGTTACCAGTCTTCCAGTGTTCCAGCTGTCCGGCCTCGCACCCAGCTCAGGGTGTGCTGGCATTTGAATATTTGAAAATAGCAAGCGGAGACTAATTGTAGGGCTTCTTTAATCATGTTTAACCTGCCAGTCCTCTCTGCTATCCATAGGAGAAATTGCTTCAAAGCTTGAAAAGCATTTTCTAAAGGAGAATGGGGGTAGAGCCATTCCAACGGGAAGCATTCTGGCAAAGAAAACAAAATAATAACTGCATTGGGTAGTAAAGAAGACTCCCAACTATTTTTATGCACTCCAACAGTACAGTTATTGTAAATAAAGAAGAAAGGAAAGAGGAGGACGTCCCTCTCCTGTTGCACACATCCACACAAAATCAAGAGCGTCATGGGTCTTTAATTGCCTGTGGAAACCCAGAGTGAGCTAGAGTTGTAGCCTTCCTATGCTAGATGTGACCTGTAAATGCTTTCTGTTTTTTTTTGTTGTTGTTGTTGTTGTTGTCGTTCTACTGAAAGTCATAATCGTTCATGCAAATAGTCTGAGTCAGATATATATATATATATATATTAAAAAAGTGCCCAGTGCATTGGTATTTGAGCTCTAACTATCTACCTACATGTTGAAATAGTAAACTTTAGGGGTATTTTCTTTCAGGATAGGTGGACTGTGTATGTGCTAGAGGGTGGGAAGGGAAAGGGTGTTCATTCAGAAGAGCTCTTGGAAAGTAAGTATGGTGCTAATTCTAACCGGGGTGAGGTGTGGTCTGAGTGATATTTGGAAGAAGGGGGGGTTACGTGACAAAGGTGGACTGCAGCTCCTTTCCTAGCTGTGCCCTGGCTGCCAAGGTTTTCCATAGAGTCCTGGTCTCATTGTCTTCCCCACTCTCTTTTTCTGTGTCGGGTGCCTTTTTTTTGAAAAACTAACACAAGATCATTCATGCAATGTGTCATTTTACTAACCGACTAATGTACTAACACCCTAACGACTCATCTTTGTTTTTAGTTTTTTTAATTAACAATCGTTCTGTTCACAATTTTTAATTTCCTTTCTTCCCCCTTTTCCGCAAAGCACTCAGGCATCGGACACGCTATGGTAAACAAACTACATTGTCTGGTAGATATCATTCTTATTGTCTCTTTTTTTGGGTTTGCCGTGTGTTGCCCCCCTTTTCCTCCCCAAAACCCCCCTTTTATCCTCCTTAGACTTGTTTCTTCTTCTTTTAAATTTTTTTGTTGTTGTTGAATTAAATGCAAGTCTTTTTTTTTGTTGTTGTAAAAAAAAAAAAAAAAAAAAAAAGGGAAGGGGACGTGCCAGTCTTGGAAATGGTATTTGGATGAGTTTGGTTGGGGCGGTTTCCTTTTCTCTAGTTTGTCATTTTTTTTTTTCCTAAAAAATTTTTTTAAAGAAAGATTCTCCATTTAGCTAAATTTGTTTTCTTTTGTTTTGTTATTTTGCAACTTTGAAGTTACAGACTAGAGACAAGAGGATTTCTATTGAGGACTTTCTTCTCTGTCTTCTATCCCTCTCACTCTCGCTCCTTTCTTTTCCCACTTCCCTCCTCCTTAATCCCTTTTTTCCTTCCCTTTGGTGTGGCCACGGCTGCCCTGCCGCAGGTGATCTGGGGAGGAAAGTACTCTTACTTCTCTCTTCTTGTTTTCCCTGCTTTCACCTTACTCCCCACCGTGGCCATAGGGAGCTCTGCCAGTGTGTCCTCCATACAGACTCTGCATGGCATGTTCCTGTCTCGTGGATTTCCCCATCAGCATCAGAATTTGCTCCCCCATTTTCCTCCTCATTACTAACAACCTGCCAATCATCAGCCCAATTCCACTCTCTTCCCTCTCTTTATTTTTGTCTCCACTCTTCTTCATTCTCCTCTCATCCTTCATATATTTTGGGGTTGGGTTTGGACTTTTTCTTTTCTTTTTTTTAGTGAGGGAGGTGGCAGGCAGGGGAAAGATGACCCTATAGTTTCCAGTGTTTTGTTTTGTTTTGTGTTTATTTCCATCTTGTGTTCCGGTTTCTTCAGTGCATGTACGTGTGAAGTGGATTTTGACTCTTCCCTTTGGTTCTCCGCACCCCTGCCCACTTCCCTCCCCTTTTTCTTCCACCTTTTCTCTTGGCTCCTGATGGTTTTCGCATGGGTGTGTCAGCGTATGGTGTGTGCACGCTTTGAGGCCCCATCTTTTCTCTCTGCCTTCTGCTCCTTTCGTGGATGTTGGGTGTGTGGGTGCTGTTTCTTCCCTGTGGGCATTATTATTATTATTTTCATTTTGGTTAGTATGCCTCATATTCCTTTCTTTTTGTTAGAGTTGCCTTCTTGGTTTGGGTCATTTCTTCTCTTGGTGGTGGTGATGGCAGCTAAGGGAGGGCAGGGGTTCGTGTCCTGGGGTCGTCCATGGCATGTATCACCCATGACACATCGAAATTGAAACCCTTCTCCTTCCCTTCCCGAATGCATGTTTGTCAGCGTGGTGTGAGCCCCAAAAGAAGTGAATACGAAAGAAAAGAAAAAGAAAAGAAAAAAGGAAAAAACCATCCACAACCAAAGACCAACCCTAACAAACCCATTGTCAAACGTCTCCTTTGCTGTTTTTCACTACCACCATAAATAATAATCATTCAAAAAATAAATGAAAATTTTACCAATGAACTGAGACAAGTGATGTCATCTGAGGATAGTTCCATTTTCTAGCCTGACTGAATAAAGAGCACAGCGGGTAAAGCAAGTTGCCCATCTTGGCAATTCCACCAAAGTCCCCCGGGAGTCTGCACAGGAATGCTGGAGGCTTGGGTCGCAGGGAAGGCAGACCAGAAAATGGAACTTGGCTGCATATACCAAAATCAAACCAAATTAGAAAAACATACTTCACCAAAATCTTAATGAAAGTGATGCCACAGGTAGGGGAAGCCGCCGGATTTTGATTGGACTATAAAGTCATTGTTGGGATTTCTTTTGTCCCTATGTCCCTCCACCAGGTGACAATCTCTGTGGATGGCATCCTTACCACAACGGGCTACACTCAGGAGGACTACACCATGCTGGGCTCGGATGACTTCTTCTACGTGGGAGGAAGCCCAAGTACCGCTGACTTGCCAGGCTCACCCGTCAGCAACAACTTTATGGGCTGCCTTAAAGAGGTAAAGGTCACACAATCTCTTTAGTGTCCCAAGAACAAATGAAATTCCCAGGTCAGTGAGGGGCTCTGTACTTAGTGCATTCTTTGAAGCCATAGGTTTTACCAAGAAGACTCTGGACTTGAAAGTAGAGGTCCTAGGTTTTGGTTCCCGCTTAAGCTGATTGATTGCATGACCTTGGGTTTGCCACTTACATGCTTTGTGGTTCTGTTTTCTCATCTGAGTACTGGGGAATTGTATCCCACAGGTAGCTGTGCTTTATACATAATAATAATAATAATTATTGTTATCATTATTTTTAGAGAGCGCATGCGCGAGCGGGGGAGGAGGCGGTTGGGGGGAGAGAAAATCTTAAGCAGGCTCCACGCTCAGCATGGAGCCTGATGTGGGGCTCGATCCCACAACCCTGGGATCTTGACCTGAATGGAAATCAAGAATTAGACGCTCAACTCACTGAGCCACCCAGGCATCCCACATGCTCTGTGAATTAAATGAAAAAATACAGACGAAGGTCTAGTTCTTTGATATCACAAGAATTAGACACACGTAACATTTGATTTCATATTTTTGACTTGGCAGGTACGAAGCCAAGCTGTAGCTCCGAGTGGCTCCATTTGTGGTTGTAGGTCTTGTCTAAAACATAACATATGTATTATTTCACCATTGCCAAGCTTGGTGTTCCCAAGAGTCTCATTATCTGAGATGAAGGAAAATTTTCAGAATGTAACATTAAGGCTCGGAAGACTGGTTTTTCCTCTTCTTTTTTCTTTTTTTTTCCCCCCTGAAAGCTAGCAGCTGTGAGAAAGCAGTGGGGCTTTGCCATTACTCATTTATTACTATTGTAGCTGATGTGTTGAGATCTCTGTCTGAGAGCAGAGGAGCTTCAGTCAAGTGTAAGTTCAATCTCTAAGGTCAATTGTTGAGGCAAAAAGAATCAGACTTGATTTGGTAGAGTTCTTTCAGAACACTGTGTCATCAGAGCATTTCACTGCACATTTTTGTTTAATCTAAGCTAAGCCTGATTGCCTGAGATAGCTATACCACTTCCCTGGGGAAATTCCTCGAGAAGCTAACAGTGTTCTTTCTTGTAGATAAAGATCCCTTGTGACCTGTTATGGGACTCCTCTCAGGGCACGTGTTTTCTTCTTCTTGTGGTTATTTGAAATTTGTTGAGCGTCGGTTATAGATGAGATGGCATTGCAAATTCCTTCAGTCATGCCACTCAGCTGTGAGCCATGTGGAGAAAGGAGCCGTGTCCACTGTGCTGGAGTACTGTAGCTGCATAGTAACTATTTACTGAGTGGATAAAAAATTTGGTACCTTTTTTATATTGTAACTGACTTAAGTGGCTCTTTACAAGTTGCGGTTTCCATGCTTGAAGGCTTCATAATCTAGGAAGGGAGAGGAGATCTGTAAGTGAACTCAGGACACTGTGGATTCAGTGCCACACTGGATGTTCTAATTGAGTAGAGGAAACATACATTTTAGGTGGAAGTCTGTTTCAGAGAAGAATTGCTGTTTGAGCTGGGCTTTGGTGCAGTAAACATGTGAATTGAGAGAAAAGGGTAGGAAGGAGAGACATGACAAAGGAGGGAAAAATCCAGTTACGGCTCTGTATTGTACTTGGTCTGAAGGACAGGTTACAGAAGAGAACCCACAAAGCGTTTTCCTCCTTCTGCTGGATGTTATCTAGGCTTCTGCTGGCTATAGGGACACCGGTAGTCATTCCTGATGGGATTGCAGTGGACATAGACACTTCTTCCCTAGCAGTTACTCCCGTGTGGATAGAATAAAGGTATACATTACTCAGCGTCTAATGAACCCTGAAAGGCTCTTAAACACTGTTAAATCACACACATTGGAATTGCACTCTCGTCAAAGATAGATAGGAACGTTCTGCTACCATGTACGTGGCTCAGGAATGAATGAGGCATTGATTGCTGTGGGGAGCTCATTCATTTTTGTAGTGAAACAGCCCTAAGTGTGGAGTTTCTCCTGGATAGGATCTAGGGGTGGCCTCTAGAACTCATTTTCCCTTGCACACAATGATATTGAACCATCTCTCAATTATTTACTTTGAGACAAAGGAGCAGTTTCCCGTCTGCAAATTATCAATCAGGAATGATGCTCCTGAACATTTTGAAACAAGCCTCATAAAAACATAAAGCTATCTCTGATGGCTTCATCTATGTGAAACCTTAAGCAAATAAAATCTTCATGTGCACACATGCATACATGCTGCCCAGATAGAGAGCAGAAAGCTTCAAAAGTCTGTGCAAAGTGTCCCTCAATAGTTTAAAAATTAAAGACAGTTCTGAAAAACAGTGTCAATAACAGAAATAGCAGTAATTGGTAGTAAAAATATATACATAGCTAGCAGCATAAGTCTGCACTGAAATCCAGATCAAGTCAGAAAAAAGAAAGTCCAACCCACACTGGGGTAAATGGTATATAAAATTTAGAACTTCATTAACTTTTACCAACATCTCTTCATTACATGCACAGTATTGTAGTATGTCTAAGGGACTTGGGAAGCTTTCTCATTCATCTGAGTGTTTTTTAAAATTTTATTTGAGAGGGAGAGAGAGGGCAAGCAGGGGGGAGGGGCAGAGGGAGGGAGGGAGAGAGAGAGAGAGAGAAAGAAAGAAAGGAAGAAAGGAAGAATGAATGAATCTTAAGCAGGCTCCACACTCAACACAGAGCCCGAGGCAGGGCTCAATCCCACAACTCTGGGATCATGACCTGAGCTGGAATCAAGAGTCAGATGCTCATCTGACAGAGCCACCCAGGCATCCCTCGTCCAAGTGTTTTAAACAGATAACTTTGGGTCTAATATAGTCCTGGCATAGTCTGTCTTTCCAGTTAATCATTGCAGTTAACTTTTTTGTAGGGAAGGTCTGGGAAATTCTTCTACTTTTGTTGGTATTTGACAATTTAGTAAAGAACAGAAGCTTCTAGCTATGTTGGTATTTCTCTCCGTGATAAATCCCACATACTGACTTTAATTATGTATCTTTAGTAGAACAGCGTCCAGCCCCTTTTTCCTATCTCTTTATTCCTTTTTCTGTCTTCCATTTGCCATTAATGGCTCTGTGTTCCCTTACACTGAGATGGGTGCTTTTATATATCATTTTCTTCAAAATGTGGGGGCATGGTTAAAGGACTTCGGAGTTTCTGTTCCAGATACTTTGTGTGTGGCACAGAATAAGGTGTTACCTTTGAACTACAGTTACTTCCCCCTTGAAAGTTAAGTTCTGGCTCCACTACTGAGAAAAATGACTGTGGATTTCACCTGGGTGCACACTTCCTAGCTTGATATTGCTGTAAAAGCCACCATAGACTATATCCAAGTTGTCCTCAGACTATTGTGGTTCTCCACAAATCTTGGTTATCCCTACAATATTTGTGTACACTTAAACATTACCAACCCAGCATCTTGTTCCTGGTCGTGTTTTTATGTTTTAACATGTGTGTCTTATTTTTTGGTCTTGCAGGTTTCCAGTTCCCAGAATGGTTCTTAGTGCCTGCTGAGCTCTCAGTAAACATGTGCTGAGTGAAATCACATGTTTGCAAGTTAGTAACGTTTAAATAAATCCTTTAAATAAACATGTTTGTAAAATTAATATTTTAGATAAATGCTCTTAGGCACTATTAACCATGTGATTCTTCTGGGATCGGTAAGGAACATCTTGACATGGCAGTAGTTGAATCTTTCAGGAACTTTCCAGTTATCTGGTGTGAGATAAGTATTATATATAAAGGCTCAGCAAGGCTAAGAGAAGTGGGTTGAGAATACCAGCTTTGTCACTGGCTCTATGGCCTGGAATAAGTCACTGATCTTACTTGATTCTGTTTCTTAACCCCTAATATGGATATAATAGGACCTTTGTTGTGTTCCACTCAACAAATGAAATAAAATACATAAGAGTAAAACCATACAGGCATATATTTTACTATATGTAATATATTAGTATATGGTATATATAGTGTATTACATACATATATGTACTATATGTAATAATTAAGGATTATGTAATACCTGTTACAAATAGTTTATGAATACAGATGTAACCATGCACTTGTATACATTAGTGTGTGTATATTTCTATATCTCCCATATTAGAAAATCACATTCAGGAGGAAAACTAACTTTATTCTGAGGTTTGCCCCACTAAAGTCCTTTCATCTTTTCTGAAGTGGGGAAACCCGTCCCACCCTCCCTCAGTCATCACCTTGTTTGTTACCTTCAGTCACTTACGTGACAACTGTCAATCTCCCTTTATTAAAATGTGTGTAACTCTGTGATGACAAAGGCCTCGTCTGTTCACAGATGTCTTCCCAGAACCTAGCAGAGTTCCTGGCATGAAAGATAAAAATAAAGAAAGAAGCATTCAATAAGTATGTCTGGAATAAACAAATGAATGAGCTAACCTCAAGGACCTCTAAAATCGGGTGGGATTTGGATCAACAGATGTATACTGGGAACCTACAGGATGCCAGGGACTGTGCTAAGTAAGATCCAAAGATGAGTCAGGCACAGTTCCCATCTTAGAGGACCACACGGTTAGTGGGGGAGACAAATACATGAATATAGTTTCGATAAAAGATAGCAAAAAGAGGCACTCACAAATGCAGTGAGTCTGTTGAGGAGAAGGACTTAGCATATTCTGGGGTTCAGGAAAGATCTGTGGAGGAGCTAACACCCAGGTAAGTCTAGAAGACAAATGGAAGTGAACATGGTAGAATGGAGGGAGCAGTGTTCCAGACAATGGAGCAGCATGAGCACAGGTGTGGGGACGGGATACACCATAGTGTCTTGGTGAGGAACTCACAATTTGCTAACTTGAGGACACAAAATATAAGTTGAGGAGTTTTGCACGTGTAGCTGCAAAGTTAGGTAGGAGCCAGGTCATAGAGAACTTTATCTTATATTCCACCCTTGGACTTTGTTTTCTAGGTAATAGGGAGCTATGGAGGCCTTAAGTAGTAGAATGATACAGTCATATTGGCATCTTGTTCATCAGGCCTCAGATTTCTTGCGGGTGTCATCTGGCTTAATCGATTGAGTGTCTGGCCCTTGATTTCTGCTCAGGTCATGATCTCACAGCTCATGAGACTGAACCCCCCATCAGGCTCTGTGCTGACCGCATCGAGTCTGCTTGGGATTTTCTCTCTCCTGCTCTCTCTGCCCCTTCCCCTCTCATGCGCGTTCTCTCTCTCTCTCTCTCTCTCTCTCTCTCTCTCTCTCTCTCTCAAAATAAATAAACAAAAAAATTACTTGAGAACCGAAGTTAGTCCATCTACTACTTCTAACTGTATGTTTTTTTGTCCTAGAAAGTTAAATGGTAGGGTTGGAAAGCTTGATCCATTGACTGTGGCATTGGAAAGTACCAGGAGAGTGGCTCTCAGTATCTTAAAATTTCTATAGAAAAGCACTTCTTTCTGACTACTGTTTCAGTTTCCAGTGACCCTCCCTGTCAGGATGTACATTTCTCCTTTCCTTTGTCCTTGGCCTTGCTGAGCTATTATTATTGGATGAAGCACAAAGTAGTAGAGGAAAGCCCAGTCCAGACTGAGGTGCCTGATAGTGTTTCTATCAGGTTGACCAGGACCAGGGAGAGAGAGCTTCCTCAAGCCCCTTAAAGTACCCTCTGTGTGCCGGGATCTTCCCTGTTGTTTGAATTGATTCTTTGCACACTGTCCTCCTATCTTCTCTGTCTGTTACTTCTCCCCCAGTATGTTGGTTCTCCATTTGTATCTCCATTTGCCCAGGGAGAAGCTGAGTGCTACTGAGGCTTCTGGGACAGCCTGGTCTCTCTAAACTCTCTTTTCTCATGGTGCCTCTAATGGGGAGGAGGGAGAAGCAGGAGAAGCGGGAGTGTGGAACACATATTTAAAGGAAAAAGGATTGGGGTAGAACATCACTGTGCACATTACATTCCACATCCCTTTGTGATTATTAGCCATTTAAAACCGAATGGGATTTTGCAGCCAGAGATAGTCTCTGAACAGATGATTAATGGTTTAATCTGTAATAACTTTACATTTTATAGAACCCTGATAGGAGTCCACATCTGGTGAGCCAAGCTATTTAAGGCTGTGTTAATTCTGTTAATTGCTATACGTTTGTTTGAATTGCTGGCACCTGCGGGCTTTGGGATAATGTGTTTGTTGTTGCCTTTTTTTTTTTAATATACTCATTTTACCCCATCTCACTGTCTTTTGCTGCTCTTATGCTATCACAATTTCTCTTTTGGTTTTACTTTGTGTTGTCCCCTACTTCTTTGCTCACTATACTTTTTTTTTTTTCCTTTTTCCTCCCTGTTTTAATTTTCCCTACCTCTGTGCTTCTTTAGCTCTTATTCTGGTTTCCTTCCTTATTTCTCAGTCTGTAATAAATGGTTCTGTTCATAATCAGGTAAATTAGGTCATAGCATTGAGACTAAAAATCCCATTTTCCTAGCATTGAGAATACTTTGTGGCCCCAGGGTGAGCAAAGACCAAGTGAGGGTTTTTGAATCAGCATGGAAGATGAGAAGAGAGTTGTCTTTAAAAGCACAAGTCCAGAGTTTGAATCTTGTCTAGACTCATTCATTACCAGCTGCAAGACTAATAACAAATCAGTTAAATGCTCTTAGCCTCCATCTTTGCATCAGATAATAGTACCTAATTCAGGCATTTTTATGTCAGAGCAAATGGGATTAAGAGAATGGAGGTGCTTTATAAACTGTAAAGCACTGTGCAGATGCTCATGTTATTATTTATGTTATTAAATGCAACCAAACTGATTAGATCTGGTCAAGGAGCCACATCTTCCCCTTTGCTGTTTCTGCAGTTTGAAAACTGCAGAAGTTAGGAGAGTACAGTGCAGTTTAAGAAAAAGAACAGCTGAATTGGAACCTGGCCTCCAGATCCAGTTCTGATGCTAATTAGAAAATTATACAGTCCATTTGGGCATCCGTGTCTTGATCTGTAAAATGACGGTAGTGATCACTGCTAAGCCAGATAAACTGCACACTACTATGGAGAACTTCTAATGCAGAAGTACAAGTGCTTGATTATTAAATTTTGGGTAGCAAGGTAGAATTTATTTTTCTACTCTTAGGAAGATATGCAGAGGAGCATTGTGTGGGCTTGGAGGAAAGCACGCATTGATAGAGTGGAAGAACCAATACAAACAGGAGACCAAGAGGGATAAGGTTCCAACAAAGTCGAAAGAAATTGAAATGTGAATCAGAGAGTAGGAAGTGGAAAATGTGGCAGAAGAAGAAAAGAGAGAAACTATGTCTCAGGAGCTGCCTATTGGGTTGAGCACAGAAAAAACTGGCATTTTTGTGGGTTAAAAAAATCAAATATTGGTAATGCTATATGCGTCAGCTTAAGAATGAAGTTTTTGTGAAGAGAATAAATTGTATCTTCTGGAAAAGAGATTACCTCCTAGATTATAAGGAACTGAAATAGGTAGGAGAGACCTGCACTCTGTCATGGAGAATGAAGAATAAGAACCCTGAGCTGCTGGGAATTTCGATGAATGTGAGGTGCATTTCACAGAGGGGGTAGGGTGTAAGCACCTAGCCCAGCATGGCTGTAAGAAAGTTGTATGTACCTAAGGGATAGTATCAGGAGGGCTGAAGGTTCAAGGATATTTAATATTGCAGTGCTGTCACAAACAGAGAGATTTTCGATTAATGCCACAATAAAAATACTAAAGTATGCTTTGCTGCCTATAGTTGATGGGCTGTCAATGGAGAAATAGATATGGTGAACATTTTTTTTTTTTTAGAGACCTGATATCTATTTCTTGTTCTTTTGAATGAAGGTTCTTATTCCCCTTCATTTTCTTTTTAAAAAAATTTTTAAGAAGTATATTTGTTTTGAGAGGGAGAGGGGGAGAGAGAGAGAGAGAGAGAGAATCCCAAGCAGGATCTTCATTGTTAGCACAGAGCCTGATGCGGGGCTTGATCTCACGAACTGTGAGGTCATGACCTGAGCCAAAATCAAGAGTTGGGCACTTAACTGAGCCACCTAGGAGCCTCAGTTTCAATCCAGTGGTTCAGTGGCACTGACTCCACTCCTGGCTACCTTGGTGAGCATGTGAGCTGTAAGTCAGTTAGAACTAGGCCGTTCCCCTGGCCAGAGTTATTTTGTTCATAGGTGGGTACCTAACCCAATTTGGATCAGTGACATAAAAGCTTAGGACTCTAGTTTATATGTTGTGGGGAGGTAGTTCTCCTTCCTTAGGGTTAGAACTTGGGATGATATAAAATTGAGCCTCTGGCTACCATCTTGCCAACACATAGAGACCAAAAATGAAGCTAGAATGGAGAAAAACAGAGGCAAAAATGGTGGGGAGAAGCTAGAACCTAGTGACAGTTTTAAGGCCCTGGATCAAACATTCTTTAAACTAGAGTACCCCTGATTTCCAGCTAAGACTGAGTAATTCTTCCTTTTGTCGAAAGCAGAAGGAGCTGGATTTTCTGTCATTCGCGACATAGAGTCCTAAGTGATGTGAAAGAATTCCTCATACTCCTGTTTCACCCCTGTCTTCTCTGATAAGAAAATAGCTCTTTGGACAGGAAAAGATAGACAAAGAAAGAAAATTTAATATCAGAGGCTGTTAAAATCACCTAATAGCTCTGCATTAATTCAGGTTTCTTGACTTGGATGAATGATATCCCAGGATATGGAGAGAGTTTGTAAAGAAGATTTTTGAAATCCAATTGGTGGTTTTGAGAAATAGTAGAGAATGGGGGAGGTTCCTAAAGACTAAAGATGGAAGAAAGTATGGATAATGCAAGCTATGGGCCTATGAGCTTCATTGGAATCCGGGAAAGATTTTGGAGTGCCTTATTAACAGAAGGTATGAGCCCGTAGAAGAGAGAAAAATGTGATCAGAAGAATTACAATTATTCACCAAAGACACTAAAAATAAGCCATATTACATGAACCAAACTCACGTTTCTATTCCATATTGTTACCATACTTATAAGTCAGGAAAGCATAACTAAGTATCAGCAAAGTATTTGGCAGTGCATTTTGTGATATCCTTGTCAACAAGATGGGGAAAAAGGAATTGGATGTAACAGCTATTCATGAAAGGAGTAACTACTGAAACATACAAATGAGTCTTTTTTTTTTTTTTTAAGGTTTATTTATTTACTTAGAGTGAGCAGAGGAGGGGCAGAGAAAGAAGGTGGGAGAGGATCCCAAGCAGGCTCTGTGCTGCCAGTGCGGAGTCCTACATGGGACTCAAACTCACAAATCATGAGATCATGACCTGAGCTGAAATGTAGTCAGATGCTTAATGGACTGAGTCATGCAGGCACACTGAAACATACCAATGAGTCTTGATGAAGGATCTGTTTTGACCTATATGGAAGTTTCAGGTGGATGTGACAATGCTTTTTCCTACTTAATGTTTGTATTAGGTGCTTGAGGGAAGGTAAGAGAGCATGCTCATCAACTATTTTAATGGCAGGGAGCTGAGAATGATAGAAAATTTGTGCCTGCATGATTTGAGGGTGAATTAATAGAGGTGTGATCTATAAAACAAAGGAGGTAACAGTTTTATAGTGTAATTTATTGATGAAGAGAGAAGGCTCTGGAACTAGAGTTCTTGGTTTCAAGGTTTTATTTATTTATTTATTTATTTATTTATTTATTTATTTATTTATTTATTTATGGGACAGAGAGAGACAGAGCATGAACGGGGGAGGGGCAGAGAGAGAGGGAGACACAGAATCGGAAACAGGCTCCAGGCTCTGAGCCATCAGCCCAGAGCCCGACGTGGGGCTCGAACTCACGGACCGCGAGATCGTGACCTGGCTGAAGTCGGACGCTTAACCGACTGCGCCACCCAGGCGCCCCCGCCCCTAGAGTTCTTGGTTTCAAAGCCCAGCTCTACTCACACTAGCTTTGGAGTGCTGGGCAAGTTACTTAACCCTCTCTGTGCCTCACTTTGCTGATTTGTTATGAGCAGAATAATTATACCTACTTCATAGGGTGAGTATTAACTGAGTATTATAACTCATTATTAACTGAGATAATAAATGTAAAACCCATAAAGCAATGCTTAATAGAAAACTTTTGGTAGATTTTTTGAAGTATAGTTGACACACAACTATAGTTTTATTAGTTTCACATGTATTACACAGTGATTTGATAACTCTGTATGTTATGCTATGCTTACCACAAATGTAGCTACCATCTGTCACCATCTGTAATGCTATTACAGCACTGTTGACTGTATTCTTTATAATGCACCTTTCATCCCTGTGACTTATTCATTCTGTAACTGGAAGCCTTTACTCCCTATGCCCCTTCACCTGTTTTGCTCATCCTTGTGCCCTTTAGCAGCCACCAGTTGGTTCTCTGTATTTATGGGTCTGTTTCAGTGTTTTAATTATTATTTTTTTAGGTTCCACATATAAGTAAAATAATATGGTATTTGTCTTTCTCTGACTTATTGCAATTGGCATAATACCTTCTAGGTCCATCCATGTTGTTGCAACATGTTGCATGATCTCTTTCTTTTTATGGCTGAGTAATATTCCATTGCAAATATATACCACATCTTCTTTATCCATTCATCCATAGATGGATACTTAGGTTGCTTCCATATCTTGGCTATTGTAAATAATGCTACAATAAACATAGGAGTGCATGTAGTTTTTTGAATTCGTGTTTTTGTTTTCTTTGAGCAAATACCTGGTAGTAGAATTACTGAATGAATGGTATTTGTTTTTTTCACTTTTTGAGGAACTTTCATGCTTCATACTTTTGCCACAGTAGCTGCATCAGTTTACATCCTCACCAGCAGTCCACAAGGATTCCTTTTCCTTCACATCCTCACTAACACTTGCTATTCCTTATTGTTTTGATACTGGCTATTGTGACAGGTGTATGGTAACCGACTGAGCCACCAGGTGCCCTCTCTGCCCATTTTTTAATTGGATATTTTTTGTTTGTTTGTTTTTGTCTTGAGTTGTTTATATTCTCTGTATATTCTTTATATTAATCCCTTATCATATATAATGTTTGCAAATATCTTCTCCCATTCAGTAGGTTGCCTTTTCATTTCATTGATGGTTTCATTCACTGTGTGAAAGCTTTTTATTTTGGTGTGGTCCCAATAGTTTATTTTTGCTTTTGTTTCCCTTGCCTGGTACATGTTTCTAGAAAAATGATACTAAGGGTGATGTCTAAGAGATAACTTCCTGTGTTTCCTTCTAGCAGTTTTATGGCTTTAGGTCT
Organism: Herpailurus yagouaroundi; assembly: GCF_014898765.1. Lineage (NCBI taxonomy): Eukaryota > Metazoa > Chordata > Mammalia > Carnivora > Felidae > Herpailurus > Herpailurus yagouaroundi. The sequence goes on from NW_024412396.1 coordinate 52,510,729, forward strand.
CACATTTTGGTCTTTAATCCATTTTGAGTTTATTTTTGTGTGTGGTGGAAGAAAGTAGCCCAGTTTCATTCTTTTGCCTATAGCTTTTCAGCTTTCCCAGCACTATTTTATTGAACACAATGTCTTTTATCCATTGTATAGTCTTCCTTTGTTGTGGATTAATTAACTGTATAGGTGTGAATTTTTTCTGCTCTTTGTTCTGTTGATCTATGTGTCAAAACAATACTGTTTTGATTACTATAGCTATGTAGTATACCTTAAAATCTGGGGTTGTGAAACCTCCAGCTTTGTTCTTCTTTCTCAGGATTGCTTTGAGTATTCAGGGTCTTTTGTGGTTTTACACAAATTATAGCTTTATTTGTTTTAGTCCTGTGAAAAATACTATATAGGGGTTGCATTGAATCTGGGTATTGCTTTGGGTAGTATGGACATTTTAACAATACTAATTTTTCCAATCCATGAGCATGGTATATCTTTCCATTTGTTCGTATAATCTTCATTGTCTTTCATCAGTGTGTGATAGTTTTCAGAGTACGGGTCTTTCACCTCTTTGGTTAAATTTATTCCTAGGTATTTTATTCTTTTTGGTGCAATTGTAAATGAGATTGTTATCTTAATTTCTCTTTCTGCTACTTTGTTATTAGTGTAGAAATGCAGCAGATTTCTGTATATTAATTTTATGTCCTACAACTTTACTGAATTCATTTATTCTAATACTTTGGCAATTTGGTGAATTGTTTTTATCATGAATATTATCACTGCGTGCTAATGTTATTACTGAAAGTATTTCTATTCAATTCTGGATATTAAGCTTTTAAAAGATTAGCTAATTGTTAGATTAGGGCATGTTTAGAGTTGAGTTATGAGAAAGATGAAGGATTCAAGAGTCTGACATAAAACGAGTTGACTGATCCAGGGGTATTTAACCTGAAGAAGAAAAGATGCCTGAGCCCAGGCATTGGCTTCATATGTGAAGGATTGTTATCTTCATACATGAAGGCCTATCATCCTATGGAAGTAGGATTAAATGTGATTGATATATCCTCAGGAAGAAGAGCTAAGGCAAACAAGTGGAAGCTGATTACTTAATACAAAGAAGATGTTTCAGTAAGAGCTGTTTAAAGCTGCCTTTAAAGCCATGCATTCTTTATCACACTTAAGGCCTCCAAGTAGAGTCTGCGCAACCACCTTGATGAGATTGTAGAAGAGATTATAGCATCAAATGAGTAGACAGTGTTGATTTTCTAGTTTCCTTCCAAATGTATGATCCTAAGCTCTACGATGAATAAGGCTTCTGAAAAGAAAGAATGAGACTGATTAATTAGACCAGATTTATTGTGCCAAAGACTTTCCTGATTAATCTCCAAATTAGTTGACTTAAACATGTCTCACCAAGACTCATAGGGTTGCCTTTGTGGTAGGATTTGAGGTTCCCAGCCACTGCCATAGTCACTTATAATTATTCTTCTTTTCTCAGACCTCTACTGGCCCCATCTCCAAAACCATTATAACCACAGCAACTAAAATCATAGTAGCAACAGTAAAGACTAACATGTATTGAACACTTAACAAGGTAAATGCCTGTGAAGTGTATGCCTACATGGTTAAGTGTTTCATACATATTTCCTAATTTAATTCTCACAACAAACCGATGAGGTAGATCCTGTTATCGTTACTCATTTGAATTTAAAGAGATGAGACTCTTGTCCAGGGTCACATAGTTAGGAAGGATGGGAATTGAGATGGAAACATTGCTGCCATTTTGACTCCTGCTGTGCCACCTCCGCCAAGTCAGTCCTAAGACCCGGTGAAGAACAGGAAATAAGTTCTTCATGAAGAGGTTGGGATTCTGTGGTTAAACCCAGTTGAGGGAATGGTCTCTCACTACCTTTTATTTTTTTATTATTTAAAAAAAATTTTTTTTTTCAACGTTTTATTTATTTTTGGGACAGAGAGAGACAGAGCATGAACGGGGGAGGGGCAGAGAGAGAGGGAGACACAGAATCGGAAACAGGCTCCAGGCTCCGAGCCACCAGCCCAGAGCCCGACGCGGGGCTCGAACTCACGGAGTGCGAGATCGTGACCTGGCTGAAGTCGGACGCTTAACCGACTGCGCCACCCAGGCGCCCCTCTCACTACCTTTTAGAAGCTCTACTTGAAAGGACAGGGCATTTAATCAGACAAAAACAAATGTCCTGCTGGGAGGCTAGATACAATTACCTGTCTCTTTCACCTTGCCCTTGAGTATTCTGAGAAGGTGGTTTTTGCCAGATTTCCCTCTTTGGCTGGCCAAATTGATACTGCTCAACCTCTTAATGGAAGAATGATTTTCATTATAGGACTTGAGTGGAAAGGAGCTCCTCTTGGTGTGAATGCCAGGCAGTTGAATACCTTTGTTTTGAGATGTGTGGCACATGTTTACTTTTGTTCCAGCCCAGTATTTTCTATGAAGTTGGAGCTATTTGTCTCCAGTGCCCTCAGAAAGCCAGAATGAAGAGCAGCTACTTTTTAGGCTTATTATGAACTTTCAGTCTGATTCTGAGAGTTTCTTATTTAGCTTTGCAGTTTTTTTCTTTTCAGGATAAATTCAGTGGAACTCAATGCTTTCTAAAAATGTCACTTATTTACAGCAAATGTAATCTACCACAACATTCCCGCTGAGACAAAATCTCTTGTGTCTTCAAATGCCTCAAAGGAGACCAAAAAAAAAAAAAAAAAAAACAACAAAGGCAGTTCTTGTACACATATACCTACAGGGATAAAGTAATCATTGAGCTAATTAATTACCTAATGTTTCTTTTTAATTGCTTTGCAAATGCAGAAATGACTATTCCATTAGTGGTATGTGCTTTTGTAACCTTGTGTTCTGTCCCCCATGTGGACAGTGTGTCATAACTAGTTTCTGCACAGATTTCAAGAGAGATATAAGGACACATTTTTTACTTCACAAATCAGTAAAAACGTAGCATAGGGCTGTAGCATTGCACATCAATTAGTGACCAATAAAATTCTCCTTTTTTCCTCTCCCTCGGCCTCTTTCTTACCAGCCAGTATGGTCTATCTCATATTTCATGGAGAAAATAGAAACTAGGCAATGCTTGCTAAACTTCTCTTCCTCCACTTTCAGATTTACCTTCAAAGAAACTTACTGCTACCTTCTTTTCTCCTGTCTTACAGGATGAGCTCTCTTCCTCCTCTCTGAGTGTAACTACTGTTCTCTTTTGGCTCTTTTGAGATTAGCCCTGTAAGGAGTCCTTCTCTTCTAGTTATCTTTGATCTCTCGCCACCTGTTTTCTATTCCCTCAACTAGTGACATGTTGAACATCTTTTCCATGATCCTGTCTCCTGTTGAATTTACACCTTAGCACATTCCTTACTTTAAGTGAATAACTGCTTGGGAGAGTTGCAGATCTGCCCCATCTTCTCTACCTCATGGCTACTCCTTTGCCCTTTGGAGTTGCATGCCTAACTCTGGAGGGGCATACCTATCCTCAACACTTTAGTAGAATTCTTTTCCTGGTTTACCTGGCTTAAGTGAGGATCACTGTGCTGTATGCTGTCACAGCTCTTAGTTCTTAACTCCACTGCATTATAATTGGTATTTTATTCCTTATTGTATTTTAATGATCTGTGTTCATATGTTTCCTTAGTAGATGGGGCTTCCAGAAGGCAGAGATTAGGATTTACATAAATTGAATACTCACTTTAGAGTTAAACATAGGTCCTGGCAATAAGTATATGGAACATATTCTTCAAGTTAGTAAATATTTGTGAACATCAGCAATAGAATTATTGCTCTAAATTTCCAGTTTCTGCGTGTATCCATTTTCTCAACAGCGTGTCACTCATTCATTTATTCACAAGTGCAGTAGATATTCACGAGTACTTGCTCTATTATAAGATCTGTTCTAAATGTTGGAGTATGTGGTGAATGCCTCTGGAATTCATGTTGGAAGAAACTTAAGAATAAATGCATAAATAACTCATTAAGATTCTTTAAGATCATGATAAGTGGTATAAAGGAAATAAAAGAGAATAATGAGAGAGTAGGTGGCAAGGAAGTTGGGTCTCTGTCATCAGACTGAGTGGTCAGGAATGGACTCTTGGAGGAGGTTACAATTAAGCTTTGAGACCTGAGAGGAAACAGTCAAGTACACAAAGACCCAGGAGAGGCCAGTCAGAGGAAGCCACAGGGATGGGACGGACACCAGGCAAGGGGAAGCTGGGCATGTTAAAGACATGGCCAGGTGACCACTGTGGTCATTGTGGCTGTGGCTCAGTGGGAGCTTGGTGAAAGGAACAAAATGTCTGTGATAAGACATGCTGCTTTTCTAAAAAGGTCCAAGCTGTGACTGACATGCCAGTGTATCAAGCTTGTCTCCCCCTTAACGTCTTCATTGCCTGTTTATCTCCTATCCAGGTTGACTATGTCTCTCCTTTTATGCCAGAGGACAAAGGGTCCCTCCATGTTTGTAAGCTCAGCTGTTCACCTGTGCTTGGCATTTCCTCCCCTCCTGTCACCTCCTGGAGTCCACTCTGGACTTCCTCCACTCCTCTTTGCACCTATGATCCTTGCCTCTCTGTTCCTTCCTTGTGGGATACAAGCATGGGCTACTGTACCCTCACACAGAACCTTTCCCTTGACCTGTACCTCCTTAAACTCAGAAAGAGAAAGAGTGTTGTTTTCCCAGAGATGCTAGGAAAGGAGGCAAAACACAAAACGGTTTTGAGGTTTGAGACAGGGATGGTGAGAAAGTTCACCTGGGGTGACTTCCGTCTTCCCAAGAGAAGAGATGAGGCAAGGTGCTGAACATGAGAAGAAAGGAGGTGTGGCTATGGATAATGAGCTTCCCACCTGCCTTCTCTCTGTCCTTCTCTGAATTTGGCATTCTGCACCACCTTGCTCTTTGTGCTGTTGTTCAGAAACACCTCGTGCCCCCGAGAGCAGGTCTTCCTCAGCCTCCCACTCATGGCCTTCTGCAGTTTGGTTTCCGCTTTGTCCCTGCTTTGCCATACTTCCGCTCTATATTTAACCAGAGTGGTTATTTCCCCATCTTTTAAATATGTTTTGAGTTCTTCTGAAACTTCTTTATTTGGGTGTCCTGGCTAAGGATTTCACCCTTTCTCTTTGCTCTCTGACTCTTGCCCTTCTTCTGGGACTCATCTCACTGTTACCTGCTTGACTGATCACCCTGGTCAACGGTGGTCTTTCTCATTTCTGAATTGCATGCAGGCTTTTAAGCTATAATGTGTGCGAGCTGAGATTTCAGAGGCAGAGTTCCAAGTTTAAATCTTTGTTTTGCCATTTACTATCCGTGCACCCTTGGACAAGTTAACTAGCTTTTTGGAGTTTCTTCAGCTATAAAATGGGTATCTTAAAAACTCTGGTAGGTAGGTACTATTATGAGGATCAAATGAGATAACATAATACCAGTACATGGTGAATGGTTAATAAATATTAGCTATTATTGTTATTTATTTGGTCCTTAAAATGTTATGCTTTCATTTGTTAGTTTTTTCTGGCAGGCAGATAATTCCTTTGAGGCAGAGAGGTTTCTGTATACAATGCTGTGTATACTGTAGGTTTGTTAAAGAGAGTTGAAAGGAATTTATACCCCTTGAGTGAATTTCTTGATTAACTATGAAGAAGTTGATGTTTCTCTATACTATAGTTTGACCCCAGTTGGAATGATCCCACCTACAAAATGAAAACAATTTATTCTTTACAGACAGTAAAAAAAAAAAAAAATCACACTCATGGGTAAATGAAATGTATGTGCATCTATGAAATATGAATGCAGTGATTTTCTGTTTTTAAGTTCCTCAATCAAATGCAGTTGTGATGAAGTGTATCTTTCTTAGGGTACTTTTTCTTCATAGATATTTGTAACGTAATAGTTTTGATAGGTGTTGTTTCAAATGCTGAAGGAAACGAAATCTAGTTGTAACGCTGGATATTGGTGTGATGATCATCAGTGTCCCTTTCAGGTCTAAAATTCTTATAAATTTTAAATTGCTGTGGAATGTCTCTCAATCCCCAAGTTACCTTTAAGTGATTGACTTAGTGAGCTTCTGTTATATTCTCGGTATGGTGTTTGGAATACAAAATGAACTGGGCACAGTTCCTTCCTTTGGAAGATCTTCTAGGTGAGGGGTTGGCAGCTTTCTCTGTAAGGGACCAGGGTAGTGGTTCTCAAACAGGGACCATTTTGACCCCAGGGAACATTTAGCAATGCCCAAAGACACTTTTGGTTGTTAAAACTGCAACAGGGGGGAGGATGAAGTGAGTAAAATGGTAATGAGGTGATGGGATAGGACTGCTACCCCAGTAGGCATATGGTGGGTGGAAGCTGAGACTGTTGCCATACATCCTACAATGCATAGAGTAGCCCCTCTATGACAGTTATCCAGCCCAGATTTCAATAGTGCCAAATTTGAGAAGCTCTGGGCCAGATAGTAAATAATAAATTGATAGTAGATATATGGTTTTGTGGGCCATAGAGTCTCTATCATACTACCAAACTCTGTAGCATGAAAGCAGCTGTAGATCATGTCTAAACAAATGGTTGTGTCTGTGTTGCAGTAAACTAATTGCATAAACAGGAGGTGGGTTGGATTTTGCCCCAGGGCTATTGTTTACTGATCCCTGCTCTGGTTGAAATGACAAAAAGCCCCCAGATAATTATAATGTATTGTAATAAGCTATATGATCAAAATATTCGTGGGTTTAAGGTGAAGCTTACAATATGGCCAATTAGCCTGACCGCAGATATTAAAGATGGTTTCCTGAAGGAGAAAGAACATCAACAGAACTTTATTCCCCCTAAGAGTGAAAAGTTAGGCGTCCATAAAAATTCTAGGAAGAAGGAATAGTATCAGCAAAGACATAAAAGTGTGAAACAGCGTGGTGAGTGTGGGGAACTACTAGAATAAAGGAAAGTAGGAACAAAGGTGGTGTGGTAGCAGTAGGAATAGCAGCTAATTTAGTGAGTGCTTACTGTATACCAAGAACTTGTCTAAGTATTTCACATGTGCTAACTCATTTCATAGAAACAGAGCTCAGCATGGCTAGGGTGCTGTGAGAGAAGTGTGTATGGAGATGTGTGTATGTATGTATCAGGGCTAGGACTTTATTTTGTAGGTGGGTAAAACTAGGAATGAGAAGAGCAGCAAGGAAAACATCAGTAAGACTTACCGACTTGACTGTACATTAGAGGTAAAGCCAGAGAGAGGACACACGTTTCTGGCTGGCGTGATATTAATAGAATATAGAGATACAGATACTGGAAGAGAGGCAGGCTTAATAGAGAAAGTGCTCTTTACTTTTGAATGTGTTGTGTTGGAGGTACTCGTGTTATCTGGACATCAGGGTCAAGTTCAGATAGCTGGAGGTGTAACTGTAGTCAGAATATAAGGAATATAGTTCAGTCAGTTACAGGTGATGATCTCCCATGAGAAATCACATCAAATAGAGCAGTGGATTAAAAAAAAAAAAAGAATCCTGAAAGTCACCAATGTTTATGAAAAGAGAGATTTAGAAGGAAAAGTTAGAGAAGTGGTACGAGAACCAGAGAAAGTGGTATTACAGAAGCCAAGAGAGTAGAAAGTTTCCAGGTGGGTGGCATAGTCAGTAGGTCCTAGTCCAAAGGGGAACAATAAGTCAGGACCTGGAAGCACCATTGAAGCTGAGAAGGCAGAGGTGATGGGTAATTTTGTTTTGCTTCTGCATCAGTGAGACAAAATCATTGTGAAATTCAGAGGTGACAAAGGCAGTAGAAATGGAGAAGGTAAATATATAAGAAACATAAACGTTAAAACAACATCCCAGGGGATTATGCCAACCTTTTCTTATATATTCTTTAAAGTACATACAAGAAATCTTACTAAAAAGTGTTTTGTAGACTTATTTGGGGTTGCTGTACATTTTTTAAAAATTCCTTTCTTTAATCTTTCAGTAATTCATGTTTTGTGTTTATATTCTCCTTCTCCCAAGTGATTAGTTCTGTCATTAGATTTTAGTGAAACTGTGGACTTGAGGGGCTTACTGTGTATTTGTTTTTGTTTTTGTTTTTTTTTTTTTGGTGTTTTTATTTTTTTTTCAGGTTTTATTTATTTATTTATTAAATATATGAAATTTATTGTCACATTGGTTTCCATACAACACCCAGTGCTCATCCCAAAGGATGCCCTCTTCAATACCCATCACCCACCCTCCCCTCCCTCCCACCTCCCATCAGCCCTCAGTTTGTTCTCAGTTTTTTAAGAGTCTCTTATGCTTTGGCTCTCTCCCACTCTAACCTCTCTCTTTTTTTTTTTCCTTCCCCTCCCCCATGGGTTCCTGTTAAGTTTCTCAGGATCCACATAAGAGTGAAAACATATGTGTATTTGTTATAATAAAATTTAAAAGCTACCTTTGTAGAACAGTAAAACTTTGGGAATGTTTTTATATGATTAGCAAATGGGACACAAACCTCGTAGATTTGAAACTTGAAGACACCAAAGAATTATCTATAAGCCAATGTCAATTCAGTTTAAGTCATTCGTTGAATGTCTTGCATTTTTGTTAACAGTCATATATGATAGTTTTTTTTTTTTTTTTTGCTCTCAAACAGCATGCTATCTTAACCACTATGTATGTTTATTGCACAAAGGATTTACAGCAACTATGCATGTAGTTGATGAGAAGAAATTTACATAAACAAACCACTTGAAGAATCTAATCGTGAAGAAATGTAACAAAATGTTGTTATCACATGGCAGAATCCTGGTACCAACAATGCGTTACTAAAGACTTTCAGGAAAGGAGAGTTCTTCTAGCATGTACTAAAATATTGGGAACATCTCCATCTACTGGCTCTGCCTATTTGGTGTTCTTTTCTAAAGAGAATTTGACTAAATTACTCTTAATTGAAAAACAAATGCAAATGATGAAGAACCAGGAGGTGATCCAAAGCATCAAAATACTGTTTACCCTGTGAGGACAGACCATGTCTTATTTGTCTTTGTATCCCTCTGGGCAAAGCACCATGGCTATCATTTATTAAGTGCACGGTTCATACTGAATTGGTTACATCTGGCCATTGGATTAGTGCAGCTGAGAAAGGCTGGACCTTGAGCCTTGTGGATGCTTTCCAAATAATGGTGCTAATGACAAAGAGCATGAGGGTCCAAGAAGAAAGTGAGTTGTGAGGACTCCACCTATAGAAGGCTGGGAGTGAAAGATCTTTGTTAAAGAAGAGTAGAAGTTGCATGCACTATGAGTGGGGAATTGGCCACATCCAGTGGGCTCTGCCCTCCGTAACAGTGGTAGTGACCCATAAAACATGCATCATGAGTCAATGAGTGAGGCTCAAGGTGGACAAACAAAAAAGAAGTAGCAGAAGCTTCCATCACTGCAGTTTCTTATGAAAGAAATTGAAGGTTTTTAAAGATAAAACTTATATGAAAGAAATAAAGTGAAATCCACAAAACTGGTTCTAACCTCTAAGGGTTTATCATACTGGCATTTTGTTGCAAATGCATTGAGAATGACTGCTCTGTGATTTTTACTAGCTTTTAGTCCCTATAGGCAAAAAAAGCATTTCTGAAAGAGATTTAAAATTGTGGACTCTGATAACACTGCTAGTTGTCAGGTTTTTCTCTAATGAACAGCTTATCAGTAAATGTGCTCAGTGGTTAATTACCACATTAGGCTTATTGGCATAAAGTGTAGTAGAATGCCCATTATCCTTATGCAAATTTAGATTTACTGCAGGTTAAATCCTGTGACCTGAAATCTAAGTTGCCTGTCATAAATTAACAGACCTCTGTACTAGCCGTGCTGGGATTGGCAGTGACTAAGGACCCCAGGAGAGGGGTGAATGAATCAAGCTTGGGGAGGTGGGGCTCACTCTTTGGAATATCTCACAAAGGCTGATAGAGCTAATTGTGCTGTAGAGGCTGTGTGGTGTTTTTGTTTTGTTTTGATTTTGTTTCATTTCACAGGGCGGTCAGGCAGTCCAAGCAATGGTTCAAGCAGCTGTTGATGCCAAGTGGTGTCATCCACCAGGTGTCATGGGGCATTTGGAGGTTGTAGGATTCAGATCGAGCTATGCTTCGGTTCCAGGGGACCTGTCAAGTTAGAAGTTTAGATCCTAAGATAAGGATTCAGATTCCCAGGTATCTTTGTCAGCTTAGGTTGCTACAACAAATACAGACTGGGTGGCTTAAATAATAGATGTTTATTTCTCACAGTTCTGCAAGCTGGGAGTGTGAGGTCAGAGTGCTTGCAGAGTTGGTGAGGACCCTCTTCCTGGTTTATAGATGTTGTATTCTTGATGTGTCCACAGATGGTGGAGAGAGAGATCATTTCTCTTGTGTCTTTTTTCATAAGGGCACTAATTCCATCATGAAAGCTCTACCAGCTTGACTTAATTACCTTCCAAAGGCCCCATCTTTGAATACCATCATCACCCTGGGGATTAGAGCTTCACCATATGAAGTGGTGCTAGGAGTCAGGGCACGTAAACATTCAGTCCGTAGCACCAGGGAACACTTGGGAAGCAAAGCAGAGAGAGCCCAATCTAAGCAGACTAGGCTCACAGTTGTCTCAAGTGTTTCAAGGAAATGGAGCACAAGGCAGCATATTCAAGAGAAAGTAGGACTGTAGAGGGCGTATGTGACAGAGCAGAAATGAATGCTATACAGTGGCCACAAGGGAGCCCATAGCTCAAGAATGCCCCCTTGGTTTGCAGACCTAATTCCACACTCTTACCAGAAGCTGAGGCAGAGTTGGCTCTTGGACCTCCTTCCTGCCCCTTTCAGGCCACGCTCAGAAGTGATGTGAACTCAGGGGGGTCTTTCACATTATACTCTGTTGACCTGAGGTTAAAACAAAGCAGGGACTGGATTGATGCAGTCAAAGCCTCATTCAAATCTATTTGCTTCAAAAAAGACATTAGTGTTTGGTGTTTAGGGACTTCTAATACAAGTGATTTTTTTTTTTTTTTTTTTTGCAAACAATGGTGAAACTTTCTGAAGCCCTGGAGTCCTGGCTACTGTCCCCTACTCCCGGCACATTGAAATCCATAGTTCAGAATGAGGGATTCTCAGCAAGGATAGGAAAATCATTACTTCGGTTGTTTCTTCAAATGAATCATTAGTGCTCATAAAGGAAAATAGTCTTGTGTGCCCAGGGGACGTATCCAGGTAATTTTGGCGAGGAGCAACATTTCTTACCACACCGCGAGTGCTTATGTGACTGGTGCAAAATAAGCTGTGGTTTCATTGCTGATCCATTAACAGTGAGTGTGGTGGGTGAAAGTTCTTTAAGTAGTCCCCAGGGTAAAAACAGCCCAGTATTTATAGACTGTAGGAGGAAAGGGGGTGGGGGAGGCAGGTGACTTGTCAGCTGTACATCAGTGACTTCTGTGTCTTCCAGGTCGTATTAACAAATGTCTTGAATAGGAGAAAGTAGTCTTTTCTGTCCCATGATAAATTCAGTGTTTTGGTTGGAAGTATCCATAGAAAGCATTTTTCTGTCTTCCTAATTTCCAATTACAAAAGAGGAACAGGGCTTTCTCTATTTAAGAACAGTACAAACTGTTTTAGAAGTGAGATGCAGTCCAAGAATTACCAAGGCAAAGAAGGAACATGGCAGTACAGCGTGTTCTCCACATAGCAACTACTCAGTGAAGGGTGATGAACAATTACAGTGGCAGCCAAGGAGGGGGTATTAGGGGTGGGAGAAGCACTTATTTATTATATATAACATGAAGCTTTGAAGCTCTTTTTGGTCTTCTTGACTTGTCAACTGACTTAATGAGAGGGCTTCTTTTCCTTGAACCTCAGCTTGACCGTTTGACCTTGTAAGCATTGGAGGCAGAAGAGATCTCTCAAATGAAAATCAGTCCAAGATCATCTTACAGCAACCAAATCATGGGAGAGAAGAAATAAAGGGGTGGGATCAATCTAAAAGTCTCATATAAAGAAAGACCCCAGAGACTTTTCTCCTGAGAGCCCATTATACACAAAAGAATCAAAGACCCACAGAGTACCTGGGTGGCTCATTTGGTCAAGCATCTGACCCTTGATTTTAGCTCATGTCGTGATCTCACTGTTTGTGGGATTGATCCCCAGGTCAGGTTCCATGCTGAAAGCTTGGGATTCTCCCTCTCCTTTTCTCTTTGCCTTTCCCCTAGCTTGCACATGCACACCCTGTCTCTCTCTCAAAATAAAAAAAATAAACTTAAAAGAAATTAAGAGGCCCGAGAAGAAAGCCATGTGCAGAGATCCAGGAGAGTTACTGGCCCAGTTTGTTTATATTTATTAAAGCTTTATCCCTCTAAAAGCTTTCAGCTCTCCTAGAGTAGTTCCACTGGATCATTGATTAATTTTGCCCTAGACCAGTTTCATAGCTTGAGGACAGGGTGAGAAGAGAAGATTTGAGCTATCCCTAGGACAATTATAGGAACAAATAAGTTTTATTATTTATGCCAGCTTAGTTAGGTGGATAGTGGTAGTGTTGAAAAGGATTCTGCAGACACCTCTCCTTGAGTTGCTGTTTATGTCCTTAAGCAATATAAACTGTAATTTGGGTGTTTAAAATTCATATAAATGGTATCTTACTGTATATGTCTTTGTACGGCTTTTCTATTCAACATAACACTTTTAAGATTTATCTATATTCACATAGATTTCATTTATTATGGTATCTGCTATTTAGTGTTCCTTTGTAGGAATATATACTTTGTTTTATTTATTCTTCCCCCTTGTAATGTAGCTAGATATTTATGTTGTTCCTAGTTTCTCATATTATAGTTAAGGCTATGGTAAATATCCCTGTAAGTTTTTTATTCACACTTGTGCCAGAGTTTACCCAGGAAGTATACCTAGGAGTGCAGTTAGCTGCTAGGTCATAAGCTGGGTGTATCTTTATCAGATATTGCCAAATTGCTCTCGAAGTAGTATACAAATTTACACCCCCACTAGCACTATGTAAGTGTTTCTCTTCCCTTGCGTCTGTGATAGTTTTTGGGTATTGCCAGTCAATCAGATAATATAGTATAAACTGACCCAATAGAATATAAACCAGGTTTACCCTGTAAAATACATGCCTAAATCCTCTCTCATTGTAAGTTCCTGTTCCTACTGAGAATCTAGAGACCTCAAGGGTATATAGATTGCATGTTTCCTACCTCATTTCCTTCTTAGGATACTGGGCCCCAGTGAGAGCTTCCTTGTGTCAGTTTGGAGCAGGTCTGTTCTTTATCAGCAGCAACTTGTGTCTTTCCATTTTAAACTGTTGTAGTTCTTCTAGTCCTTACAGAACTTTATTACTATAACCCCAATATCTTACACGTCTTTTAAAAATTTCAGGATATATGAAAAAAAATTCACAGTCCAAATATCCACATTCGGAAGATAAAGCAAAATACAACCAAATCCCCAAAGCAGGTATGATGACTGAGAAACTGAAAATAAAGTCACCATAACTTTTATAAAAAGGATGTTTTCATAGGAAAAAAACTGTTCCCCAAATATAGTCATATATTCATTCTCTATCCACTTTAGACTTTACCCTTCTGGGGTATTGATGGGTATGTAGGAAATCTTTGTGTTCTCCCTAGAGTTTACAGTGTGTGTGATTAGCATTTGAATCTGTTGGACATATGGCTTCCAAAAATTCCTCTTGTGAAAAGTCATTAAGTTTTGTCTTAGAGTTTTCATGGACCATTTAGTTGACCTAATCTGTCATCACTATTAGTATGAATTCTTTCGTCTAAGTGTTTTTCTTGCTTTTTCTACAATAGTTAAAACAGAAGTTTTCTTTGGTTGTTATATGATAAAGAAACAAAACAAATCTTATACAGCGTAGCCTGAAGGCCCGGCTGTGAAAAAAAAAAGCCTCTGCCCTTAATTAATTAACTAATTTTTAGTTTGGTAATTTAGTGTCAATAGTATGCCAACGTATAGAAAAATACTAAATTTTCAGGACACATACATTGAGATTTTCCTACCGAGAGTGGTGCCAGTTTTGCTGCTTTTCTCTGTGAGAGGGAAGTGAAGAATGATGCTTCAGTGCCCTTGTAGATAGTCTAAAGGATGTCAAGGATGGAAACTTAGAGGTCAGTGAATAACTGGGCTTAAATAAGCTAATTTATCACATAACTATGTATTAAGTACGTCTGTATGTCAGGTTCTGTGCTAAGTGTTGGAAATATAATGATGATCAGATAGACGGTATCCTTCTCCTTGTTGAGATTTGAGGTCTAGTTTCTGCCAGCTTTTGGGTCAGTGTGGTTTTTAAGGACATGAGATTCCATAGCTGAATGAAGGGTCCCTATGCTTCTGTGGCTTCTACTTTTAACTTGAAAATAACGTTAAGAATGTCTGGTCTGTGACCTAAGATTACTTAATATATTCTTTTAATATGTTATAAATATTTTGACTGGACTAAGATCTTTATTAAAAATGTGTCTTGTGGGGCACCTGGGTGGCTCAGTCGGTTAAGCATCCCACTTTGGCTCAGGTCGGGATCTCAAAGTTTGTTGGTTCAAGCCCTGCGTCTGGCTCTGTGCTGACAGCTCAGAGCCTGGAGCCTGCTTTAGTTTCTGTGTCTCCCTCTCCTGCTCATGCTCTCTCTCTCTCTCAAAAATAAATAAACATTAAAAAAAATTTTAAAAATGTGTCTTGTATTCAGTGTTGAAAAAGAAGAAGGAATATTGACACAGAAATACACATAAAGCATAATAGCACAGAGTGAACATTTTTAACATACAAGTACTTAGAGAGGTTGAAACAAAGGTTGAAAACTATGGTAAAGTACATGAATTTTATAAGAAAAAAATTGAGTTCATTATCAAATAGTGTCAAAAAGCTGAAAAGACATTTTTCCTGTGGTGATATTTTCCTTGTGTCTTTCTCCCGTTTAATTCAGTTCAGTTTAGTGGATGTGGATTAAGTATGCATTATGTATTAAGCATGTACTTGCCATAGGGATACAAAAATGAATATAAAATGGTTTTTTCCTTCAAGGGTCTCAGAGATACATTATCAAGCAGGTTGAAAATAATTGTAGTAATTATGAGAAATGTGCCAAAATAGAAAGATGTTTAAAATACTTGATGAGGCTTCTGGTTATGCTGGGTAAGCTTATATCAGATTGACCCTGTCACTAGAAACAACTGGAAAAGCTGGAAAAAGCATAAAAGTGATCAGTCTGAAGGCATGGGAGATCTACCAAGGCAAAGAGGACCAATGTCCTCTTCCAGGCCAATGTCCTGGAAAAACAGAAAGGAAGCACAAAGATGTGAGACCAGAAGTGAAAGTTTATTTTCCCCCTAAAGACATTTCCCAAGAGGCCAAGCAGAAAGTGGTGTCAACGAGGCTGAGGATATGAGAACTTTCAGTTGTCCCATGGAGCTGGGAAGACAAAAGTTGTGTTCAGATTTATCGAAGGGGAGGGGCCTGATAAATACTCTTAAGTTTTCATTTGTGACCCCCAAAGGGATAACCCTAGTCATAAGAACTAGCACAAATCTACCAATTTCCACAAAGGCTAAAACATAGCTTTGAATTCGTTTGGTTTTAGAATGCATTAAGATCTTCCACTGTTCTGAATGCCTGCTAGAAAAAAAAAATATTTTCTTCCAGGAGGATATTAGATTATCCAGAGCCTCAAATGATTTTTTTCCCCTGAATTTTCATATACTGGCTCTAGCAGTTAGTTAAATATTGGCAAGTATACCAGGAGATAAGACCAAGTACTAAAAAATGACACTAGAAATAAACCTATAGGACAGCCATATGTTAGATTTATCAAAAATAAACTTTAAGAGAATTGTAATAAATATCCTCAAAAAGTAGAAGATGGAAAATTTTGAAGGAGACTTAGTCTGTATAAACATGTAAAATGGAAGTTCTAGAATGGAAAATATATCTAAAATTAATAACTCAGTGCATACTTAAGAATATAAGACACAGCTGAAGACAGCATTGTTATCTAGAAGGTAGATCATAGGAAATATACAGAATGGGAAGAAAAGAAAGGTGAAAATGTTAGAAAAGAGTAGAAAAGACCCGTGGGGCACAAAGATCTAATGTACATTAAATTGAGGTCAGGGGAATAGAGAGAAAGGATGGTGAAGAAACAGTAGTTTAAGATACATTCCCTGAAATTTTTCCCAACTGGAAAAAAATATGTTGAGCCACAAATTAAGCATTGCCTAGAAGTACAAGTAGGAGAAATACAAAAGTACATCTTAGTAAAACAGCTGGAAACAAAACACAGCAATGAGCTCGGAAAAGCAACCAGGAAAAGAAAAAAAGAAGATGCATTGCCCGTTGCCCTCATAGAAGCAACAGTAAGATTTAAATCTGACCACTTGTAAGAAATGATGGATGCCAGAACACAATGCAATAGCATCTTCAAAATGGTACCAAATCAATCAATCAATCAATCAGTCCTTTCTCTGCTGGTGTTCTCTAATCAGTGAAAATATTATTTTCAAAAAATAGAAACTTGTAGTTTTGCAAAGAAAAATAAATACTTTGCTCTAAAAGAAATACCAAAGGAAATTGTTCAGGCAGAAGGAAAGTGATACCAGATGGAAGCATGGAAGTACGAGAAGGAATGAAACAGCAATAGAAAGTGTAAATATTTATTGATAGTATAAGAATTGTGATAGACTGGAAGCTGCTAATACTGCTTGCTTTAAAGATGGAGAAAGGGTCATGAACCAAGGAATGTGGGGCAGCCACTAGAAGTTGGAAAAGGTAAGGATACAGATTCTCCCCGGGAACTTCCAGAAAGAACTCAGTCCTGCCAACCCCATGTCTTTAGTGCAGTGAAGCTTGTTTTGGGCTTCCAACCTCAAGAGTGGTCAGATAACAAATATGTGTTGTTTTAAACCAAAAATTCATAACCTATGATAGAATTTGAAATATATGTTGAATTTTTTTAAATGACAAAAATATCAGAAAAGTCAGGAAAAGAGTAAATGGAGTTAAAGGGTCTAAGGACCTTGAATTGCCTGGAAAGTGTTTAAAAATAGGCTTTAATAGGGAAAACTATCAGAAGAAGAAATGGAAAATCTATCAAAAAGTTGAATTTATAAATAAAAGATCCTTTCAAAGAGAACTCCTGGCCATATGGAGTCACAGGTGAATTCTTCCAAACACTTTAAAAAAAAAACAAAAACAGTAAGATGTTGGCATTAAACTAGACAAATAGACCGATGGAACAGAGTGTCCAGAAATTGGCTCACACATATATGGACACTTGATTTATAGTAAAGGTGATTCTGCATAACAGAGGGGAAAGTATAATAATCTTTTCAATATATGGCGCTTGATCAGTTGGGGTATCTTTATGGAAAAAATGTGTATCGTCTTCTGCCTCACACCACACACATAAACCAATTCCAAGTGAATTGTCACCCTGAATGTAGAAGGCAAAATAATAAAGCATCTAGAAGAAAATGGAGATTAATATCTCCATGGGCAATTAAAACACAATGTAACATTGTCACATGCTCACCAGCATGGGCATCAAAAAGATTGATAAAGTCAAGTGTTAGGGTAAGAAGCCACTGAAATCCTCATACACTGGGATTGGTACAAGAAGTTTATTAAAATTGATACAAGTATTTTGTAAAATATTCTGACAATGTCTGCTAAAACTGATCATATGCATGCCCTATGATCCAGCAAACCCACTCTTAGGTATATGCCAACAGAAGTACATACACATCAGAATATATACACAAAAATGTTGATAATAGTCCCGGGAATAGACTGGAAGCAACCCAAATGGCCATGAACAATAGAACAGATAAACAGATTGTGTTATAATCACAAAATAGAATGTTGTGTAACTATAAAAATGGAGGAACTATGTACAACAACATAGATACAATTTCACAAACATAATACCGAGTGAAACCAGCTAGATGCAGAAGAGTATATATATTATACTTTTCCTTTTATATGTAGTTTGAAACAGGCTAAACTAATCTATGGTGTTAGTAGCCAGTTATCTTTGAAGAAGAATGAGGTGGGTGTGGCAAGAGGGAGGCTTCTAGGGTGCTGGTATTGCTTTATTTCTTGGTCTGGATGGTGAGTACATAAGCACGATCACTCCGAAAATTACTTGAGCTGTTGCCTTTTGATGTGGTCACTTTTGTGACTGTTTTAACAGTTTGAAAAAATATTATGTTAGCTGAGAACAATATATTTTGCATGAAGAAGGCTTGAGGCAAATTTGAAAATTGGCCATGATTTTGCCAGACAGAAGAGAAAGGGAAAGAATATTCCATTAAAGGAATAACCTAAGCCAGATACACAGCAGTGGGAGGATTCATTTAATTTTAAGTAAGAATTGGAGTGTGTAGTACATGGCATATATGGGGAAGAAGGGTGGGAGATTAGAGATATAGGTTGAATCTTGTTTGTAGAGGGTCATAAATTGATTGTATAACATGAGGAAATTATAGGTTTTGAGCAGAAAGTGGAACAAGGAATTTTGGATTGGGCTGCATTTGAAATGTCACCAGGAGAAGACTGCTTTTGCCAGTGAGTTCTGACTTTGGAATATGACTCTATTTTTTCCTTCAATACCCACCCCCCCAACACTTTGTACATGAATACAATCTTCCGTCTCATTTTAATTAGGTCTTTGATTTGTAGCAATCCAGAGTAGAGTGATTTGGTTTTATCAGCTTGCACAAACAACTCCTTTCTTTGTGGTTGTTGCCTGTTGTCCCTCTCCTTTATGGACGTCATTAAGTTACTTTCCCAGATTGAAGAGGTCCTCCTGCACTGAGGACCTCAGTGTCTGAGATGGCTGGTCTACCTCCTGACCCAGCTTGTCTACTACCTGAGGAAATGCAACCTGATACCCTAGTCCTTCAAGTGAGCTATGCATTGGCAGGAAGAGACCACAAACACACACTTCATTTAATTTCTGAGTTAATGCCCAGTGGTAAAAGGATTATCAGAAACACAGTGACCACATAGGGAAGGAACAGATGTAATATTGCCCAACACAGCTTCACTTGGCACCCAGGGTCCTTCCTAGCAGTGAGCAGCTGTGAGAGACACTGGTATTTGGGGTTGAGTCCTTCCAAGTCTTTCTGGAAAGCTCAGTTCTTATGACCTTGCCTTATGTGGGGCTTATGTCACATTCTGGAAGAATTGACAGTGATATTCTGTGCATGTCCATTTACAGCAATATTTTCAAATACTGGAATCTCCTGGCTCTTGACGTAAATGTAGCGTACTAAGGCCACATTGTCATCTGGAGGGGGAATCAGCATCCATGTGGCGGTGTCCTGGATGAGTAGCATCACTTCCAGCTTTGCAGTGCTCTGGAAGACACTTTTCTATACAGACCCAGATACCATTAGAGGAAAAAAAAGAGATAAGGAATTGAAATCAGGGTTTTTCTGAATCTTTACGGCAAGCCCCTTGCCATGTTAGTTTTTAAAACCAGCGACATACTTCAGGCCAGTGAAGTGTAAATATTTCTGTGGAGCCTGGGGTTCCTTGAGAATGGTAGAGGAGGAAACAGGTTTTTTTTTTTTTTTTTTTTTTTTTTTTTATTCTTTAGGATCTAAATCATTCCCAGGTAGTGAGCTTCCAGTAAGGAATGGATTTGGCTTATTGTTTTCATGTTTGTTTATTTTGAGAGAGAGAGCAAGCGAGCAGGGGAGGGGCAGAGAGGGAGAGAGAGAATCACAAGCTGGGCTTGATCCTGTGACCCTGAGATCACGACCTGAGCCAAAATCAAGAGTCAGATGCTCAACCAACTGAACCAGGTGCCCCTGGACTTGGCTTATTTATTAACCGTTGAGCCTAAGGAGATGTGACTAGGTTTCCCAAAGAAGCTAATTTTCAGGAAATGTTTTTGGAAAAGTGGGTCTCCTGCTTAATTTCCCATTCCATGTGTGTTCTGTTATCCGTGATGGAGATGAGAAACTGCTCCAGGTGAAAGATATTTAAGATATTTATCAGGACATACTCTCTCCCTCAATCCATGATTTGTATTCCTTTGATGGTTCATTCCAGTGCTGGGATTTGGATGGGATTTGCCAAAGCCAATTTGGAACTGGTTTCCCATGCTGTGTGGATTCTGTTTCAGTCGTCTGTTCATTCACTGGTCTGCTTTTCCTCCAGAACCTTAAATGAGTTTGAGCCTGTTGGCATCACAAATCATCAGTGGTAAGAAAGGTCAGTGCAGGGGCAGGAAGACAGGCAGGTGCTTATGCTGAGGCAAGCAGGCAGGGACCCAAAAGACTGTGACAGCTGGATAGTCATTGGGCTGTATGAGCCTGGGCTGTAGTAAGGTGACTGCTTGTACCCTTGTAGGATTACATTAGCCACAGTCTCGTCCTCAGCCTTGCAGCCTCAGAATTTCAATTTTATCCAGCAATAACAACAGCTGGAATAATAATAATAAGTCAGTATTAGTTAATCACTTTCTATGTGCTAAGCAGTGTCCTACGTTATGTTATGAACTCGCCTAGACCTCACACTAACTCTAGATGAGTACCACACTGTCACTGGGGGGGGGGGGGGGGGAGGAAACAAAAACACAAAGATAGTTTTCCCAAGGCTATACAGCTAGTTAAGGGTTGGAACTGGGATTGAAATCTGTGCAGCCTGGTTCCAGAGCCTGTATTCACCGCCGTTATGGCTGTTCATCAAGAATCACCAGAAAGTGAGAAATTGTTTTGCAGAGAACAAAAAGTCACAAGTGACTTAGTAATATACCAGAATACCAACATATTTAGTTCCCATGGAGGAAAATTATCCCGGAGCTTTACTGTTGAGTATAGTACAGTAGTCAGAAGCCACATCTGAGGACTTGAAATGTGCCTGGTCTGCATTGAGGTGCACCGTAAGTATCAAATTCACACTGGGCTTTTTAGACTTAATACCCATCCTCAAATCTCATAAATCATTTCTTATGTCAATTACATGTTGAAACAATAAAGTTTTGTATATATTAGGTTAGATAAAATGTATGATGAAAATTAATTTTACCTGTTTTTACTTAAAATCTGGCTACTAGAAAATTTAATTTTTTTTGATGTTTATTTTTGAGAGAGACAGAGACAGAATGCTAGTGGGTTGGGGCAGAGAGAGAGGGAGGCACAGAATCTGAAGCAGGCTGCAGGCTCCAAGCTGTCAGCACAGAGCCTGACGCAGGGCTTGAACTCATGAGCTGTGAGATCATGACCTGAGCCAAAGTCAGACTCTCAACTGACTGAGCCACCCAGGCGTCCCATTATTTATTATTTTTTATTTAATTTTTTTTTTGATGTGGCTACTAGAAAATTTTAAATTGCGTCTGTGACTTGTGTTATATTTCTTTTGGATAGCACTGTTCTATAGACTGAAAAATGCATGGATAATCCAGAGCACCCTTTTATTTCATACCTATGAAACTGAGTCATTCACCTGAACTAGCTTGTAGTCATCTGGAGGGAGTTTTGTTCACCATTTGCATTGTGGGATCAGAGCAAGAGGTGCTGGTCAATTTTAGAGATATTTCTTTTAGGCTCTAGAGGAACACATTGAACTCTATTTCAGCAGAGTGTCCCAGCTTCAAAGCAGAATACAGAAGGGCAGACTAAGTGGAAATAAGTAAATGCAAATATATAGATATCGATAGGCGGTTGGAATTCAGAGAAAGCCTCTTCAGGTTACACAGCATCAGTGATAGTGAGTGTATCCTAGGGGAGGGGAGGGCATTTGTATGTGGTTAAGGTAGCTGGGGACCAAGTTGTAGAGAATCTTGGCCTCAGGAAATGGAGTGCCCTTAAACTGACAAAATCTTACTTTACAAATGTCCTTTTAGATTCTTTTTGATCAACAGAATATTTTGTCATGATTGACTTCCTAATTTATGACATACTAAAATTTCTAAATTTGCTATTTTTTAAAAATATCATTTGTTGTCAAATTGCCTTACATACAACACTCAGTGCTCATCCCAACAAGTGCCCTCTTCAATGCCCGTCACCCATTTTCCCCTCTCCCCCACCCCCCATTAACTCTTAGTTTGTTGTTTAAGAGTCTCTTATGGTTTGCCTCCCTCCCTCTCTGTTTGTAACTATTTTTTCCCCCTTCCTTTCCCCCGTGGTCCTCTGTTAAGTTTCTTAAGATCCGCATATGAGTGAAAACATATGATAATCTGTCTTTCTCTGACTGATTTATTTCACTTAGCATAATACCCTCCAGTTCCATCCATGTTGCTGCAAATGGCATGGTTTCATTATTTCTCATTGCCAAGTAGTAGTCCATTGTGTATATAAACCACATCTTCTTTACCCATTCATCAGTTGATGGACATTTAGGCTTTATCTGTAATTTGGCTATTGTTGAAAGTGCTGCTATAAACATTGGGGTACATGTGCCCCTGTGCATCAGCACTCCTGATTCCCTTGGGTAAATTCCTAGCAGTGCTATTGCTGGGTCATAGGGTAGTTCTATTTTTAATTTTTTGAGGAACCTCCAAACTGTTTTCCAGAGTGGCTTTTTTAAAATATTAATTGTACCTAAGATTAATGATTCTCTGGTGAAATTTAGAGAGACACCTTAATCACACCAGCAATATTTACATAGACACTTCCTAGGGATTGTTCACTTGTAGAATACCGAAGGGTGAATAATGCCATCCATTGAATAAAGATTCTCATTTTTCTACCTCAGGGCCTTGTTCTCTTACTAAACCTTTGTCCCTTAGGGTTGATAATGGACTGCATCTTATTGGAGGGCCTCTTTTCACTGATGGCATTAACCATACTGATCCAGCAGTTGGATGACCTTAGAATGGAGCCAGGCTCTAGCAGCCAGGGTGTGTTGATCGTGGGCACGTGTTACAAACCGGCCCGAGGTGTAAGGAGTAATGGAGGCCTGTAGAGGAGCAGCCTATTAGAGTTGCAGTTTATATGGAGATTATATTCTAAAATATAAATGTGAGGTTAAAAAAAATGATTATATAGTCAACTTTGCCCTTATAAAGGCTTTCAACCATTTCCAAAAATCCCAGGCCCCTTGCAAGCTCTTAAACCAAGGGTTAGCATCATTGATTTCTTTTTGCATTTCTGGTGAAGCAACTCTTTCTAGCAGATATGAAGGCTAGGCCTACTTGGAATAAGGCAAAGGGTTAGGTGGTAAATAGGCAATTCTCTCACTTCCTCTCAATCCCCTGCCCACCTCCCTGAGTGTAGACAGCTGAAAATGTATACGTTATATGTAAGTATGATGCAACTCCACTGTACTGTTTGTCTTGCTAATAAGTAAAGTGACTTGTGTTATGCTTTAAATATTTCAGGTTCATTGATTCACTTTTTTGCACCTAGTGTATGAAGGTAAAGGTGAAAAAGGCAGTTAAGACCGTTTTTTTGCTTGTTTTTTAAATTATTGAAGAGCTCCAAATCTGGTCCGGGAAACAGACAAGTAAACAAATGGTTATCATGCCTTAATGAGGCATTGGCTCAGTACTTCAGGATCACAGAGAAGAGGCCAATAAAGCACTCTGGAGGTCAGGAAAGCCTATCAAGTGGGGCACACTGGTCCAGAATCACCATTTTTTTCTCACTAGGTTGCTGTAACAACCTTCCAAATGCTCTCTCTGCTTTTGTTTTTGGTTCTCCCTTTTCCCCAAATGTATAGCTCTCCAGGAAGCAAAATAGTCCTCTTAAAACATAAGAGGAACATGTACACTCCTCTGCTTACACCCTCTAGTGACTTTCCATCTTGCTCAGAAGTAGAGCTCAGCCACTGGGTGTTGTATGGATACCAATTTGACAATAAATTTCATATTAAAAAAGAAAAAAGTAGAGCTCAGGTTCTAGGAGGCCTTTAAGACCTTGTAGGATCTTGCCCCCATTACCCTCTGCCCTCATTTCTACTATGTCCCTCCTTGTTCCCCTGATTCTGCCACACTGGCCTCCCAAATGTTTGAACATGTCATTCACATGACTGCTCAGGAATTTTGTGCTCGTCTGCTGCCTGGAATTCTCTTTCCCCAGACGTCTACATGGCTCATTCCTCAACGTTTTCAAGTCTCTGTTGAAATGCTGCTGTATTTTATAGGCCTTCCATGCCTATCCTTTATGTAAGTAACAAACTTCCACCACATCTTGGCATTCCTACTCCCTTTTATCTTGCTTATTGTCATCTGACATACTGTAAGTTCGCTTATTTATTTGCCTCATCCACTTAGATTTTAGAGTTCATGAGGGCAAGACTTTGTTTTGTCCATTTTGGGACAGTACCTGGCATATCATGTTCACTCAGTAAGTGTTGGAAAAAAAAAAGTGTTTTTTGAATGAATAATTCATTGTTCTTCTCTTGCATTGCTTCCTCATATGTTTGCCTAATGAGTGGATGTATACATAAATGGTGAATATATTCCCTTGGCACCAGCAGAAGCTATTGTTTCCCAGTAGACTGTCTCTCTGGGGTGACTTTACAGTTCTTTACTGAGATAAAAGACTTAGGACTGTCAGGAACTCTTGGGTTCTACAAAGATGACATCTCACTCACAAGTGAAAATGACTCTTAATCATCTGCAGTGATATTGGAGCACACTGGCAAAGAAAAGGTTTGGAGTTGGGGAGAGGGAGTTAAGAGAAGATTGGTCTGGCCACAAAGAGTTTCCCTCATGTTGAGAAATATGACTGGCAGTACCTGGTTAGCTGTTAGATTAAAAATATATATGTGCTTTTGTTCATGTATATTGTAAGTGTAAATATGTACCTTTATATATGTAAAGGTAAATATTTTTGGCCTATAGAATCGAAATCAAAGACTACAAAGTCCAAAGACTTAAAAATCCCGAAGGGTTCTGAAGGCTCAGCAGAATCCTTGGTGCTTGGGGAATGAGAAATGTGAGGAAAGCTTACTGAATTCCCCTATTTCACTATTACCTTACCGGACATTACTCTGTATGCTGAGGCTAGATATACATAAGTGAATGACAACAACAAAAGCCCCTACTTTCATGGAGCTTACATTCTGGTAGGTAAAAAAAAAACAATAGCAAGAATATAAATCTAACATATATGAGGAGGTGAAACAAAGCATGATGTGGGAGTACAAGGTAATGGAGTGCCATCTTAGAGAGTTGAGTTGGTAGGGAGCTGAGGCTTGCTTGACAAGAAGTCAGAGGGCCAGCAAATGCAAAAACATGGGAAGTAGGTACTTGTTGAATTCAAGAGATACAAAAACAAAAGAATGAATTAAGACAAAGGTATATAGAGCCTTTAAGCCGTGGTAAGAAGTTTGGGTTTTATTGTGATTACATTGAAAAGCCATTGGGCACTTTTTATCTGAGGAATGCCTGATCTGAATTAAAAAAAAAAAAAAAGAATCCCTCTGACTGGTCTGTGGAGGATGGCCCATAGTATGTACTAGTAGAGACAGAAAATAAGGAGCTGGCTGTTGCTGCCTTCCAGGTAAGAAAATATAGCACTGTGGATTAGAGTAGTAGTAATAGAGATGGTAAGACGTGGATGGATGTGGGCAAAGGTAGAATCAATCGGGTTTATTGATGAATTGGATGTTGGGTG
This sequence comes from Herpailurus yagouaroundi, assembly GCF_014898765.1. Taxonomy (NCBI): domain Eukaryota; kingdom Metazoa; phylum Chordata; class Mammalia; order Carnivora; family Felidae; genus Herpailurus; species Herpailurus yagouaroundi. The sequence goes on from NW_024412396.1 coordinate 52,536,291, forward strand.
TGAGAGGTGAGTAATTGAGGGTATCTTCTTTAGTCAAGATAAGCTAGGTTGTGTTGTGGCAACAAACTCCTCCAATATATCAGAGGCTTAAAACAAAAGAGGTTTATCTCTCACTAACACATCTTGTCCTTTGTGTGTTGGTGAGTGACTTTGATATTTTTATAATCTACCTCACTCTGGGGCATAGGATGACATGGTAACCACTAACTGGAACATTGGAAAGGGAAAAGAGAAATTTAGAGGGTTTCATACAGGGAACCATTCAGTGTTTGGCCTGAAAATGACACATATCACTTCTGCTCAACACTAACGGGACAAGAGTAATCACATAGGTCCACCTACCACAAGGTGGCCAAGAGATGTAGCCCTATCTTATGGTGGGGAGGTTGGAGGGTGGGTAGGTAAAGGATCAGAACTACTCAAGACAGTACTACTAGTGATAACATGATATTTTCTAGGTTTAGACAACTGCTAATAACATCTAAATGAGGTACTTGAGAGAAGTGTGCTTGGGAAGGTGAAATCAGTATTTCTGTTTTAGCCATGTTTAGTTTAAAATCCTATTACAAAGAGATGTCAAGAATGCAGGTGGAAACAGGAGTCTGATGATCAGAGGAAATCTATGGTAGAGATATAAATTTGATCATAAACAAAAAAATATATATGCTATTTAAGATAATGAGACTCACAGAGTTTAGGTGGAATACAGAAAGGACCAAAGACAGAGCTCTTGGACTCTCAACAAGTGGAGGTCTTACAGAGGAGAAACTAACAAAGGAAACAGATTATAATGGTTGACAGGGATGCAAGAGAGTATGGAATCTTAAAAGATCTTGAGAAATAAATCTTGCAAGAAAGGAGTGCTGAGAAGTCAAAAGAATTGAGAATCATTCATAGGTTCTGGCAAGCTGTGGACCACTCCAGTAGTGTGATGTGGGAAGGAGACTAATTTGAAGTGGATTGAGGAAGTAATGGTAAGTGTGGAATTGATGAGATTAGGTATATGCAACTTTTGGAAGAGTTTTTCTGTAATCAGAGCAGTAAAATGGGGTTGGTAGTGGGGGAGGGCATGGCATCCAGATGATAGGAAGTCAGGAAGGAGAGCAGGTTGTGGGCAAGATTTTGAAATGTTTTGACCTGAGAGTAAGGCAGTCAAATAGAAAAGACTCCAATATTAGTTGGAGATAAGAGTCTGAATATAGAGAAAAATCAGAGCTGGCATAAATATTTAGTAGCCCGCTGTGTAAAGAGTTGGAGGTGTGCGTGTAGATGAATTCTCACAGGAAAAGTGCCGAGAGACGAGCATGGAGACATCAAGGTTAAGCCTTAGGGAATACATGCGTTAATAACATGGGGAGAAGAAGAGGAGCTAGTTAAGAAACAGGAGAAAAGGTTGAGTAGATTACATGTTCTAGAAATCAAAGGAAGAGAGCTCCAATACCTTTTCAAGAAGTTTTTATTCAAGTCCTATGTTCTCATAAATATGTAGTACACATTGTATACTTTCAGGCCAAATTTGCAGTAGACTCTACTGTAGTTGATTAAATATATAGCCTGAGAACTGTGGAACACTTAGGGTAATGGTTTTCTACCTCAAATAAATGGGATTAATGCTCTTCACTTTTTTATTCTCTTTGCTGTCATATTCTCTCATCGTTCTGAAACTGCTCTAAAAGTTTCTCATCATTCTTCATTTCTCTAAAACTGACTTAGAGATATTGTCAGTACTGTACTCATCACTGTCTCTTCCTTCTTCCATCTTTGTCATTGTCAGTTGTCACCATCATTATTAAAACCATCAGCATCATTATCAGGCTTCATTAGATGCATTATTTTGGTATTTTAATAATTTAGTTAGAACTCCTGAGGGATGTGTGTTTTAGTACAGCAGGACATATTGACAGCACTTTGATTATGTGTTGAGTACTTAGTGTGTACTTCAAAGATGGGCATGAATCCTGCTCTGAATTCTTTCAGTTCATTTTGCTAGGAAAGGTAACAGAATTAGGAGGGAAAAGAAGTGCCCAGAGGGAGTACAAGGGATTAGGAGTACCAACATACAGTGTCACTGGAATGATTTGTCAGAAGTTTCTTCTTTAATCATGTTAGTTAGCTGTAAGAAGCCTATGTAGGTGAATGGTCCTAGAATGTAGCTAAAGGATAAATGATAACTACATATCTTAATATCAAATGGGGTAAATGATAACTACATATCTTAATATCAAATGGAATTACAGTGGACTATCCCTTCTTTCAAGCTAGAAATAATGTGGTTTTATGACATACCTTCTCTGGAGTGTAACTTGGATCATTTTCAATTCTGGTGGTCTGTTGATTTCTAGATTCACCCATCCCACCCCTTTTCCCTACTCTCTCCCTCCTTCCTTCCTCCCTCCCTCCCTCCCTCCCTCTTCTCTTCCTTCTCTTCATTTCTCACTCCTCCTACTTAATTCCTTCTATCCGTGACATGATATCTACCTAGTTAACCCAAGCCAGAGACCTGAAAGTCATTATTGTTCCCCTTCTTTCTTTAAACATTCCTCCAAGGCCCATTTGTCCCTAAGGCATGTTGACTTGACTCATTTCTGTCTTCCCCCTTGCCAGTGTCGCAGTGCAATTATTCATTCTTTCCTGGATTATCTTCACATTAGGAACCACAGACCAAGTGTAGGACATCAGTGTGAAGAATAGATTGAAGGAGGGCAACATTGGAGTTGGAATTAGGACAAATCAGGAAGCTGTATTGTATTTGTCCATGAGAGACTTAATCTGGACTCCATCTCTCCAGGGCAGAGTTGGCCACTGTGCATTAAATCCACTGCATATTTCTATTTAACATCACTGTATGTATGTATATTTACATGCATAACACCTATGCTGAAAGGTGAACTCCGTAAGGTCAGGGACCATATAATTCATTATAGAGTCTAACATTTAGTATGTGCTCTATGGTTGTTTACTGGATGACTAAATGGAAGCCTAAGTAGAACCAGTGGCAGCAGGAATGGAGTGGAGACAAAGGATGTGAAAGACTTGTTGGCTGTAGAATCCAATGGATTTGGTAGCAAATTGATATGAGGGGCAATAAGGAGGAAAGGATCGGCTATTTCTATACAAATTTGAACTTTGGTGACCATTACAGAACTAAGGAAGTCAGGAGAAGGAATTGATGAGTTTGCTTTTATGCAGGTTGATTTTAAGGTTCTGCAGAGAATTTTAATTTTAGATGAATTGTTCTAGCAGACAATTCAGATTTGTGGCCTGGGGCTTTGGAGTGTTTAGGTCTAGAGATAAAAGATGTGTGAATGGGTGAAATTTTCAACTGAGGTAGAGTAGTGAAAATGGGAAAGAAAGCTTTCCTCAGATGCTGGGGAAAAGCCTCTCTTTAAGGAATTTGGAAATGATGCCGATGACAGAGGCAGAAAGTGAGTCATCAAAGAGTTCCCTAGAAAGTGTACAATCAGGAAACCCTGGAAAAGGGAATTTTGCAAAGAGAGTGATTAAAACAAAGAAAGCTATTCCACAGATATTGAATATTCTGAGGACTGAGGCCTATTTAAAGTTAATTAAAAGAATTCTTAATCTTATTTCAGAATTATTTACTCATGAGTTTAATATGTTTTATATTAGAAAGCAACTAAATTAAAGCCCAGTATTTTGAATGCTGCAAGACAAGGTAGTAAAAAAGTATTTCCTCTTTCGTCTTTGGTTAAATAAAATTCCTTTTATTGGCTTTCTTTGGAACTGTATTCTCTAGCCACACAGTCAGATGGAATCCAGTGTAGTAGCCAGTGAGATAAAAGCTAAGTGTCTCAATTTATTCCTTTGCTACTTTCAACCTTCTCTGCTTGTTATTAGGTGTGTTAAGCAGATTTAAAGTTACTGGTAGAATTCAAGTTGACACCTTGCTTTTTCTCTGCCCTAGGTCTAAGAACACTGTGATCTCTCTGGCTTTTTACCCTTTTCTGTATATTCATAATTTGAATAAGAGTAGGGGAGCCCTAGATAGATCCTAACCATCTTTCAGGTTCCTAGCTTATGATAGATCCTAACCATCTTTTAGGTCCCTAGCCTATAGGGAGGCCAGGGAGGAAGGTACCATTTTTCATGTCTCTCCTCAATTGTGGTAAATTTGGTAAATACAGAAGATACTTGCTGGTAAAATTCATATCAGGCAGGAAAATATTCTCTACCTCTGTGATGAAAGAAAACCTAGACAAAGGCATGGCCAGTAAATGGCCCATTAGAAATGGGGAAGATAGTGACTATGGTAGGGTCAGGGCTATGAAAGTTCTAGGAAAGTCCTAGGAAAACTCTGGAAGCATAAATCTGATTATGTCCTATTTGCTTTTTTAACAGGTAGAAACAGTTTACTATAACTTTTTTAGTGTAAACACCTCCTTAGGAAGCATTTAATGAAACATCTGATAGTGCTTGCTTCCATGCCAGACCAAAAATTAACTCGAAAGATCCAGGAGCCAGAGGTAAGAGTAGGCATGTTTTTGCGAAGTCTTGGCTTCCTCTCAGGACATCTATTAGATTTTTGGTAGTAGGAAGGCCCCGCAGTTACCATGTGTTCCCTAGGCTCCTTGCCTATTGTCTTGTCCCCTTGATCACTCCAGTTTCGCCTAATTAGATGGTACCAAGCTTTTCAGCTGCTGATTTGGATTCTGAGGAAAGTTGGTAAAAGGAGTGACTACTGATTCAAATATGCAGCAATATGCAAGTGTTTGTTGAGGTTTTGTTTGTGATCATAGGATTCCCCAGATGGGGATGATTTCTTGAGAAATCATAATAGCATCATGGTTAAATAAAGGTTGCTTCTAAACATTTTTATCCAAAGTAAATTGGAATATGTGAGCCAACCATAGAGCCTAATGTTTTTGAGAATACATTTGTGAGTCAGATGGACTTGAGTACAAATTCTAGCTCTTCCACTTGAAAGCTTTGCGACTTCTCTTGACTTCTCTAAGTCTCACTTTCCTCATCTATAAAATGAGGTGAGGGGCGCCTGGGTGGCTCAGTCGGTTGGGCGTCTGAGTTTGGCTCAGGTTATGTATTCGCGGTCCGTGAGTTAGAGTCTCGCATCGGGCTCTGTGCTGACAGCTCAGAGCCTGGAGCCTGCTTCTGATTCTGTGTCTCCCTCTCTCTCTGACCCTCCCCTGTTCGTGCTCTGTCTCTCTCTGTCTCAAAAATAAATAAACGTTAAAAACAATTTATAAAAAAAAAATGAGGTGATGATGCTACCTCATAGATTCTAAGTATAAAGCATTTATCACAGTTCTTGGGCATTTAGTATCTATCCTTAATTACTGGCATTAGAGGCAGCAAATCTAGCTATCCTTCCTTATCACTATTAGAGGGAACACTGGACACCTCAGCAGACCTGGCCAGTACAGCCTTCTCAGAGCCTTCAACAAGTCATCAAGCCCTGTCAGCTTTTTTTCTCTGAAATTTTTCTAGAATCTTCACCCACTTTGCCATTTTCACCATCACTGCTCTAGACATGGGCATTATTTTCTCATAAGTGGAATTTTGGTAAATACCCTATATTCAGCTGCCATTTTGCTTTCCATAAAACTAGTTTCTGATTATGTTTTTCTTCTGCTCAGGTTCCGGCTAAGATCTTCAAGTGCTCAGTTTCATATTGAAGACTGATTTGGCATGAACCTATTTTATCGTCTAATCATCTATTTTTCATTTTCTTTATGCCTTTTTCTTCCCTGACACACACATCATCCCTGAGCCAAAAATAATTCTTTTCCTTGTACTTTATGCTTTTGGTCTTATATATGTCATGTGGCTGTGGATTTTTAAGTTGTTTTTCTACTTCTCTTGCTTCCTTTTAATTTATTTTCTTTTTGACTACCAGATTAATCTTTTATACAGTATCAACCTAACCGTGTCATTCTCCTGCCTGAGTGGTTCCCTGGCACCATTAGGATCAAGTTAAAACTGCTCAGTTGGATGTATGAGGTCTTCTGGGGTCCTTTCCATTGTCCTTCTTTACCACCACTCCCACTAGATGCAATTCAGCCCTACTGATCACTCTCCATTCTATGAATGTCAAGATTTCTCACCCTTGTCTGTCTTTGCCCATGTTATTTCTCATACTTTCTTCTTTATCCTGGCTAAACCCAATCATTTATCTAGTTTCACCTTAGCACTCTGTCCTTTGGAAGGCATTTTCTGATTGCCCCTTCCCCCTCCCCATAGCTTGAATTAGGAGCTCATCCCTGCTTTCTTGGTAATTCAGAATGCTTTTTAAAAAACCTCTCTAATGCAAATTGGTAACTTTTCTGTTTCCCCTTCTAACAGAGGACTTCATTGCCATATCTTTTTCATTTTCGTGTTTCCACAGAGCATGAATGTATGAATAACTGAATATATGAGTACATGTCTGTTTCCTTTAATAGAGTTAAGTTCTTTGAAGGAAGAAGCAATGTCTCTTTCTTCCTTGTATCCCTCACATTTCTCAGAATGGTCCTTTGCATATAGTAGTTGCTCAATAGATGTTTGATGAATAAATAGCAATATACATGTTTGTATGCCACAGAAAATGATAAATTCTTCAGGGAAGAGATTATGTTGTTAAAATTAGCTTCTAGCCCAATGAATTATGCATAATTCATGTTTTGTTTAATTTTCGTGTGTAAGTTTTGCTTTGATTTGAACTCCAATTATAGTGAGTTGTAAAAGTCAGGTAGCTTCTCTTTATTACATAAGCATATACTTGATAAAACTGTGGAATTGAAAATCTGATAGCTAAGTTTACCTGGTAATTTAAACTTCAGGGACTGAGTGACAGCCCGGAAGTAGGAGTGGATTACTAGTATTGATGGGCCTAGAGAATTTTCCATTTTTACTTGTATATTTTCTCTCCAAACCTGAGAAGTCCACTAACGGCAAACCTCAGAGTAGGTAGGTGTTGCCCTGGGGGTGTTATTGTAAGTCAGACTCTAACAAGAGCTAGGGAATGAGCAAAAAGAGGGCATATTAATTTCCTACAGCTGTTGTAACAAATGACAACAAACCTGGTGACTTAAAGCAGCAGAAATCTATTCTGTCACAGTTCTAGAGGTCAGAAGTCCAAAATCAGTTTCACTGGGCTGAAATCAAGGTGTAGGCAGTGCTCTGCTTCCTCCGGAGACTCTAGGGGAGAATCTGTCCCTTGCCTCTTTCAGAAGCTGCCAACATCCCTTGACTTGTGGCTGTGTCCCTCCAATCTCTGCCTGCACCTTTCTATTGCCGCCTTCTCTCTGTGTCTGATCTCCCTTTGCTTCCTCCTTATAAAGATCCAGGTGACTGCATTTAGGGACCACCTGGATGGTAGAGGATACTCTCACCTCAGGAGCCTTAATATAATAACATTTGAGAAGACTCTTTTTCCGATAATGAACTACAGGTTCCAGGGATTAGTACATGATATCTTTGGGGAACATTATTCAGCTTTCCACAGAGACAAATGATTTTCCCCTTTGCAGACTCAAAGTGCTTAGACTTCGAGGAACTTGGTTTGCTTACAGACACACCTCATGAGTAAATAGCTTCCAAACTTATGGCCCGTTTAAAAGAAGCCAAGAGCTGCTGTCTGGAAGGGGCTAATTCAGGTCAGTGTAATGCCACTGGACAGGCAGGTATGATAACATTCCCAGCTCTCAGTATGAAAATAAACAGTACTTATTGAAGAGCTAATTAAGTAAGTAGAAAAGCTGGTTGGAGTTCCAGGCAAGTCAGCAGTGGCAGCCAATTCCTATTATCTGGCTCTGTTTTGGATGGGTTTTGGTTTACTTCTGGGGGAGCAGGTGTGGTCAGCTGGCCTGGCATTCACTCTTCTGTGTCCAGCAGTAGCTCTTGCCAACTGTTTCATCAGGAGGATCACAAAGGACCAAGGTGGTCACCTGGAGGAGGACTGAGGTGGTATTAAGAGAGAGGAACAACTCCAGAGTAGGTCGCATCATGCAAAGTCAGAGAGCAGGGACTTCATCGACTTCAGTAGTAGAGCTTGGGGTGAAGACTCTTCCTGGCTCCTCTAGCCCTACTTTATATTTCTTTCCTACAGTCTCAGGAGAGATTACCTATAAAGGTTTGATTTGAAGTTCCTGACTATGTTTTAATCAGTGTGCCTACTTGATTGTGACTTGCTAGCCTAAACCACAGACATGAGAAACTTACTTTTCTAGTGATTCTTTTATAATCCAGATAGCTGGAGAAGTTGGATTAAAGGAAGAACCTTAAACTTTTGTTATATAGAGGCTAGGAGTAATAGTTACTGAGTGTGCAGACCCTCAAGCTAGACTTACCTACATTTTCTTCTGGCTCCACTGCATAATAGCTGTGTGACCTAAGGCAGATATTAAAATTACTGATCCATAGTTTCCTCTTCTGTGAAATGAGGATAATAGTAACCTGCCATTACAATGTGCCAGGAACTATTCTAAGCACGTTATATGTACCTAATCTTCTAATTATCACAGCAACCCTATGAGATACATGCACTTTTATTACCCTCCTTCAAAAGTGAGGAAGTCAAGGTACAGAAAGGTTGAGTAATGTGTCCAGGTAACTCGGTAAGGAAGAGCAAAGCAAGGATTTGAACCCCAGATAGCTTGGCTTCTTCAAATGTGCTCTTAACCATAGTTGATGCTACATCTCATGCCTCAGGTGGTTGTGAGGATAAAATAAGGTGAATGTCCACCCCCACCTGTCCTTGGAAAGTTTTGGGTTACATCTGTTGCTCAGGCCCTATTATTGATAGTGCCCCATTCCACTCTCAAAAGTAATGTCATGTCTTGGTTTAGATATTTGTCATGTGAGGATTAAATACTTATATGTAAACTACCAAGGACAATACCTGGTCCACAAGAAACCCTCCATGAAGGTTAACTGTTGGTATTGTACTACTGCCATCACCACCTATAGTCATCCCACGTCTGAAAGGCTTAGAGCTAGTGGGTTAACTCAGGTTCTGCAAATGCATATGATGGGGGCCGCCATTCCCATTGTCACACCCATTGTAGACATCGCTTAATGGACACAGCTGGACACAGCACGACAGTTTTACTGCTTCATGCCCCAGGTACCCACTCCTAATTGATCAAACTGGATGTGTAATTAAAATTACAGGCCATTCCTAGTTTCATTGAATGTAAGAATGCAAGATCTCAGTGTTTGGAGAATTTGAATTTAAGCTGAACGTTGTGGGTTTTCCACTTGCATCAAAACTTCTTTGATTCCTGGAAGTGATAATGAATTTTGGACCTTTTAGACATTCTATATCTCTTTTTTTTTCCAGTATTCCTCTCTGCCTATTTCTCCATCATTTCTACCTCTAGAAGAATTTTAATTCATAGTCGTTTCCTATTCCCTGTCTATAATTTGGTATCTTATGATAAAATACCATGGAAATAATATAGACATGGACATAATGTAAATGAAGAGGAGTGAGTCATAATAGGAATTATAATTGAAACCTAAGATCCAAGACTCAGAAAAGCTGTCTTCAAATGTGATTTGTATAACTGGTAGTGAAATTCGTGTCAGGTTGGTTTTGCATGGCATAAGGGACATCTAGTGGTTATTTAGGTCTCTACAGATTTACTAAAGGTAATGTAAAGTTACCGGTTTAAGTATGGAGGCTGAGTACCATCACCTTGAAAGAGAGCCCCAAGAAAAGAAGGGCGCCCTTCTTTATTGCATGACTATTTTGAAGTTAACAAAGGGTAAAGAAACCTGTTCAGAAAAAAATCAATTTGAGTCCTAGCATTTCTATCTATATTATTGTTAGTTTGACCCCAACTCATTTTCTTTCCTACCAGGTTGGAAATGATTCTGTTATCAGTTACCTGCCAGCCTGGCACATTTTTGCTATCACTTTCCCTACCTCTTCTGCTGATTGCAGAGGGGCTCTTTGGACCACCTTGAAGAGCCATCTGATTAGAGGCTTCATTAGGCTAGAAGCAGAGCAGCTTAGCAGGCCAGGGCAAGAGAATAGTTTGTAATTGCTTCTGACCGGCAGATCTCCTTATTTGCAAGTTGCTTCTCCATCAGGAAGCCATACACCTCTAGTCCATGTGTATTTTGTGTAAATGAATGGGCTTCACATTATAGGAAGTTAAACTGGAAAGCACCTGTGTGAACTTGCCTTCTTAGCCACAGAGAATATTCCTGAACTTGCCTATTGATCTGCACCTCTTGGTCTAATCCGTCACTATCCATGGTTGTGAACTCACTGCTTCTGTCTTCTGGGCTGCATGGAATACTTTCCTCATATGCCCCTATTGTTTCCAGCTAATTGTGTTAGACTTCTTGAAGGTTCTGTTTCATTGAGTCTTTTTATAGTATTTCTCCCTATTCTTCTGCCTTTGGGCTTTTTATATAATCTCTTTCTCCCAAAGCCATTTGGCATTTCTATTGTAACGTATCTTCTTTCAGGGTAGCTGGTGGCAGAATGCTTCATTGTTAGGTATTTATTCGTGCTATTTGACCCTGGATACGGAGAATAAAGGCTCTCAGGTACTGTTTCAAAATATCCATGTGTTTTCTATGACATTCCAAGCTACATTGTCATAAAGAGGTGGGCAGTATTCCCTTAGCATACTCCAGAGCGGGAGGCAGTGTTGGTGCTGAGTTTTGTTATCCTATCTCTTCGAGTATCTTGCTAGAATTTATGATTGATTTTTTTGTTCCTTCTTCTGTTGGTGTTTTGTCAAGATGCATAAACTAGTGACAGATGCCACTCATGGGTACGGAACTTTATATATTAATAAACTTAAAATGCAAGCACATTTCCTAAGCATGCCCAGTAGTGAAAACCAAATATTTAGTGATTCCATCAAATTCTTTTTTTTTTTTTTTTAATTTTTTTTTCAACGTTTTTATTTATTTTTGGGACAGAGAGAGACAGAGCATGAACGGGGGAAGGGCAGAGAGAGAGGGAGACACAGAATCGGAAACAGGCTCCAGGCTCCGAGCCATCAGCCCAGAGCCTGACGCGGGGCTCGAACTCACGGACCGCGAGATCGTGACCTGGCTGAAGTCGGACGCTTAGCCGACTACGCCACCCAGGCGCCCCCATCAAATTCTTTTTAACTGTGATACTTTAGCTTTCTCTCTTCTCATCTTATCACTTATTATCAAGAAGAAGGAATATAGAGGCTTCTTTCTGCAGTATAGTCCTCACTGATTTAGAGGCATCAGGAAATAGTCTTTGGGATTTTCTTGCCTGTCTTCCTTCTCATTCTTTCACATCTTCCCGCAAATATGTACTGACTTTGTGTCAGGCACTGGGAGACTCAGAAAAAAGGTACAGTTTCCTCCACTTGAGCAGCTCCCAGTCTACTGGGGAAAACAGATGCAGCACAGCATGATAAATTCCATGACAGCAGTTACAACATGGAGCCCTGGGAGCAGAGAGGAGGAAATCAGATGTAGGTAGGAGTCGAGTGAGTAAGAGTGTTGGAGAAGGCTTCCCAAAAGATTTGGTACGCAAACTATGCCTCAGATGGCAAACGGTTATTCACATAGAAAATCTAGGTAAGGCTTATCCTGGGGAGAATTTACCGGATGAACTGCAGAACTTGACAGTGAGGTGGGGACTAGATCAGGAAAAGTCTATTATGTAATGGGTGAAAGTTTGCATTTGATTCTGAAGTTGATAGAGAATCATTGAAGGGTTTAAGTGGGGAATGACATGTTATCCTCAGGGAAAATAGTGAGATGATTAGAGTCATTTCTAGTCTTTGGAATAAAAATAACAGTAGATTCCTAGCGAATCAGGGAGGCACCTTTTACATTTTGTCACCTTTCCAATCAGACTGTTAAAGGCTTCCTTTCTACTCTAATGGCTCCTTTTTTTTTTTCAATTGCATAATGTCTATATTTTTAGAGCTTTTCATAATCAGGTACCACCTACTCATCTGATCTTTGTTCTTCTGCTGTGTGACATGTAACTTTCACTCTAGTCAGGTTGGTGCCCTCATCAAGTATTCTAAGAAGGAAATGTAGGCATTCACTGGGTAGGTCTGTTTAGTACATAAGTAAATACAAGAAGTTTGAGAGTACGTTTTATTGAACCTCTACTGTGTGCCAGGCACTTTGTTACAAACACTGGGCATGCACTGGCTACCACATAAGAAACACACAGCCTCTGTGTTTATGAAGCTTACAGTCTAGAGGACCATAACAGTGCTGTTCTTGGAAAGCAGAAGGAAGAGAAAAACGATCTAAGTTTCTGATCACTGGCTCTTGCACATTCAGTAATTAGAGTGACAGATATGTCTTACTACAATTCTGATATAAAATATATCCCCTCTCTAAGCATTTTCCAACATTTTCTAAACATGTTAGTGGCAGGGATCACACCTCATGTTCCTTTGTATGCCCTGTGGTCTAGAGCTAAAATAGAGTGGTTATTTAACACATTTACATGGATTTTGTTTCCAATATCTTAGTGTAGCTAGTTAACTTACATTAAGTTGACTTTATGTTAGAGGATAACAAGGATGGAGAATAGGTTCATCTCAAGTTATATTTCTCAGTGACTGGTGGTAACTTCCTAGAGAAGAATTCTGAGACTACCGTCAGGTTGAATGGGAAAGGGGGTAGAATAGAATGACATCAATTAACAATGAATGTCACCTGTGAGGAAGGAAGAGCAGAGACACATACTTGCCAACATGGCTGTTGAACATGGGAGGGTTTGATATCCAGGTGTGGCTAAAAAGGTCACCTGGCGAACTCTTCTAGTTCATCTAGAAACTTTTCCGTCACTATCTATTGACGATGTCTTGCAGAGCTCTGGCCCATTACATGCAAGTTCATGTCTTATATCTCTGCCTGGGTTTATTTATGTCAAGTCTGTAGTCTGTCTATGCCAAGTTCTTCCTTCATTAATTTAGTAGAAGCTTAGTACATGCTGTGAGGATGATAAAGCCTGAATCAGCAAATCTTCCCTCTCGCAATAATTTTTTTTCATGGGATACTTGAACATATGGTGGCCTGTTCCTGATCAGCATTTTTAACTGAATAAAGTCCTCAAAAGTTCTCTTCCTTGAATAAAATTGAGACCTTCCCTGTGATTGTGTTAAGGGTTGGAAATCTTTCTCAACTTCTTAGTGTCTCCATCTGTAACCACGCATCAACCTATATAATTCCATTTCACAAAAAAGCCATCGGACAAATATTTGTCTAATTCTTGATCACAAGTGGTAATGAATTGCATTATTAGCAAGCACCCATGGCTTTTTGATTCGTGAGGGCAGAGTAACCGGCCCACAGCTTTCTCTCTCCCTGGTTGAATTGCCTATATGTCCAGGTGACAGGATGCTGTTTTCAAAATGAGGAAGGGACTGAGGACTTTGGTGATTTAACATCAGTTTGCCTGGATTTTTTTTTTTCCTGTCACTCCAGCTTGCCTTATGTCCCTTTTATCTTTTCCTGGCCACTTTCTTACAAATGGGACCATGGATTAGAGATTATATACACTGGTGGTCCCTCATGAGATCCAGCTTGCAGCTATGTTTTCTTTTACCCACAGAGTGTTGGATCACTCAGCATTAAAAAAAATTTAATTAACAGTTGACATTCTGCTACCATCTTAGCAAGTCTGAAACTCAGTTCCCATTTTCTATTTCTTGTGCTTAGTTTTTATCTTTGGTGGATCTTCACCGCTGTTAACAGAATATAAAGCATGGAAATGGTGGCATCCATGGTACGTAGCAATTGGGGCTTTGGGCCTCAGGTTTGATGTCAGCTGCAGCTCAGCAGGCAGAGTTAGTTCACTGACCCCTGTTAGCAAGACCATAGATGCAGATGTGGCCCCAGCCATGCCAAATACTGGCTCTTCTGACTTTGGACGCTCAGAGGACCATCTGCTGTCACATTTGTGTTTGGACTTCACTGTTGGGGTTTGGTCAGTGGTACATTCTGATAGAAAACGTGAATGATAATGAATCCTAAATCTGTGCATGTATATGCTGTGTGTGTGTGTGTGTGTGTGTGTGTGTGTGTGTGTGTGTGAGAGAGAGAGAGAGAAAGGGAGAGAGTGGGGGGAGAGAGAGAGGGAGGAAGAGTGAGAGAAATAAGGAATGCCCACCATTTATAATATATATAAATGCCACATTAGTCAATTACATACATTATGTAGATATTTATTTTTATTTTTACTTTAGCATTAGTTAAGTCTAGTCTGTTACTTGTTTGATCCCTGTCTCTTGAGCTGACAGGCACCTTAGGACTTATCCTCAGAGGAAATCTTTTCTCCCAGTGGCTTCACGCCAGGCTTTTCTGTCTGTTGATTTAGCTCTGGCTTTTCACAGAAAAATGACAACATTAATAGTGATAACTACCATTTGTTGAGCGCTTATGAAGTTCCAGGAACTGTGTCAAGTATTTCTACATACAACGATACCTTATTTGTTTTTGTTTTTGTTTTTTTAACAATACTGGGAAGTGAGACGTGTTATCCACATTTCTACAGTGACAGACTCTGAGGTAGAGACATATTAATGATTTTATCCAAGGTCGCATAGCCGCCATGGATGGATCAAGATTCAACCCTGGCCGGAGAGATTGCGAAACCCATAATATGAACCACTGCATTGCCACTTGAGTCCAACGTACAATTTAATGCAGACATGAGCATTTATTAAGCACCTGTACAACCAGGTGCTATTTGCAATTTTAAAAGGTGTGGTGCATATTTTTTTGCTGATAGGTGTTTGAGGTCTGTTGAAGAGATAAGACCTGTGCTTATTTAAGGATTATGAGGTTGCATGTTTTGAGTGACAAATGAGTGGAGCAGTCAGTTCATAGGAGAGGAATTCACAGCAGACCAGAGATATCAGTTCCCTGAAGGACAGAGGGGCAGTAGGGTAGAGAAGGTAGGATGTGGCAACCCCGGAAGCAAGATTCTTTCACAGTGCTGCTTCTTTATGTTTTTACCCTGAGTAGTAATGTTACCCAGTAATAAGATTAGCCTGAACGTTTATCTAGAAGCAGCACTATCCTGGAAGCCGTAGAGAAAAAGCTCATTTTATTATTATCTACTGTCAATGGATTAAATGCAGTGTGGGGATAAATACATCTTTGTCTTTTGCTTGCCCTATGTACACTGCTCCACACATAGGTATAAAGTTGAAAGGCTTTACTGGGATGTGTAATCAACACTGTTCCATATCAAGGCACCCTGACACTGGCTTCTCACCGTTCTGTTTTTAGTCTAGACACTTCAGAGAATGTCCCCTAGCATCCTGAATTTCAAACATCATCCACTGACCTGGATCAGAGCAGTGGTGCTCAGGCATCAAGTCATGGACCTATAAATGATGGTCTGATAAGCTGACCTAGTGGTTTTTATAGAAATTGTCCTACATATAGACCCACAGAGGATTGAAGATGCTTTTTAAAAACAAGAGAACAAAGGCCAGGTGATACTCTCCTATTCCTGCACAGGATAAAAAGTACCAAAAGGCCATCTGGGCACTGCAAGGCACATGCCCACATCCCCTCATTCCTTCTAGTTTCCTTGCTGGAGTGCAGAGGGCTGTGGCATATACAGCAGAGGGCATGAAAGCATGTTCTCAGGAAGCTGAGAATAGAGTGGCCTAGGAAAAGATGCAAGAGAGAGAAGTACATCTGTGAGCTGGGACTGTCTCTACTCCTTAGATTTATTCTCATGGACCTGCCATATAACTCAAGTGCCATGGAAGAGTTTAATGTAAAAGGCACATCATGTAAGTTTGAAGAGTTACTCCTTTTCCAATCAGGGCAGGTGGTTTGGGCAATAGGAAAGCAGCCACATCACTAGTAGCCAGTATGAGGATTCTGAGTTTATCAAATGACAGGATCAGCAGGATCAGAGCAGCCAGAGAGGACCTGGAGAGAGAGAGAGAGAGAGAGAGAGAGAGAGAGAGAGAGAGAGAAAATGTATGTGTGTGTGTGTGTGTGTGTGTGTGTGTGTGTGTGTGTATATATATATATATATATATATATATATATATCCATCCTGGTGAAAGGATGCCAGGAGAGGAGAGAAAAGCATGGTAGCCTGGAAAACGTGGTGAGCAAAGATCCAGAAGCCTTCACACTTGAGCTCAGACAGAGGCCTCTGAAGTGACTCCTGAGTGGGGAAGGGTGGGATCTACCAGGGGTGAAGGGCTTTGCACTTCTGGGCAGAGTTGAGTGTGGTTTTGTGATTGATGAAGGGGTTTTTGCTTTATGGGTAAGTATGGGTCACAGGAGAGCCTAGAAACTGCCACTCCTAGAGCATTGTCCCATCTTGTGCAGTCAAAGAGATCTGGGTTCGAGTTCCAGTTATGCCCTCTAATGCTGCCTATTTCACTTGCTTATTGTCTGACACATAGCGGATGCTCACAAGATGCAAACTGTTTTTGTTACATTGTTCCTGCTTTCATGTCTTGCCTTACTCCTGATACTGCTCCTTTGTGCTTTTGTAGCAGAGAGTGTGGAGGCATAGAAGTACAGCTTTTCTGAGAGAGTGTGTCTCAACTCTGAAACTCTGTCCTCAACTATTTTACTGTCTGGCCTCGCAGGCATGAGCTGCATTGTGGTCCACGTGGCCATCTTTACAAACCCACGTGTGGGGTAGTCAGACCAGCTTGTCATTCTTTGTGACTCTGTCTCTCTTTGGCTGTGTCACATCTTCCCTCATGGGGAACCACTTCCACTTGTCTTTAATTGCTCTTCGTTGGGGCAGCTTGTCAGCTAAGGCTGCTCTCTGTCACTCGATCCCACATTTCTTCCTAGTTTAGTCATCAGTTGGGGTCTTTCCTTTAGCTGCACGTCTGGTTTCACAGAGAACACTGTACCAGATACTAATTTGCCTTGTAAGGGGGTCCCGCAGGGTTTCTTACCTCCATGCCCTACCCGAGGCACTGGTACATTTTTGTGTGGCTGTGGCCCTGGCCATGGTCCTATACCAGGCAGGTAGGGAAGGCGAGGATGCCAGCCATGGAGCTTCTCAGTTGAGTACCACAAGGCTACAAGACCCCTGTCCTCCTGTCCCTTTCTTCTCAGCAGAACTTCAGTTCAGGCCCCTGTCAGTTTCTAACAGTACCCCAACACCACTGGAGACCTGGGTATACTATTATTTCTTCCTAGGTTTATCCACTAGTTTAGAATTTTCTGTATTGTACCATGTATAACATCCCCCTCAATCCTGATAACAGCCTTGGAAGGGAAAGGGGAGCCATTCCTAGAATAGGTTTTGAGGTTCCTGCCTTCGGAAATGGGACTCAGAGAGGTTGTCCAGTTGTCTCTGAGAAAGGTGAGGCAACTCCATATAAATAGACAAATAATTTCCAGGCCATGGAGTAGGTAGAGAGCTCACTTTCAGAGAGATTTTGAGAGAAGTCTTGTTATCATTGGCCAGTTTGTGGCCCTGATTCTCCTGTCTGTCTCTCTGGAAACCTGGATTCTAGTTATTCACCTTGGGTCTTAGTCTCAGCTGTGTAACTTTCCCAGAGAAGAGCCCCTCTTCATGGTACCCTATATCCCTTTAAAAGGCTTTTTTCTTTTTTCTCTTCTGCCTCTTGTAGGGGTGCCTGAGTTCCTTTTCCATTTATTATTCAATGGAACGAAGCCTCAGTCTCCCCCTCTCCCCTCCATCCCAGGATGAGCTGTTGTTATATATTAACAATTAATCTTAACAAGGAGCTGTAGTCATAGGCATTTACTCCAATGCAGAGAAAGCCAATGTGATATCTGTCATTTGTTTATGACAGATATCACATGCCCAGGCGCAATAGGTGGGGTTAGAAAGGAGAAGCTGCCATTCATTAAACTTTGTTTCTTTTTCTGGTTCACTCCAGTCATTGATAGCCTAAGGATCTTGCAGTGTTTCCCCTGTTCACATGGTCAGTGCCGTAGTGCTAAGATGAGAAATTCAGCTTTTGAATTAGGAAGCTGAATGTGCATGATTTTCCATGTAATGGTAAAGATGAGCTTCACAGGTGCTGCTAGTGGGACCTCACTCTGAGTGTCCACGGTGGCCAAACACATGGATGTGAGAGCCCAACTCCCTGGGTTCAAGTCCTGGTCTGCCAGTTACCAGCTATTGTGACTGTGAACTGGTTCCTTAACTACTTTCCACATCTGTTGCCATCTGTAAAAAGAGGGGAATGATGGTAGGTATCTCAAATGGGTGTTACTGGGATCTAATGGGATGGTAGGCTTTAGCTCCTCACATAGTATCTGGCAGTAGGTGCTCAGTAAATATTAGTATCATTGTTATTTGCAGTGTTATTGACTATGGCTATGCTCATTGTCAAGGTCATATAGTATGTGAGGCATTTTCAATTCTTTGTCATTAGTTATATATTAAAAGGGAAACAGTTCTGGTGTTAGAGATTAAATGATGTACTGGAATGACCCATCTAATTACCTTTTCATCACTGAGATAAATTGTAAGACTTATTCTAGTACTTAAGTCCATTTTTTACTGAAAATGAAGATGATGTTACAACCTTTTTTAGACTGTGGGAAGGATGAAATTTGATTTACAGCTACAACAACTACCACCAAAGTACCTGAGATTTTTATGTTCCTACTCTGTGCCATTCTAAGTGCTTTACATGTATGTACTGACTCATTTCATCCTTGAAAAATAATTTACCCCTGTATTCCCATTTTCAGAGGAGAAAAGAGACCCAGGTAAGTTCAACAACTTTGCCAAGGTCACACAGCTTGTAGGTAGTAGATGTAGGACTTTAGCCTAAATCCGGATCCTGACTTAGAATTTGAATAGGATAATGTAAAGGACATAGCAACATGATTGCCATAATCAATATTGCAATGTTAGCCCCTTTCCCTTTAATTTTTTTTCTTGTTTATTGGGTAAATGTGATGTTACTTAGAGATCACAGGACCAAGACCCATCCCAGGGTACTGCAATCAAAATTCAGTTCCAGTAACAACAACACCTCTTTGAAATTCTAATTTTGGGAAATAGCATTAATCCCTGCTTTTACGTGGATTACACCAGATTTTTAAAGTCATAATAGTTTTTTTTTTTTTTTTGAATATTGTAGGGTGTTTCATTCTCCCACCATTGTGTGTATAGAGGGTGTACAAAATGTGCACAAAACACAGATTTCATTCCCCACCAACTCTTAACACATCTCCATGGTGAAAAAAAAAAAATGAAACGATGCAATACGGTACAGTGAAAAGTCAGTCTGTCTCCATTCCTGAATATTAATCTGACAGATCCACTCACCAGTGACAATTTTATAATTTTCTGTGTTTCCTTCCAAAGATGTTTTATGCATTTATGAGTGCATAATAGTTTTTATATTGAACACACACACACTTAACACAATGATAGTGCGCATATATATGTGCATATCCATATGCATAAACATATCAAAAACACACACTCTTAACACAATACTGTAGTACCCACTCTTTTATGCTCCTGGCTAATTTCACTTAACAATATTTCTTGGAGAGCATCATGTCAAAACCAGAGCACTGCCTTGGTTTTTGTTTATTATTATTAATTTTTTTTATTTTTGAGAAAGAGAGGAGGGGAAAAGGCAGAAGGAGAGAGAGAATTGGTGCAAGGCTCGCCCACGACCATGAGATAATGACCTGAGCCAAGATCAAGAGTCAGACACTTAACTGACTGAGCCACCCAAGAGGTCCCAGAGAACTACCTTGTTTTTAAGGACTGCATAATTGTCCATCATCAGGATGTGCCAGTCTGTTGTTATTGATGGCCATTCAGGTTGTTTCTGGTCTTTTACTACACTTCAGCAAATATCTTTGTATTTAAGTATTAGTATTTGTGCAACTCATACTCTATTGATTTCTACTTGCAAGCTTATATCATATAACTTTCTGATATCACAAAAAATTGACCAGAAGGAGACAACACAAAAGTAATAAAATGGAAATGTGGGGGCTTATTCAAGGCTTATGTGTATCCCAGAAGTCTCTTCAGTTGCTTTTTCACATGCTGTATCTCATGTTTCTCATATTGTTTGAGACATATTGTATCCTGAAGTCCTTTCTTGGGCCTTTTACCCAGGTGCCCAGTGAACAGTGGATGGT
The DNA here is from genome assembly GCF_014898765.1 of Herpailurus yagouaroundi. Classification (NCBI taxonomy): domain Eukaryota; kingdom Metazoa; phylum Chordata; class Mammalia; order Carnivora; family Felidae; genus Herpailurus; species Herpailurus yagouaroundi. The sequence goes on from NW_024412396.1 coordinate 52,556,364, forward strand.
AACTGTTTGCAAGATTGATTCATATGGCACTTGTTTGGCTTTTGACAGGTTGTTTATAAGAATAATGACATCCGTCTGGAGCTGTCTCGCCTGGCCCGGATTGGGGACACCAAGATGAAGATCTATGGGGAAGTTGTATTCAAGTGTGAGAATGTGGCCACGCTGGACCCCATCAACTTCGAGACCCCAGAGGCGTACATCAGTTTGCCCAAGTGGAACACCAAACGCATGGGTTCCATCTCCTTTGACTTCCGCACCACTGAGCCCAACGGCCTGATCCTCTTCACTCACGGCAAGCCCCAAGAGAGGAAGGATGCTCGGAGCCAGAAGAATACCAAGGTGGACTTCTTTGCCGTGGAACTCCTCGATGGCAACCTCTACCTGCTGCTTGACATGGGCTCAGGCACCATCAAAGTGAAGGCCACTCAGAAGAAAGCCAACGATGGGGAATGGTACCATGTGGACATTCAGCGAGATGGCAGATCAGGTAGGAGAAGGTGGGATTGTGACTCGGAAGAGAGGAAAACTGCAGCATCTTAGTCTGTTTCGTGGCTTTGTATTTTTCGTATTTTACAATTTTTATTTTATGTTTGTGCTTGCATGCATGTTGACTCTTGCTGTTCTCTTTAATGGTTGTTGTAAGATTATGTTTCTGAACAAGTTATCTGTCTCGTCCCTTCCTCTCTCCCTTGTCACTCACCACACAGCTGTCTCTGTGAGAGCTTCAAGACCCTGGAGCCAAGGATGATTTTACAAGTAGCGTTTCCACTGCTACCAAAGAGACTGTCATGTCACTGGTGTGATGTTTTTTTTTCCCCCTCCTTTTCTTCTCCTTTTTCTCATCACCATGGAAACCGATTGTGACATCACAGATGCTGCATTATGTGATTACTCTGTAGGATAAGCCTCACTGTGTGAGAGTTTATGCAACGATACACCCTTCAATAATTGGCAAGAGTCATGTTGCAGGGAGAAATTAAGACAAGAAAGGAAAAAGCAAATTGATTTTTCCTGAAGTCATGTTCAATTTAAACCCGTCCTTTGGTGTGAGAACCTATATTTCACTCTTTGCTCAGACCTCACTAACTCTCCTTTCCTCTTCATAACCTTTTACATTTGGTTTAAATGGCTTTGTTTGTTTCTGCAGCCGCAGATCAAACAAGCTAGCCCCAGGCAGTACATAGCTACTGTGGAGTTGTAACAAAGAGAGGGAGGGAAAACACACACACACACACACACACACACACGCACGCACGCGCGCGCGCATATAGAGAGTCTGGAGCTTTTGAATGCCTGAACAGTTTGCATAGCTTTCTATGGACCATGTGGCAATGAAGGTCACATTCTGTACCACCAGAAAGGACATTTCACCCGGAGTGGTAACTAGAGCATTTGGATTTCACACTTACTTCCTGATTCTCCATTTAGAGAATTATACTCAGGAAGGGTCTTGGCTATATTTGCTGTATTTTTAAGGATTCTCCCTCCTTGTAAACACAGAAAGTCTTTCATCTGGGAATTTTTTTGTAGGCACACTTGGCCAATAATAGAAAACAATAGATTCCCTCAAAAGGCTGCAGCCAGGAATGAGCTTTTCTGTATAATTCCCTAGCCAGAGAGATGACAGAGATGAGCAATATTACCCTTAGGAGGAGCTGGATGGGTTCCGTTCAGAGGGCAGACGGGTGGCAGATTGCAGCCCTGGATGGTTTAGTGCCCAGCAGGATGCTTTATTGATTGTCTGAAATCTAATCAGAACCAAGAGGCTTCAAATTAAATGTGCTTGTTGAGTAAGAATGAACAGTTTGTGCTTTTTTAACAGAAAAAGACACAAAAAAAAACTAATTTCTCTGGAGGGAAGATCTTTTTCTCTGTCTTTCTAAATTTATCCATAAAACGTCAGCAGGGGCAGAGCAAAAAAACTATCCTAAAATTATAAGGGAGGGGTGCCTGGGTGGCTCAGTCGGTTGAGCATCCGACTTGGTTTTGGCTGGTGTCGTGATCTCATGGTTTCGTGAGTCCGAGCCCTGTGTTGGGCTCCATGCCGACAGTGTGGAGCCTGCTTGGCATTCTCTGTCTCCCTCTCTTTCTGCTCCTGCCCCCACTCATGCTGTCTGTCTGTCTGTCACTCTCAAAAGAAATAAATAAATAAACTTAAAAAAATTAAAATTATAAGGGAAACACTTCTCTTGGTTTCAGGACTATGTGTTCTGGGTCTCTGGAGTTCTACTATGGTTGATGGGTGTCATGATTGGTTAATCTAGACCTGACATAGCTTAAAGGTTGCTTATTTGTGTCACAGGCAGGTGAGAACACCTAAGCTTGCCATATGTTTACTTCTGTTTATTCCCAGCACTAATTGCTTTTCCAGTGATGTAGTTATTTTGTTAGATCCATCAGTGGACCTATCTGACAAATATATCTGGATTTCAGAAGCCTTGAATTTCTTTTCTGGGAGCCATAGAATTGGCCAATACTGATAAATTTGATCAAAGCCTATAATAGTTTACTGAGTAAACAAATAATTGTCCCATGAAAACAGCAAAACATAAAATTTTAATATGATCTATTAAACTTCATTTCTTCATGAGAGTGTTTTCTGGTATGTTTTTAGTTATGAACCTGTTCCAAAATGAATAGTTATGAAAACATCTGTATTTGCGAGTGTGGTGCCTCCTTCCCTGTTCATCCCGAAGAATGACATGGGAAAAGTATTATGATCACTCCCCAGTTAGGAGACTGATTCTTGAAACTGAATTATGTGCATTCAAAACAGTTGTGGTCACCCACTCAGAGGACGGATTTTCCTCAGGATGTATTTATGGCTCCAGCATTTAAATTGGGTCTGATGCTGTCCTTGTGTATCAATAACTGTTCCTCTAGGTTCAGGATCAAGCAGCTCTGTGGGCTTGTGGAGGGTAGAGAAAGCAAGTAGCTCAAGAGAACAGGAGATGCAAACCTCAACTTCCTCATTTGTGAAAGAGCGTACATATTAACTCCTACCTTGCTGGATTGTTGTGAAGATCAAGTCCAGAAAAGCACATGCAGTACTTAAAATGGTGGCCAGGACATAATTATTGTTCCATAGGTTTCTAAAAGATTAAAAACAAACAAACAAAACCCAGAAACACAAATCCGATTTTTCCAGGAGAAAATTTCTAGGATGGAGTAGAGGAAGTTGCTGTTGGTGTAACCCACCCAGAGGCCTATTATGCTGGCTTTGTAACCTGGAGTGTACTTCTCATTCTTGATCTTATTTGATCTTTTCGGCCCTTCAGACTCTCCCCTTGGTAGCCCAGGGGATTGAGACTCAGAAAGAAGTGAAGGCTAGCTGATGGATGGCCGGCCTACTTATCCTGGTACCAATAAAGCACTTTAAGAATACTAAAGTTTTTACAATTTCTGGCATGTTTAGATATCACCTTGATTGTACAGTTTAGGAAACTGGGCTGTAAAGTGGCTCAGGGACTGGCTGGGGTCAGAAGGCCACTTAGGAGCAGAATACCAGGTCCAAGTTCCCAGGCCAGGCTGTATGTATGTACCTTCTACAGTCACGTTGATGGATCCCCGACCCTCCTGCTACTGTGTTTGGTCTGCCTCTCTGATTTCATCTCCCGCTCACCCCTTGGGCCCTTCAACCCTAGACGTACTCTGGCTTACCCCATGGCCTTTGCAGGTACCATTTCCCCTGCCTGGCATATTCTTCCCCTAGACTTGGTAAGGTTGGGTCCATTTCAATATTGTGGTTTCAGCATACCTATCACCTGCCAGAGAGGCCTTCGCTGATAATACGTTTTATTTTTTTTATCTAAAAAAGTTTTTTATTTAAAAAAAAAAAATTTTTTTTCAACGTTTATTTATTTTTGGGACAGAGAGAGACAGAGCATGAACGGGGGAGGGGCAGAGAGAGAGGGAGACACAGAATCGGAAACAGGCTCCAGGCTCTGAGCCATCAGCCCAGAGCCCGACGCGGGGCTCGAACTCACGGACTGCGAGATCGTGACCTGGCTGAAGTCGGACGCTCAACCGACTGCGCCACCCAGGCGCCCCTAAAAAAGTTTTTTAATGTTTGTTTATTTTTGACAGAGGCAGAGCATGAGTGCGGGAGGGGCAGAGGGAGAGGGAGACACAGAATCCAAAGCAGGCTCCAGGCTTTGAGCTGTCAGCACAGAGCCCAACGCGGGGCTCGAACTCACAGACTGCGAGATCATGACCTGAGCCAAAGTCGGACGCTCACCCGACTGAGCCACCCAGGCACCCCGCTCACAATACGTTTTAAATTAGACCCCATAGGCTGCTACCCCAGTGCCCACTTTGCTCTCCTCCTAGTACCTACCATTACCTAATTTCTCTTGTTTGTTGAGTGATGTATTTACCTTCTGTCCTCTGCTCTGGACTATATGCACTAGAAGGACAGAGACATACCTGTCAAGTTCATCTCTGTGCCTACAAGAATGCCAGAAACACACAGGTGGGCAATACATATTTGTTAAATGAATAAACAAACATGTCCCAGGTAAAAGTTCTCAAAGGCAATGGTCCAGATATTCACTGGCAGGGCTGGTAGCTAATGCTAGTGTGGAGGGTATCAGTGCATGGAGGGTTCCATCCTTTGCAGATGGCAAGTGAGTGATAAAGACTCAAGTACTTCCAGAGTCCTTACTCTGTCCCAGACACACAGGGGCACTTTATATATATCAACTCATTCAATTGTCACACCAGTCTGTGAGGTGGGGACAATTATTTTCCCATTTTACAGATGAGGATGTTAAGGCCTCCGGAGGTGAAATCACTTCTTCAGGGTTACACAGCTAGTCCATGGTAGAGCTGGGGTTTAAACTGAGGCATCCACCGTGCTGCTCTCAACCTGTATGGTATGTGACCTTTCAGCCAAGACTCTGTAGAGAAAAGATACCACGTTAGGTGTTAGTTGACTGAGACGGTCCTGAATCCTCCTGTCAGTGAGATTGTCTTAGTGGCGAAGACTGGAACCAAATGGCCTACGTTATCCTTTCTACGGTCTTGAAGCATTTGACTCCCTTGCTTGTATTGTTCCCACCTGACCAGGCAACACTGGTCTCTGAACTCACCTACTGGTCTTCTGTCATTTGGCTCATTGACTGGCAGCCTGACCTGAGATGCCGAGAGGGCTGTTAGCTCACTCTCTTTCTGTCCTCCCATCCCAGGTACCATATCAGTGAACAGCAGGCGCACGCCATTCACTGCCAGCGGGGAGAGTGAGATCCTGGACCTGGAGGGGGACATGTACCTGGGTGGGCTGCCAGAGAACCGTGCTGGCCTCATCCTCCCCACCGAGCTCTGGACTGCCATGCTCAACTACGGCTATGTGGGCTGCATCCGTGACCTGTTCATCGACGGGCGCAGCAAGAACATCCGGCAGCTGGCGGAGATGCAGAACGCTGCGGGCGTCAAGTCCTCCTGTTCACGGATGAGCGCTAAGCAGTGTGACAGCTACCCCTGCAAGAACAATGCTGTGTGCAAGGACGGCTGGAACCGCTTCATCTGCGACTGCACCGGCACAGGCTACTGGGGAAGGACCTGTGAAAGGGGTGAGTTGGCCTTCGTGGGTGGCATGCAGGGTCCGAGTGGGGGCGGTGGATGGCAGTTGTGTCCCTCGATGGAACTACCCATGCTTTCTTTGTTTTAGAGAAGCATTTCCTTTTGTTCGCTGCTTCCCAGATTATACCCTTTCTGATTCTGGATGATTGAATTTGTTTAACTAGGATTGGATCCCAGAAAGGGAAACTTTAGAATAAGTATTACCAAGATCATGGTCCTTTTTCAATTAAATATGAGACATCTTCTATGTAGAGTGGGCACATACTTCTCTTTTAGGTTTCTGGATACACTAGCAATCTAGCTTTTTGGAGCTTTCTACATGCTAGTTCTTGGACTAGGCTTTAAAAATACACTGTAGAAGAAGGTAGATCCAGGCCTTTTCTCATGGAGTTGCTGCCTCCGGGAGTATTTAGTCATTAAAGAAATAATTACAAACATGTAAGAGGCAGCAGGATGTATTGGTTAAGAACATGAACTCTGGAGCCAGACTGGGTGAGAAATCTGACCCTTATGGGGTGTTGTGAACTTTATCAAGATAACTGGTATCTTTCAGACTTGATTTCCTCATCTGTAAAATAGGGATAATCAGGCACCTACCTCACAGTATATGGTGATGATTAAGTGAGCGAGTAGTTTCCCAGACAGTGACTTAGTAAGTATTGGTGATTGTAACCATCATCATTGTTGTTCTAAACATCACTAAAGGGAAAATAGAAGTTTGGGAGGCCTCTGCAGGGGGAAGCCACCATCCTGTAGGGATTCATAGAAAGCTGATGCCAGGAAGAAATATGCAATCTGAGACTTGAAATATGACTAGGAGTTAGCTTTGCAAAGAGGTTGGAGGAAGGCATGTGTCTTAGACAAGAAAGACAGAATGTGCCAAGGGACAGAGATAAGAAACCATGGCACAGTTGAGGAACTGAACGAAGTCCAGAAAGGACTAGAGTGTGGCATGACGTGGGAGGAAGGGCATAAGAGGTAGGTGAAGGTGAAGGAGGAAGGAAGCAAACAGGCCAGGGTGCTGGGAGCAATCCTTTGCATTCACCACTTTAGCATCTTACATCTACACTGACTTTGCAGCTTGGGTGAAGGGTAGAGATGAAGGTAAAAAGAAATGGAATCAAGACACGGAGATTCTGGTCTTTAAGCAGTGTCCAATTCCAGCTTGTTTTATTCTTTTATATGCCAAGCTTATGGACTCAAGCTGGCTGTCCATAGGTTGTCAAACTCTATTTTATATGAAAGGATAGTTTCTGTAGTTATCAAGTGTTTGCTGAGGGCATAGCTTTAAGCATCCAAGGGCTTTAAGGATACTGCATCTGTAACATAGTTCCTGCTCTCAAGAAGTTTATCATTTATTTATCTGAGGAGTTGAGACATCTATACAAGAAGAGTAATAAAGCAATACAGGCCAGCATCATGGATTCCATTTGTGGACCAGACTGGGAGGATATGGAGATTCAGAGAAGAGAAGACTTTCTTGAGGAGGGACATGCAGGGTCTCATCCCTCAAGACTACTGGTGACCAGAATTACCCAGTATCACAAGTCTGATGATGAGGATGAATCCTGGAACAATCCAGGAACAGGGGCTGGATGATGAGGCAAAGATGTTTTCAAGGCGTGGTTTTTGTGAGGCTAATTATATTATTAGATGAGGGGTATTTCAAAAGAACTGCAGATCTTTTTTACAGCTGGATCAAAAATAGGACACAGAGCACTGGGGTGAAGGAGGAAGAGAGAGCTTATTTGGAGCTTAGGGGATGTAAATTCAGTCACTGAATTTTCAAAGCTACAACAAGCAGAATTTGAGCTAAGATGAGGAAGCAGCTGTATGGGGCGGGTCAGTCTGTCAAATTCCTAGACTTTCTGCCAAATCTGTTTGGAAGCTGGACTACCCTGGTATTGGTTTAGGTCAATAGAAAGGTCGTTTGACATCTGAGATGAGTAAGACAGTTTTGGTGCAAGCCACATTGTTACAGATCTTCCACCACCATGGAAAGTAGTATAAGAACCAAAGATCGCTTCAGACATCCACTTCTCCCCTCAGGTCTCTTCCCAATTCAAGGACCTTGTGACTGCTGAAGACAGGAGGATTTCCTGTAGCCAGCGGTGCAAGGTGTCTCTGAGCTCACCTATTCCAAGGGTATATAAATGGGAGTTGGTCCAAGTTTTGCCAAGTACGGTGAAAGTCACTGCACCTTTTATGTTGTCACTTTGGACTAGTCATTAAGAGGCAGCTGATTGGGGATATATGAGGGACAATTATTCCTGGTACAGTGCAGCCAAGTCATCCATTCTAGCCAAATGAGAAGGAGCATAGCAAATTTAAGACATTTGATCTATACATCGCTCAAATCCCAGACGGTTCAACCGATTGTTTTGTTCCCCTGCTAATTGTTTTTTGGCCCTGTATTGTTCCTGACACCGTGTTCAGAGTGAATCAGTGGAGTGTAAAAATGGTAGGACTCTACTTGCTAGCAGAGAAAATAGAGTTTTACAATGACATTGTTTTTCTTTATTGAAACTGATTTCTCAGTGGAGATACTTTGAGTATCTTTTATTCATTTTTATACATGATGTAGACATTTATTGAAACCCTAGCATATTCCAGGCACTGTATTAGATGCTGGAAATGCAAAGACATTGACATAGCCCCTGATGTTGATGAAGGGGTGTATAGTCCTTCCAGGGAAACAAAGGGGAATGCAGTAAATGTCCTAACATGTGGTAGATGTTATGCCATATGTCTATAGGGGAACAGTAGGGCAAATGGATGGGAGAGGCCATGTGTATGTAGGGGAGTGATGATTGGGAAAAGAGGATTCAAGATTTCCTGGATCTTTTTGTCTCCTATTTCTAGCAAAACTATGGTCTTTCTCTGCCTATGACCCTGTAGGCATTTCTGAAGAGTGGTGAAGGAAAAAAAAAAAAACACCAAAAACTTGTCAACATTTTTTATGTAAGGAGCATGATCCCCTTTGGATCCAGGAATGCTGCCTCACCCACCATGACCCCATCACTCAGTTTACTATTTTCTCTCTAATATTTGAACATTAACCGGAAGATTAGAATTGGTCATTTGTAGGAAATGTGATGAGACTGAGACAATTTCTAAGGCAGTGTGTCCTGTCTGGCCCAAATTGGAGTGTCCTGTTCTTGGATTTTGCTGTGGGGTCAGTCCTTTCGTATCACTGGTCCCACAATAGGAATGGTAGGGTTAGAGAGGCATTTGTTAATATAGAATGAAGAAAGCATAGGTGGAATACTAGAATTGGTAGAAAAAGAACAGAGTTGGGGATGGCCTGGGTCAGACACTAGATCCAAATAGCCCAAGAACTCAAGCAAAGTGAGCAAACAGATCAGTCTGTAGGGCAACTCCCAGCTCAAAGCTGTCCTCCAAAGATAAGGGAATAAGGCAGGGAACCTAGGAAATATATAAATATATGAGATTAAGGTTAATTTTGAGGAGTATCTTTCTCTTATAGTAAAAATGGATGACTTGCTTGTACCCTCATAAGAATGCTTCTACTACCTGTGAAGATAGCAACTCTAAATCTTGACATTTAACAACTGGCTTGATGTCGTATTTAGATTTTGTCAGGATGATCTGATACTATTCTGAGAAGATGTAGATCTATCTTCCCTTCCCAGTTGTTCAGCTGTATCTATTTGGGTTTGTTTTTCATAGTGATGTGGGAGACGCCTGTCTCTCTGACCTAGAAAGCAAAGCCCTGTTTTGGTTGCTTCTTGCCAGTCAGTTTGGTTGAGATGCTCTAATCTACTGTAGGACCACCTGCCCTCCTGTGAAGCCCTGTGGTACAGAGGAAACGTTCCAGCTTGTCTATCTTAGGAAGATATGATCAGCTGATGTGAGACAACCAAGCCATCTTCTCCTTGTCAGTGTGACCAGACTGTTTAGTTCAGTCTGTGGGAGCCAAGCATACATAGCCAAGATTATGGATTTGATTTTTTTTGTGGACCATCAAGCTTCAATTTATGACGCCACTGCAGATTCTGTCTTCCTCCCTGAATGACTTTTTCTGAAAGTATGCCATCATTTATTTAGCAAGCGAGAAAGTAGGATTCAGCATGAGTCCATTCCCATGACAAGAAAAGTAACCTACAGAACAGCACTTAGAGTCAGGGTGGTCTAGTGGTTAATGGCATGAATTTTGGAGTCACACAGACCTGGTTTCTGGGCTGATTCTGTCACTTACTAGCTAGGTGATGTACAAAAAACTTCTCTCTTAATTCTTCTAAGTCTCAGTTTCTTTATCTGTAAAATGGAGAGACTAATACTTTCTTGGTAAGGTTCTCTTGGTTGCAAGCTACAGAATCTACTATGGCTAACAGTCAAGGAAGAGGATTTACTGCATGATTGCCTAGAGAGGTATTGATCAAATGAAGATCTCACTAACTACATTTTTAAAAAGGAAGCAGAACAGCTCTAGGGACCCTAAGGCACTGTGATTCAAGTGACTCATGTCTCCTGGCCTCCAGATACTGGATTTTTCTATCCAGCATTTAACATTTTCCAGAAAGGGAAACTGGCCCAGTTTGGTTTATCTGTCTTTCCTTATATCAATCAGCTCTGTTTAGGTGGGTGGTCCCCTAGAATAGATATGAAGGATCACGGGTGTGTGTGTGTGTGTGTGTGTGTGTGTGTGTGTAAATAAGATATTACTGCACCATTTTGCTAGTGCTCTTTCTTGGCTAAGCTCAGCATATTCTGACCCATAAGGCCATATCCTGTGACAAATATCCAGCCATGTGGAGCTGCTTCTGTCTGACAAAAAGAAATATTATCCGGAATCATGGAAATCGGATGCCTTTGAAAATAATAATTTGCACAACGAAGAGAATGTGATGAGAGGGTAAATCTGCTCTTCTCACTGGTTCCTGGGATTCCATTCATCTTATATAAACACCAGCTGAAAACCAAGAATACAGATATTTTGAGTTTTCTTAAGTGACTCTTGTTCTAACAGGAAAAGAGTGCAGACAGCAGCTGCTCTCCCTTGCAGCCTAGGGACTTCCCTTTCAGCCAGCTCTCTGAATGCTGCTGTGTGCCTCTGGAGTAGCAGCAGTGTGTTCTGCCTGGGAAGGGTGGGTTCCCACCCTTAGATGACACTGGAATGTGTCATTTGGATGCCACATGGAAATTTTGATCTCAGAAATAGAGTTGACAGGTGCTGTTGATGTTTCTGTTCCTAATCTTTATTTCAGTAGGTGAGGAATTGGAAACTCTGAGAGGTTAACATCACTTTAACTTGGAGTAGCTGTAGAATGGTTAAAATTCGTGATTCCTGACTTTTAATCTCTTGTACTTTCCATTGCATTGAGCAGCCTTTCCTTCCTGTATATCTGAGAGATGTCAGATTGTAAGGTCACTGAGGGAGGGAAAATGATGCATTACATATTTTTGTTGCCCACCTCCCCCAGTCTCTAGCACTGTGCTGTACACATACTATTGTGGTTAGGAAATGTTGGAAGACCTCAGTCTTCATTCCCGGGCCTCCTGTTAGTCTGCATACTCCCTTTGGTGTCCTCATCCATTGCCATGGTGTCAAAGGTCATCTACATGTTGTTGACTCCCAATCAACTAGCTTGGCAGATCTCTAGCTTGGCAGTCTCTGGAATCCCAGATTTCTGTATCCGGTTGCTTGCTTGAGATATCCATTTAGATTTCTGATAGGTATCTTAATCATAACATTGAAAAATAAATTTTGAGTCCCTCCTCCCAGTGTTAAGACTCTTCCCCCACCACCTTCTGTCTCAGTAAATGGCATCACCATTGTCTTTGGCATTTTCCTTGATTTTTCTCCCACTTTTTTAAATCTTTCACGGCAATTTCAGGTAGACCTCTTATGTAAACCCGTCCTCATCTGTTTACCTCTCTCCCTCTCCACCACCATCATCTTAGGTCAGTCTACACTAATCTCTTTTTTGTACACCTAGATAGCATGTCAGATGGTTATGAAAAGCTCAAAATCATTTTCTGCCTTTTTCCGAGTATTATATTATTAAAATATTTATATATTCAATATTTTCCTGTATTAAGTATCTTTAGTTTCAGTGGCTCTTGGTTCCCCAAATTGTAGGAAATGAAGCTATGATACTTCTTTGGAAAGAACTTCAACATTAACATAGCGGTTCCACAAGTAGGCATCTGTCTCTTCTCTGTACCAGGCTTGGTGAGCTAAGTTGTGAGGATGAAGTTTTGTAGGAGACATGGTTTCTGTTCTTCATGAACTCATAGTCCAGTGGAGGGGCTGGAGAAGTAGTCTGCAAATTGTAATGCAATCTACCAATGGCAGTAATTCAGAGAATAATCGTAGGGAAGAAAAGATGGCAATTAGAAATCAAAATATGTTTAGCACAGTATATCACTTTATAACTGGTTCTGGATCCACTGGGGTCTACTCAGACTAACACTGGTATAGGAATAACAGAAGCCCTGACTTCTAAGGTCAAACATAATAATGTTGGTTGCTTTTATAGGTTCCAGTGCCATCGAGGATCTGCTCCCATTCCCCAGGGATACCCAGGCCCTTTATTTAGATGTGTGACCTTGAGGTTCGTACTTGGATACCGTGGCCTCTCTGTTCTGCAAAAATAAAATGAGGCAGTTGTGTTTCATGCTCTCTCAGGGCCCTTCCAATTCTAAAACTCTGTGATTCTCAAATGTCATCGGCTTGGCAGTATCTTTCCTTATCCTGAGTAGAGGGGTAAAGGTGAGTGAAGGGCAGAATAGGAATGCAAGTCCTTGTTTTGTTACAGGCTGCATAACTGTCTAAGTTAGGAGGCTGGGTTTAGTTACATCAGCACTGCAGTGAAGTTCTTGGATTCTTTAATCTATGAAAAGTAATACCTTGGTGTACCGGGAATACTTCAGGCCCGTGATACATAGGTTTTAATTGATGGATTCATGAATAGAACCTTGGATTTCTTAAGAACATTTAAAGGCTGTCACCTTTTTGGTCCAGTTTTTACCCCTTTTGATGGGTAATGATATTTATCAGAGAAAGTGGCTTCTCAAGAAATGTGCAATTCATGAGGTGCCTGGGTGGCTCAGTTGGTTAAGTGTCTGACTCTTGATCTCAGGTCAGGATCTTGTGGTTCATGAGTTTGAGCTACACATTGGGCTCTGTGCTGACAGCACAGAGCCATCTTGGGATTCTCTCTCTCTCTTTCTTTCTCTCTCTCTCTCTCTCTCTCTCTCTCTCTGCCCCTCCTCTGCTTGTGTACACGTGTGCATACACTTTCTCTCTCAAAAGAAATAATCCAGTGAAGAAATGGGCAGAAGACATGAATAGACACTTCTCTAAAGAAGACATCCAGATGGCCAATAGGCACATGAAAAGATGCTCAATGTCACTCCTCATCAGGGAAATACAAATCAAAACCACACTGAGATATCACTTCATGCCAGTCAGAGTGGCCAAAATGAACAAATCAGGAGACTATAGATGCTGGAGAGGATGTGGGGAAACGGAAACCCTCTTGCACTCTTGGTAGGATTGCAAACTGGTGCAGCTACTCTGGAAAAACAGTGTGGAGGTTCCTCAAAAAATTAAAAGTAGATCTACCCTCTGACCCAGCAATAGCACTGCTAGGAATTTACCCAAGGGATACAGGAGTGCTGATGCATAGGGGCACTTGTACCCCAATGTTTATAGCAGGACTTTCAACAGTAGCCAAATTATGGAAAGAGCCTAAATGTCCATCAACTGATGAATGGATAAAGAAGATGTGTTTTATATACACAATGGAATACTACTTGGCAATGAGAAAGAATGAAATATGGCCTTTTGTAGCAACGTGGATGGAACTGGAGAGTGTTATGCTAAGTGAAATAAGTCATGCAGAGAAAGACAGATACCGTATGTTTTCACCCTTATGTGGATCCTGAGAAACTTAACAGAAGACCATGGGGGAGGGGAAGGGGAAAAAAGCTGGAGAGGGAGGGAGGCTAAAACTATAAGAGATTCTTAAAAACTGAGTATAAACTAAAGGTTGATGGGGGATGGGAGGGAGGGGAAAGTGGGTGATGGGCATTGAGGAAGGCACCTGTTGGGATGAGCACTGGGTGTTGTATGGAAATCAACTGGACAATAAATTTCATATTAAAAAAATAAAAAAAAGTATACAATTCATTAACATCAACTGACATGTCCTCACTTTTTCTTATCTGTTGGTGCTTAGATTATACAGTTGTATCTCTGGTGACCACTGTAGCAGTGCTCAGACTTAGCCTCTTTGTTTTCCTCTTCCTGTTTTCTAAGTTTTCCTTCCCACAGGCTCAAGATTGTATGATCCCAAGAAATTGTACCATAGTGCATGAACCCTTCCTAAGTGTTATTCTACCAGGTTAGGGTCTGAGATTCTCCTGATCAAAGCTGCCCCTGTAACTTGAAAGAGAGTAAGGGAAGGGAGTTCTAGCTATTCTGGAGTCTTGAAGCTCAAAGGTCTCAGAACTGGTTGGGGATTTTGTACATCCCTGAAAAATTTATAGCTAAGCCTATGATCAGCCTGAAAATATGAGGGTCAGAACTTTGGGGCAGCACATGACAGCTGCTTAGAACCGTTTCATACCTGCTGTGGGCTGTGGTTCTGTCCAATGCACGGACATGGTGGCCATTTATATTGCTGCTGTATACCTTTATCACTGCCTTTGCTAAAAGCTTCTTAACTGCTAGCAGACATCTGCCTGATGGGTGCAATAAATTGAGATGCTGCTGAATTAGGAGAAGCAAGTGCTTTAAAATGCACACAGAGGGATTATTGTAGCTTTTTCCAACATCTCTGGCTTTGTGTGTCTTTTCATAGATGAATTCTTCCTTGCTCCAGTCAGATTAAGAGGAAAGGAAAGTTAAGAGATCTACTGTTTATTGAGAGAAATTATGCGCCTGCTCTGTGTTAAGTTCTTAATATACACTGGGCCATTTAACCCTCACATCCACTCTGCAGGCTGCATATTATTATCCTCATTTTCTGGTTGAAGAAATTAAGGGCTCGATTCATTCATTCCAAAGCACCTATTTAGCACTATGTGCCAGAAGCCGTGTTGAACCCTCAGGATACAAAAGCATTGATCATGTCTCTCCTCATAAACATTCTAATAAATTCTGATATCTGAGGAAGGTGGGGCATAAATTCCAGGGGGGAGTATCATGGACAGCATCACAAATTAGGTGACACTAGAGCTGAGGCTTGGTAAAGTAGTGGGTCTCTCCCAGGTAGACCAGGCAGGTGAAAGTATTCCAGGCAGAGGAAGCAGATATGTGAAGGTGACTTTGGTAAATAGGAAGTTTTCCTGGTGTATGGAATCTAAAGCTTGGGAAGTAGGAGAGGAATTTGAGGGGATATTTTACAAGGTGTGGCTGGAGGGGTGGCATGGCCAGTTGTGAAGCACTTTGTTCACTCTCCCGACAAGTTTGGACCTTCTCTTACAGGAGGCATGCTATTTTTAGCAATGTGAGAACAGGATGCGATGTGGGAGACCGGAGCCAACAGACTAGTGTGCATTAGTTCTGCTTGCATTTGCATTAATTCGGGAATGAGAAGAGCCCTAAGTGAGGTAGAGGGAATGGAGGTTGCGTTTGGGGGGCACATCCAATAGACATTTAAGGGGAAGTATCAATAGGACTTAATTGTGCAGTAGCTAAAGAGTGTTCAAGACTTGATTAGAACAAGAGTTTGGCCACAAAAGTTATTCTTTCTTTCCTGTTCTACTCAGCCATCTCTAATCAGCTAGAGATGCTTGGGAGGAGAGGGGAGGAGGTAGCTAGTAGTCCCCTACATACGCTGGTCCCACTCTGAATATATGTGCCTAACTCTCTGTGCCTCAGTTTTTAGATTTACCACTGAGAATATCCACAGTGGATGCTTAATTGGCTTGTTGGGAACCTCTGTTATAAAGCCAAAGTGTATGATGTACTTACATAGATAAGCCAACATACCCCTTTCTGAATTTGGAGTTCAGCAATTTAAGAATGGAAAAAAAATTATATGGCTGGTGTTCTTATCCTGTTTTTTCCTTCTGTTGTAGAAATAATCTAGATGGGATTTTTGTGTTTAAGCATAACAATACAGGCTAGAAGTTAAAAGTCGGAAGGAGGGTTGTGCCAGATGGAAAATCTACCAAAGCCTGCTCTTCTCCATTCTTTAAGTGGTTTGTACTTGGAATCAAGACCTGACTCCAGTATAATCCTAGATTTTGAAGAACTAGGTTAAAATGATCTGTTGTTGACAACTGTGATTATCTTATACTCTGGCATAGATTTGATGAAAAAAAATGAATTGTAGTTTCTTTGACTCTTATAAAAGTGGGCATGTTTGATATTAAGCCAAAAGATTCTTTCCTTAGAGATAGGGAAATCAGATTTTTAATTTTTCTTTATTCTGGTCTCTCATTAGGACTTTACAGCAATGATATTTAATACCGAGGATTGTGGATGTGTCTGTGCATAGGTCACATGTATGTAGTTTCCCTCCAGTTTCCCAGATGTGTCTATATTTTCATGGGTTCTGTTATAACCCAATTTGGGGTTATTAACGTGAAGAGACAACACACCTGTAGCAATCATGAATAAAAGGCAGGAACTCAAAACCTGAAAGTGGATTGACCCAAAGAAAACCAGAGAGTATTAAAGAGTCATAGATCTATTTATCTTGCCAGAGGCTCAGATGTTATCTGGCATAACAATCCTCCCCCCGCCCCCCCCTCCCCAGTTTTAGGTGAGGAAACTGAGGCCTCCAGGTAGGAAATGAATTGCCCAAAGGATGGAATGTAATGTTCTTAACCCCTCATTTCAGTTCCCTTTTGGTTGAATTTTTTTTAAAGAAATAGGCACTGGCCGTATCTGTGCGTATTTTGTGAAGATATATGTTTATGTCCCTGTGGCCTACTAAGCAGTAGAATTATGACATTATAGGAAAAGCATTTAGTCCATTTCCAGTAATTTAGTCTTATTGGTAAATTTTATTTGAAATGTTGGCAGTTGATTTAGAGAGAAGAAATATGAAGATAAAGACATGTATACGTTTCTCCTCCCTCCATCCCTCCCTCTCTCCCTCTCTTTCTTTCTTTCTAAATGTTATTTTATTTTGGGAAAGAGAGTGAGTGAGCAAGCAGGGAGGGGCAGAGAGAGAGAAAGAGAGAATCCCAAGCAGACTTTGCACTATTAGTGTGGTGGGCTCTGTCCCATGACCACAAGATCATGACCTGAGCCAGAATCAAGAGTCAGACGCTTAACCAACTGAGCTGCCCAGCGCCCCTGCTCCTTTCTTTCTTTCAACACCTATCTCCTCTTGCCCCATGAGCAACAAATAAAGGCAGCTCAACAGAGAGGATGTTGTAGTGACAAGTGCATCTGGGACTTAGGGCTGGAATCCCTGGGTACGAACAGCTCTTGGAAGGCCCCCTTCTGAGGACTGTTAGACTGCCATTTCCCTGGCAAAGAGATGCAATCTTTCTTAGAGAAGATCATTTCATGCTTCTTAGCATGTTTAACCTTTACAGCAAGCCATTCTCATCAAAATGACAAACCCCAGCAGAGCCTTCTGAGAGGCCAGTAAATCAGAAACCTTATGAAATCTGTGGGATTAGCATGCTCGTCTTCTTTGTTTCCCCAGGGAAAGAAAGCCCGGTGCCTTTCAGATTTCAATCTTCTCTGCAGGCCTCTTGTCTGGAGTTCCCTGCTGTGGCCCACTGGTATTTGAATATTGTTTTCCTATAGTTGCCCACAGCCACCTACTAGCACCAGCCAAAGGCAGCACATTCTGTATCTCCGTCAGTGACATTGTAAATGGAAGGTAACTGCTCTGATGTTTGCTTAGTTGAATTTTTCCCACCCTTGAAGTCTTCCTTTCTGGGTCTGAAGATAGTGCCTGGCTCTTAATGTCACCATGCGTGGTGACAGGCAGTTGCTCATCTCCAGCTGGGTGTCTCTGGTCCCCATGCCCTATTTTTCAGTCTGTAAGGAAACTTCTTTCACAAACAACCCAACTTCTCCAGCTGCTGCAATGTGGGGCCTCCTTCTGTGGAAGTCTACAGAGTCAAGTCTATGTTGAGCACAGAAGTGGAAAGAAAAAGGGTTGATGAATAAAAGTGCTGTTCAGGTGATAAAAACACCTTTATAGGGGATGGTGGGGGGTGACTTTTATCAGAATTTATAGGGTCATATTTAGAGTTGGAAGGGACCTCTGAGGTTTTTGAGTCTAACCCAATATCTGTTGCATAAACATCCTTGATAAAATCCCTAAAGTGTTCTGTGGACTCTATGGGAACATTTGCTCTGTTTCCATATGCTGTGCTAAATGCCTAGCAATGGGTAGCTTATTTAATAGTTGTAATAACTGTATAAGATAGGTGCTATTTTTACGCTCAGTTTACATCTGAGGAATGATAGGGTCAAGGATAGGTTAAGTAACCTGCCCAAGGTTATCCAGTTCTTCTGGGCCCTCCACCCCTGAACCCACTCTTTTGTTATCAATAATACTCTATGGCTCCAAGTGATAAGGGAGTTCCTCTCCCATTTCATGTTTGGATAGCACTAAATATTTGAAAAGTCTCCTTTTTGCCATGCACAGAGGTCTCAGTTCTTCTAATATCTTTCTTTTGATCTTGGTTCAGGATTTGGGAACTCTACAGGATTTATCCACTCATTTGACATTTACTCAGTACTCACTATGCCATGGACACCTGGGATATATAGAACTGATCAAACCTAAGCCCTCTTCTACAATAGACCTTCAGTTACTTAAAGAGGACTGTCATTTTCCACTGAAATGTTGTCAGTCATTCACAGGATAAACATCACTGCTTTCTTCAGCCACTCGTCACCTGTTGGGTTTTGAGTTTCTCCATAATCTAGTAGTTACTGAAGTGGCTTGAGGAAGATGAGGAGGGACTGTGCGCTCAGGAAATGGAAGTGTAGCTTCCAGTACCAGGGAGCTGTGAGAAGTAGGCTAAGACCTTTAGGCAGCAGGCACGTGTTATTAAAACACTAGCCTGGGGCGCCTGGGTGGCGCAGTCGGTTAAGCGTCTGACTTCAGCCAGGTCACGATCTCGCGGTCCGGGAGTTCGAGCCCCGCGTCAGGCTCTGGGCTGATGGCTCAGAGCCTGGAGCCTGTTTCCGATTCTGTGTCTCCCTCTCTCTCTGCCCCTCCCCTGTTCATGCTCTGTCTCTCTCTGTCCCAAAAATAAATAAACGTTGAAAAAAAAATTAAAAACAAAACAAAACAAAAAAAACACTAGCCTAAACAGTTCTCAGACATTGTAACATCTTATGGACTATGGGTTTGTGTGGCAGGGGACTCACTGGCATATTAATGAGGGGTATATACTTTTGATAGTTTCTGATCCTGAAAAAAATGCCTCAGGCCCACCGTTGGCAGCATCACATTTACTGCCTAGTTGTATTTCTCAAAATAGTTCTAGACTGAGTGGGTTACATCACATATTTCATAGCAAGGCTGAATTTATTTTTGGACGTAGGAACTTCTCAGAGATCACTCGACAAGGAAACCATGTTTTTGCCACGTATCAGCTGATACAAATTCATTGAATGCTAGAGCTGGTCACAGCCTTAAAAGTCACCTGTTCTAGTGCTGGTAATTCACAGAGGAAGAACCGAGGTTCAGTTCGGTTATATAAGTTGTCTAGAGTCACATAGGTAGCCACAGTGGGGCTTGTAACTCAGTATTTTGAATCCTGGACTGGGACTCTCTATCCTCAGGCAATGTGAGGAGGTGCTCTGGCTTTGTGCCTTTGGTGTGGTCATCCTGTGTAGATGACAACAGGATGCTTGTGTAGAGCAACTCAGAACCTTTCTGCACAAGCTCAGTGGCTCCTTACGATTTTTTTTTTTTTTTACATGTAATAGTCCCTTTATTTATTGCAAATAAGCTAGGCAATTAATTCACAGTTAGCAGCTTATGGCCTGGAAAATCTCATTACCCGAACCTTACATTATCAACACATCTGTTTTAAAAGAGATGCTTAAAGAAGTGGTGTGAATATCCAGATTCCTGATCATCTCCAAGAAAGGGTGGGAGGAGCCACTGAAAGGCAGTTTTGGAAGGAGTGTAGAGTTGTTCCAAGGTTATCAAAGCCACTGAAATTTACACATCAGGGAGTATAAAAAGGGAATTCACATTTCTTGAGTATCTACTATGTGCCAGGTATAATTTGGTGCTTAGGTTAAGATGCAGGAGTTTTGGAGTCAGATAGAGCTGGATATGAATCCCAGTTCTGTACTGATTACCATGTAATCTTGGGTGTATTTTTAACCTCTCTAAGCCTCCATTTTCTGATCTACAAAACAGGCCTTTTGGGGGTTGTTGTGAGGCTTAAATAAGATGATTATGTAAACATATTAGCATGACACCTGTAACTTTATACATATTCAATACACAGAACAAGCTTATAAAGTGTGTGGTATGATTAAGATTTTTAAGATAAGTAAACCAAGACCCAGAAAGGTTAAATAACTTGCCATAGTCACAAATACTAGAGGTCAGAATTTTAAAACCTAGTCTGTTAGATTTTATATTATACTTTGCCATTCATTAAAATGGGAGGTCTTGGAGGTGATGGAATTGGGTACTTTGGGAGGGAGAAAGAACCGTGGGAAGTGGAGAGGGCTTTTTTTGTTGTTTATCTTCCAGCTCTGTGCACCCTCAGCTTCAAGACTTTCAGTGGGTGAACTTGAGGCATAAGCAGACATGGAAGCTGCCCATTTGGAGTAAATTCAGGGTTTAGAAAAGCAGTCAGGGTCCTCCACATTCTCTTGCCCACATTCTTGGTTCCTAAGTAAAGGTGAAGATGTCTAAGGTTTTATGGGGCCGGTCTAGAAAAGCTTAGAATGGGTCCTCTGTACTGGGAAGACAAACTTTGCCCTATTTTGATTCATCTAGGGCCACCACGTACCCTAACTCACACCTATGTGCATATGCACATGAGCACACATGTACACACATGTGCGCACACACACGCACTCTCTCTCGTTCTTCAGCCATGAAACTGGACCTCTTTAAATTTTGTTTTGCTTATTCTCCTGCACTAGCCCAAGAACCATTAAGCATGTATCAAGCATCCCAGTGCGAAGGGAAGAAAGAAAAGGAGCTCAGTCTTTGTTGTGGAGGAAAAAAGTCAAAGACTGAATGGAAGACTAAATGAATGGAGCTAATAACTCAAAGATTTACTTTACTGAAGTTAGAATTCCAGTTTATTATCTGAGAAATTTGGAGAAGATTGGTGCCTGAACACCCCTCTTCTCCACTCCTCAACACACACACAGGTTAGGGTTTTCTGATGGGCAGAGGTGAGGATGCATCTAAAGAAGAATCATCCAGGAGTTCCCTTAGACTGGGGCCTATTCTCTTGGCCCTGTTGCAGTGATTCCCATAACCCAGTGTTAGCTGTAGAGAGGCAAGATTGAAGTGTTGTTCATGGCAAACAGATGGGCAGGCATGGGAATGAATGATGAAGCTCCTATAAAAGGGTAAGGGGCTTATGCATCCAGGGCAGGCATTTCTACCATTTGAAACAATGGGGCTGACCTTGCAACTCTCCTTGGTGAGGTGAGCCCCAGTTGGTCCCCTCCCCTGTCCTCTTTACCTTTTTGCTGTCATTCTCCTTCTTTTTCTCCTCTCTTCCACCTCAACCCTACACAACCCTTTCTTCCCTTCTGTCTCCTTTTTGGGGGCTTGATACAGCAATAATATCTACTTTTAATGGGCAGTTACCTTGCAGAGGGATGAAATTGACCCTTGTTTATTCAGAACGTTTGGCCTGGAGGCTGCCTTAAAATGTGGGCTGCCAGAAGCCGCACGGTGGCTGGTGCCTGGGGCTATCTAGGTAAGTGGCAGCTAGTCGAAGGGAAGGAAGGATGGCCTTGTAGGCCTCTGTAAGCACTTTGTGTAGCCTGGAAGCCATCTCCCTGTGAATAAATGAGAAAGCCTCTCTCTCAGCAAGAGGGAACAATGACTGTAGAGCCAGGTGGCTAAAGTTCAAGGGAAGAGTGCAGAGTATTCTTGACTTGGCTGCTGCAAAAGAGACCCTGTCTGCCTGATGTTGGGTTCCCTTGGGCTTTCTGTAAAGGGAGATTGATGTGTGATGATGAAGTAGTGCTTCCTCAGAATGAGGCTGAATCGAATTACTTCTAATTTTTTTTCCCCTTTCTTTCTCACTTCAGTCTTTTACCTTCTTCCTCACCTTTCTTTCACATTCTTTCTCTTCTTTGTGCAATCCCTTCAACACATGCTTTGTTTCCTTCCTACACTGAGAACATTTGACCCATCCCATTTCTTTTCACTACTGAGTTGCTTTGATGCAATTGATATAATGAATCTTGACTTCGGTAGGACTGTTAGTCTGTCTTCATAAAATGCTACTCAATAAACCAATCTCTAGATTAGAACTCTGGTAGGAGTGTTTGCGACTGTTGGGAAGAAGCCTCATTAAGAATTGTTCTCAGTGGGTTATTACCAATGTTCTAAGTCATGGATCTCTATTAAAAAAAAAACAACACATTGATTTTATGATTATTAAAACAATATATATGTTCATGCTAGAAAATTTGGAATGTATGGAAATTTATTAATTCAACTTTTATTTGGCCAATATTAATTACCTATTTTTATGGCAGATAATAATTAAAAATAGATTAAAAATCAAGCATAATTATACTGGAAATGGTCATTGTTAACCTAGTCATATGCTTTATTCCATTCCTCTAGGCAGTGTGTATATGAAATACATATATGTAAAAAAAATTTTAATGTTTAGTTTTGGGACAGAGCTCAAGTGAGGGAGGGGTAGAGAGAGGGAGAGACAGAACCCAAAGCAGGCTCCAGGCTCTGAGCTGTCTGCATAGAGCCCGATGTAGGGCTCAAACCCACAAACAGTGAGATCATGACCTGAGCCAAAGTTAGATACTTAACTGACTTTGGCCAGCTACCCTGGCACCCCTATAAAATATATTTTCATGTCATTTTAAAAGTAATTCGCTATCCTGAATTTTTTCAGTTAGAATTATGTCATCATTTTGGTTATATAATTCCATAATTATGCCATAATTTCAATTTAGCTTTATATCAATATAGCTTTATCTCAAATTATAAAGAAAATCTTAAAAATATGATTTTTAATGACTTCACATTAGGCATACTTGTCAGTGCCTCAGTCACATTGTTAATAAGTCACTCGAAAACTTAGTAGCTTACAACAAGCAACATTTAAATATTATGCTTATAGGTTGGGGGGCTGTGCTCCAGGCTCTGAAATGACTGGATAGAGCTGCAGGTGTTGATAGTCTCTACATTCTCCTTTGACACTGCCCAGGAAGTACTCTTCTGGCAAATCGTTGCAGGATTTTTTTTTTTTACCTTAATACCCAGGATTCGTTGTCTCACTGCTTCAAAGAATGAAGAGCTGGGGGTGCCTGGGTGGCTCAGTCGGCTGAGCATCCGACTTCGGCTCAGGTCATGATCTCCCAGTTCGTGAGTTCAAGCCCCGTGTCAGGCTCTGGGCTGACAGCTCGGAGCCTGGAGCCTACTTCAGATTCTGTGTCTCCTTCTCTCTCTGCCCCTCCTCTGCTCACACACTCTCTCTCTCTCTCTCTCTCTCTCTCTTAAAAATAAATAAACCTATAAAAAAATTAAAAAAAGAATGAAGAGCTGGACACAAAATGAGTAGCAAGCAAAAGTTTATTTAGAGAATAAGATTAGAAAGGAAGAATAGTAGGAAAGCTATTTTTTACAGAGAAGGGACATTCAAAAGTGAATGCCTTTGACAATAGGCAAGGGTATTTGTTTTATAAAGTTTTGGTTAGCTCTCCCTTTCCCTTCCCCCTTGTTCCTTCACAGTTCCTTCCCTAATTGGCTTGATAGCTCTAGGTACTGGGCTGTCCACTCCTGATTGGTTCGTAGGGGGGGTGGCCTATGGCCTTAGGTCTTTTGTCAAATTCCCGAGGGAAACCTGAGGGGGAGTAGGTCGGGTCTGTTACATTCTTAAGAGGAACCTTAAGCATGAGGGGTTTTGTTGTGGTCAGACACTCCCAGCATTGTTCAAAAATTGTGTTTTTCCCCACCCAGGGACCTCAGGTCCTATCATTTCCCTTTCTGCCTATTTTATCCTGTCTTTTCCTATCAAAATGACAGGGTGTGCAAGAGGGAGGATGGAAGCATCTAGTGCCTCCTGAAACCTCTGTCAGCATCTGGCACATTGTCACTTCTGTCCACATTCCCTTGGTCAAAGCAAGTCATGTGGCCAAGCCCATCATGGGGTGGGATAATACACCATACCCACTCTAGTGGAAGGTACTGCAGAGTGGGAGGCAAAGGGTGTGTGTGTATAGTACAAAATACCAGGGAAGGTGTGAAGAATTATGAACAATGATTCTACCATAGTAGACAGAGTTTTAGTTATCACTAATAACCATAGAGTGCTCAAAGAAGATTAGTTATTAATGGGTGAAGGGAAGTGGGAGGTACAGCTTTATAATTATGGAATGAATAAGTCATGGGGATAAAAGATACAGCATAGGGAATATAGTCAATGGTATTTTAATAGCATTGTATGGTGAGAGATGGTAGCTACACTTGTGACCATAGCATAATGTATAGACTTACTGAATCACTGTGTTCTACACCTGAGACTATTATAACATCGTGTCAACTATTCTTCAATAAAATAAAAAGGTGACCATTGATCTTTGCTCTTAACCTCTAATGTGCCCCATATTGGTGTGATACATATCATGAGATTCTTTTCCAACCACGTACTCTTCAGAGGACAGCAGAGCCTTCTTCACTAGCTCCATTATCACTTCTGTCTATCTACTTTGTTGTTCCATTATATCTTCCTATTGATACTTCAACTGATTGCATCTCTAGGAATTTGATATCTTCACAGATTGTCTCCTAGACCAGACAAAAAAGAACCTAGCTCTTATTTATTTTTTTATTACTTTTTTTAATGCTTATTTGTTTTTGAGAGAGAAAGAGAGACAGAGCGTGAGCAGGGGAGAGGCAGAAAGAGGGAGATACAGAATCAGAATCCAAAGCAGGCTCCAGGCTCCGAGCTAGTCAGCTCCAAGCCTGATGCGGGGCTCAACCCATGGACTGTGGACTGTGAGATCATGACCTGAGCCAAAGTCGGACGCTTAACTGACTGAGCCACCCAGGCTCCCCATCTAGCTCTTATTTTAATGCAGAGAATTCTATGACCCTTAACTATGGTATATCCCAGTGCCTGGCATATAGAATGTACTCAACACGTATTTATTGTTGGTGATATGTTCAGGTCATAGGCACCCTCAATCTTTTCATCCTAAGACTTGACAGATCTTTTCTTCACCCATATATTCTCCCTCCCATGCAGATTGCTTTCTCGGCCTATATTTCATGCTTATGGCCATAATTTTCCTTCAGGAAGCCTAGCTTATGTATTTATTTGAAAAATAATTTTCTATGGAAGGAATGTGATTATCCAGGCAAACTTTGCCAATGTCCAGGCATCAGTACTAAAAAGGCCAGTTTCGAGTGCAGAAATAACAAAGAGGCTAATTAAGTTGATGAGGCTTAATAACTTGTATTCTCTCCCAGAGAAACTTTTCTTGGCCAGAATTTTGTAAAGGGCTTGTTATCCTAAGTAAACCATATTGAGTTAGGACCTTGTGAGTGTGAAGGAAAGGAGAAACTGATTTAGGGGGTGGCAGAAGGGATATTGTGTGGGAGTAAGGCTAATTTCTAAGAATGTTAGTAGAAAACCACCTTTTACCACAATGGTTTGCTACCATTCAGCAACTATTGATTGAAAGCCTGTCATGTGATAGCCACTATGATAAGAATGAAGGATACAAAGGGTAAAAGATGTCTGTAGTTGTCAAGGAGCTCAAGGTCACCCTAAGGAGAATAGGTGACTGCCTCCAGGAAGATATGGTTTGGACATGAACTCCATTCAACCAAGATCTCATTTTACTTAAATGACCTTAAGGTGCAAGCTTGGTTGGAAGTGGAAGACGAGAGAGGGAAGAGAATGGGCCTGGACTCCGTTAGAATAGAACTCCCATTTCTTTACTCCCAGTAGCAATGAACATAGAAACTTCTACAAAGATTACATCAGGATATTAGTGTAAAAAAATCCAAGTTTTATTTTATTTTATTTTATTTTATTTTATTTTATTTTATTTTATTTTATT
Organism: Herpailurus yagouaroundi; assembly: GCF_014898765.1. Lineage (NCBI taxonomy): Eukaryota > Metazoa > Chordata > Mammalia > Carnivora > Felidae > Herpailurus > Herpailurus yagouaroundi. The sequence continues at coordinate 52,582,156 of NW_024412396.1, forward strand.
TTTTTTCAACGTTTATTTATTTTTGGGACAGAGAGAGACAGAGCATGAACGGGGGAGGGGCAGAGAGAGAGGGAGACACAGAATCGGAAACAGGCTCCAGGCTCTGAGCCATCAGCCCAGAGCCTGACGCGGGGCTCGAACTCACGGACCGTGAGATTGTGACCTGGCTGAAGTCGGACGCTTAACCGACTGCGCCACCCAGGCGCCCCGTGTTTATTTTATTTTTTAAAAAATGTTTATTTATTTTGAGGGGGGAGGGCAGAGAGAGAGAGGAGAGGAGAATCTAAGCAAACTTTATGCTAAGTGTGGAACCCAACTTGGAGCTTGATACCATGACCACAAGATCACGACCAGAGACAAAATTAGGAGTTGGATGCTCAACCAACTGAGCCATCCAGACACCCCAAAAAATCCAAGTGTGAAAGAGAGCCAAAGAACATACATGTGTATCCACAAAGAGCAGTGAAAGCCCATGTGCATGCACACATACACATACAGCTTTTCTAGTTTACTGGTTCCTGTATCTACCTTTCCTTGACTAATAATCACACTTTTACGTATAAAATCAAATTAAAGTTATTTATCCAAAGATTCAACATTTCAAAGATGTATCATGTTATATAGAAGAAAGTTCTTGCATATTATATTGTTGTCCACACTGCCATTTAATTTTTTTTTTTCAACGTTTTTATTTATTTTTGGGACAGAGAGAGACAGAGCATGAACGGGGGAGGGGCAGAGAGAGAGGGAGGCACAGAATCGGAAACAGGCTCCAGGCTCTGAGCCATCAGCCCAGAGCCTGACGCGGGGCTCGAACTCCCAGACCACGAGATCATGACCTGGCTGAAGTCGGACGCTTAACCGACTGCGCCACCCAGGCGCCCCCACACTGCCATTTAAAATGATATTCAGGGGCGCCTGTGGGCGCCTGGGTGGCGCAGTCGGTTAAGCGTCCGACTTCAGCCAGGTCACGATCTCGCGGTCTGGGAGTTCAAGCCCCGCGTCAGGCTCTGGGCTGATGGCTCAGAGCCTGGAGCCTGTTTCCGATTCTGTGCCTCCCTCTCTGCCCCTCCCCCGTTCATGCTCTGTCTCTCTCTGTCCCAAAAATAAATAAAAACGTTGAAAAAAAATTAAAAAAAAATGATATTCATTCAAATGTTAGTAGTGCCCACAACATGCCAGACACCATGCCAGACCTTCAGGGGTACAACAGCGGGCAAAAATTGACCCATCCCTGGCCTCCTAGAGCTTATAGTCTAGTGACAGGACAAAGATATGTACAAATAGTCACCAACTAAACGTACAACTTCAAACTCTGGTAAACTTGAGAAGTATGGAGAGCTAGGCCTAGCTGGGGATCATGGGAAGTTTTCCTGAAGGAATGATGCTTGAGCTGATATTTGAAAGATAAGCAAGAGGTAATGAGGCAAGGACGGATGTAGTCTTCCAGGCAGAAGGTTGTTGCAAAACCCAAGGGATGCAAAGGAGAGTGGCAAATTAGAGTCCAAGGGACAGAAGATAAGCCAGTGGTGTTGGGACAAAGTGGGCAGGTGGAAGGGAGGTAGAGGTGTGGTCATGCAGTCTCCTGCTAGTAGAGTGTGTTACTGATCCTACTGAATTTATCCTACAGTCCAGGGAAAATTTTTAAATAGCTATAAGCAGGGGAGTGCCATGGCCGTGATTTAATTTTTAAACATCACTTTGTCTATGAGATGAAGGGTAGGTTGAAATGGGGTAAGAGTTGACGCTAAAGTACCAGTTCTTCAGGAAAGTCGATGGTGGACTAAATTTGGATCAGGGCACTGACTGTGAATGTAAGGAAAGTGGGTGAATTTGAGATATCTTTAGAAGGCCCTATATTCATAGCATTTGAGATGTCTAGGAAAAAGAAATCAGGACTTAGTGTGGAGAAACTTTCATTCAAAAGCAAGGGAGGGAAGGGGACTTGGAATAGAGAAATTGCTGTGACAGTAAGGTCTGAAAGCCTCACAAAAATCACAGAAAAAAGACTTTTCTATGGTAAAGGAAGGAAGAGGCAATCAGAGATAAGCAGAATCTTTGAAGGGGATGCTGGGCAAGCAGGGGGAAATTGCCACTGGGGTCTGATGGGGAAAAGATTCTCACCGTGGTCAGCAGATTTCTGGGAGAAACTGATAAGGAGGGCACGGTCTACTTTCTTGTGCATGCTCAGTCTTGGGGTCAAGCAGAATTCAAGTTCAGGGGCCAGTGATAGTGACTTAAGTTTGATCAAGAGAATAAGAAATGGCAATGGTGAACCCTTGGGTGGAAAGTACAATCCACCATGACCTAAAAGATGATGTGATGGAGGGCAAAGATGAGAGGCAGCAGCTTTTCAGTGGATCATTGAATCCTTGCAGTGTCTCCCCAGGGGATAGATGCTGTCTCCATTTTACACTTGGAGTTTATTTTAGGGGCTCACACCCTTGAGCTCATTTACCCACACAACACCCAGAGGAGTCTTGTTAGAGTTGGGAGGTTGGACTAGGAGTCAGTTTTCCTGTCCCCTTCTTTTACAGAAGAGGAAACTAGAGTCCAGAGAGGGAAATTGATTCCTCTAAGACATCCCAGTTTGATGGTAGGAAAACTGACCTGAACCCAGGATTCATACATCCAGTTTGGAAATAATTCCACTTTATATGGCTGCTTCCCAGGAGATAATTCTCATGACACTTGAGTGTAGCATTGCAGATTCCCTGCAGGGTGGCGAATCGAAGTGCTTTCCACTCTCCCTACCCCCTGTGCGGCTAAATGCACAGATATTGACTGCACACACACATCTTACTCTGGAGGCTACCAGCCATCTATTTGAAATTGCATCTGACTGCTGCTTTGGGTTTTCAGTTTTCATCATCCTGCTCCATCCTATGCTTAGCTGGGCTTCAGGATGCAATTGAAAGATGATATGGTATGGTGGATGGACTGTGGGCTTTGGGGGCAGGCAGAACTGCATTGGAAACTTATGCCTGCCAGTCACTAGCTGTGTCACGTAAATCAATCATTTGTATTCTCTGAGGCTTATTTTTCTCATTCATAGAGTCGGATAATTATAAATATAATATTATAAATATTATAATATAAAATATTATAATTATAATTGCCTCACTTGACTGTTGCAGGCTTTAGCTGGTGGTATAGTAATATTAGCCACCATTTTATCAAGCATGCACTATGTGCCAGGCATTGTGGAAAGTGCTTTACTTACATTATTTCATTTAATCCTCATGTAAGAACCAGTGAGGTGGATAGTAATGTTAGTCCCACTTTAAAAAGTTTAAAAGTTCAAGGGGTACCTTGGTGGCTCAGTCGGTTAAGCATCGACTTTGGCTCAGGTCACGATCTCACGGTTGCTGAGTTTGAGCCCCACATTGGGCTCTGTGCTGACAGCTCAGAGCCTGGAGCCTGCTCCAGATTCTGTGTCTCATTCTCTCTGCCCCTCCCCCCCTTGTGCTCTGTCTCGCTCTGTCTCTCAAAAGTAAATAAATGTAAAAAAAATTTGTTTAAAGTTTAAAAGTTCCCAACTATAACAACAACAACAACAATAATAACAACCACCACCACCATTCATGCATTCACTTATTCACATACTTTTTTTCATTCACTTAATAAGCACCTCCTGGGTTCCAGACAAATAGGAAGTGCTCCAATCTTTTAATTTCTCTGCTCAGGCTGTATAGATCTGCTGGAGTGGTTTGGGATCTGTAAGCTGAACTGTTCCATTGGTACTCAGGGGTCCATGAAGGTTTCCAGGTGAACTGTAGGGAATTGTGATAGAATTGGCACTATGGTGCCTTCGCCTATACCCGTGGGTGAGCCCTAAGAATCTGTTCAACCCATCTGGGGGCCTCCCATCAGGGCTGTACCAGCCTGTTCTTTGCAGTAGTGAGTGTTTCATTCAAGCTGTAGGTGGGCCCTTGAGACATAGAACTGTGGCTGCACCCAGAGAGAACTTTGCTCCCAGCATGCACCCACCTTGCCCTTCAAGCAGGGAAGGGAACGAATTTGCCAGGAAACAGCAGAAAAAGAGCATAGGAATGGAAACGTTTTCAAATTAATTTCAGAAATACAGTCTTAGCTATAAATGACAGCTGTGGGTTTAATCACTGAAACTCTGTTTCCATTCAAGAGCAGCAACTGTCCCCTGAGGAGGGGTGGCATTATCAAGCAGTTAAGTTGTTAGAGGCTGCTTAGGGGCTGGTCGGCAGTCTGCAGGGAAAGGGGAGAATGGATCATTTGTGGCTGTGACCTGAGTGTACCAGGCACTCCCTAACCCCCTATTCCCTGAGGATCGCTCTGGTAGATCTGTCACGGAGGGGGACGGGAAGTAACATCCCTTACAGGGGAAGCTAGTGGGGCCAAGACAAGCTTGAAGAAGCTGATGGGCTTCGTGAATTTTAAGGTTTGGAGATTCAGGAAGGATTTGTCTTCCTTCCGTGTCACCACTACCACCACCACCACAGTAACAGCAGTAAGAACGGCTGCATCCACAATGCACCGCAGCCAGGATGATGACAACAGCTAATGCTTACGCAACGCTGTCCAGCTCCCCCAGCAGGCAACTCCTTATTCATCCACTGAGCATCTGTTTGATGCCACATGTTGTGCTAAGCGCTGGGCATAAAGCAGGAACCAAGGCAGCCAGAGTCCTTCTCCTTAGGAGCTAGCTGTCTAGGGAAAAAGATTAAGGGGAACATCGGATGAACCCAAGTCTAGTCCCCAAAGATGTCAGCTCACCTGCCGGAGGAATGAGCCTCAGCGTGGTTCCCTCACCTAGGCCTAGACGATGAACCTCAGCTGATGTGAAAACCCCACCCCCCTCTCCTTCCCATCACCCCTCAGCCAACCCTTTGGGAAGAGGTGTTACTCCTGGGCTTCCATCTGGGTGATGCTGCCCATCCCGTCAGAGGGCCGAGGAGCATCTGCTGCTGCGAAGCTTTAGGTCACCGGTCACACCTTCTTCTGTTTTCTTTTAGGAAAAAGCTCTCAGTGTGGAGAGGGAGGCCAGAAAGTCACGGGCCCAAAGAAATGCTCCTTGCTTGGTTCTTTCTCCTGCCATATGGTTTTCTCCTTCTCTGTCTTTGGTCTTATCTATTTGATGATTTTATTTTTCATTTTAACACCGTGGGTGGGCTTTTAAACCAGAGCCAGAAGGAAAACAGGCATCGTATGAGGAGAATAATGAGAAGGCAGACGGAGGACGGAGCTGTGAGTAAAGCGGAGCGCTGGGTGGAACCGGCATTGGCGGTGCAGTGCTCACAGGGCTAATGGGCCTGCAGAAGGAGCGAGAACATTGCAGCCATAAAATGAGAGCCTTGTCGACTGTGAATACAGATTAGAGTTCAAAGACGCACTAGTGGCGGCCATGCCATACGCGCTTGTCATGCTCTCCGGTTCCCCTTCCGGAGCCTGCTTGCACACATCAGCCTCTGCTCCCCTCCCCGGTTCCCATTCGCAGACGTTCCCCATCGCGTCTTCTCAACTTTCCATTCAGGGCCGGGGTAACACAATAGGTAATGCTCTCTTGCATCACCTTCCTTCTCTCGTGGTCTTTTTTTCTCTGCTTTCCTCCTGCATCAGTCAGGAAGGACTCTGGCTAAGAGTGTAGAAAAATCAAAGAATAGTAGTTTAGACAAATAGGGATGCTTTTTAAAAAATGTTTTTTTAACGTTTATTTCTTAGAGAGAGAGAGAGAGAGAGAGAGACAGAAAATGAGCATGGGAGGGGCAGAGAAAGGAGGAGACACAGAATCCAAAGCAGGCTCCAGGCTCTGAGCTGTCAGCATGGAGGCCGACACGGGGCTCGAACTCAAAAACTGCGAGATCATGACCTGAGCCGAAGTTGGACACTTAACCAGTTGAGCCACCTAGGCACCCCCCCCCTTGTCTTTCTTTTTTTTTCTTACAAATCAAGAAGTTCCGAACATGCTAGGCCACCAAGAGCTGCTACGACAATCTGACAATGCCATTAGGGAATACTTTTTTTTTAATCCATCATCCAGAGCATGTTGGCTTCCGTTCTTAGTTTCTTGCTTTAGGGTTGCAATATGGCCCCAGCACATCCAGGCATCACAGTGTCATTCCAGGCTGGAGGAAAAGGACAAAGAACTTTCTCTAAATGAGGCTTTAATAGTCCTGCACAACAAACTTCATTGTCTCAGGAGCTCACCTGGTCATCCTAAGGCCAGTAATTGGAGGAGACGATATAATTATTCTGCTTGATTTCGACCAATCATACTTCATCTTCTGGGGGTGGAGTAGGGGCTTCCTGAGATGAGGGCTCTCCACCCTTACCTTAACAAACCAGGTTCTGTTGTCAGAGAAGAAGGGAAGCAATGGCTGCTGCTAAGGAATGGATACTGTCACTCTTCTCTGATGTCTTCCTTTTGCCTTGCGTTGGTGCCCTGGAGTTTCTTAATTTGAGGGTAGATGTGGGAAGGAGCGTCTGTTTATGCAAATAGTTCTGATGTTCAAAAGAAGCCCATGTGCAGTTTCTGACATTCTGTTGCACTTTCAAATTCTCAGATCCTTGAGCTCGTCTCTAGATTAAAACTTCAGTTTTAGAAGGTTTTCTAGGCTTGCTTTTCTTAAAGAAATTATTTCATTTTGTGGCTGTGTTTGAATGGGCCACTGATCACTGGTTAAGCTGACTCCATTTATCTGAATGAGCATCACTTGATGTCTTGGGGCTTAAGAGCCCAGACAGTTTGTTCTTTTTTGTAATGATGAAGCATTTGTTTCCTAGTCCTTTATTTTTTTTTTTTTTTACCCCCTGCAGCACTCCTCAACCCACTAGCTTTCCATTCTCTGTCAACTAATAGTAAATTTTTCTAAAAGATACCCAAATTCACCACCAAGGTGAATGCCCTCGCTTTCAACATATAGCAGAGCTCTTTAATTTGCAAGGTAGTTTTACATATATTAATAGTTAATCCTACACTGCTGCCCTCCACATCTCTGCATCCTCCTTACGAAGCCCCTGTGAGAAATTTCTTTTAAGCACCTAATATTCTTTACCACTTTGGTCATTGGGATAATGACCAAAGAATAAGCAGCTTGTCTTTTGCACATTGGCTTCCAAGAAACCCAGAGATGTACACACCCTGATCTCGTAAGCTGTTTTGCTCTAATTGCGAGTGATAGTTTTTCTCTCTCAAGACTCAACCTTACCATCTAATCTATCCTTAGCTGGGTTATGACAAGTTTTTCTTGGGGTTGGCTCTAGAATTTTATAGGTTGGACAAATCAAAGTATTTAAAGGAAAATTGCACAGTGGACTTTGTTTTCCTTATTGTATGTATGAAGATGCCTGGGGAACTCAGGGGTTAAGTCAGGTGGCAGAGAAATTTCCTGTCAGGTACCCACTCTGGCCAATTGGCACATTTCAGCCTGGAGTGTTGTGGAGTGAAGCATTGTGAATCTGTGTCCTACACCAGGATAAAGGTTGCAGATGCCAGTGGCAGTTACCATTGGGGGTTTCATGGCAGGAAGAAGAGGAGAAAATTTTTTCCCCAAGAAACGCAGAAATCCTTATTTTCCAGTCATACTGAGGAGTTCTGGTGGAGACTTCCTCTCATCCCTCCCTGTTCCTCTGTCCCTAACAGTAAGTGGGACTGACTTATTTAGTTTAGCAAAATACCCTTCAGTTCCATCCATGTTTTTGCAAATGACAAGATTTCGTTCTTTTTCATCACAGAGTAGTATTCCGCTGTATATATGTGCCACACTCATCAGTTGATGGACATTTGGATTCTTTCCATAATTGGGCTATTGTTGATAGTGCTGCTATAAACAGTGGGGTGCATGTGCCTCTTGAAATAAGCACTCCCGTATCCTTTGGATAAATTCCTACTAGTGCAATTACTGGGTCTTAATGAAGTAAGTCAGTTAGAGAAAGACACGGATCATGATTTCCCTCATATGTGGAATTTAGAAACTTGACAGACGATCATAGGGAAAGGGAAGGAAACATAAGATGAAAACATAGAGGGAGGCAAACCATGAGAGGCTCTTAAATACAGAGAACAAACTGAGGGTTGATGGGGGTTGATGGGTAGGGAAATGGGTGATAGGCACTGAGGAGGGCACTTGTTGAGATGTGCACTGGGTGTTGTATGTAAGTGATGAATCACTGGATTCTACTCCTGAAACAAAGACTATACTGTATGTTAAATAACTTGAGAATAAATACAAAAATATAATAACGTTAAGAGGGAAAGGTATGGTGGAAGCAAAGAAGGGCATGAACCCTTCAGCTCAATGAAAATCCATCAACTTTTTATTCATTAGGGAAGCCAGAGAAGCAGAGACTAAAAAGCTGACCAGAATTTTAAGGGAGTAACATAAGCATCTTGGAAGCTTATCTTGAATTTTGCAGAAACACAGGTTTCCCCTGGTCATGGTGCAACCTCATTTCAGCAAATCAAGTTGTCAAAGGGGGTAATTGTTTGCTCATGTTACTCCCCGTGAGAATTATCTTTTTTAGCTGGCTTCCCATAGGAATTGATGACATCTGGCAATTGTTTACTTTTTACTCTTCGTCTGGAACAGTGCAGGAGTGTCTGAAAGAACAACATTTTTGGACAGATCAAGCTGCCATGGGAGAGAACACACATGTTTTGTTGGGTGTCCATCCCAAGCCCACAAACTTTCTCCAGGACTTGGCTCTGAAGAAATCTGAAGGCAGTCATGCCACAGTCCAACAAATTGTTGTATGTTAGGTTTTGGCACTTTTCACTGTTTGCCCCTAAGAGCTTATATTAGGCCCTGAATAATAATAATACTGAGAAAATTCAATTAAAAACTATTTCAGGGTTAGAGAAGGTAATGACTATAAATAAGAAAGGGAATAAGCCATATCACCTGCTGCAGGTACACTGTATAAATGGCTTATTTTGCTTAAACATTAGTTAAGCCACATTAAATTTAAAGAGTATTTCCATTAGCCAAAGGTGTATGCAGGGTGGAATATAGAGTGATTAGGGAAAATTTGACCACATTTTCTGCCTGGAGTAAGAGAAAATCTAGCCCAAGGCATGGCTGACAGGTTGATCACAAATTCCCAATGTCCATCAAAAGTGGAATTATCACTTTATAATGAAGCCCTGTCTTGATGTAATACTATTCTTATTCCATTTCACAGGTAATGAAAGTTTACAGCCAAATTACATTTTAAGCTTCTATTTATAATAATTTATCACAGGAACTGCTTGCACATGGACGCTGAGGATAAAGATACTCTTCATTTAGCTGTAGCTCCTTAATTCTCTACTTCTTGCAAATAAGCAGTTTAGTTAATAAACTTAAGGGAACCACCATTAACCAATTCATTAATTAAAGTCTAATAGCCCTTTTATTATCAATCATAGTCACTTCTTTATTTAAATTGAGGTTTACTTGAGTTTATTGCCTCCATTATTGCCTGAGACAAGAGGAGCAATCTTATCCCATGAGGCTTGTGCAGGAAATGGTCATTTTAAGATGATAGGCTTCAAAATCAAAGATGTTTGGATATACATTGTAGCTTCCTCATTAACCAGTCTGGCCACCGTTCTCAAGTGATTATAGCCTATTAAAGCCTCAGTTTCTTTACCTGAAAACTAGGTTATCTGTTCTGTCTACAGTTGTTAGTAACATGGGGGAGGATGATCTTCCCACAGCCTTACTGCCATGTCTAGTGTTCACATTTTAGAGTTTTTCGTGCATCAGGCTAAACAGGGGAAAGTCTTTAAATTCTGGTGTTTATTTAATCAGCATTCCCTCACCAGTCTGTTACTCTGCTCTTCACATATCCACTAATTTTAAGCGATTGCCTCCACTTGTATGGATCAACATTGGCTGACTCCAAATTTTATTTCTATAACCCGAATTTCCCATGAGCTGCATGCAGACACACATATCCAACTGCTTACCTGACATTTTTAACTCTGTATTTTACAGTCAACACCAATGGGAATCCGTATCACATCAAGGAATCAATGCCTGATATTTGGTAACCATCCTTACTGAATACTGTTTAGTTAGACTTAAGCACAAAGTGTGCCTTTGGAGGAGAGAGGAACCAAAGAGGAGATATTGAGCAACACCGTGGAGGACCTTGTATGCCAAGCGGAAAATGTTCGTCTTTATTCTGGAGGCACCGGAGGGGTCTTTTGATGGAAGCCTTCTTAGCCAGTGTGTAACATGGTCAGATTTAAGCTTTGTTAAGATTGTTCTGAGAACCAGAGAGGGGATAGTTTGGAGAGACCTTTATTTAAGCACAAAGAAAAAAGAAAGAAAGAAAGAAAGGAAGGAAGGAAGGAAGGAAAGAAAGAAAGAAAGAAAGAAAGAAAGAAAGAAAGAAAGAAAGAA